>NC_137148.1:35188856-35788856 GCF_951394435.1 Stenella coeruleoalba
TGCAAGAGGGTTCCCTTTTCTCCACACCCTCTCCAGCATTTATTGTTTATAGATTTTTTAATGATGGCCATCCTGACCGGTGTGAGGTGATACCTCATTGTAGTTTTGATTTGCTTTTCTCTAATGATCAGTGATGTTGAGCATCCTTTCATGTGTTTGTTGGCAATCTGCATATCTTCTTTGGAGAAATGTCTGTTTAGGTCTTCTGCCCATTTTTGGATTGGGTTGTTTGTTTTTTTGATATTGAGCTGCATGAGCTGCTTGTAAATTTTGGAGATTAATCCTCTGTCCATTGCTTCATTTGCAAATATTTTCACCCATTCTGAGGGTTGACTTTTCATCTTGTTTATGGTTTCCTTTCCTCTGCGAAAGCTTTGAAGTTTCATTAGGTCCCATTTGTTTATTTTTATTATTCTTTCCATTTCTCTAGGAGGTGGGTCAAAAAGGGTCTTGCTGTGATTTATGTCATAGAGTGTTCTGCCTATGTTTTCCTCTAAAACTTTTATAGTGTCTGGCCTTACATTTAGGTTTTTAATCCATTTTGAGTTAATTTTTGTGTATGGTGTTAGGGAGTGTTCTAATTTCATTCTTCTACATTTAGCTATCCAGTTTTCCCAGCACCACTTATTGAAGAGGCTGTCTTTTCTCCACTGTATATTCTTGCCTCCTTTATCAAAGATAAGGTGACCATATGTGCGTGGGTTTATCTCTGGGCTTTCTATCCTGTTCCATTGATCTATATTTCTGTTTTTGTACCAGTACCATACTGTCTTGATTTCTGTAGCTTTGTAGTATAGTCTGAAGTACAGGAGCCTTATTCCTCCAGCTCTGTTTCTCTTTCTCAAGATTGCTTTGGCTCTTTGGGGTCTTTTGTGTTTCCATACAAATTGTGAAGTTTTTCATTCTAGTTCTGTGAAAAATGCCACTGGTAATTTGATAGGGATTGCATTGAATCTGTAGATTGCTTTGGGTAGTAGAGTCATTTTCACAATGTTGATTCTTCCAGTCCAAGAACATGGTATATCTCTCCATCTGTTTATATCAGCTTTAATTTCTTTCATCAGTGTCTTATAGTATTCTTCATACAGGTCTTTTGACTCCTTAGGTAGGTTTTATTCCTAGGTATTTCATTCTTTTTGTTGCAGTGGTAAATGGGAGTGTTTCCTTAATTTCACTTTCACATTTTTCATCATTAGTGTATAGGAATGCAAGAGATTTCTGTGCATTGATTTTGTATCCTGCTACTTTACCACATTCATTGATTAGCTTTAGTAGTTTCCTGGTAGCATCTTTAGGATTCTCTATGCATAGTATCATGTCATCTGCAAACAGTGACAGCTTTACTTCTTCTTTTCCGATTTGGATTCCTTTTATTTCTTTTTCTTCTCTGACTGCTGTGGCTAAAACTTCCAAAACAATGCTGAATAATACTGGTGAGAGTGGGCAACCTTGCCTTGTTTCTGATCTTTGTGGAAATGGTTTCAGTTTTTCACCATTGAGGACGATGTTGGCTGTCAGTTTGTCATATATGGCCTTTATTATGTTGAGGTAAGTTCCCTCTATGCCTACTTTCTGGAGGGTTTTTATCATAAATGGGTGTTGAATTTTGTCAAAAGCTTTTTCTGTATCTGTTGAGATCATATGGTTTTTCTCCTTCAATTTGTTAATCTGGTGTATCACATTGATTAATTTGCATATATTGAAGAATCCTTGCATTTCTGGGATAAACCCCACTTGATCATGGTGTATGATCCTTTTAAAGTGCTGTTGAATTCTGTTTGCTAGTATTTTGTTGAGAACTTTTGAATCTATGTTCATCAGTGATATTGGCCTGTAGTTTTCTTTCTTTGTGACATCCTTGTCTGATTTTGGTATCAGGGTGATGGTGGCCTCGTAGAATGAGTTTGGGAGTTTTCCTCCCTCTACTATATTTTGGAAGAGTTTGAGAAGGATAGGTGTTAGCTCTTCTCTAAATGTTTGATGGAGTTCAACTGTGAAGCCATCTGGTCCTGGGCTTTTGTTTGTTGGAAGATTTTTAATCACAGTTTCAATTTCAGTGCTTGTGAATGGTCCATTTATATTTTCTGTTTCTTCTTGGAACATTGTGCATTTCTACGAATTTGTCCATTTCTTCCAGGTTGTCCATTTTATTGGCATATAGTTGCTTGTAGTAATCACTCGTGATCCTTTGTATTTCTGCAGTGTCACTTGTTCTCCTTTTTCATTTCTAATTCTGTTGATTGGAGTCTTTTCCCTTTTTTTCTTGATGAGTCTGGCTAATGGTTTTTACATTTTGTTTATCTTCTCAAAGAACCAGCTTTTAATTTTATTGATCTTTGCAATCATTTCCTTCATTTCTTTTTCATTTATTTCTCATCTGATTTTTATGATTTTTTTCCTTCTGCTAACTTTGGGGGTTTTTTGTTCTTCTTTTTCTAATTGCTTTAGGTGTAAGGTTAGATTGTTTATTTGAGATGATCCTTGTTTCTTAAGGTAGGATTTTATTGCTAAAAACTTCTCTGTTAGAACTGCTCTTGCTGCATCCCATAGGTTTTGGGTCATTGTGTTTTCATTGTCATTTGTTTCTAAGTATTTTTGATTTCCTCTTTGATTTCTTCAGTGATATTTTGGTTATTAAGTAGCATATTGTTTAGCCTCTACGTGTTTGTGTTTTGTATGGATTTTTTCCTGTAATTGATATGTAGTCTCATAGCGTTGTGGTCAGAAAAGATACTTGATACGATTTCAATTTTCTTAAATTTACCAAGATTTGATTTGTGACCCAACATATGGTCTATCCTGGAGAATGCTCCATGAGTACTTGAGAAGAAAGTATATTCTGTTGTTTTTGGATGGAATGTCTTATAAATATCAATTAAGTCCATCCTGTTAAATGTATCATTTAAATCTTGTGTTTCCTTATTTATTTTCATTTTGGATGCTCTGTCCATTGGTGAAAGTAGGGTGTTAAAGTCCCCTACTATGATTGTGTTACTGTCAATTCTGCCTTTCATTGCTGTTAGCATTTGCCTTATGTATTGAGGTGCTCCTATGTTGGGTGCATAAATATTTACAATTGTGCTATCTTCTTCTTGGATTGATCCCTTGATCATTATGTAGTGTCCTTCTTTGTCTCTTGTAATAGTCTTTGTTTTAAAGTCTATTTTGTCTGATATGAGAATTGCTACTCTAGCTTTCTTTTGATTTCCATTTGCATGGAATATCTTTTTCCATTCACTCTCTTTTAGTCTGTATGTGTCCCTAGGTCTGACGTGGGTCTCTTGTAAACAGCATATATACAGGTCTTGTTTCTGTATCCATTCAGCCAGTCTACGTCTTTTGGTTGGAACATTTAATCCATTTACATTTAAGGTAATTATTGATATGTATGTTCCTATTACCATTTTCTCAATTGTTTTGGGTTTGTTATTTTAGGTCTTTTCCTTCTCTTGTGTTTCCTGCCTAGAGAAGTTCCTTTAGCATTTGTTGTAAAGCTGGTTTAGTGGTGCTGAATTCTCTTCGCTTTTGCTTGTCTGTAAAGGTTTTAATTTCTCCATCGAATCTGAATGAGATCCTTGCTCGGAAGAGTAATCTTGGTTGTAGCTTTTTCCCTTTCATAACTCTAAATATGTCCTGCCACTCCCTTCTGGCTTGCAGAGTTTTTGCTGAAAGATCAGCTGTTAACCTTATGGGGATTCCCTTATGTGTTATTTTTCCCTTGCTGCTTTTAATATTTTTTCTTTGTATTTAATCTTTGATAATTTGACTAATATGTGTCTTGGCATGTTTCTCGTTGGATTAATCCTGTAAGGGGCTCTGCACTTCCTGGAGTTGATTAACTATTTTCTTTCCCATATTAGGAAAGGTTTCAACTATAATCTCTTCAAATATTTTCTCAGTCCCTTTCTTTTTCTCTTTTACTTCTGGGACCCCTATAATTTGAATGTTGGTGTGTTTAATATTGTCCCAGAGGTCTCTGAGACTATCCTCAATTCTTTTCATTCTTTTTTCTTTATTCTGCTCTGCAGTAGTTATTTCCACTATTTTATCTTCCAAGTCACTTATATGTTCTTCTGCCTCAGTTATTCTGCTATTGATTCCTTGTAGAGAATTTTTAATTTCATTTGTTGTGTTGTTCATCATTGTTTACTCTTTAGTTCTTTTAGGTCCTTATTAAACGTTTCTTGTATTTTCTCCATTCTATTTCCAAGATTTTGGATCATCTTTACTATCATTATTCTGAATTCTTTTTCAGGTAGACTGCCTATTTCCTCTTTATGTGTTTGGTCTGGTGGGTTTTTACCTTGCTCTTTCATATGCTGTGTGTTTCTGTGTCTTCTCATTTTGCTTAACTTACTGTGTTTGGGGTCTCCTTTTTACAGGGTGCAGGTTTGTAGTTCCTGTTGTTTTTGGTGTCTGCCCCGAGTGGCTAAGGTTTTTTCAGTGTGTTGTGTAGGCATCCTGTTGGAGGGGACTAGTGCCTGTGTTCTGGTGGATGAGGCTGGATCTTGTCTTTCTGGTGGGCACATCCACGTCTGGTGGCGTGTTTTGGGGTGTCTGTGACCTTATTATGATTTTAGGCAGCCCGTCTGCCAATGGGTGGGGCTGTGTTCCTGTCTTGCTAGTTGTTTGGCATAGGGTATGCAGCACTGTAGCTTGCTGGTCGTTGAGTGAAGCTGGGTGTTGGTGTTGAGATGGAGCTCTCTGGAAGATTTTCACCATTTGGTATTATGTGGAGCTGGGAGGTCTCTGGTGGACCAGTGTCCTGATCTTCTGCTCTCCCACCTCAGAGGCACAGGCCTGATGTCTGGCCAGAGCACCAAGACCCTGTCATGAGCATGGCTCAGAATAAAAGGGAGAAAAAAAGAAAGAAAGAAGGAAAAATAAAGTAGAATAAAATAAAGTTATTAAAATAAAAAATAATTATGAAAAATAAAAAAAATTTTAAGCAATAAAAAAAAGAAAGAAAGAAGAGAGCAACCAAACCAAAAAAGAAATCCACCAATGATAACAACTGCTAAAATCTATACTAAAAAATAAAAAACAAAAAAAACGGACAGACAAAACCCTAGGACAAATGGTAAAAGCAAAGCTATACAGACAAAATCACACCCAGAAGCATACACATACACACTCACAAAAAGAGAAAAAGGAAAGAAATATATATATCGTTGCTCCCAAAGTCCACCTCCTCAATTTGGGATGATTCGTTGCCTATTCATGTATTCCGCAGATGCAGGGTACATCAGGTTGATTGCGGAGATTTAATCCGCTGCTCCTGAGGCTGCTGGGAGAGATTTCCCTTTCTCTTCTTTGCTCGCACAGCTCCCGGGGTTCAGCTTTGGGTTTGGCCCCGCCTCTGCGTGTCGGTCCCCCGAGGGTGTCTGTTCTTTACTCAGACAGGTTGCGGTTAAAGTAGCAGTTCATTCAGGGGCTCTGGCTCACTCAGGCCGGGGGCAGGGATGGGTACAGATGCGGGGCGAACCTGTGGCAGCAGAGGCTGGCGTGACGTTGCACCAGCCTGAGGCGCGCCGTGCGTTCTCCCGGGGAAGTTGTCCCTGGATCACGGGGCCGTGGCAGTGGCGGGCTGCACAGGCTCCTTGGGCACCCTGAAACAGTGGTCTCTTGCCTCTTAGGCAGCTCCAGATTTTTTCCTGGACTCCCTCCCGGCTAGCCGTGGCACACTAGCCCCTGCAGGCTTTGTTCATGCCGCCAACCCCAGTCCTCTCCCTGGGATCCAACCAAAGCCCGAGCCTCAGCTCCCAGCCCCCGCCCGCCCCGGCGCGTGAGCAGACAAGCCTCTCAGGCTGGTGAGTGCCGGTCGGCCCTGATTCTCTGTGCGGGAATCTCTCTGCTTTGCCCTCCGCACCCCTTTTGCTGCGCTCTTCTCCGTGGCTCCGAAGCTTTCCCCCTCCGCCACCCGCAGTCTCCGCCCTCAAAGGGGCTTCCTAGTGTGTGGAAACCTTTCCTCCTTCACAGCTCCCTCCCACTGGTGCAGGTCCCGTCCCTATTCTTTGTCTCTGTTTTTTCGTTTTTCTTTTATCCTACCCAGGTACGTGGGGAGTTTCTTGCCATTTGGGAGGTCTGAGGTCTTCTGCCTGAGTTCAGGAGGTGTTCTGTAGGAGTTGTTCCACATGTAGATGTATTTCTTATGTATTTGTGGGGAGGAAGGTGATCTCCACTTCTTCCGCCATTTTGAAGCTCCTCTATAATTTTTTGTAAAGTGGAAAACACTGGAAAAGTCACTATTCACCGGTGGCTCGCATACACATCGGTGTCAAAATAACGTGTGTGCTTGTAGTTGTGGGGAGGAATGGCAGGCCCCCTCTTGGTGTTAGGTATTCAGGCCCTGAAGTCATAAATGGATGGTTTTTCTTTTCCATTTTTCCATGATTTTCTGGGGGACAAATGTCTGGGGCTGTAAGGGGATTTAGGAAACTTCCTGATGGTTGCTGTATCTCAGATACTCTTAGGTTCCCTCCTGAGCCAGGCCACACCTTCCCTCTACTTCAGCCTGGCAAGGCCCCATCTGCTACTTACCTTGGTTTCCTGCTAGTCACCTTGAAGGGAATCTCTTTCATTTGCCTCGAGTCTTGTTTACTCAGTAGTATCTGTGCCAGTTGACACCAAGTCCAAAAACACTTTATACAAACACTTTATACAGAGGCCTGCTTTGAAAGTGTTAGCCAGTAGCAAGCAAGAATGGCTTACTTTCTCCTTGAGTCTGGAGATCTGATTAGAGGGGAGAAAGGAATGATTTATTTGTTGACTGGATTAACCAATTTATATTAGTCACTGTGAGGCAATTTCACACACATTATCTCATTTAAATCCCCCTAAAGACATTGCAAGGGAAGTAATATAATCCTTCAGAAAACTGAGACTCAGAAAAATTAAATTGCAAAGTTCCCATACCAAAAGTATTATAGTCTCTATTAGCAAATGTCATCAGCTTCTTCTAACTTTCTAATCCATAATCCTTACCGTGTTGCCTTCTTCCTCATGCTCACAAAATAGCTGCAGGAGGTCCAGGCACCATGTTTCAAGGCAAGAATTTGAAGGGTGAAGGATAAAAGGTAAATGGAGAATCCAGCCAAGGTTGTTTTCTTCGTAGATGTCCTACTTGGTGACTTCAACTTATATCTCGTTAGTCAGCATCATAGGGCCATTCCTTTCTGCAAGGGAAGAACCTGGAAAATGTGGAGGTTTTTGGTTTGTTTTAAGCTGAACACATTGACAACCCCATAAAAACGTGTTCTATAGGTACAGAAGTAGGGGAGAATTGTTATTAAATAGGCAATTTACAGTTTCTTTTTCAAGAGATCATTCTGATGCATGAAAAGGTTGAAAATCTCTGGTCCAAACGCTTACTGATCTTGCTTTCCCTTGTTTCCAGTGAATTTGATAGAAGTTATTATCCCTCTCTAATCTCCTGGTACGAGATAGATCCAATGGACAGAATGATTTCCTTCTGGCTTCCACAGTAAAACATGGCACATGCCAGTGAGGAGTGGTGACTGCTTGATGTCTTCAGACAACTGTAGGGAAGGGTGGTGACGCTCCAGGTCTCCTAGCCACTTACTATATTGGCAACAGGTGTCTCTGTAGACCAGCTAGCAGGTCCATTGGTAAGAGCCTGGGGAGGCCACTAGGAACCACTGGATCACGTCAGCTTGGCAGAGACAGCTGTGGCATACGCCGGAGTGCTAGGTGAGGCAGGGAATGTCTGGCACCCCCCCCCAGATGACTGTTGTTCAGTCAGCAGTAACCTTTATCTTCCAGTCACCATTCCCGTGGCTCTTTGTTGGTTGTCCTCAAGCTCCAGGCCTGGGTGAGGCCTACCGAGGTGTAAGGAGAAGGCATAGTGATGCCTCCAAAATGTAGACACTCCTGTGGCAGTTTGCACCTTGATAAGGAAACAGTTATGAGATGCCTAAGGCCTTGCCCCACACCTGGCTGCCCACACACAAGGTTGGGGTTTTTTTTTGTTTGTTTTTGGCTGCCAGGCATAGAGCCTCAGGAGAACAGTGTGTCCTAAGAAACAAGAATTTCAGCCTGCAAAGGAAAACAGAATCCACCCTGCTTGTCAGCTCAGGAGCTGGGCTTGCTTTTTGCTCCTCTGCAGAGGGGGCTAAAACTTAGCTGAAGAGCTGTGAGTGGACCCATTTTCGAGAGGGGATTTTTAAAACAAAATGCCGGAAGTGTAATGCAATACAGAGGTCACAAACTTGGAAAGCCTATGGCATCTTGGCAGGTAACAGAAATGTGTGAAGTGAGCCAGTTGCTCACAGGCAAGCACATGTCCCTTCTAGAAAAATTGTCACCACAGAGGAATACTGATTCTAACTCCCCCCTCCCTCCCTGTGTCTCTCTCCTCCTTCCTTCCTTTTTTCCTTTCTCCTTCCCTCTTTCCTCTTTTTTATTCCCTTCCCTTCCCTGAGAAGACATAAATTTGGAATTTCATGCGAAGAACCCAAATTGTTGATAACCAGAGTTGCCCCTAGCTCATCTGGCTCCTCTTTCCAAATTAGAAAACGGCATCCCTTCCTTCATGCCGGTGACCATGGCCATGCAAGTCCAGTGGGGCCTGGATTTTGCTCGCCCCGTGGCTGGGGCTTTGCGCCAGGCACAAGCTGCCTAACTTCAGTGACTCCAAAGTTACATATGTTATGTGAGTCAAGCAAAACATATCTCTGGGCCATGCTTAGCCCACAGGCTATCATTTTGCAGCCTCTGGAGTTGTGGTTAAAACAAAGCTCTGGGGTCAGACTGTCTGGCTTCAAATCTGGGTTCTGTCATTTAGGCAAAGTATTCAGTGTCTCTCTGCCTCAGCCTCCTGTGTCTGTGAAATGGGGATAAATACTTGGACCTATCTTGTAGGGTTGTTATGAGGATGGAATTAAATAATGCATGAAAAGCACTTAGCCACTCAGAGCATGGTTAATAGTCAGCCCTGGGTTAGTTAATATAAAAAAAAAATCATGTAAAAAACTGAGTTTGCACATTTACTGGCTTATCTCTGCAAGTCCAGATTCGTTGGCGAGTTCACAGCCTGTGAAATGGGTGAGAGAGTACATGTCAGACCTACTTGATTTCTTTCTACTTCTTCAGGAAATGCTCACCCTCTATGTCTGGTGACTTTGAAGGCAGGGAGCTCAAAATAGCAAGCTTCACTTAACTACTAAGGCCACAAGAACTTCAGTGAAGTAAACACTTTGCTTGAACCACTGTTTCTGTCTCAGTGCATAAAGCAATTACAGGGATTAACAAATGACATCCATAACAATGATATCTTAAAACCATTAAGAGAAGATTAAATTAATTGCGGTATCATCTGTTGCAAAAGGCAAAGGTATGTGGGATCATTTTAGAAAAATTTACACTGAAAGCAGTTTAAAAGTGGTGGTGCTTAGAATGGCAAACGCTCAGTTATTGAGTTCATCTTCTAAACTGGCTCATGCTCTAGGGGGCGGGACCGCAAAGCCAAGACTCCATCATTAAAAACTGTCTGGGTGGGTTTGCATCCAACATGCCTCAGCCTCTGCATAAAAGAATGATTCTCATCCCTGAGACTGTACTGGGGGGAGGGTTAACTCAGCACTGATCGTATCGAATCTGTGGTTGGCTGCAAGGATTTGGGATGAAGTGAGACTACACCCAAACAGTGTTGGTCTGGGAGTTCCAATCATATCAAAGAGTTAAATCTTTTATAAAGAAGTGGCAACCTGAAGTCAGGGAGTCTGATTCCCAGAGAAAACCATAATTCCAAAGACACACGCACCCCAGTGTTCACTGCAGCACTGTTTACAATAGCCAGGTCATGGAAGCAACCTACATGCCCATCGACAGATGAATGGATAAAGAAGATGTGGTACGTAGATACAATGGAATATTACTCAGCCATAAAAAGGAATGAAACTGGGTCATTTGTAGAGATGTGGATGGACCTAGAGACTGTCTATACAGAGTGAAGTAAGTCAGAAAGAGAAAAACAAATATCATATATTAATGCATATATGTAGAATCTAGAAAAATGGTACAGATGAACTGGTCTGCAAGGCAGAAATAGAGACACAGATGTAGAGAACAAATGTACGGGCACCAAGGGGGAAAGCAGGGGGTGGGGTGGTGGAGGTGGGATGAATTGGGAGATTGGGATTGACATATA
This sequence comes from Stenella coeruleoalba, assembly GCF_951394435.1. NCBI lineage: Eukaryota > Metazoa > Chordata > Mammalia > Artiodactyla > Delphinidae > Stenella > Stenella coeruleoalba. The sequence goes on from NC_137148.1 coordinate 35,199,025, forward strand.
TACACTAATATGTATAAAATAGGTAACTAATAAGAACTTGCTGTATAATAAATAAATAAAATTTAAAAAGAAAGAAGTGACAACCTACCAACTTACTTTGAAACATACTCAGGAAAGGGCATCCAAGAAACAATTTAGCGCAAACTGCTTCTACATTAACTTTTTTCTCACTGCATTAATATCTGAGCTTCCCCTAAACACTCATTTAAGCCCTAAACGAGTATGAAGAATGTCCATGAGACTTGAGAAAAACAAGGGTTGCCCCAAGAATTTAATTCTTACTTGCCTAACTTGGCTGGGCTACCATCCATCTAAAGCTTCTCTCTCTAGACTTGGGTTTCTCCATCTTGGCATTATTGATGTTTTAGGTCAGATACGTCCTTAGTGTGGAGGCTGCTTTGCCTCCATGATAGGACGTTTAGCAGCGTCCCTGGTCTTTTCACACTAGATGCCAGCAACACAACTCCCCCCAACATGAGACAACCCAAAATGTCCCTGACCTTGTCAGATGCCACCCAAGGGAGAAAATCTTCCTGGTTGAGAATCACTGCTCTAGACTAAGAAAAGTGGCCAGAATTCGTAAACTCTAACAGCTTTGTGTGTGTGTGTGTGTGTGTGTGTTTTGTTTTTTTAACATCTTTATTGGGGTATAATTGCTTTACAAAGGTGTGTTAGTTTCTGCTTTATAACAAAGTTAATCAGTTATACATATATTCCCATATCTCTTCCCTCTTGCATCTCCCTCCCTCCCACCCTCCCTATCCCACCCCTCCAGGCGGTCACAAAGCACCGAGCTGATCTCCCTGTGCTATGCAGCTGCTTCCCACTAGCTATCTACCTTACGTTTGGTAGGGTATATATGTCCATGCCTCTCTCTCGCTTTGTCACAGCTCACCCTTCCCCCTCCCCATATCCTCAAGTCCGTTCTCTAGTAGGTCTGTGTCTTTATTCCTGTCTTATCCCTAGGTTCTTCATGACATTTTTTTTCTTAAAGTCCGTATATATGTGTTAGCATATGGTATTTGTCTTTCTTTTTCTGACTTACTTCACTCTGTGTGACAGACTCTAGGTCTATCCACCTCATTACAAATAGCTCAATTTAGTTTCTTTTTATGGCTGTACTCAGTATGTATTCCATTGTATATATGCGCCACATCTTCTTTATCCATTCATCCGATGATGGACACTTAGGTTGTTTCCATCTCCGGGCTATTGTAAATAGAGCTGCAATGAACATTGTGCTACATGACTCTTTTTGAATTATGGTTTTCTCAGGGTATATGCCCAGTGGTGGGATTGCTGGGTCATATGGTAGTTCTATTTGTAGTGTTTTAAGGAACTGTGTGTGGTTTTTAAGTAACCAAAAAAAAAAAAAGGCCCTGAAGACAAAGTTTTCAAAATAAGCTCACGGGCAGGCTGTACTAACAGAATGCTTCAAGAGGGATCCTGTAATCACGTGTTTGGCAAATGGGTGATTTTGCTAAGCCTCACAGCAGCTTTTCCATATGTCCTGTTAATGCTAGCAAACTGACCAGTCTAGAAGGATGTGTCATCGTGGAAATCACCCGTGAAGTATTTGTCCAGACTTCTTACAAACAGTAGTGTTGCTTGTCCATCGGTACATGTGTATAAAAACTCAGCAGGTGGGAGTAAGAGTCATAAAAGCAGGATCTCAGATCTTCAAGTCTGCTTCTCATGTTTTATAGGACAAGACACTGAGGTGCAGGGAATAACGTTTGTAGCAAAATTTATGATAAATCTCAGTGATTCAGACACTAAGCTGAAATTTTCAACAATGTAGGCACAGAACAATATAGGCACAAAATTATTACTGAGTAAAATGTCAAAATTATACTCTTTTGGCAACTTTCAAGATTTTAGGAATAAGTAAGAGAAACCAGAGATAAAATTTTAAATGTTTTCCAGTTGAAGGCTCAGAAAATTAAGGATGCCATCAATGTACATATTGCTGCAGGATTCAGAAGCTTCTGTTTCTTTTTATACCACATGATTGCATAATGTCGATCAATTGGAAATGGTAGATTTCTCTTAATTTGCCTTCTCATGCTTAAACACTATGTCTACTAAATAAATTATTTGGAACTTGAATAATGGTTCATAATTGACTTGTACTTAAGTCAGACCAAATATTCTCACTACCTCTCTTCCCATCTCCATGCAGCATTATCTTCACCCAGATCATAATGTTAACATAAGGTGATACGAATGAATTCATCCCACTGGTACAGGATACCCATCCCTGTATCCAAATTTCTTTTACTAATTGGAGGAAACCGCTAATTGTGTATTTTAAACTCAGTGTTTTTCAAAACATCTAGCATTCATGTTTTCCACATGTGGTCAGTTCCTGATCTAAGGAAGAAACAGTAAGGCAGGAAAATGATCAGATTCAGGGGGTGTTTAACTGGAAGAGGAGAACATGACAAGAAACGTACAGTGTGTTCTGGTACGTGGGAGTTTTGATTACAAGGTGTACCCTTGCTGCTTGGTGTGGTACCTCGGGCTCTGCCTAACTTTAGTTTGTGATTACCAAGGTCTCTATAACAGAACTCTCCAGGTCAGGTATGGATCTAATATTTCTCATGCTATGTTCCAAGTATCTCCTTGTGCCCAAGCAATAAAAGGAAATCTTCCTACCGTGACATGAGTATAAACGTTATCGAAAGACTTGAGGAAATGCCTTTGACCTTTTTTGACTCAAGAGGATGATCTCATTCAGAAATGGGTATGGTGTCAAAATATGAAATGTACTGGTAAAATAAGTATATGATTTGCTTTAAAAAATACTTGTTTGGGAGGCAGAGATACAATCCATTCTAGATTTTTAAGGAGTGAAGTGGCTAAAAGAGATGTATTTTTACCTAAAACATGGCACACTACACTGTCACATCTTGGCAATGAAGACTGTTAATGCATTTAACAAATATTTATGGAAAGCCTGTTACTAACAGTGAGTTAGTTAGTCACTGTTACAGGTAGTAGAGATTCCACAAAGAAAAAAGTGCTTTCTTACATTTAGTGAAGGGAGACAGTCAGTAAACAAATATATGATATGTCAGGTAGAGATGAGTGCCAACGGGAAAAACAAAACATGGTAATGGGATTGGTGGGGCAGGATAGGGCCAAGGGGTTAGGATTTTATATGGGATAGTCAGGGGAATGCCTCCCTAATAAGGTGACATTTGCTCAGTGAACTGAAGGAAACAGAACAGAGCCTTGTGGCTATCTGGGGGAAGATATCAGAAACTGTTATAAATGTTCCAACAGGAAATTTATTAGGACTGAGAAAGGGCAGGTCTGTCTGTGATTAGAATGAAAGGGAATGCGATAAAAGAAAAGGGGGAGCTTTGGGAAAGCATTATGGCTACATTAAACATATACACTGAATGTATACACAGCAGTGATTGGAAAAACCATAAAATTGGATTATGTGTTTGCAAATCTCTTACATGTTTTTAAATAAGATCCAGAGCTCTGTTAAACATCATGGTCATTTGTTTTAGCTGAGTTGGAATGAACATGGGATTGTCTTTTGGAGTTACCGTGCAAAGCTTAGACTAACTCAGAAAGCAATAGTTCGGATACATTGCCCAGGCTGGATGATATTATTAATCTGGGCTGGGAAGTAACACAACCTGGTTGTGGCTGACTGCGGGCCCTGGTCCAATTCACCAAATTTTGTGCCCTTTCTTTAGTGGGAAGTGGGCTTGCCTTGCCAGGCAGGAGGGAAGAAGGGGCGCAGTTTCAAGGAGGAAATGCAGAAGAGTTGAATATAGGTAAAGAGCCCATGTTACCTGAGCCTCCTACCCCAGTCTTAAGTATGAGCAATACGTTCTTCTAAAGAATGTGAAATCTTCTCCAGGCCAGGGCAAGGATGCTGAGGACTTCAATCACAGCACCTTCCCAAGAGAGTCTTTTGGAAATTCTTATCTTATATTCTGGGTCTGTATCTCAAAAGGGCCTTCATCCTCTTTATTTTTTTTTTTACTTTTTATTTTATATTGGAGTATAGTTGATTAACAATGTTGTGTTAGTTTCAGGTGTACAACAGAGTGATTCAGTTATACATGTACATGTATCTATTCTTTTTCAAACTCTTTTCCCAGTTAGATTGTTACAGAATATTGAGCAGAGTTCCCTGTGCTATACAATAGGTCCCTGTTGGTAATCCATTTTATTTTATTTTTTTAACTTTTTATTTTATATTGGAGTATAGCCAATTAACAATGTTGTGATACTTTCAGGTGCACAGCAAAGCGACTGAGCCATACATATACATGTATCCATTCTCCCTCAGACTCCCCTCCCATACAGGCTGCCACATAACATTGAGCAGAGTTCCCTGTGATGTACAGTAGGTCCTTGTTGGTTATCCATTTTAAATATAGCAGTGTGCACCTGTCAATCCCAAACTCCCTAACTATCCCCCCCCGCCCTCCATAACCATAAGTTCATTTTCTAAGCCTGAGAGTCTGTTTCTGTTCTGTAAATAAGCTCATTTGTAGCATTGTTTTTAGGTTCCGCACATAAGTGATATATGATATTTCTCTTTCTCTGTCTGACTTACTTCACTCAGTATGACAGTCTCTAGGTCCATCCATGTTGCTGCAAATGACACCATTTCATTCTTTTTATGACTGAGTAATATTCCATTGTATATATGTACCACATCTTCTTTATCCATTCTTCTGTCGATGGACATTTAGGTTGCTTCCATGTCTTGTCGATTGTAAACAGCACTGCAATGAACATTGGTGTGTATGTGTCCTTCTGGACCATGTTTTTCTCTGGGTATATGCCCAGGATTGGGATTGCAGGATCATATGTTAGCTCTGTTTTTAGTTTCTTAAGGAACCTCCATACTGCTCTCCATAGTGGCTGCCCCAATTTACATTCCCACCAACAGTGTAGGAGTGTTCCCTTCTCTCCACACCCTCCCAGCATTTATTGTTTGTGGATTTTTTGATGATAGCCATTCTGACTGGTATGAAGTAATATCTCGTTGTAGTTTTGTTTTTCATTTCTCTAATAATTAGTGATGTTGAGCATCTTTTCATGTGCCTCTTGGCCATCTGTATGTCTTCTTTGGAGAAATGTCTGTTTAGGTCTTCTGCCCAATTTTTGATTGGGTTGTTTGTTTTGATGATATTAAGCTGCATGAGCTCTTTGTAAATTTTGGAGACTAATCCCTTGTTGGTCACATCATTTGCAAATATTTTCTCCCATTCTGTGGGTTGTCTTTTCATCGTGTTTATGGTTTCCTTTGCTGTGCAGAAGGTTTTGAGTTTAATTAGGTCCCATTTGCTTATTTTTGTTTTTATTTCCATTGCTCTGGGAGACAGATCGAAAAAGATATTGCTGCAATTTATGTCAGAGAGTGTTCTGCCTATGTTTTTTCTAAGAGTTTTATAGTGTACAGTCTCATATTATCTGAAGAGATGCAGAAAAAGCTTTTGACAGAGCTCAACACTGATGTATGATAAAAAAAACTCTCCAGAAAGTGGGCATAGAGGGAACATACCTCAACATAATAAAGCCCGTATACAACAAACCTACAGCAAACATCATACTCAACAGTGAAAAGCTAAAAGCATTTCCTCTAAGATCAGGAATAAGACAAGGATGTCCACTGTTACCACTTTTATTCAATATAGTTTTGGAAGTCTTAGCTATGGCAATCAGAGAAGAAAAAGAAGTAAAAGGAATCCAAATTAGAAAAGAAGAAGTAAAACTGTCCTGTTTGCAGATGACATGATACTATACACAGAAGATCCTAAAGGTGTTATTAGAAAACTACTAGAGCTCATCAATGAATTTGGTAAAGTTACAGGTTACAAAATTAATACACAGAAATCTGGTGCACTTCTACACACTAACAACGAAAGATCAGAAAGAGAAATTCAAGAAACAATCCCATTTACCATCGCATCAAAAAGAATGAAATACCTAGGAATAAACCTACCTAAGGAGACCAAAGACCTGTACTCCGAAAACTATAAGATGCTAATGAAAGAAATCGAATATGACACAAACAAATGGAAAGATATACCATGTTCTTGGATTGGAAAAATCAATATTGTCAAAATGATTAAAATACCAGAGGCAATCTACAGATTCAATGCAATCCCTATCAAATTACCAATGGCATTTTTCACAGAACTAGAACAAAAAATCTTAAAATTTGTATGGAGACACAGAGGACCCCGAATAACCAAAACAATCTTGAGAAAGAAAAACGGAGCTGGAGGAATCAGGCTTCCTGACTGCAGACTATACTACAAAGCTATAGTCATCAAAACAGTATGGTGCTGGCACAAAAATAGAAATATAGATCAATGGAACAGGATAGAAAGCCCAGAAATAAACCCATGCACCTATGATCAATCCATGACAAAGGAGGCAAGACTATTTAATAGAGGAAAGACAGTCTCTTCAATAAATAGTGCTGGGAAAACTGGACAGCTACATGTAAAAAAAAAAAATGAAATTAGAACATTCTTTAACACCATACACAAAAATAAACTCAAAATGGATTCACCATCTTTAAACATGAAAAGAAAGGAGGCATTTGTTAGCCCTGCCCCTTTCAGCTAAGAATTGCTCAGGTTTTTGAATGTTAACATGAAATGGGGTCACCTGTACCAGTTGGAAGTGGTTTCCCTGTTTTCAAGGACAGTCAGATTTTACCTATATGCCTCTCAGGCTTTCTCTGCCTTGAGGCATTTTGAGCATGTGTGTTGGGAGTCGTTGGCTGTTAAAGAAAGGAGGACTGTCTTTAACAGTCAACAGCTGTTGACTAGAAGGAGAAGGAGACCAGCATAGGATGAGCAGGAGAAGATGCTAGAATTCTGCTTTTTAGAGCTGATGAGAATTTCTGTTCTAGCCCAATCCTTGGACTGATGAATCAAGAGTAATTAAAAAAGCAAGGAAGCATTTTCTAAAAGGGATGGCATCCCAGTACGAGTCATTACTTGAGCAATATTGTCCACAGTTTGCTCATTTCAAGTACTTCAGTGCTTATGGTTTTTTGCTTTTCAAGTCGTAATTCTTTTAAAGTGCTGTCCTATACTTAGCAAACATCTTTTGAGCATCTACCCAGAGCTCAGTCCTGCACCATGCATATTCAAAAGAAATAGGTAACATTGTCCTTGCTCTTGTGGAATTAATAGTTTTGTTAAAAAGGTAAGACTTCCAGCGAAAACAATCCAAGAAGGAGCAAGTGAAAAGCCAAGTAGGAGGCATTAGGTCAATGAGAAGAATCCAGACTTTGGAATCAGGCAGCGCTGTGTTTGACTCAGAGCTCTGACTCTGACCAAAAGTGTGCCTCTGTGAGACTCTCTTATCCTGTGTGGTCCTCGGCTTCCTCTTCTGTAAAATGGGACAATAGTACCTATTACACCGTTGTGTTGGATTGCTACAGTGACTCAGTAATACTGTATATAAAGCAATTAGTGCCTGGAACATAGTAAGCACTTGCTATATTATTATTATTACTATTATAATTATTTTATTAATCGGACAAATAATTAGGTCTGTGTTATAGTTTTGGTTCTGTGGTTATTTAGAGAGCTTTGATAAGTCACTTAACTTTGTCACAGCATCTGTATAGATCATCTCTAAAGCTAAGGGAACGGTCTCTATACAATATATTTACCTCCAGAATTCATGGTATTTTGAACTGAAATGTAGTGAGCAGAAGCCTCAATGCATGCTTCTCCTTCTTCATACTTATACTAGTGCTAACAATATAACATCCACATTGACAGAACTTGCTCTGGAGCAGAAGCCATGACGGGCTCTTCATGTTCTTTGTTATTCACTCCATGTGACACACTCAGTGAGATGGATAACCTTATCCTGTTTCCTAGATTCTAAGCCATATTTTATCCAGTTTAATATTTTTGAAGTCAGGATGCACTGTGTAATTGATACATATAATTGATACCGTGGTAATGTTTTTCTCTTTTTTCTTTCCCAAAGGTCATTTCTAAGTGAGATGTGGCATCTCATAACTGATGAAATCCTTTAAACAAGGGAAATGAATGTTTTTTCCTATATTTTGGATGATAAAAATGGGGCTTAGCAAAGTTAACTTACATTAATGAAAGTAAGAAAGGCGAAGCTAGCATTTGACTAAGCTTTCCTGGTTTTGCTCGCTCTACCATACTTCTTGGGAGCAAAAGGTTAAACAAGTTGCCAATATATAATCCTTTGTTCACCTCATTTTTCATAGAAAAATAATGTTTGATCATCCCTAGATTGAGCCATAGATTGCCTATTTATTCTACCAGACTTCATAGACTGTCTTGTGCAATGTAATGTTGACGTCTGTTGGCTGTTGACATCATTGGTGACATTGGTCAGTCTGAAAAGTTATTTTCCTTTAGATAAGAACCTATTGGACTCATAGATCTTTTTAAGAAATCACCCTGACCTGAGTTCACCTGGGTGATACCAGCAGATTTTTCCCTAGACTTTCAGGATCCTGGGTCCTTACAAGGAAATGGGGATGTAGTCATTAGTAGTTGATTATTAAGCAAATTCATTGAAAATTAACAGCAGTATTCTTTGACCTCGGCCTTTATAGCCACATTGCTAATCTTCAGTAAATATAAGATTGTATTACTAATCTATTGACTTTTAGCACAAATTAGCTATCAAATGGGCTAGTTGTTACTGTTAACCTTTTTTTTTTTTTTTGAAGTATATTAAAATTCTTATTTCCGGTGTTTCTTTCTCTGGAACACAATCTTAGGGCCTTTTATTAGGCCAGGAGAACCTCCCAAACAATCTTATTAAGCTGATTAATTATATCAAATCAGCTCTGGCATCAAAATGGTTACAGTTTCGGAGTCACAGTCAATAGAAAAAGACTTCAACAAAAGTGACCACTAGCCTTTGTAAGTATCCTTTGATTTGAGAAGTGAAACTTTTATTGAAAAAAGCAATTTGCAGACCTGTTTCCCTGTTACCTGTTATGTTATTCTGAGGTTCTTACAGTGGAGTGCTGTCTCTACCTTTAACAGGAGATAGGTGTTAGCATATTCACCTAGACTGAATGAATGAATATATTATATGTTTGGGATTTGCCTTTCCTTCCTCTGGTCTAGCTTCAGCACCAAAGTATAGTTGTAAAATTACACATGGTGGAATCTGAAATGATATATGTGTCAGTCAGCGTCCCAGCAAGAAACAGAATCTAACTCAGAAGGTTCAAGAGACTTGGATAATGGGAGATGCAGAAAGCGTGGGTGGGGTTAACATCACCAACGAGCCACGCTGGGGCACTCAGACCCAAGCCACAGGGAGGCTGTTACCACCCCTAGACCTGGAGCAGCAGTGGGAAGAAACTGTATTACTGTCATTCTGGGAGGAGGGGCCACATGATAGAAGCAAGGGTCCTGTAGGGACAGGCTCTGCCAGCAAACCGGGATTGTGAGGGAGTCATCCCCGACCTCTCTTTCAACCTTCTAATCTCTGTTGTTCAAATGCAGTGGGGAGTCAGCCAGGAAGGGAGCCTGGAGATTCAGCCCACAGCAGACCAGCCTCCTGAGGTGCGGGAAAGAGAAAACCTAGAACAGATCCGCTAGGTGAGAGGAACCAAATAGAAAATAACCAGCCCAGATGGGAAGTGCTAGTTTAGAGCCCACAAAATGCCAAAAAAGAATGGTATATTCGGGGCTTCCCTGGTGGTACAGTGGTTAAGAATCTGCCTGCCAAGGCAGGGTACACGGGTTCGAGCTCTGGTCCGGGAAGATCCCACATGCCGCGGAGCAACTAAGCCCGTGCACCACAACTACTGAGCCTGTGCTGTAGAGCCCGTGAGCCACAACTAGTGAGCCCTTGTGCCACAACTACCGAAGCCCGTGTGCCACAACTACTGAGCCTGTGCTGTAGAGCCCGTGAGCCACAACTAGTGAGCCCTTGTGCCACAACTACCGAAGCCCGTGTGCCACAACTACTGAGCCTGTGCTCCAGAGCCCATGAACCACAACTACTGAGCCATGTGCCACAACCACTGAAGCCCACGTGCCTGGAGCCCATGCTCCACAACAAAAGAAGCTGCCACAATGAGAAGCCCACACACCACAACGAAGAGTAGCCTCCGCTCACCACAACTAGAGAAAGCCTGCGCGCAGCAATGAAGACCCAACACAGCCAAAAATAAATAAATTAATTAAGAAAAAAAAAAAAGAATGGCATATTCAAGGAATTCAGGGCCCTGACCTCATTTGATCTTGGGTTAGCATCCGCTTTCTGAAACTTTCTTTCAAATACACTTGGAATCACCTGACAGCAGCCAGAATTCCTAGTCATTTTGGCCTGTCCCAGTCTCATCACTCAGGTCTACATGTGGTTATAGGGTCTAGAGGGCTGGTCCCATAGCTTGCTGATGGAAAATAGGAGAAAAGAGAAAAATGGGAAAGTCATTGAGAATTTCTGCAGGAAATATAATAACTAAAGGATAGAATAGGAGTGGCAAGGAAGCGGGAGGAGGCATGTGCGTGAAAACAACCTGCAAATTATTCCACGGCCCTTTGGCCACGTTCTGTCCCCATTCTTGCCAGTCTCCACTGTCTTCCGGAGCCCTCATTGCAGGGCAGGTTTGGTGGACTCTTTATTATAAATAGTGAACCCCAAGAGATAGCTGTTCTCAATATGAATAGTCTATTACCTATCTTAACACTGTTATCTCCCAACAGAAAGTTTGTGTGTGGAGTTACTGTTGCTTCACCAGCTTGAAAGGAAAAAATAATATTTTAAAAAGAAGGGGCAAAAGCTATCACGGTGTGATGAAATGTATATATGTGGATTGTCATTTGCTATATGACAATTGCTTAAAGCTTATACTGGTTAACTTTCCACTAGCAGATGACAAGAAATAAACATCCTTACCCCACGCCTATTCCACGGCTCATGCCTTAGTCCTTTCTGGGTCGCTAAAGCAACATGCCACAGACTAGGTGGCTTACAAATGACAACTATGTACTGCTCACAGCTCTCAGGCCGCAAGTCTGAGATCAGGGTGCCAGCATGGTCGGGTGAGGGCCGTCTTCCAGGTTGCAGACTTCTCGTTGTATCCTCACATGGTGGAAGGGGCTACGGAGCTCTCTGGGGACTCTGTAAGGGCACTAATCCTATTAATGAGGGCTGCACCCTCATGATCTAATCACCTCCCATAGGCCCCACTATTAATACCATCACCTTTGGGTGTTAAGATTTCAGCATATGAATTTGGTGTGGGAAGCAGGGGACACAAACTTTCAGACCATAGCAGTTTCTTATAATCTTTTGTACTTCTTTTGCTTCATCATACTTTTGTGTGAGTAAATCCAACTCTCCACCTACACCAGGCCTGTGCCTGAGAGCCAAATATGACTGGAGAAAATGTACACCATGAGGACTGGTTCATATTAAATGCAAGCCACTAACCTCACTGAGCCCTTCGCACAACTGGCAATGCCCCCGTTTTCCCTGGTGCATTCACTTTCCTACCCGTCTAAACAACTATTTCATACCTTCTCCTCTCTCCTCAAGCCCCTCACACTTAATTCTCACATCCTACCTCTGTGCAGATAACCTTTCTTCCTGTTTTACTGCAAACAGACCCCAGAGGCTCCCACCACATCTACTCACCACCCAGAATCAGTGCCCATAGGCTGTGCCTTCCTCCTGTGTTATCAGAGCTTCTGAGACAAACCACTTCACCTGACACCTGCTTTTTCTCCTGCCTTCTACTTACGGACATTACCCCTGCAATTCTCCGTCTTCTCTCTTGTATTTATTTTCTCTCTCCACTGGATCACTCAATCACCATAAAAGCATGCTGTAACGTCCTAATGTTATTGTAAAAGATAAACATGCAATTGTTGATCCTGTGTCTTTCTTTAGCACCATCCCCCTCATTTTTCTATTCTTTTCAACAAAACTCCCTGGGAGAGTTGTCCATACTCCATTGACTGTGGTGGGACAGAAGATGGAAACAGTGTTTAGCTGCTGGGACAGTTGCTTGCCCTGTCCTGGTTGCTAAATTCAGTAGCATGTGCTCAATCCTCATCTCCTTTGACCTGTTGGATCACCCACACTTCTCTACTTGGTGTCTAGGACACTGCATTTTTCTAGTTTTCCTCACACCTCACAGATCTTCCTTGTAAACTCTTTGCTATTTTTGCTCATCACCCCAACCTCTGACTGTTAGAATGACCCAGAACCAGGCTTCAGGTCTTTTCTTGCACCCCTCTGCCACAATAAGTACTCCCCTGCTTCCATTCCAAGAGTCCAAGCTCTTGTGCTAGGAATTAAAAACTAAGTCCAAGGCTTTGTAGATATTGTCCTGTGCTCCAGCTACTAGTGGGTTGCTGGAAAAATCAATATTTGATGAAAATTTGAATACATTTACTCTGATGGTTTTATATAATATCTATACACTGAAAAATTCCAAACTAATCTCCCCTGAGCTTTGGACATGTCTATTTCACTACCTAGTTGAAGTCTCCACTTGAATGCTTTATAGGCACTCAAAACTGACCTCACCAAAACAGAATTGACCACCGTTTGGTGACCCCTCCATCCTTTAGTTGCTTAGGCTGAAAAATATTGGAATCCTCTTGGCTCCTTTCTTTCCCAGAGCCAACTCATCAGCAAATCCTAAGCATCTCACTCCATCGTCACTGCTACCTTCCTGGTCCAAGGCCCCACCCTCTCTCCCCTGACTGTTGCAAAGGGCCCTCACTGGTCTGTCAGCTTCCCACTTGCTCACCCTCTCTCTTGCCGTCTCCCCATGGTCTATTTTCAGTGCATCAGGTCATCTTATGCCTCTGCTTAAGGTCCTCCAGTGCCTTCCCATTTCATGTGTCCTACAAGGCCCTTTGTGATCTGGGTCCCTATAATCCTTCACCTGGACAGATGTTTCCACTGTAACAGGATTTTGCGTCCTGTAAAACTTCGTGTTCTCCAAAATGTACTAAAACAGAAAACAAAAAAAAATACCCCAGGGCTTATGGAAAAGTAGGATTAGAGTGGACCTCTCCTATCTTCTACAACTTAAAACCCTCTGCGCTAACCAGAGATAGCTTGGGAGAGCTGCGCGGTTGGGAGGGGCACATTTCTGGGGACACGGCACTGGTGCAGGTGCTTATTCTCTCAAATGGAGCTGAAATCACTCCAGCCTGTGCAGCAGCCGGCCTGAGGCCTTTCTCCTTTCCTGCTAAGATTAGATTTCTACTCCTGCTATTCTTTCTCCTTTTGCCTAGGGGAAAAAAAAAATGTTTCTGTGTTATACCAACATTTATCCTATTGTTTGCCAATAGCCTATGAACTAATTGCTGTTACAGAAACACACGTTGTAACAGAATAGCTTGTCCTGACTTATTTTCTGTCATCTTGGCTCTTCCTCCAGTGGGTCAGGAAAGCACCCACCTAGAGGCTTTCGCGCTTGTTCTTCTTGCCACCTGGCATGGCCTCCCTCCAGAATCCTCCTGGATTTCTTCATCTCTTTCACACCTTTAATGTTTCCTTCATAGCGGCAACTTCCCTGACAGCCCGTTTAAGAGTGCAACACCCTCACTCCCCGCCGCATCCCCCCCGCCCCCGACATTCTCTCCTGCAAGTCATTGTTTATTTTTCTCCTTGATGCTTATCATCTGATATACATGACTCACTTATTGCCTGATCCACATCCATGAGTAGTTAAGCTCTGGGAGGGCAAGGATTGTGGGGTGTTTATTTTATTTGCTTCCTTTGTTTTCCTCTGCTACATCTTCAGTGCCTGGAACATGGGCCAGCATGTGAAAGCAAGGCATTTCAAAAATGTTGACTGAATGAATGAAATTCGAACTCCTTTAGAATTCATCTGAATTTCCTTCTAGCCTAGACAGTAGTCCATCTGACTTTATTTCTTTTCTGATGTTGTTTATGTGTTTGTGTATGTGACAGGGAGAGTGGCTTTTCTCAAACCTGGTTTCATGTGTTCTTTGGTATGCATCAGACTTGCATGCTGTTTCATACCCACCACACTGCCCCTAGGGATGTTCTAACATTTAAAACTTTGATATTTCAGGAATTTATTATAAGGGGTGTGCTGGAAAAAGTCGTGGTGCAGGTTGTGTGTATCTTTTTGTACCCCTCTACCAATGTAAGCACTCCTTATCCCCCTTCAGGAGTCCAAGCTCTCATGATAACAATTAAAAATTAAGTTCATAGGTTTTTCAGATATTAGCTAGCCTGTGCTCTAGCTGCTAGTGCATTGCTGTAAAATTAATTTTTGATGGGAATTTGAATATATTACCTCTATACCCACTACCAGTCTTGGTGTACAGTTAAAAAAATAGGTCACTCTCATACTCCACAGTGATGGCCGCGGCACAGGTTTGTGTTAATGTCACGAAAGGGCAGGGAGATGGTGACTAACTCCCTCTGGTGCTGGGCAGGGCTTCACGAGGGTGGTGATGAGAGCAGGTGGTGGTTGAGGTCAGTTGGGGGGAGGATAATAAGTGCGGGAGTTCTCAAGGCAGAGAGTGGTGGACATGGATCCAGGGATCAACATGTTAAAAGGCACTGAAATGGACGGGTTCCAGTGTGTTCAGGGACTAGTATGGTGAATCATTAGGCATGGGGGTGGGGGGAGTATAGGAAATGCTGATGAGAGAGGTAGCCCCATGTGCCATAAAGAGTTTGAACTTGACCCAACTAGGGAGCTATCAAAGTTTCAGGTGATACATCTTCCAATTCCTCACCTTTCCCAACCAATCCCTGGCTTCTCAAAACTGTCAGCTTTAAGCTTACGTTGCTGTGATCTATCAGTATTCTGCATTTTTTATAGCAAAACTTAACTACATTCAAATCCTTTAGGACCCTGCGCTTGACTAGCAGGTTGCCCAATGAAAATTAGATTATAGACCATGAATTAATAGAAGTAATGGCACACGTAGACACCCTGTAACTTTTTTTTGACTTGGATTAAAAGCTTTGACACATCGTCTTTCTCAGATCTGTCTTAGGTTTCTTCTACCAGCTCTGATCCACTTCTCAACTTGTGGTGGTGTCACCCCCCCCCACCCAAACATTTTTGAACACGCTGAAGTTCTTACTTTGGTGTCCTGAACTCATGGCTCTGGGAGAAAAAAAAATTTTTAATGATCAAGGAAATAAGGTTGAATTAGATCCTTTGTGAGGTTCATGATGAAAACAATACCCTGCTGTAAGTCGAGGCTCAGGTCTGCCAGTGACAGGTCGGGCATCACTGAAAAGTCCCTCCACATTTCTGCATCTCAGTAGACTTATGTGGCCAAATTTCCATAATGAAATGATTACTAGAGACCTGATGATTTAACCCCCGCCACCCCCCAAATGTACCCCTTTGGTGAGGTTTCAACTGTGAATGGGTAGTTATTTGGGGGGAAAAATGCCCCGCTCAGCCTCTTAAATCATTTTTCTTAAGGCTGGGATGAGAAGTGCGTAGCTCCCTGTGCAGTCTCCAAATGACTCTGTGGGTTATCCAGCCTCTAGTCCTCTCCCTCCCACATGGAGGCCAGCTATCTTTGGCCACTTCACAGCTTATTAGCGGCCCAACTAGAGGCCAGGGAGAGGAAATGGATGAGATGAAGCTTAAGTATGTCACATTGGTTCTTTCTCAGCAGCTCTGATAAAAGGCTTAGCAGGATGAGGTTAAAACTTGATTAAAGAGGTTTGGGGATTATCTGTGACATTGGCTTATGTATGTTACCTTCCTCCTTTCCCCTCTTCCCTTTTTCCCTTCCAGTAATTAAGCATGAGTTGGCTGCAAGCATTAATGAGGCCAATATAAAAATTCTTTACTGTAGGCTCTTGAAAAAAAATACTTTTACTTACAGGAAAATCAAAATAAAACTTACTTTGCTCAGAATGTCATTTTTCCTAGTCAAAATGAGGCAAGTTCTTGAACCAGAACTGTGACTAAATATAGTAAAAGATTTGCTTAAGTCAAAAGATGCACCTTACACCTGTGTTTTGCAGCCTGCATGCAGAAATTTGGCTGCTTACAAATGGCTTCTGGGTGCAGGTCCCCAAACAAGATTTGTTCTGCAAATTTCCCATGAGCGAGGTCACCTCTTTGGATAGGCAGACCCAGAGATTTCATACTCAGAAGATAAATTCACGCTATATTTCTTGGAGGAATCTCTAGCCTTGCCTCTCTGACAACCAGGCCTCTCTTCCCTTCTGTTAGAATTTATGATCCTCAAAAAAGTTTTCTCTGGGTTTATGCAAACTCCCAGCTATCCATGATTATGGACATAAATGGCTCTAGATGCAAAGAAGAAAGAAATGATTAAGAAATAGAAAGATACTCTTCTTAGTGAAGAAGCCATAGAACCAATTTCTGGATTTAAGAAATAGAGGTCAGGGGCTTCCCTGGTGGCACAGTGGTTGGGAGTCCGCCTGCCGATGCAGGGGACGCGGGTTCGTGCCCCGGTCTGGGAGGATCCCACATGCCGCGGAGCGGCTGGGCCCATGAGCCATGGCCGCTGAGCCTGCGCGTCCGGAGCCTGTGCTCTGCAACGGGAGAGGCCACAGCAGTGAGAGGCCCGCGTACCGCAAAAAAAAAAAAAAAGAAATAGAGGTCAGAGATTAGGGCACGAGCTAAGTAAGAGCGGGGGCTAGGGCAGTGACAAGCCTGGCATCTCTGGTAAAGTAATGGCCAGGCCTGCCCCTGGAACTGTGCCATGGTGGGGACATTGGTAAAGATCTGTGGTTATTACAGAATGAGAAGGAGGGACGGAAGGAAAAGATTGTGTGAGGGTCAGTGGAGGGTCCCCAGAAGTAGCATGATCCCAGTTCCATTTGAAGGAGCTTTGTAAGGTTTCCTATGTTTCCAATATCTGAAAGAAGATTAGGCCTTTACGGACCAATAAGACACTCCATTTCACTGGGAGTTTGTGACAGCTCAAAGGAGGGAGAGTGATGGGGGCAGGTGATGGGCCAGCTAGGTCTTAAAGCCAACAGTCTCATAAAAGGTGGCCAGGAGAGGGCAGTCACCTTTTATGAAGAGCACAACTGAGGTTGCAGAGTACTACTTCTGCCACAAAGTCATAAAGCACGAGGCAGGTTTACCCAAGATGCAACATCTTACACATTAGTAGGCACTTAATATATGTTTGCTAAATACACACTAGCTGCTGCTTTTCCCAGATCTCATCAGAGTTCCATAGAGAACTTGAACCTGGTTCCTTCCAGAAAACCACACAATGACACTACAGGGAAATGATTGCAAATCCAGAAAGCAGTTTTGCCTTCTGGTAAAAACAGTTTTCTTTTCTTTGCAGTTTATTTTGGCATAGGCTAGTGTCTCCTTCATGGCAGATGGCTACTGTTTACAACTGTTGTTATCATGTTTTTCCTTTCTTGTCTTCCAGTATACTCTATTCCTGCTGTTAATACTGTCAGTTTACTAATGGAACCCACTTTATAAAGCTGCTGCATTTTTTCTTTGTCCGTGGGATCGATGTTATTATGCTCTGTGTCGTATATGTAGCATTGGCTTCCAACTAACCAGAGAGTTAGTTGTTCAGAGGAAAGAAGAGTGAAGGGGGACACAGGCTGAGGACTAACTTAATGATTTCCTTCATTTGGCAGAAGGCTTAATTAAGATCCCAGTTTCATTCTATTAGATTCAGTCTGTGACCTGCTGGAACACAGTCTTGAATTAACACTGGGTGGATATAAAAACAGTAAGCTAAGAAATTTGCGCTTCACTGGACTGTAGCTGTTTGTTTAGCTGGAGGAAATTTAGTGGGTGGTCCAGCCTTCACAACCAGTAAGAACAGAGTTGAGTTGGACAAGCTTTGGTGAAGGAGGGCAGTAGCAGTCCTTCCATTTCTTTCATTTTATCACAGCCTAGAAATTATTTCATTAAGTAGTTGATCTGGTAGGAATTCATATTTTAGCTTTGTCTCCATCGAATTGTTTAGTTTAAATCTAAGAGCTATGCCCATCGAAAGCTTTTCCAGATCCATGAAATGAATAACAATGAATGTTAATAGAAACAAAGGCTTTATTTGGCTTATTTTTGGAGGGGATACTGAGAATAACTGTGACATTATGGAGTAGATTTTTGTTATTTACTTTTTGATTATTCAGTTGAGTCATTATAACCTCTAACTGTTATTTGTTGCTGACTTTTGTCATTGTGCTCCCCACATGGGAGATGCAAAAGACCTGAAGTTAGCTCACTCAAGACATAAAACCTTAATAAACTGCCCCATTAATTACCACCTTCATTACTGCCTTTAAAGTGAGAGTTTGTTAGAGCAGCAGAGATTAATTTCTTCTGGATCATTGCTACTCTGCTACTTAGAGCCTAAAAAGAGTTCATCTTTATCATCAACACTTAAGCCAAAAATCACTTAAGAGGCAGTATTGCACAGTGGTGGAGGGCTCAGGTGGGCTAACTGGGATCTTGGTTTAGCTACTTCCAGGCTATGTACCCTTGGGCTTCAGGGACCCTTCTGCTAAGTACAGTGGTTTCAGAGTTTCTTCACAGAGCTGTGAAATGAGGTGATATATGTAAAGAGCTTAGAACCATGTCTCACCCTGTAGGGAAAATAGGGGAGAAACAGTGAGAGGAAAGGAGACAAGGCAGTGAGGGGTGGGGGAGTGGGGAAGAGAAAGCTAAAGAAAAAGTGGAAGAATCTCAAATGTGAAATGGCTATTTTTTGATTTTTTGCAAGAAGAGATATATAGGTATGTTCATATGACTTTGAAAAACCTTGGTGCACATCAGCAAGAGACTGGAGCTTATATTGAAGCAGAGGTGTGGACCTGTGTGACTTATGTCCTGGCCAATTGCCTGGTGTCCCCTGTGGTCAGATTGATCCCTATTGGCACAAAGGATTTTATGGACAGGTAGTTGGGGCAAACTTTGAAACCTGGTTGTTTGCACTTGTTTGCCAGAATGTGTAATTATTTACTGGTGCTTGCTAAATATGTCAGTTTAGCTTTTTTGGCGGAGACAGGATTAAGTTTAATATTTGGAAGCATCTTCTTCAGTTGGCCTGGCTTTTGTTACTGCCCTTAGTTTGGCATGTAGCAACCGAACCTACTGGTTAGCTCATTAGACATTTATTATTTAGAAATTTATCTTCTCAGAGCAAAAAAGCAACCCTTTATCATGTTTCTTCTAAGAAGACAGTAACTGTGAGTTTAATATCAATGGACTAATTGGGGGGTTGAGAAAATAAGTTCTGGAAAGACAGTAGTAACTTAAGAATTTTCCTCAGATGGAGGTTTCCTTTTAAAAACCTGAACTGAGCTTTATCAAAACAACATTTGAACTTTGAAATAAGGTCAGACTACCCAATTAGAATCTCCAGGAGGGCAGGGATGTGTCTGTGTGGTTTATGACTACATCTTTGGGCCTGTATCGTTACCCAGGTCATAGTAGGCACTCAATAAAAGCTGAATGAATAAGTACACTATCTAAATTAGCATGGCTGTCCCTTGGAATAAGGGAATTAAGTCGAAGGGGAATATGTCATTATTCTTTATGGTCCGGGCCTATTTTGTTCCAGTTAAAAGGGACAAAATGTGATACAAAGGAAACAAAGTGAAATGCTCTATATTTCTATTGTGTTTGACATCTGCAATAAGTTTTAGGTTAATTTCCCAAATCCTGTTGTATCGAGATTGTCACGTTTCTTAGTGGCGTATTGTTCATTCCAACTTACAGTGCAATTATTGCTGCCATTCCGAATCGATATATGTTTTACGTTATTAAAATGGCATGTCTTCTGAGCATTTGTCGTGTATTCCAAACACTTGCGTAATTTCTCTTGGTGTTGTGCCCTATCGCCATTGCAGAGTCTAAGGACCAAATGAGGTCTGTTCTTTTCCTGGTATTCTTTTGACCACTTTTAGAATATGCCAAGTCCATTCACACAACTAAGTGGCTCAGTGCTCTGTTTTCTGGTCTTCTCAGATTAGATTCTCCACCAGCTGGAAGTTTAGACATTAAAAACAACGGCTGTTATCCTTTCCCTTCATTGCCTTCCCTTCTCTTTCTTTCCCTAAAATTGACCTCTTGATTCCATTATACTAATAATTAGTAGTAGTAATAGTATTATATTAATATATTGGTAGTTATTTTTATAAACAGCCTTATGATCATTAATAGTGTATGTACGTACACACACACATATACAGAGGAGAGAGAGTGATTGGTAGATACTTGGGCTATTGTATTAAATGCTAAAATTTCTTGTTAAACAAGTTTTGTGGGTGTGTTTGTTGTTGTTTGTTCCCTTTGCAACTCAAATAACCTAGTGTTCTTGGGATGCTCAGGAAACAGAGCTTCCTTTCCCCTCCCCCCCCCCCCCTCCCCCGGTTGGTAGGGAAGACATATGCGAAAGGAGTGAAGGGATGTGTTTTCTGTAGCCAGGGCTCTGTGAGAAATAACACTGGTAGAGAAAAAGGCTCAAAGGGAAGTAGAAGCTTACTTTCTCCTGGCAGAATAGCCTCCTCCTCATAAGCTCTTCCCCTGCCTCAGAGGCACATTTGGAATGACCGAAGTAGAGTGCCTGGCTTTTCTGCTCAGAGTTAGCTAGCCTTTGGATTGCCATCTTCCCCTTCCCAGTGTGAGCAGGACATTGCAGGACCATCTCTGACTCTTCCTGCCATTCACACGCTCAGCCTAGATGAATAAATCCCCGTTGAGGGGGGCAGGGAGTCTTGGCATTCACAGGGAACCAAAATGATATCTGATCTCCCCACTGGAGAAAAGTGAGAAAGAATAATTTCTTTGGGACTCTGAAAATATAAACACAAATAGAAAATTAAGAGTGGAGAATCCACTTGGAGTCGATAAAAAGGGCTAAACTCTCTGTTGGTCATGTGACTTATTCTTGGCTTTCAAGGATCCAGAGGCTCTTGTGGTCTAATCTGGAGAGAGTCACTAACTCGCTGTGTCACCTTGGCAAATTGGTTGATCTCCTTGTGCTGTAGTGTTCGGTCCAGCTGCTGGAGGGGATGAAAGCAAGACCTCACTGAAACCAGATGCTGCCTCTCTGAAAGGCTTTCAGCAATAAATAATATCATATA
Source organism: Stenella coeruleoalba (assembly GCF_951394435.1). Lineage (NCBI taxonomy): Eukaryota > Metazoa > Chordata > Mammalia > Artiodactyla > Delphinidae > Stenella > Stenella coeruleoalba. The sequence continues at coordinate 35,220,115 of NC_137148.1, forward strand.
TACTTTGTTCCTGGCAGCAAGTGCTGAACTGTTGTAACCCCCTGTTTTCACTTGCTTCTAAGATTCTGGAAATTTCTTCTTTGGGCTTGACTTTTTCCATGCTTGTCCTCAGCCCAAAGCTTTTCGGAAAGTTTGACCAAAATTTCACTTAGCTGTTTTTCCTGAATGATGGGAGAATGAGGGCAATGCATTGTTTTTTTTCAGCTCATGAAATAAATTTCAATTTTTGCCTGGTATATGTCAGAAAAATAGCAGAGCTGCTCCATTTAAAGTGTTTAGAAAAGAATCATGGGATGGTAAAGAATGCCTGCAGAAGATAATTTTAGGTTGCTGGATGTATCCTTTTGTGTTTTAACAAGACCACACATAATCGGGACACACGTGAAAAGCTCTAGTTTCGTTTTAAAGATGGCCAAAGAGGAAGATTACACATATTCTCTCAGTAACCCATCCCCAGTTAATTACCAAGAGGCAGCTGCAGCTACCATCAGTTGTCATCCTTCTTGGCCACTTGCTCCATTTTTGCATGGTTCCTAAAGACTTCATGATTATGTACCAGCACTGACCCCCTTGTCTACATTTTGAATAAAGTTGACCGTGTCTTTCAGGTAGACTTCAAAGACACCTTCTCTGATCATCAAACTAGGTCATGCATTTCTTCATAGCACTTGCAACATAATTACAGACATGTGTAATGACTTCGGTTGTGCTTCCCCACTAGACCCGTAGCGCCATTGTGGCAGAGCCCACGTCTCTCTTACTCATTGTCTCGGGAACACTTAGCTTAGTGCCGAGCATATGGTAGACACTCAGTGCTGGATGAATCAAATGACTCTGGATACAACTGTTCTTACTGGAACTTGTTCACAGATTTGTCCAGACATGCATGCGTGCGTTTGGCAAGCATCGTTATCTACTTTATGCCAAGCATTGCTGGGAATCTATTTGTCTTTTGGTAGATAGCACAGGAGTTCTTAAGGATTTATTACTTATACACCAAAACAATTAGATTATTTGGGTACCATTACTATACCTATAATTGGAATATTGGGCTAAAAAAGTCAAAGCCAACCCAGGGAATTTATCATTTACTGAGCACCTGTTGTGTGCCAGGCACGGTATTAGGTACTGAAAAGAGAATGACTGATAAGACACAGTCTCTGCCAGGAAGTCACTTGTAGGTTAACAGTAGCAAGATGACAAATCCTGAAATAACTATTACTCAAGATGGAATATAATAGAGTCAGGTGGGACTTAAAAGCCTGAGAGAGATCACTGTGCCACCAGATACCTTGTGATCTCGTGCATGTCTCCTGAAGAATCAGGAAAAGCTTGTTGGTGTTCCGATATGGCCAGAGGTCCGGTGAGGACAGGCAAGTTAGTTGCACTTCCTCTCACGGCCACATGCAGCGCTCCTTAACCCTACCAGCTTTGCACTCTCTGTGCCTTCAACCATGAGAAACAGGTCCAATCTATCAATACTGGAAAACTAACTGGAATGAAGCTCAGGCTCTTGCCCCAAGACCTCTTTATGCTTTATACAAACCTGGGTACGTTTTTGTGTCTAGCTTTCCTTGTTTCACCCCAAGTTTGAAGAACACGTGGCAGAGACCTGAGTGTCTGCAATTATAGGTGATCGACTTGAGGACAAGCATCTCACTGAGCTCCAGCCACACTGACTTTCCTTACGTTCCCTAACCCACTAAGCTAACTATCCCCTTGTCTGGAACACTTTGTCCTCGGATTTTTGGCACTGCTGGCTCCTCTTGTCGTTCTGGTCTCAGCTCAACCGAAAGGTCTTCTGTGATCCCAGTTACATGAGTAACCTCTCCTACCCCTGTTTCCATTTACTCTCTATCACATCATCCTACTATGCTTGCTTTATAGCAATTACCCCATCTGATGTTTTTTCACTTGTTTACTTTTTATTTTAAATTTCCCCCATTAGAATTCTCAGTTCCATGAAATAGGAGACTTTTACTGTTGCTTTAATGTGTCCTGGAAAGTGTGTGGTGTGTGATAGGTGCTCAGACACAGCTTATTGAATGACTAATTGAATGCATGAATGGTCAGAGGTTGAGGGAAATGGTCAAGAGTCCTATCATGCCCTTTGCCTGAAGAAAACCTCTTGCAAGAATGTCAGCTGATCTTCAGGTGCCTTTGCCTTGGCGCCAACCCAAACCTTCTCTCTGCTTGCCCATCAATAGACACTAGGAACATATATTTCCATCCTTTTCAGATTAAAGGATGGCATCTCTGATATAGGCTCCCTTTGGTCTCTACTGTGAAGCTGCAGTTGCTGTGAGACCAGTATCTTTCAGAATTTAGTCCGTTTTTCTTATTCTAGCCTTTCTGGTCATCTGATGGGCTGGCTTCCATGTATAATTTAGAATGTTGCTTGAGGGTTGTAAAACTATTTAGGCTATAGATCTTCTCTGAAACTTTTCCAACACATCTTAATAACTTTACAGTTTCTCTTGCTAATGATTTTTATCCGCCAGAGAACCTGTCTGGTTAAAAATCAGATCACTGAAGACACCTCGGGCACACGTTTTTCGTAATACTTAGGCTGATTTTGTTTTAAATTGTTTTTGCTTTGCTGCAAAAGCCTAAAGCATGAGGAAAACAAACTGACTTCTCTTTTTCAAAAGAGAAGATGTTATTTGGGTTGAGAGTTGTAGTTATATAAAATGTATTTCTCTAGTTCTTAATCAAAAATGAAGCAGACAATTTGGGGAAATAGTTTGGGATGCACAGGCTTTGACATCTTCATGGGTTCTCTCAGCTATTTAAAAATGATTTTGAAAGATTTATTTGCATTCTACAAATTAAGGATTTTAGCCCAAAGGAAAGACTAACGTCATGATTTTTTTCAGCTTGACCTTTTAGGGTGTTACACAGTTATAAGCAGGAGTTTCTGAAGGGGGAACATAGATGGGACCTTTGTACAGAGTCAGCGGGCCAAAAGAAACACTCCATTGTTCCATAGTTTTGTGTTGCACATGGGAAAGCATCCCGAGCATTATGCCATCAAGGTGACCCAGATTACCAGATTTGTCAGAAGAGGCCAGTGGTCGGTTGAGCCACTTTGTGTGTAAAGGGTGGTGCATGCTGACTGCCAAATTTCTTTCGACACAAGAAAAATAACATTCATATATCAAAAAATAATTTCTTTTCTCATCCATTATGTAAGAAATTTATGCATGTTAGCACTTACCAGAAGAAATGGCACAGATACTTTCTGCTTTCAGCAGTTTGTTGAAATATCTTGATCAAAGGCATTTTCAGCTTGAAGCTTGAAAGTGACAATGTAAATACAGATAAATTCAGTTTTAACAGATGGGTCTCTGCATCATCTTACCACTTTGTCTTTTTTACTCTGCCAATGCTATTAGCTATGGAGATCAGCAGAAAACTGCTAAAGGTAAAATCCTTTTTCTCTGATCTTGAAATGACAAGTCAAAAAGCACCCATCCCCGCACCCCCCGGACCGCTGCAACTACTCCCAGCTCATCTTTAAGAAGAGCACATAGTGTCTAATCACCACTGTTCTCTGCGGCCAGGGTGGGTTGCCATTGTGGTTGCTGGTTGAACAACTTTTCTCCGTCGTAAGGTTCTTCCTCCTGTTATAAGAAAGAGTATCAAAGCCCAGAGATGCGTGCACCTTGTGGTGAAGTGGTTAGCTATGCTTCTGTTCAGCCAGGGCTCGTTAACTGGAGGAGAAAAAGAACATTTTATTAGGGCCTCTAACTTTCCAGGCATTATGCAAGATAATAGAGGAGGCACAGATGAGGTCTTGCTTTTAAAGTCTTAGATCTCTTTCCCTTTGGGCACTGGGGAGTGAGAAGGCAGAGCTGAAAATCTCTGGATGATTTTAAAATTTATTTGGTTCTGTAAAGCGTGTGATCACATTTGTCAGGCACCCTTTCCAATATTAAACCGTGTCAGTTTAACACCAAATATATTTAATAAGTCTCTACCGCCCTAAGGAAACTTCTAGTTTGATAAAGAAAAGACCGCTTACAGCTCACTGTCAGACAGGCTGTGATAAACTGAGTAAGAGAGTGACAAAGAAAGTACAGTGGAGCTTCAGAGCACACAAAGATCCCACCTGATTCAGTGACTGAGGAAAACTTTCTGAAGGAAGAGACAGGAAAGCTTGGTAAGTCGCATTACAAAATGAAAAGAGCTGAAATACGAGAGAAGGGAAAATAGAGGGCACTCCAGGTAGTACAGAACGTATCGATTAAAAGTTATCGCAGGGCTTCCCTGGTGGCGCAGTGGTTGGGAGTCCACCTGCCGATGCAGGGGACACGGGTTTGTGCCCCGGTCCGGGAAGATCCCACATGACGCGGAGCGGCTGCGCCCGTGAGCCATGGCCGCTGAGCCTGCGCGTCCGGAGCCTGTGCTCCGCAATGGGAAAAGCCACAACAGTGAGAGGCCCACGTACCGCAAAAAAATAAATAAATAAATAAATAAGTTAGGGCACATCCATGTAGCAAATTGAATGAAGTTGAGTGTAGAGTGTAACTTGAAAGACAGACCAGGACCAGTTTGGATGGGGCCCTGATTGCCAGCTAAGGACTCAGAGCCCAAGCATGGGAAGTCATTAAAGAATACTAAACAAGAAAATGTTATGTTCAGAGATGGACTTTTGATTCCTGGTAGCAACGTGCATGATGGATTGGAGACAAGAGTCAGAAAACAGGGGGACCAATGAGGAGTAGGTGGTGGTTAATGGTCTTTAAAAATGAGCAGAGGCAGATCCACTCTAGATTATGATCACAACACAACCCCTTCACAGAGTAGTGTCTTCCAAAGGGGTAGGATCTGTCTAGGACAAAAATTAAGTGGAATATCCAATGGAGATTCATTGTAATGGGATTTAGTCAGGGTGGTCTCAGTGTGGAATTAGGAGCAATATCTGATGATGTTACAGATCAGTCAGCAGATAAATAACCGTAAGATGTAAATCCAAACATATCCATCAGTACAAATCTCCCTCTACTTGTTACAGTCCTGGCCATCTCATTATTCTCTGCAGCGTTAAAGATTTCAGTGCTATGTTCCTCAACCAGCAATAAAGGCGGCTTTGGTCCATTTCCCATTGTTCTACAACTACACAGAAGTCTGAGTCTGGAAGGTAAATCTGTCCGGCCAGTTTTGAGTTTGACAGCCTGCATGAAAGTGGGCGTTCCACACCATGCGCGCCTGAAGCTTGCTGTCTCAGACACAGCTTAACCCTTCGGTGGGTCGCTTAGTTCCTGCTTGGTTGAGGCCTCAGCAGGTTTCAGATCTAGAAATATCCTACTTGCCTAAGGTGGGCTTTTGAAGTATATTTACTCTTGTCATTCCTTCCATCCCTAGGATATAAGATCTATGACTTCTTTTGGATCTCCGATTTCTTTTGCATCTATGATTTTTAAATATTCCATTATTAACTAAAAATGGAGACAGAATCCATTCTCAGGACCAAGAGAAAAATGGACAAATGAAGGGACCCTTCATCTTTCTTAACTTAATTATGCTGGCCCCATCTTCTTCACCTGAAACAAGTTAAATGTAGAATTAGCACTAAAGAGAGTGTGTGAACTTGTTCTCTTTTGAACACTAGCTGCAACCTACAACACAAATTAAAATTCTAATGGAAGAAGAAAAATTGTCATGTAGTTTTTCAGTTTTAGAAATATCTGACCAACTGTGAGGCTTATGAGGAAGACTCAGACAGTCAAACATTCAGGAATGAATGGGAGCACTTAACTCTGAAATTATTGTCATGAAAGGAAAAGTCCGTGCTGTCTTACAAAATCATTCACATTGCCAATTTAGTTAAAAGGGCAAGATGAGCCATGGGTGGAGCTCAGTGGCAACTAGGGTGTTCTCATTCATTGCCTACTCTGCCTTTTTGCTTTAAAGTGGGAATCACATAAGAACTCAAAGGATAAAAATGTTTTTACATTTTCAAGGGAAAAAAAGTAATTGGAAGTAAACTCATAGGACTTTAAAATTTTCTAGATACTGGTACAACTCAGTCGGGGCTCGGAAATGATTACTAGCACCAAATCTTTTAATGTGCACGACGTGCCAGTTTTGCATAAGCTGTGTCATATTCAGCAGTAGATTGTTGGCACAAACTAAGTTACCTATTCTCCTGGTTTTTTTTTTGCCTCTTTCAATAAGAACAGCTATATAGAGTTTCTAGAGCTGCAGCTGAAGCTCCTCTGACCAACTTTTTGGAAACACGCTTGTGAAGGGTGTTACCCTAGGCCGTGCAGATAAAATATATAAGGGAAACACTTCTGCATCCATCAAAATATACGTAGAAGCCTATTTGGGATAATTATATTATTTATTTTCTTTTTTTGTGGTACGCGGGCCTCTCACTGTTGTGGCCTCTCCCGTTGCGGAGCACAGGCTCCGGACGCGCAGGCTCAGCGGCCATGGCTCACGGGCTCAGCCGCTCCGTGGCATGTGGGGTCCTCCCAGACCGGGGCACGAACTCATGTCCCCTGCATCGGCAGGCGGACTCTCAACCACTGTGCCACCAGGGAAGCCCTATATTATTTCTTAAAAGTAAAATCAAGGAAACTAATTAACGACTTTCTCAGGATATTCTCTGCAGTCATTTGAGGCATCAAGCATGGTATTCTGGTGCATCTGCACTTAGGAGCAGAGATGACCACGGATGTATGAAGTTCATCCTGGATCACTACCTCCTGTACAGGGCTTCTGCCTGTGCTGTCCTTTTATGGTTACTATATTATTATGATGATGTTTCTCAACCAGCTGAATCACATAGTAGTATGTGAAATATTTTTTTTTGTGTTTTAATGGGTATTCGCTAGCAGGTTTCCCAATGGTCCACTTGAGTGAAATGAACCAGCCCTTTCATAGCCATTAGTTGCAATTCAGGGAGACAAAACAAGACCCCCTGTCCAGCTTACTGAGATCTTATCCTGTATGTGTGACTTCCAGGGAGAGAGATTGAGAGCCACTTATTAATCATTACGCCCCTGAATCAGATAGTGTTTCACTGGAGTACTGAAGCACTCAAATTAGCATCCTTCTTGAAGGCTAGTGAGGAATACAGCTTTCTGTGCCTTCGTCAGCCTCTGCTGGCACCAGACCTCTCAGAAGCCTTGTGACAGGACCTGGCCTGGGCAGCATCACATGTGATTTGCTTTTCTTCTTGGAAGGTCCACTCTGTGGCTTTTCTCTGGAATCTGGGAAGGAAATGTTTCTCAGCCTGGAGACTGGGATTGAGAAAGCTCCCCTTCCTCCTCATACAAGTCGGCTAAGGGGTAAGTGGGATGGATGTGAGGGTGACAGTCGTGGATTCAGTGACTTGAACCGACCTGAGTAACTATTCCAGCCCTCCCCTCTCAGTGTAGTCACAGGGATGGATACCCTCTGTGTGGAAAGTCACCAGAACCTCTCTCTAGCTTTCCATCTGTGTAGTGTTTAATGAGCTTGTCACTTTTTTTTTTTTTTTTTTTGAGCTTGTCACTTTTGACTCTGGGCAGGGATGTAGATTTGGGGCTCTCTGACTTACTTTGCTTTATATTGTTATTTTCTTAACGTACTAGGGATGCTACAATACATGCCCATGTACCTGCCACCCATCAAATGTAAACATTTTTCCCATACCTGCTTCATAGCTGTTGTTTGTAAAGAAACAAACTATCCAAGTAAATGTGAAGTCCCCAGTTTTACCTTCCCCAGTCTCACCCTGCTCTCTGCCACTCCACAGGATACAACTGTCATGTACTGGCAGTTGCACAATCCTGTTTTTTATACTTTTAAATTTTACTACACATATGAAACATGCTTATTACATACATGAGCCAAATTATTTGCATATTTCTCAAGTACATATTTTTTTTTTACTTTAGGGGTGGGATGTGGTACTCTGGTAATTGCTACTTTTACTACCAAACATTCTGTTTTCAGAACTTGTTATGGTACCCTAGTTCATTTGTTTAAATTGCGTATATTACTTCATCTATGAAACTATCACTATTGATCCATTCCCACACTGATTGGAATTTGAATTGATTCAATTGTTTTACCTAAACAAGTAATACTGAAATAAATATCCCCTAGGACATATGTGATAGAGCTTTTCTGGAGTACATATCAGTGGGTTTGTCATGTCATAGGGTATGTGCATTTTTGTGTCTGAGATATTGCCAAATTGCTCTCCAAATTGCACAACCAATTTATACTAGTACCAGCAATATGTGAGAACCCTCACTTGCCCAGGTCCCTGCCAGCACTTGATTATTATCAGATTTAATTATTTGCTAGTTGATGGATAGGAATCTCATTGTTTTAATTTTCATGACTCATTATTTATGAAATTGAACATCATTTCTTACAGGGCCATTTGGATTTCCTCTTCTCTAACTTATCTATTTCTCCTCTTGGTCCATTCGTCTGTTCTCATTATTGATTTATAGAAACGTGTGTGTATGTGTGATCCTAATGTATATGTATCATAGTATATGTTTATATTTTATAATATACATTCGTATATATGTAACTAATCCTTTGTTATACATGTGGAAAATTTTGCCTCTCATCTGTTGATTGCATTGTAATTTTTTTTTTTTGGCGGTACGCGGGCCTCTCACTGTTGGGGCCTCTCCCGTTGCGGAGCACAGGCTCCGGACGCGCAGGCTCAGCGGCCCTGGCTCACGGGCCCAGCCGCTCTGCGGCATGTGGGATCTTCCTGGACCGGGGCACGAACCCGTGTCCCCTGCATCGGCAGGCGGACTCTCAACCACTGCGCCACCAGGGAAGCCCTGCATTGTGATTTTTTAACTTTTTATTTTATATTGGAGTATAGTTGATTAACAATGTTGTGTTAGTTGCAGGTGTACAGCAAAGTGATTCAGTTATACATATACATGTATGTATTCTTTTTCAAATTCTTTTCCCATTTAGATTGTTACATAATACTGAGCAGAGTTCCCTGTGCTATGCAGTAGGTCCTTGTTGGTCATCCTTTTTAAGTATACCAGCGTGTACATGTCAATCCCAAACTTGACATCTTTTAGCACAAACAACTTTAAATTTTTGATGTAGTTAAATTTCTTTTATTCGGCTTTTTGTGCCTTGCTTAAGAAATCATTTTCTCCTCCATGTTTATATTTTATATTAACTCCTCCTGTACTCTAAAGTGTTTTAATTTACTTCTGAAAGTTTTGTTTTAAAAATGTAGACTTTCAATTTATGTGGAGTTAATGAGTTAGTGTATGGTGTAAAGCACGAATCTTTTTTTCCCATATGAAAAACTAGTCCCAACAGCATTTACTGAAAAGCCCCATTCTTTCTCCATTGGTTTTACTGTCTTCTCTGTTGTATACTAAGATCCCATATATGCTTTGGACTTTTCTATATATGCTTTTCTCATATATGCTTTTTATTCTGTTGCTCTCAACTTCCCTATCCTTACAGGATACCATGCCATGTAAATACTATGCCTTTATAATAAGCATTTTTATGTCGTACTTCATTATAGTGAGAGTACTTCAAAAATTTCACTTGAAGTATGCTACTAGGTATAGTTTTGGGGATGACCTATTTTTTGTCAGATTAAGAGAACTGTTCTCTAAGTCTAGTTTATTAAGAGAATTTATTATAAATAAGTATAAATTAGTAATAGTGGTCTTCTGCCATGTTAGAGTAACCATTTGATGGCCTCCTTTAGATTATTAATGCTGAAGATCATATTGACCTTTCTGGTAATATATTGACCTTTCTGATAATGAACTCCCCTAGCATTTCTGGTCTAAATCTTCCTTGAATTGTATGTATTACTATGTCTTTTTTGTTTTGTTTTGTTTTTTAAAGTCTTAAAACATATTTTGGTAGACTTGCTTTTTATGGGTATTGATTTAAATAATTACTTTTCAGAAATGTTTCTTTGAAAAGCTAAACATGCAAAGGTTTGCCTTTCATTTTATTTCAAGTATAGTCATTACCTAGGTAAAGGGATTCTCCATTTTCTGCCTATTGAGAATGAAAACATCCCCAGAACATAAGCCTAAAACATCTCCTTTTCCTATTTTTTAAACTCTGTGAAGACTGTCGCTTTTCTAAGAGTTGTGATCAGGCTCAGCTTCTCTCTCCCTTCCTAGGCTCTCTCGTGGGGCGTGACACCCCTCAGTCCTCCCTGGTGTGGGTCCCAACACCACCCACTGATTCTTAAGGCAGCAGAAGCTGCAATGACCACATCGTCAGTGCTCACCACATGCCCATGTATTCACATACCCCTCAGTCAGGCTGCTCACTCCCGCATCAAGCACCATTAGTGTTCCCATTTCACATGCATCATCTATCCTTCTAACAAAGTAGAAAATCTAGTACATTTTAGTTGTCCTCTGAGATGTCTACTATCTCCCATATCTTTATTGCCTAAATTTATTTTCATCTTTTTTGATCAATAGGAAATGTGGTCAATATTGTTTTTACAAGCAATATTTAGTTGAATTAGCCATCAGGTTTTATCTTTTTTTCCTCACCATTTATTTATTTATCTAATAAATCCTTAATGCATGCCCTCTATTGGCCTGCCATGGTTATAGGTACTTGGAGATAAAGCAGTGAACAGATAGTCAAAGTCCCTGAACTCGTATAGTTGATATTCTAGTAAGAGGAGAGAGAAAAAACGTTAACAACCAGCTATATAATAAAGACAAGTGCTCTGGAGAAAAATAAGAGCATAAGGGTTATTACTGATGTAGGTTATCAGGAAAGAGCTCACAGATAAAGTGATATTTGAATGGATACTTGAAGGAAGTCTGAGAGGAAAGTACCCTATATGGGAAAAACGGCATATGCTGTATGGGGGCATCAAGAAACATCAAAGAGTCCAGTGTTGTTGGAGTAGAATGAGCAAAAAAAGTATGGTGGTCAATGGTGGCAGAGATAGTGAGTAAGAGTGGGGGTGAGGGTTGAGGGAAATCCAACAAGACTTTCAGACCATTGTAAGCACTTTGGCATATACTCTAAGTGAGATGGGATACCATCAGAGGGTCCTGAACAAAGAATTGATATGTTCTTGTTTTAGCGAGATCAAGATCTTGTGTTGGTGGCTTATGTATTTGGAGATAAGGAGATTCAAGACCAGAAGCATGTAGACCAATTAAGAAATTAATATCATAATCCAGATGAGAAATGTTGGTGGCTTGGATGAGGGACTTCATAAAGATGGGGATGGCAAGAAGTGATCCCATTCTGGATATAATTTGAAGGTATATCTTAGAGGATTAGTTGACGGATTGATCAGGGGTATGAGAATCTGGAAGGATGAGGGTGATACTGCTGAAATGACCAAGACTGCAGAATGAGCAGGTTAGGAGGGTAAAAACCAGAAGTTTGTTTATAGATTTATAAGTTTGAGATTCCTATCAAACATCCAAGGGTATTATTAGTCATTGTATATATGAGCCTGTAGTTCAAGAAGAGATTTGAATTGAAGTTATATATTTGGAGAACATAATCATAGATGATATTAATGTCATAACCTTGAATGAGGTCATCTAGGGAGTAAATGTAGATAGGCAAAAGAGGAGAGGAGAAGTAGGGAATATTCCAGTTCCAAGTAGGGGTATTCCAGTGTTATATGGTTGAGAAAATGAAGAGGACACAGCAAAATAAACCAAGATAAAGAGCCCAGTAGAGTGGGAGAATCGATGGAGAATGGTGTCCAAATATCAAACTAAGATAGTATTTCAAAGAGTAGGTCACTGTGTCATATGTTGTTAACAAGTCAAATGAGATGATTAAGAAATAGCTACTAGATTTAGCAATATATAATAGAAGTCATTCGAGACCAGGACAAAAGGTATTTAATAGGAGTGGTGGGGAGTGGAGTCTGATTTCAGTGGGTTTAAGAAAATAGACAAAAATGAATTGGAAATAAAAATATAATGCAATTCCTTCAAAAAGTTTTACTTTAAAGGGAAGCAGAGAAATGAGTCAATAGCTACAGTATAACTGGAGTAATTGGTTGTGTTTTTTTTTTGCAATACTTGGGCCTCTCACTGTTGTGGCCTCTCGCGTTGCGGAGCACAGGCTCCGGACACGCAGGCTCAGCGGCCATGGCCCACGGGCGCAGCCTCTCCGCGGCATGTGGGATCTTCCCAGACCGGGGCACGAACCCGTGTCCCCTGCATCAGCAGGTGGACTCCCAACCACTGCGCCACCAGGGAAGCCCCCGAGGATCTTTTTTTTTAAAGAGACAAAAACTTCAACATTTATTTAAGATTTTTGTCTTCTTGCAAAATAGCTCCTTCAGTAATTATTTAAATTAGAATCTTTAGATAGTAAACTCTCAGTTTTCATACACCTCCTGCCCTGTCCCCGCCCACACAGAAGACTTAGGGAGAGCTTAGCTGGGTATCAAATTCTGAATAGATGGTTATTTCACTACCACTTAAAAGGTTTTAATTTGTGTCCTGGCATCTGTTGTTGCTGAAAGAAAATCTTCTACCTGTCCATTTGAGTTTCTTACTAGGTAGTCTGCCTCTTATTTAAAGTAACTTTTAAAGATTTTTTCTTTGTCCTGATGCCCTAGAGTGGATTTACTTTTCATTTATACTACTCAATGATTACATTTGATTTTAATCTGAAAACTCACTTCATTCTTTAATTTTATAAAATTATCCATAATAACCTTTTCCAAAACTTATTTTTTGCAGTTGAGTTAAATTCTCTTCTTCTGGAACTCCCATCATATGTATATTGGAGCTTCTCAATCTGCCCTCCTTGGCTTATAATTGCTCTTTCACATTTTCCAGTACTACTGTCTTAATTTTAAAAAATAATAAACCTACCATTGAAGTATTTGACACAGAGGAGGAAGTACAAAGTGTAAACTTGCACATTGGCTACACTTCTGGCCCTGGTTATTTTTTAAAGTTATTTTTGAGGTTAATATACTGTATCATGCAGCTGGTTCAAAATCAAGGATTAAAAGCCTAAGCATAGTCTGATATCAGCCTGGCAAAATAAGGCTGATTGAAATATTCTCTCCCATTTTCTCTTCTTGCTACACCTTCATCGCTAGAGAATAACTAGGAAGCTTTCCCTTAAAAATAAAAAAAAAATGTGTAAAAGAGCAGAAATAAAAAAGGTAGGAGCTCCAACAAAGAAAGGAACTCAAAAAAAGGAGGGAGGGTATATATAGATAATTCTCATTAAATGTTTCAAAGAATTAACCTCACTCATTTTCAAATAACTGTCAGTTAAACAGTGGAAGATCATTTTTACCCATGAAATTAACAATGATGGGAGGAAAAGAAAATTTTTGCTGACAATTGTACGCTGATATAAAAGTTCACTGCTGTTCTGGTCTGAGTCTAAATTAGGACAGTTTGAAAGCATTGAGTGATATCTATCAAAAACCTCATAAATGTTTTACCCCTTTCATGCAGCAACATTGTTTCGGGGAATCAACCATTAGGCAATAAATGGAAATACAGGCCAAATCCCCTCCCCGCCAAGGGATGTTTATTGTACCATTATTTATGATATTTAAAAATTAGAAGCAGTCTATATCAATGGGCTACAAACTTTTTGACTACTATCCACAGTACGAAATAATAGGGTCTTCACTGTGAGCCAATAGTCATACACGTACATTAAAAAAATTTCAGGTGACAAAACCACCCATTCCATTCCATTTATCTTAGTCTCTTTGGGCTGCTATAACAGAAATATCATAAACTCAATGGCTTATACACAACAAAAGTTTATTTCTCACAGTTCTGGAGGCTGGGAAGTCCAAGATCAAGGCACCGGCAGATGCAGCGTCTGGTGAGAGCCCACTTCCTGGTTCACAGACAGCTGTCTTTTTGCTGTGTCCTCACATGGCAGGAGGGCGGAGAAAGCTCTCTGGAACCATGAGGGCTCTGAGCTAATCACCTCAAGGCCCCCATCTCCATATACCATCACACTGGGGATTAGATTTCAACATAGGAATTTGAGTGGAGGGGGACAAATGTTTGGTCCATAGCACCATTCCATTACATTCATTTAAACAAGTTGACAAAGCTGTATTTGACCCACTAAATTGATCCCACAGCCTAATTATAGGTTAACACTCAGTTTGAAAAGCACTGGCATCTAAATAGGCATATGATGGAATATTAATTAATGCATCCATTACATTTTACAATCAGTTTTTTATTTTGGTTTTGCTTTGGGGTTGGGTGAGGATTACGCTTTTTCAGCCAGCAACGGAGAGGATGTTTCCACGTAACTCCATCTAATGGGGACTTACTATAATGATACCAGATCTCTGTTGCTGTGCCCAGTCATCCTCCTGTCTCTCTCTCTCAGTACTTCATGGATCCTTCATGGATTGTTCATGATGTCCCCAAGCTCCCCGCTCCTCTTACTTGTAACCTTTCCAAGCAAGTAGAATCTGCCTGGGTCGGTCACCCAACATTTAATTTCAAGCATTTGTTATTGGTCTGCCATTAGTATTGGGACTTCATTCTCAATCTAATCAGTTAATACTAGCTGACCCAGGTTGATTTCATTTGAATCAACAAAGAATTGCTAACAGCTGCATTTCCTAGAAAAAGTGGGAATCTAATTGGCAGATATTTGAGACGCTAATGTTAAATGCAAAAAGAAAAATAAAAAAAGACAACTTTTTTGCATTGGGCCTGTTTTCAACTTTTTTTTAAGAAACTCTCTTAGAAGGAGAGTGACAGAAAATGAACCTAAAATTCGTTTTACATTATGTTAATACTTATCACATTCCTACAAAACAAGTATTGTAGATTTATAATCAGAAAAAATAATCAAAATTGGCTCTGGGGAAAATGATCATTTTGCAAACCAGCATCATGTACTACTCTTGATGTAGCTCGTGCTCTTGGTATAAATATCTAAATATGAAGTCTCTATGAATAAAATTCTGTTTGAAGCAGAAAGCCCCCTGTTTGTCCTACTAACACCATTTCAGAATACATTGCTCAGTATACAGCTTAGTTTGGGAGGGCTGGGTACAAAGACCTAGAAAGATCCTTTCCCTAAGGCCCTACACTTCCCTACTCTTTGTGTAACCATTATTTATTGCCTGTTTTTATTTATTCAATAAATACCCTAATAACTTGAGGTTTGGAAATTTGGTTTGGGATAGGATTGGACAGAGTATCACCTGTTTTCTTTAATAGACCAAAATATCACTTGTCTGTTGAGGATGGTCATTTCTGTGGGCCCTGATAATTCCCTAAATAACGCTACTCACAAATTCTAAAGTTCTAAATACTTTTGATTTTAACACACTAGGATTCATAACTCTCTTAGAAAAGGAAGGAGTATCTCCTAAGGTCCATAAAAAAATTCCAGATCAAAATGTCATGTGCTCGGGTAAATTTTCTTTCTTTTTAGGTATTGAGGATAAAATTTAAGCCTATGCTTTTACATGTCTCGTGTGATTACTCTTTCCCACTTCTTTTCAGTTGAGCCTGAAAAATTAGGTGAAACAAAATTTTTCTTTCAAGAATAAGCTAGAAAGCTCTGGGCTGCCTGGTCAAAAAACCACTGACTAGTTGGTCCTTTCCCAGTGTTTAAACGAGCTCATTATCTGAGATCCAACTTCATAGTGAGTTCCAGAAATGTTCCACAGATTTAGATGTCCTCATCCATGTGTTTGGTGATCCAGACCGTCAAGCCAGTGGGCGTGGAGGAGGGGAGGCGAAAGGAATACACATTTTCCTGAAAGATGCTTACGCCACTTCTGCTCGCGTCCTGGTGGCTACAAGGTGTGCTGTGAAATGTCATCTTTCACTGGATGCTATTACTAACTGAAAGTGGGGAGAGTGAATACTGGGGGACAACTAGTAACTATCAGTTCATATTATGGGTTGTGGTCTTGATCCTATGAACAAGGCAAGTCGTTTGAATGTTGTATTCAGAGGGATGCCATGATCATATTTGTTTCAAAATGTAATTTTTGTGTGAAAGGTAGATTGGAGGAAGCCCAAGTGAGTGTTGAGAGGCCATTCCTAAGGTCTAAGTGAGAGATCATGGCTAGGACTTGGCAGTAGCAGTAGAGAAGATAAAGGGAATGGAATGAAGTCAAAAGATACTGAAGAGGTAAGGCTGATGGATGAAATGGGGGCAGAAGAGGCAGAGAAGCTATCCAGGTAACTCCTAGATTTCTGGTTTGTGTTGCAGACTCTAGAGGAAAACAAGGTTTGGGGATGAGGTATCTATGGACCCCTGAGTTTAGCTTTGGAAACATCTGTCAGAGAGGCTGTTTCTACACATCCAAAATAAACCACCAACTCACAGTCAGTGAGAGTCTCAAATCTAGTCATCGTTAACTCCTCTATTCGAATGAACGTTCCCCTGTGAGGGTTCTTTATGTTAAAGGGCTTTGTATGTATCGCATGTCACAGAATGGTTCATTGCACACAAGCATAGGAAAGCCAGCCAGGCAGAGGGAGTCTTTTAGGCCTTGCTAATTCCTACTGTGGTCATCAATCATGAACAGTCTTCTTTTGTGGGAAGCATGGACAGGACTGTTGGTCACACAGAAATAATAGTCATGTAGCCTTGTGTGTGTACCGCAGCTCAACCCACACTCAGTGATGGGAATCATTGCTATTGTTCTAACCCATGAGAAGCTACAAGAAATCTGGTGAAGCTGCAGAGCTAGAGAGCAGTGTTTCTGTTTCTCGGGTTGCTCGTGTATGCAATTTACTAAATGGTTAGTGTTTTGAGCTTTTTATTTGGTTTGGGGTATTTTTTCTTAGACCTACTTCTCTCTACTACAAGGTGACTAGAAACAAACAAACCCCACATAGTCTAAGTGCTGTGTCCTCCTGCCTGATCTACCAAAATATCCTACAATGAATGTGTAGATGGTGCTAACAGTTTTCTAGTCAACTATTTTGTGCCACTGATACTATGATTAAACATTTAAAGTTAAGTTTGTTAGGATTTCCAATGGGCACTAATGTTTTCAAATTCAATCACTTATCCTTCATTTAACAAATATTCAACATCCTACACTCTGGGCACTTGAGATACTTCAGTAAGAGACCAGTAAACACGATGATGGGCACCTCTGCCCTCCTGGAGCTTCCCTTCTTGAACTCCTTAGTCGTGGGATTAGATTCAGATAAGCCTGTCACTTTTTTCAGCCCTTCCAGTTCATAGCCTTTGTCAGTTTCTGACGCGTGGCCTTCTCAGCTGGCCTGGCTGGCTCCATCGTGATGGGTCTCATGAGACTCCAGGCCAGGCCTGGCCTTCACTTCAGTTGGCAGAGCCCAGAAAAGCACTGGGCAAAGGTCAGGGGATTCGTTATGTGAGGCAATGGGCTGTGTGCTTTAATCTGCACTTCTGGTACCAGGGTGTGTGTGTGTGTGTGTGTGTGTGTGTGTGTGTGTGTGTGTGTGTGTGTGTGTGTGTGTGTGTGTGTGTGTGTGTGTGTGTGTGTGTGTGTGTGAGAGAGAGAGAGAGAGAGAGAGAGAGAGAGAGAGAGAGAGAGAGAGAGAGAGATTGGGAGGGAGGGAGGGAGGAAGAGGGAGAAAATGTAATTGATTTGGGGAGGATTTTGCGAAGGTTTATATAGGAAAGCAGCAAGACCAAGAATCTAAGTGCCAAGCGGTAACCAAGAAGCATTTACCGTATTCCTCCTTCACCCCCCCACCCTCTCCGCCAGTTTTAACCAAATTAGCATAGTGTGGTCTGCTTGCATACATGACTGAATGAAAAAGGAAATTTAAAAGTTCTTGCCATAAAGCCTGGAGGAGACCATACAAAAATCCAGCCTCTATTTCAGGAATATCTGCCGGACTGGTGGTTAGTATTTCCCTTCTTGTTCACTTTGATTAAAAGGCTGAGAGTCAGCTCGCTCTCTCTCTTTTTTTTTTTTTAACCTTGCTTGTGAGCTTTTTAGATGTAAAGCTCCAACTTGTCCCACTTGGCTTAGCTGGTTGCTTTCCTTCTCCTCCCACCTCATTCTTCCCTCTTCTGGCTTCCTTTCTCCCTGCTCCCTCCTTGCTGTCCTCTGCTCTTCTCTCTCTACTCTGAGCGAAACTTCTTTCTCTTGTCCTGCAGCTTATAAAATACTCTGATTAGGCAAAGCCTCAGACTGCCTTCCTCCCTGTCTGATCACCATTAAGATATAATTTGGGTCTTTGAAGTCCATTTTCTGCACATATAAGAATCTGGTACATTTTGAGAAAGTCGACAGAGATAATAATTTGCACTCGGGAGACATTTCAGGGTTTTAATTCTGGCCTATGTTTTACATTTCAACAGTCAGTTTATATTTTAGAAGAGTATCGTAAAGAAGAAGTGACACCACAATTGCATGTTTGTTTTGCATTTTATTCCAGGTTTTCTAAAGTCTTGGGGATTGTCAGCACATTGAAGAAAAGGAAAATAAGTCTTTGTCTTTTTGTACTTTTAGCCGTATATCTTGGCTGGTTTACTCCGATGTTTCGGGTTCCTTCCTGCATACCTGATTAAAGCTGTCCCATGGTGTGATGGGAAACATCACTTATTCTATCTCGTTAAAAAGCATTCAGCTGAACTTTCACCAGAAGGACGTGTTCTACCCCCTTAAAACATCGATTTTAAGGTCAAGGGGTCTCTGTTCGTTTCTGCAACAATTCATTTCAAGCTGAGCGTGTTAGGTACTTTGGGGTAGTAGGGGGTACAGAGATGACCCTCAGGGGAGAGATGAGAAAGTAGTGGGCATCTCATGATGCTATGATAGAGGTTTGGCAAGGAGAGAGGAGGGGCACTGAACTTCCCCCGGTAGGGAGTGGAGGTCGTTGCTCGAAATACATTTAAGTTGAAGTGACCTTGAACTGAGTCTTCGGGAATGAGTGGCAGAGATGGATGAAGTGGGAAGAGGACAGGAGGCAGAGGAGCTGAAGGTGTGAACAGCCTGGAACCTTCTGAGAAGATTCCTCCATGGACAGAGGAAAGGGGGAGGTTTGGGGAGATGGTGGAAGATGGGCATAGAAAGGTGAAGGAGGCCAGATCAGATCACACAGGGCCGGAGGCACCTTGTTAAGGGTTTGTCACTTGTACTGGGCAGTTTGAAACAGAGGCTGCCGAGCTGCAGTTGAAGGAGATCACTGTGGTGTCAGTGTGGAGAATAGATTTTTGCAAGGTTCTAACCAGGATTATTCTCGGAAATTTAGGCTCAGCTTGGTCCAGACTTGAGGGCTGGTTGTGAGTAAATTTCGTTTCTGGGTTAATCCAGTGCTTCTTGACCTACTTCAAGAAGGTGGCCAGGGGAGCCCAGCTCCTGTGGAGCTGGGGAAGGCCAGGAGAGCCTGGCTCACCTCATGTCCGCACTTGTTAGGATTTGTTTGTACTGAATGTCTAATGATAAATGACATTAGATGTGACAGCACGTGTGAGCCTGAGGGTAAGTTGGCTTTTTGCTCCTTGAAAATAGAGTGACAGGTTGAAGACGATGGGGAGTACTGAAAAACCCACTGGACTGGGGACGGGAGGCCTGGATGCTGCCCCCAGCTCGGCTGTAACCAGCAGTGGGATCTTGTACATGTCACTTCATCCGTCTAGGCTTTGCTTACCTCATCTGTAAAGTGAGACCGTTATGGTAACATGGTCATTAGGGCCCCATCCAGCCGCCAGGCTCTCTGACTGTGATTCTATCTCCCCAGTGGTCCCCCCGACCCCCAAACTCAGGCTTCCAGACATTCTGATTAATAGAGAAACTAGGAAAGCCATTTATGTCAAGTTTCAGTTTGAAGAATATAATCTAGTGAGCATGGGAAATAATTTTCGAAGGAAAAAAATTGTGATTCATGTTTGTCCTATGCAGTTGGTAAAAGGGAAGCAGAAAGCCACCTGCACACAACTTCCTTCTTTTTCTCTTGACTTTTTCTGCTTGTCCCTCCTGCAAAAGGAGAGAGGAGATTGGCTGGGGATCCTGAGGGCACTGAGGGTAAGACGCTGACCTATGGGTACCTGAGTTCTCCCGCCTTCCAGAAGAGCAGTGCATCCTTTATTTGGCATGAACAGCCATTCAGGTAGATTCTCGGCAGAATTTTGGGTAACTGTGACCTTCTTTGCCTTTGTGAAAATCTCTTGCACCTGGATCCAGTGCTCTCAGGTTATATAGGCCCATCCCCTAACCTCTAAATTACCCTCTGCTCTCTTTTACCCAAACTAACTTCTCCCAAACCTGAATGATGATGTGGATACTCTTGAGGTGGGGAAAGAACTTCTAATGCCTCTGACCTACCTTACATCCACCAATATCCCTCCCACCCCCCGCCACACACACACACACACACACACACACACACACACACACACACACACACACACACACACACACACACACACACACACACACACACACACACACACACACACACACACACACCTCGGAGGAGGTACATTCCAGAGAGAATTCTGAGGTTGAATCACCCCCTCATGGTGACAAGTGACACATGACGGGGTTGGAGTTACAGGTAACTGGGGAGCCCTAATCTCATTAAACATGTTAGAAAATGTATGAGATGAAGCTGTTTGTTCATGAGGTGGGGACTGGAGGCAGGTAGGAGATGTGAGTTCATTCAGTTTAGACAGGAATGATTTTAGATGCTTATGGGCATCCAGGTGACTGTCTCCCTGTGTCCGAGGCACCTGTCCTCTGGTTCTTTAACATTTACAGGATGCTCTGAGTAAACTGCCACCTTGGGGATTCCCTGTAGCTTTTCTTCTCCATTTGGAAGTAAAGTTTTGACTGGTAACATGATCACAAGTGATTGAAAGTGGAAAAATTCCTTTGAATCACTTTCCAGTTTGATGGGAAGATGAGTGTTTTATTACTGTTCTCCAAGATGTGAAATAACTGATTTCTCTCAAACAGAATGCAATGAAAAGCATTTCAGTGTCTGTTCCTTTGACTTCTGGATAGGTGGACCATCTTCTTGAATCAATAGTAGTTCAGGGTTTGGCTCAGCCTTTTTCCAACCCTCTTCCACCGGCCAACTGATTTAGGAGAAACACGGCCAGGTCATTGAGTCCCAGGTTCCAGAGTTATGCTGTGGTGGTCCCTTAGGGTGGTAAACATGAGGCTCCTGGGACTTGAACATTTAATTCAGGAGGACCGAAAACAAGCTCTCCTGAGCCAAGATGTTAGATTTACAGGGAAATGTAAAGATAGCCTGTCCTCCCCTCCACACGACCTTTTCCTCCATAAACACATACTCCTTGCCCTTATCTTCTCCTGAACCTAGTCTTTCATAGATTTTGACCTTGATTTTGATTTACCTTCACATTGACACATTGTCTGTTTTTAATTTCCTGTCTGACCTGAGGTTAAGATGAGAAGCAAGGCCAGCAAACTGATTTAGACAGGATCTCTCAGGCTTTCTCACTTTCCCTGGGATCAACTTGTGTCCAGATTTATGTGTTCGAAAATAAATTGCATCAACTGACCCAGAGGTGATTAGACTCTAGGGGCTCAATTTACACTAGCTAACCTCGTGAGATGGGCCAATATACCAGAATGCCAATACATTTGTTTATTCTCCATTTGAGCTGTGAAGCAGTTTCATTTCAGCTGGTTATTGTATTAGTTTTCCAGAAGGAGAGAGAGCCCAGAAAACAAGATAAGAATCAGAAGGTCATGTGGCAATTGTAGAGTCTCAATGGAGGGAACTGTGTGGCCCTCAAGGGAGAGCACCAGCAGGCTCTGGAAATTATTGTACCTGTCTCTGTATTGGGACCTTCTCGTTGGTCCCAAGTAATTGGATGAGACAAAGCCATAAATTATTTTTTTCAGCATTCTTCCTCAAACATTAACTGATTAGACTAGATTATCTCTAAAGTCCCTTCTGCCTCCAAATTTCTGTGCTCTGCTAAAAGTCCCCTCTCCTTATGGCTATGTTTCAATCATGGCTGGATAGCTGTCTTCCTGATTGATGTTTAAGAAGTCAACCTCAGGCTCTATAACAGGTTTTTAAAGACTGTATTCATTTTCTATTGCTTCTAAAACAAATTACCTTAAATTTAGAGGCTTATAAAAACCCGTTTATTAGCTCACAGTTCTGTAAGTGAGAAGTCTGGACACAGGCTGGCGTAACTGGATTCTCTGCTCAGAGTTCACAAGGCTGAAATCAAACTGTCATTAGAGCTGCATTACCCTCAGGAGGTGCTGGGAATGAATTTGCTTCCAAGTTCATTCAGGTTGTTGACCAAATTCAGTTCCTTGCTGTTGTAGGACTGTCATCCCCATTTCCTTGCTAATTGTCAGCTGGGAGCCTATTTTTGCCCCTGGAGTCTGCCTGCACTGCATCTCATGCTTCCTATATGGCCCCTCCAGCAACAGCAAGATAAGTCCCTCTCGAGTTTCTAACCTCTCTGACTTCCCCTTCTGCACATCTCACTGACTAACTTCCCCTCCTGCTTTTACAGACTAATGTGATTACATTTAATCACCCAGACAATCAAGAATAATCTCCCTGTTTTAAAGTCAGTTGATTAGTAACCTTAATTACATCTGTGAAGTCCCCCCAGAGAAATACCTAGGTTAATGTTTGAATAACCAGAGAAGATAATCTGGGGGGGGACCCCTTTAGCATTCTGCCTCTCCAGTCTCATCACAACATTTTGAAATGATGTCTTGTCTTTATTGGAGTGATCATATCTGTGGATGACTGGTTTCATCTATTTACACATATTCTTTTTATTCGCAATTTCGTAGGATAATATTTTCTGATCCTACCTTCATATTTCAGCATTTCAACCCCTTGGCTTAGAAGGTTCTGTGTTACAAAAAGTACATTTATTGGTTGGCTAAATGGGGGAGAATGATGTTTTTCTCTCCCCCTCACCCAGCTGAGGCTGCTTGGGGCAGATGGGCTCTATTTTCAAAGATTTCAAAATCATAGCAAATTTGATTTGCATTAGGTCAGTGATTCTCAGTTTACCTTTGGTAAAGCCAGGGCATTTGTTTGTAAGGTCTAATACACAACCAAGGCTGAGAACTATTGATATGCTCCCAACATGCTAGTTTGGAAATAAGGAGGCTGAGGGTGAGAAATGATTCACTTCAAGTCTCATACCTAGTGACAGATCTGGTGCTAGGTTTATGGTTTAATTATTTGTAGAGTTCAGTGCTCAGTAATTATATGCAAAATGAGTGTTAAGGTCTGGAACTCCCTGCTTCTCGCTTCGGTAGCAAAATTCTTTCTAGGACTTTAAGAAACTATTAGACCTTGCAAAAGAAGTTTAAAGGTCTCTTCTCAGCGGTTTGGTCTGCTCATGAGCAATAATAAACACAGATACGTTCTGCACTAGTCAGGAGCTGGATGCATGGACCTCCCCAATCTCAGTGTCTCAGAGCTGCACCATCCAATGGGGTGGCCACTCACTGCGCATGGTTCTTGAGCACTTTAAATGTGGCTGGTGCCAGTTGTGATGTGCTGTGAGTGTGAAATACACGCCAGATTCAAAGACTCACTATGAAAAAAAAGTGTATGAAATACTTCAATACTTTTCATATTTACTGCATGATAAAGTGATAGTATTTTGTACATATTGGCTTAAATAAGATATATAATTAAAATTTATTTCTTAATATGGTTACTGGGAAATTTAAAATTACACATACGACTGGCATCTGTGGCTGGCGTTATATTTCGGTGAGACATTTCTCTTCCTGAGAACATGCTCTATTAAAGCAGTTAACAATGAATGGTCCACGCCAAGCTCTTACACCTTCTGTGATCTTGAAGAGTGAAGTGGTGTATTGTAAACTTCCTGGCGATGAGACGTGACATTGATCTGCCCCGTGTTTGCCATCTATCTGGCAGCCAGTCAGTCTGGCCAAATAGACTTCTTTCTATTTATAATATAGAATCAAAGGAGGCGGGGGGATGCCCCCGTGTCATGGAAAGGGCACACTTCATACCTCTTAAGTAATGTACCCAAAAGTAGACCGAGTGCTCTTGGAGGCTGTAAGACAGACAGATGAATATCCCTTAAACAATGCTGCTCCGAAAGAAACTGCAATGTCAGCATTTATGAATTATCACCGTCCTCGACAGGCCCAAAGTGCTGGAAAGTACTGTGGTGCCTACCCTTGTCCATAATGCAAATCCAGATTTTCCTCTCTCTCTTTTTCTTGTTCGCTGTAGTTTGGCCTGCCTCACTGGTACTCTACTTGTGTGTTTAGTCGACCCAGTTTAGCATTTTCAAAGAAGCATGGGAAGGCAAAGGCAAAGACACCCAGGCCTTGGAGACAGTTCCGATCCCGACCCAGAAGTATTCCGTCTCAGCTTGTGGGATCCCCTTAACTTCTCAAAGCTCCTCTGAACTTTCATTTCCTCAGTTTTAAAATGAGGATCTCTTGCAGGGAACGAATGAAGTAATAAGGCACTCAACACACTGATTCCTTGGCAGATTTTGGAGGGGACATCTACTCTGTGTGGCCTAGGGCTAGCTGCTGGGGATAAAAGAGTGAGTGACACACAGCTCCTGCCCCCGGTTTGCTCACAGCTAGAGGAGGAGAAAGACAAGGAGCCCAGCAGCATCAGGACAGGAGAAGTCCTCTGTCCCTGGCAGCTGTTCATTACATTGCACTGCGTGGGGTTTGGCATATCACAAAAGTCTGGTATGGTGTGTAGGTGAGGGGACAGACCCATAGTCATGAAGTGACTGCCCGAGTCGCCACATCAGGTGATGCTGGGCTGTGTCCAGGGCACGGGATTTCTGACTCCTTCTCTAGCAACGCTTTTCCCAGGAGAGCACATTGCCTCACTCTTGGTTTCCCAACTTGTTTACCCTAAAAGAACAACTTCACCACTTTGGACTTGATAAAAGGAAAAAAAAGTTTCTTCCAACTTTTGCTCTATATATAATCTGGGCATGTGAGTGACTACTTCAGTACTTGGGAGTTAGTGTAGTAAACATGGTCAGATTATAATCTCATCAAGATACTGAATGTTTTTGTTACCTGAAAACTTCCTTCTGTGAGATCTTCAACAGCTCATCTATTTCCTGTTAAATCAGGTAAAACAAAGCCTATACTTCCATCCGAGAGTCTTGGAAGATACTCCAACATCTTCAACTTTGTTTAAGGTACATTCTCCGTGTTCTATGTGATCTATCACAGTAATAAAATATTAGATCATTTAAAAAAAAAGAGCCACTTGTGGAAAGTGAGATAGCAGAAATCCAGTAAGAGGTTTGCTTTTTCAAATTCTATTTTGGAAAACAATGACTTGGAAGGTGCAATGCTGTAAGATATAAAAAGGAACAGAACATATGGTTCAAATAAGCACCCACCTATGCAATTGATTTTCTCTTCCATGTAAGAGTTACACCTGCATCATGCATCAGTGAATGCACCAGGTAAATCAGGCTGGGTGGGTTTGGTCTAGCTTTGTGGCGAGGTGTTTCAAAGTGCCACTGGGTCCTACTGATTTCAAACAGAATGCCCCATGCACCAAGAAAGGCCCAGTCTCGACAGAATGCCCGTGCACATACCAAGACAGGAGAAGCACCAAGTGTGTGGTGTTGAAATGGCCCTTATTCTCTCACTCCCTGGAAAGGAAGAGGTGGAGACCCAGGCTCCTATAACCCAGCTGCCTTCTCTGTGTTCTCACAGGAAGAGTCCTGGCTTCAAACCAAGCGTCTTATTGATGGAATTCGTCTACCCAATTGTCAGCTCTAGAAACGCATGACTCACGAAACAAATGATCTGGACCCAGTAACAGCAGCGTGTAATTTTCTTACAGTAGATGAGATAGTGATTAGGGGAAAAATCAGTCTCTGGATTATTCCCCCACACTTGGGCCTCCATGTAGAAGGTGTGCCATTTGCCTGTACACCTAAGCAGAAGTGATCAGCATTCCTGCCTTATCCTGGGAGATGTCCACATTACGTTATGATTATCCTTCCCCTCCCCTGGACTCTCATGTGATGTAAGTGCTTGATTGAAGAGTGAAGTCTCACGTATTGTGGCTGATTGCTTTACCATGTCCCTAGACTTCCTTTCCAGGACATACAATGAGGGCCCCATTCCCAATCCCATGGGAACCTAAAACGGGCTATTTAATCACTAGTATCAGAAAGTGTAATAGATAGCTAGTATTGATATATGCAGAGGGCAGGCCAAGTGCTTTGAATCAACATCTCATTCAGTTGACTCCTGATTTTTCTCATGAAAAGAGGAATAATATTATCGTCTCCATATTAGAGATGAGTAACCTGAGGTTTGGTAAAGCCGGGATTTGAACCTGATCCACAACTTGTGCCCTGAACCCCTAAGCTCACCCTCTCTATAGGTGAAGAGCAAGGATAACATCTGAGGTAGAGTCTGATGGTAATTTCTATAGACCTGGGAAAGTATCTATCAATGATTATTAACTAAATGTGACCATCTGACAGTGGAACAGATGGCATCAAATGAAATCAAGTGTCCAGGGTTCACTCAGCACTGTCTCCTACCTCTTGTGTCAATGTCAGCAGATTGTTTAATCTTTGTACCTGTTACCTCACCTGGAGCCTAGAGAATGTCATTTACTTCCCCAGCTGGTGGTGTGCTGGGTCCAGCTGAATCCACATTCAGTGATGTCAGTGATGCAGTGAGTCCGTGTTAAGTGACTTGGTAGCTTAAAATCAGCCTTGGTGGAGGTATTTATACCACAGAGATTGGCAAAAGCTACAAATCATGGCCCTTTTAAAATTATTATTCCAGAGAGACGGTTGTTAAATACTAGTACACCACCGGCTGTGACTCAAAGAGAGATACAGTATGAATTGTCACATTCTAAAGGTAAACAAAGGCACACTGGGTACCCTAAAAAAACTTCTATAAATATAATCTTACCTAAGTCTTCCGTGAATCTTTTATCCCCATCATTCTGCATTTGGGAAGACCTCTGAAAACATAACCATAATGATTTTATATGTCACTACAAATATGCAATTTTATTTTGTGTATTGTTTTTATGAAAACAGATATGCTCCTGTAACAGTCTAATGTTTCTGAATGCAGATACAAACATATAAGCCATAAAGTATATATATAAATGTCAATTAGAAATATAAAATATAATGCCACGTATGTAATTTAAAATTCTCTACTAGTCACATTTAAAAAAAAAGAAATGGATATTAGTTTTTAATATTCTATTCAACAATCCAAATTACGATTTTAACGTATCGTCAACATAAACGTTATTGAAATATTTTTTTGTACCAATATTTTTTTGTACCAAGCCTTCAAAATCCATGTATATTTTATACTTACAGCACATCTCCATTTAGATCCTAACTTTTCATCAGAAACACTTGATCTGTACTTAGGTTTTATAAAATGTACAGTTGAGAAAGGTTTACATACCCAATCTGTTCTTAATATACTTAATTATTTACTTGAAATATTTAATTAAAATTTAGCTTATTTAATTCCTCCGTTGCACTAGCCACACTTCAAGTACTCAGTAGTTATAGGTGACTGGTAGTAGCGGAACTGGTCAGCACAGGTGACCATATATGCTCTATTTTTTGTTTTTTTATAAAAATGGAGCCATATTATATACACCACTCCCAAAGTTTATTTTTCCCCTCATACTGTACACATTTAAACTACTTTCCCGTCCTATATTCCCCACTGGATCCCTGCAAGGAGAGAAATCTCAGCGAGAGTAATGATATCAATAATGTCTGTGAATTTCTTCTCCCTCACTGATGGGAAGGAGATAAATTGACCTAAGGCATTTTGTGTCTGACCAGTTTTCAAATGACCACCACCAAAAAGTGGATAATAACATGAACTCCAGATACAAACTGTTCAAATAAGTGCCTGAAGCTAACTAGAATGGATCATTTCAAATACCCTTTGGGGTGAGCCTCCCCCTTCTTCAGTGCTGAGTTCTTAGAAAAGCTTCACCAGGAAATCAATGAGATTCAGTTTTGCAATATTTCATTAGTAATCAACCTAGCATTAGAAAGTACACATTCATTAGGTTATCTACCTGGAGTCTTGGTTTTGCAATATAAACTATTCTGCTTCTGTTGGGGTTTTTTAAATCAGCTCTCGCTCTTTCCATAGCAGAATCACTAGACCAGTAAAACAGACATTTGAGAACACTTCTTATTTCTGATCAATTCAGCTGCCATTTTGATATTCTTCGTTACTTGGCCATAACAGAACTACAAGCTCCTAAATCTATTATTTTACTCCTCCCACTTCTTAAAATGCTAACATCATACTTCTAAGGATGCTTTTGACCATTTTCCTTTTAAGTACTTGATATAGATCAGAGAATCAGAGGGTGTAGGTGGTTTTGGGTGGTGGTTCGTTTTGTCTCTGACAAATTACTAACCAGATATGATCACATTTTTTCCTGTATGGCTTCATATACTTTTTAATGTTACTTTTAATAAAGATGATGTGGGGATTCTTCACAAAATAGTCTTGTCTTCACATTAAATTTGTCTGCTACTCATCGTTTCTGTGTAGATATCTCTGAAATCCAGTAGTGATTTCTCTCTCAATGGTTTTGATTGCTTTTATATTCTCCAGTGTGCCTTGTACAATGCTAGCAGCCACTGGTAGTTCAACAAATACTTGCTAATTTTAAATTAAAGAGAATGGAACCAATGGCTTTCTTTGCCTGGAGTTGGTTTTAACATGTTGAGGAAAAACAGTGTATTTAATCTCCATTTCTTCTCATGTGTTTATGGACTATTTTATAGCCAAGGAACAAAAGTATATCATTGGCCTCGCTGTGATGTGGAGGCCTCCTGTGCTACGCAGTTTACAGAATTAAAACTCACGCCAGCTGGGTCACAGGGCTTTTCCAATGGCTCTCCCTTGAGGAAGGGGGAGCCGGCAAAATGCCTCAGGCGCACTGAGATCCGAATGGTGTGAGTTCCCTTCTGCAAAAATAGAAGCCTCCTTCCCCCACCCCAGTGAACATCGTGCCATGTGGCTATGGCCAAAGAATGCACAAATATCATTAGAAATTTAGAGAGGGATTTTCCCTAGGAAAATACTGCGAACTTTATAAACCCAATAGACTAAGGTACAATTTAATAGATTCTTCTGAACAATGCCTTCCTCTAGTTAGATTATTATATCAGGAAAAGGAAATAAAGGGGTTTTC
This sequence comes from Stenella coeruleoalba, assembly GCF_951394435.1. Taxonomy (NCBI): domain Eukaryota; kingdom Metazoa; phylum Chordata; class Mammalia; order Artiodactyla; family Delphinidae; genus Stenella; species Stenella coeruleoalba. Next base: position 35,249,262 of record NC_137148.1, read on the forward strand.
TCCTGCTCACATCTGGCACGTCACTGATAGATTAAAGTTCCAAACTTTGTGTGTTGGCACTCTGTCCTTTCCCAGGGACATTTCATCTCCTCCAGAACCTAATAAAAGAGAACCCTCTCATCTAGAAGCTGCCATGCAGCGCCCTGCATCATTGAAGGGGAAAGCTTACAGTCAAATCGGCCCAGGCCAATGAACGTTCTGTTCACGTGATGGCGCTAAAGAGAGTTCACTATGGGGGTGCAAGGAGAGGGCGGAGTGCAAAGGGGGCCGCTTTTGGAGTTATCCCCACTGAGCCAGCAACAGTGGACTGGGAGTGTTAGTGTCTAAGGAAACCCTTAACCCTTACTGAATCCAGCCACATTGCTTTATCCTCTTCTCTGTCCCCTAGTTAGAGGCTTAGAGTTGGGAGTCCCTATGCCCTGCTCTCATTGGCAATGAACTGTTCTCTTCTATGTGGGAGGATGGCCATTTTAAATACCTCCTTTGCTGCTGTCAGAGTGTGCAAACAGGTTTCTGGTTAATTTTGCTTTGGGGATTCTAATTTGTGAGATAGAATGTATTCTGTGGAGATGTGTTTGGCTCATAAAGAAACTGTTACAATAATCAGTTCCTTATTTGGAAGAGGCGAAGTTCATTTGTAGGCGACAGCTTTCAAAAGATTGGGGATGGGAGGGCGCCAACTACGATTCCTCTGAAGCAAAATTCACTTGTCTCTGGCATCTGCCAACTTCGAAACCAGAGGAAGCATCCTTCTGAGAAATGCAAACCTGTTCATATCCTTATTCAGCTGGGGAGCATACAGTGTTGCCTGGGAATGGGACTCACTGTTACAACCCAACATCAAGAGAGCCTGTGGCAGAGGAGGGAGGCTTCCTTACCCGACACATGGTGTGTTGAGGGATGGCGAGTAAAAGTAGCACTATGTACAGAATCCAGTTCCTCAATGCTTTTCCTCCTCAAAAAAATACTTGTAAAACAATTTAAAAGGAAATATCCAGTTACCCAGAGGATAGCATTTTCAACCTATAACGTATTTGTTTTTATGTATTTCTGCTGGAGACTTCAAACTACGATTACAGTGGCCTGTTCACCTAGGAGTAAAGGACCTTGGGAGAGATGCTCAGTGAAAGTAGCTGGGGACGATGCAAGGCCATGAGCCCAGAGCCTTCCAGGTTAAGAATTTAAAACATGGGTGTTATAATAACCACAACTCGCATTAGCGTGAACTCTCACAGTCGGCAAAGTGTGTTCATCTACGCCGTCACACTCAGTCCTATGAACGACCGCATGGGGCAGTGTATGTGGGGCATCCTCATGCATGTGGGCTACACCTGGATATTCAGACGCAGGGGGAGATTCCATTCACCTAGAGATGCCTTCTTAGAATTTTTTAACAACGTTAACATCATATAGAATTTTTAAAAATGATGCATCATCCACTGTCTAGAAAGAAAGTGTAGAGCGTGAGACATTTACTACCTATTCAGAATTACACAGCCATTACCCGGAACACAGCATGCCACTATCTGTGAAAACAAACATTTGTGTGCATCGTTTCAGTTTGATTAGGGGTAGCGGAGGGCTATTTTATTATTGTCAAGAATGTGCAGTAAAAAAATAAGTCCAATAGAGGCACTGGTGGAGCTCCCAGTGTGATGATCAGATCTGCCTGAGTGACTTGTAAAGTACTGTCATTCCATGGAAATATTGCAGGTAAGCTTTAAAGTAGTTGGCGATAGTCGTCAGACGTAGCAACAGCTCTCCAAAGGGCAGTCTGCTGAGTTCGTTTTAAGCCAGCCACAATTGTCTCTTTAGAGATCCAGGAGGTGGACCCCTGGTTTATTTATTCCCGAGAAGCTTCATTTCCTCCAGGTAAAGGTGTGTGCTGGCTGAGGCACGCTGATCTGCTCCCCCATTCATCAAACCAAAGGCTTCAAGGTGTGGCCACACTTGGGATTCCAAATGGCTAGCCCAGCCACAAACTGACCCTTCTTAGAGTCTGAGGTGTTCACATTCCTGGGCCTTTCAGAGGCCACATTCCTCCTGAAGCCCACAAGGACACCAGGTGTCCTGGGGGACGCCACCTAGGAAGCACCAGTGTTTTGTTTTCTTTTGCTTCTCACCTCCTTACTGCTGCCTTCTGGTTAAACCCCCTTAGGATGGCTCATTAGTACAGTGTTTTGAGTGTTAATTGAGCTCTTTTGTTCACTGGGACACACACTGGAGAAGCTTTACTACTACTGAAGCGGGTTGTTTTGTTTTCCCTTTTATGGGCCGTCCAGCTCAAGGCCCCTTGCTTGGTGATACTGCTGAAGAGTTTCTATTTCCAGATCAGATTAAAGTGAACCACACTGGCCCTGTTATGGAAGCAATGCGTGGGGGTCATTTGTTGTGTGGTGGTCCTATGGCTGCCGGCCAGGATGTGAAAATCCCTAGTGTCCATGTTATTTCCTGAGACAGGCACCCACCGGAAGTAGAATTTATTACAACCTGCTGTTTGCGCTCATGAAAAGTATGACAACGTGAGACTCTAGGGCAGTGAAAGACTTACAAAGATTCCTTCTAGAGCTGCTGTGCATGTCACCTCCTTCATAATTTAGCCAGTCTTTAAACAATTTTTAATGAAAGTAGTCTGCTTCTAATTGCTTAGCTTTATCTTCTTCCTCTTTGTGTGATCGCAGGTCCTACAGGTATGGATCTCTGGCAGCTCCTGTTGACCTTGGCAGTGGCAGGCTCAAGTGATGCTTTTTCTGGGAGTCCAGGTGAGTTCTGCTTTTCCCTTCCCACCCGCAGTGTTTTGAAACCACACTGAACTTTATTTGTTAAATCTGAGTTCTCTGGATGATGTAATTAGAAGAGGTAAGTTTTAAGTAGCAGTAAATAGAAAACCTGTTGTAGCTTTAAAATCACAAACCGGGAGGACGTTTCTGGGGATGTTTTTAGGAGGAAAACAGTAGTCAGCTTTGGCATCTGATGTTTCCACGTCAAAAATAAATGCTGCAAATCATGCTGAGGGCATTTCTGGTGAAGGCAAGCCGGGTCTCTTGGTCCTCAGGCTCTGGGAGAGAGATTGAAATTGCACTGAAGGTTATTAACGTACTGATCACTCAGCTCATCTGTGACTAAGGATATCATAGCGTATTTCCAGAGCTCAGAATTAAGTCCTCTTAATCATATTCTCTGAGAGTGGAAATTGCAGATTTCAAATAAATTTTACCTGTTACTCTCTGGGTGATTACCATTTGGCTAAATCTGAAGGAGGAAACACCCGAAATAGTTGGATAATATAGTCAAAGTCACGAGTTTCCTTGGCCATCTCTGTAATTCTCCCTCCCTCTTTATACCCTCTTCCTATTGGAAGAGTTGCCATGTATTCAAACTTAGGTCTCACACAGCAATAACTGGAACAGGAGAGAAATGAAAGGGAATGAGAAGTATTTTTCTGCCCAGAAAGAAAACTGTGCTCGTAACGAGGGTGGGAGACGTTTTAAAATATCATCTTGAGTACTTGATTTTTTTTCTTGCTTGAGCTTCAACAAAAGAAAGAAATCATCATTTCTCCTATTCTGTGATACCACAGTCACTTGTTGCTTTAAGAGCGGTCAACTCCCCTACTCACCAGGCAGCTCATCTTGGAAAACACAGTTTAGCAGCAGAAGTAGTGCCTTAAAATGTCCTCCCTGACCTTCGAGCCAAAAATAAATCCCTAGTAGTGAGCTGCTGAGGGCAACCAGAGTAACTAAGAAAACAAGAAGTGTAAAATATGTTATTTTATCTCCTAAAACAATTTAAAAATATTTATAGAAAAGAAGTCATAATTGTTTGAAATATTTTGGGGTCTCTCTGGTGTTATAATGTCAACATTTTGCAAGTCAAACATGGAGGGAATTGCAGGCTCCATGTCAGCAGCTTTTCCCATGGCTGGTTTTAGACCCTGGTTCTGAGCCAAAGAATTACAGCTGAGATCCTCTGCTATTCCAAAGTCATGGTGGTTAGGTCTCTACTTTCTTCATTAAGGTGACTTTCACTCCACTGGGCAAGGCTCGAGGAATTTAAAAGACTTGTGAAATGAAAAGTATGGCAAAGGAAATCTTTAAAGAAAATTTAAAATGTATCCCCAGCTAAAAGACTAGAGCTCAAGTTACATTTTTGACCTAGAGAGTCGGCAAACGGCACCTATTTCAACTGCTTTGACATTTTAGCAAGCCTTTAACTTCATAGAGGAAACAAAACCATTAGCTGGTTTTATGTTTGCTTTTTTTTTTGCTTTTTGATAGTTTTGTGTTTGCTTTGTTTATTTGGGGGGAGCAGAGCATAAGAAAATGCAGTGGTTTATAGTAAATACAAATCACACAGTTTAACATTACTTACACATACTAAGTAATTTAGCAAAGGAAAAAAATTTCTTCTTTTCTTTTTCTTAGTAAGCTAACCAGATTCCTTTGGAATATGTGGCTACTCCAAAATTCTTACCTTAAAATGTCCTGGGGATTGTTAAGGACGCGGTATGATGTTTATATAAGAAGGTGCAGATGAGTGTGTTTGAACATGAGCCGTGTGTGTGTGTGTGTGTGTGTGTGTGTGTGTGTGTGTGTGTTTGCTGGCGCTGGCCACTTATCTGATGAGTTCAGCCAGAGCGATCTCCTGATATGACATGGATTGAATCTCAGATGACATTCATGGGCCCTGTGTTTCTTTTTCTGCCAGGTCTGGATTGTACCCAAATCACTTTATTTTTATTTTCTCTCCCATTGTATGAGGCAGACTAAAAATGTAAGAGAGGACTTAAAAAAAAAAAAAAAAAGATGCTACTGTAGTTTCACCAGCCATTCATTGAATTAAGTTTAGTCAGTGGAAGAGGTGGCACAGCTGAGGAAAGGAACTGGGAAGCATCACTGGGAGAAAAGCTGCCCGGGAGCTGGGAGGAGATGACAGATCTGCATGCCTGAGGAACGTTGGCACTTAAAGCCTTGAGCAGGGCTCGTCTTGCTTAGGCAGATGAGCAATTTAAAATATGCTGGCCCTAAGAGGATTTTTTTATTAAGTCTAATTGCCCTCTTGGAAATTTAATGAGAACTAAGCATCGAACAGTGCCACCATTGTATCAGCTAAAGTGTTGTAATTGATGCTCTCTGTTTGTCTTTCATCCTTAATATTAATTAGTCTTTACATCTGATCCTCAAGGCAGGTTACATACTCTCAGAGAGAATTTCTTTCTTTTTCTTTTTTTTCTGGATGTACCACAGTTTATTTAATTTTTTAAATTAAAATATACTTGATTTACAATATTATATATTAGTTTCAGGTGTACAGCCTAGTGACTCGGTACTTTTATAGATTATATTCCATTCCAAGTTATTACAAAATGATGGCTAGAATTCCTTGTGCTGTACAATACATCCATTTGGCTTATCTATTTTATATGTAGTAGTTGGTACCTCTTAATCCCATACCCCTATCTTGCCCCTCTCCCCTCCCCTCTCCCTGCTGGTAACTACTAGTTTGTTCTCTGTATCTGTGAGTCTGTTCTCTTTTGCTATATACATTTGTTTGTTTTATTTTTTAGATTTCACAAATAAGTGATATCATACAGTATTTGTCGTTCTCTGTCTGACTTTTTTCACTAAGCATAATACCCTCCAGGTCCATCCATGTTGCTGCAAATGGCAGAATTTCGTTCTTTTTTATGGCTGAGTAATGTTCCATTGTATAGATATATACCATATCCTTTTTATCAGTTTGTCTGTTGACACTTGGGTTGCTTCCATGTCTTGGCTATTGTAAATAGTGCTACTATGAACATTGGGGTGCATGCATCTTTTCAAATTAGTGTTTTCATTTTTTCTGGGTATATATCCAGGAGTGGAGTTGATGGATCATACAGTAGTTCTATTTTTAGTTTTTTGAAGAACTGCCATACTGTTTTCCATAGTGGCTGCCCCAATTTACGTTCCCACCAACAGTGTAGAAGTGTTCTCAGGAAGAATTTCTTATTCCAAAATCAGGAATGAGCAACAACGTTTCATCTTCAGAGGGCTTCACAGGGTTGAACTGTCAACTGGTTGCATCAAAACCGCTGCTCCTGGGCTTCCCTGATGGCTAGTGGTTGGGAATCTGCCTGCCAATGCAGGGGACACGGGTTCAAGCCCTGGTCCGGGAAGATCCCACATGCCGCGGAGCAACTAAGCCTGTGCGCCACAGCTACTGAGCCTGCACTCTAGAGCCCACGAGTCACAACTACTGAGCCCGTGCGCCTGGAGCCCGTGCTCCACAACAAGAGAAGCCACCACCATGAGAAGCCTGCGCACCGCAACGAAGAGTAGCCCCCGCTCGCCACAACTAGAGAAAGCCTGTGTGCAGCAACGAAGACCCAGTGCAGCCAAGAATAAATAAAAATAAAAATAAATTAATTAAAAAAGAAACTGCTGCTTCTGCAAAGATGATTTTAATGAGAAATGTGCACAAAGACTTAATGGATACAAATACTCTTCTGAGGAGCACCTATTATACGTTGTTATACCTCTCCTATTTCTGTTGGTCCACAAGTGAGCATCCTCTTTGACCTCAGCAGTGTAAGGTGGGAGCAGGCTAGCCCCGACCTGAAGAAGTTCAGTCTAGTTAGGATATGAGGAACTTCTAGAAATTAATGAGAGACTGTATAGTTTTAAGGTCTAGATTGTATGATGAATATGGATGGCCAAGATGCTCTAAAAAAGGCTAAATGAAGGTGGGCTGGAATAGTTAATTCAACAAATTCAATGTACAGATATTTCTTTAGAGCTTTCCATTTTTAAAGGTTGAAATTACGGCTGTGAGTAAAACAGTGATTCTTCCCTCAAGGAATTTATCATGACTTAAGAGATCAGGAATATGTATAACGAATTACTGTATGAGGCAGAATGTATTCACTATAGAAATAGTGGCCTGAACTACACTCTTTAAGAGGAGTGAAGAGAGGAGAGTCACCTCAGGATGTGGTGAAGCACAGAGAACTTCACAGGGGATGTTGGTGTTATTTCAGCAGATATTAGAATACCGGGTTAAGACTTTGAAAGGCCTAGAAGAGCAGGGAGTGGCTGCAGGAATAACGTGTGTGATAAAGGAACAACATAAAAGACGTGCACAGGTGTAGATATGAGGTGTACGCGGAGAACAGGTCAACCAGTCACTGGGTTTACGCTATGTACGGGGCACTGTGCTAGGAATGAGTGGCTCTGTTTCACACACAGCATCCAACAGAGGTTTTTTGAGCACTTACTTTGTGGAAGGCGTACGATTAATTTGTCCAGGGTGCATGGCACGTGAGCACTGCGTTTGTAATTATTCCCTTGGGACGTAAACTTAGGTCAGTGAACTCGAGTTAAATTACAGAAGGTCTAGAGATGACAAAAGCTTCATGGAAAAGGCAAATCTTGCTGGGTCTTGAAGGATGGGTCGTAGTTTGGAGAGGAAGCAAGTCATAGCTCTTAAAGTTGTAGGCCAGGTAAGAGGTTCATGATGGTACTCTGTGTGTGTGTGTGTGTGTGTGTGTGTGTGTGTGTGTGTGTGATATTTATATAAAGCATATACAGGGAATTCCCTGGCGGTCTAGTGGTTAGGATTCCACGCTTTCACTGCCAGGGCCCGGGTCTGATCCCTGGTCGGGGAACCAAGATCCCACAAGCCACGTGGCACAGCCAAAAACAAAACTATTTACGTGTAATATATGTGGCATGTGGCACATATGCACATATATATATATGTGGCAATATATACATGGCATGGTTTGCAGGCAAAGCACATAATCAGTATCTCATCGCTCTAAATATCATTCCATACCAGTCAAGATAAAAACCTTACACTAGGAGTGAGATGCCATGTCCCAAAGGAACCAGGATCCCCCAAATAATGTTCTTTGTATACCTTTGAACATTTTTCATAAACTTATGCAAACACACACAGCACTTGTGTGAAAGGAAAGACACCTCTATTCTCATTGCTAACAGATAGGAAATAATGACACAGTGGCAGGAACATTTTATTTTTTCTAAATAAACCTTACACTTTCATGCCCCTTTGCTGGTGAAGCTCCACAGAGCCCTAAGAGCTTCAGGACATACAGGATATATTTCAAGCAAGTGTTACAGTCATGGCTGCAGTGGGTAAACAGTGAAGCGTGAACCTGTTAAAAATGTTTTCAAGAAGGAACAATGCGCACTTTCCTTGAATGCACGCTGGAAGTGAGGGAGAAAGCCCTAGAGCTTAAGATTACTGCTGTCTTTACTTCAAGAGGCAGGAAGAAATCTTAGCCTCTTCTAGTGGCGTGGACATTAGCAGACCTACATCACCTGGTCTTCCTGGTGTCACAGATGCTATGACTCCAGAGTTCAGGTCATAGCAGGCCAGGCGACGGAGCTTCTGGTCTCATCTACCTGGATGATGCCAGTGGAAGATATGCATAGACCTTTGTGTGTGATGAGGACTTTTAGCAAGTTTTTATCGAGCACGTTTATGGATTCAAGGATGAATTTTGAATTTATGTTTCTACCTTTAAGGAGCTCGTGGTCTATAGAAGGGAAGACAGATAAGTAAACCTAATTTAATCATGGCTCCCTAAGGTTATTAAAGAGTTTTAAGCAGGGTAATAATACTGTTAGATTGTCCTTTTGGAAATACAGCCGGTAATCGAGTCAAAGTGAATTGGAGAGCAATGAATGCAGAGGAAGATGGTTGTAATAGGTTAGGAGAGACGATGCAAGTGTGCCAGTGGTGGCTAAAACAAAATAGACAGATGTTGCGGAGTACTCGGAGTCCAATTACATGTGGATTTCTTCCAATTACATGTTATCAACATCAGCAGTGACTCACTTTTAATAGAGTGAAGCCCTGGAACACAGCTCAGCCTATTAGCAGTGAAGTGGTACTTGCGCGGAACAGCTCTGTGGAGGGGGAAACACTGAGACTGATGACAGCAGAGTATCTAAGCGAACTTTCTTTTGTGCCATTTCCCAGAGCTCCTCCTGCCTGTGCCCAGCCCAGGTCCCACAGCTGTCTGCTCCCCTCTGCAGTGTGTCTGTGCTATGGCTTGGTCACTGTGCCCTGAGGGTCCACAGTGGGATCAAAGGCCTGAGCTCCATACCTATGTAGTCTCTGCACATTCATGACTCAATCCCGAGACCTTGACATACCCCCAGATATTTGATCATCCCTAGAATATGTACTTATACGCAGGATGAGTCGAGGGCAGCAGAGTTATGCACTGAGCAGAATCTGGGAGGTCGGCGAAGCGTACACAGTAGCTACGTGACTCACCTCTATGAAGCAGCTGGCAGTGTGAGTGATGAGGTTTGCGCCTCAGCTAATTAGTATCAAAAGGACTGGGACCACCCGAGGATAGCCTGAACCTTAAACGTTCAGGTCATACGTGCCAATGATGAACCATACTTCCATTCTTCTGCCTTAGATTATAGGACAGTCATCTGCCAACCATTACAGGACAAGAGCCGGTCCTGGTGTGCAAAATGTCTCCACGCCACTTTGGTTCAGTAGCCTAAACGAGGGCTCCTGTTATGGGAGGACAGGAACGGGGTTGAATGGAATGTGTGTGATGTGTGGTGCTGGCCACCAGCTCTTGTTCATTGACACACCTGGGTTTCTGCCTCTAGTGGAAGCTAACCCAAGTTTAACTGTGCAGAAGTCCACACTGGCTTGGACTGGCCCGGCCAGCCTCTCCCTGCCTGATATGCTCCACAACTAGGGCCCCAGGGTCCCTCAATCACCCAGCATCTTTTCCCTAGGAAAACCCTCTCAGGAAGAAGCTGTGGGTGGTGGTTTTCTTCTCACCCTGATTTTAAGTCAATGTGTTACTTTGGTTTAGTTTAAACCCTTAACCTTAAACTCGATGATACAGAATTCTAGGCGGTTCAGAGCCACCCGCAAAGGCATCTTCGGGGCCTATCCCCTGCTCCTTGTAACTGCCTGCTAGACATAGTTACGGATGTCTAACTTGTCATCAGGCAGAGTCACCAGCAGCCACAGCCCAAGGACCACCATCAGTTTTCACAAGCAGCAGGCATCGGGGTCCCATTTGGGCTCTTCCAGAAACACTCACAGGCTGTCATCAGTGTCATCCCTCAGACTCAGAGCGAAGCTTCCTCCTCGTCTGTAGTTAGCAGCATAAGGGTGGTGATGATGTGTGACATAAACACACTTTGAAATCGGATGCAACTGATCGTACAGAGAGGATTCCGTGGTGCCCCGTCTGGCCGGCACTGCACAGACCGGGAGGCCCAGGGGCCTGGAGCACTTCTTCAACCTCAGCTGCAAATCAGTCTTCTCTGGTCTGTATTTCCCAAATTCGTCCAAAATGAATCCGCAATATTTCATCAGATACATCTATCAGGAATCTCTGTTTCTGTTTCTGTCACAACTTGCCAGCCTTAAGCCTTAACCTTAACTAATTACAGTGTCTGTGTTACAGCTCCACGGCAGGGTTGCAGGTATTAGAGCATGGAGGCTCATGTCCCAACCACGGAGGGAATGTTTCAGGATGTTGTTTGTTGTTTTAGAAGCTTTCCCCAAGATGCAGCACACAGGGATGGGCAGAAGGGCAGCCAGTGGTGGGGGATCAGGGGTTTGGGGAGGCGACATTTGTTTTGTGTCTCTCTTCTAAATGAAGTTGTCGTGACATCTGTGTTTTAAGTTGTGTGACAAATTCTGGATTGAGCTTGAAATATACACAATTTGTTTTCGAATGATTGACAAAATGACCATTGCATACTCTGTGTGATAAATAGTTATGGATTAAAATTCACTAGACCTGAAAATTCACGGAGGATGTTTTGATCACCCCTGTATCCCCTCCTCTAGCATTCTGACACATGGAGTAGATCTTCATTTTGTTTAAGGGAATCAACATCTAAATCCTGACCTGGAACTTTCCCAGTAATTGTCCACAGTTGTCACTAATGCTCTGTTATGTCCAGCCCTAAGCAGGGCAGAGGCTGGATTTGGACGCCCTTCCAGTAGAAAGTGTCTGGAAATAGCTGTGCAACTGTAGAAGCTATTCTCCAAGAAGCCCCAAGTATCCCTGTGCCCTACCCGAAGCCCTGATTTGTGGCCTTTCCCTGTGGATGGAATGCTCTCATTTTCCTGCTATATACTTCAGATGCACCCAGGGTCAGAACTTTGCCCAACACACCAACACCTGGGAGCCTGATGCCCTTTATAAGTCTTGCCAACCTTTACCCAGGTGACTGGACTCTGTACCCCATGCACCAGCTACTGGCCAACATCCTGCATTGAATAAACCAGTCACCCAGCACCTACCCCCGACACCACCTTTATCTCTGCCCCACCTACCTGATTAAATCTCCTCAAATATTGACAGAGAGGTATAATGAGGCCTGTAGATTCCAAATTCAAGTTTTCTCTGCCCCTTCAGACATTGAACTTCAGATTACGAAAGACCATGACTAGGGATCTTAGGGAGAGCTAGATCAGTTTTCCCAGCCACATCCCTTGAATATCCGGTTTTCCCAGTTTCCCATGAGAGCCCATCTTGAAGTATGAAACTCTCAAAATTAAATCAGGTATATGATAAAATCCTTAATTTCTTCATCCATGAATATGGAAAAAAGTTGTCTTTTGTGTAATCTAATCTTTGAGTAAAATCTTGCAAATTTGTAAAAGGAGAAATAACGTTCAGAATATTTGACTTGTGGATAGCTGTGTGTTATTAAGTATTAATAGACTTACATTAGTGGAGGTTGAATTGGTGATGTTTACCACGCCTTGGCTTCCCCCAAACTGAGAGCTCAGTTTTTTAGGAAGGGATCATTTTGTGGCTGTGTAACATTCAGGACCAATCCTCCTCCCTCCACTACCCAACCGTGGGCCAGCTGCTTCCCTGGCTGAAGCAGGAAGCACCATGCTTTTTTTTTTTTTTTTTTTTTTTAAAGAGAGCAGGGCAGTCGGGGAAGTGGGGGAACCAGTCAAAGAGCCCTGCCCCATGTCAGGGCACAGTCGGGCCAGATTAGCTTGTGAGGTGGAGAATGCAGTGAAGTACCGAGGTGCTGTGCTCACACAGCCCAGGCCAAGTTTGCAAACTGGTTTGTGATTGTGCCCAACTTCCCTTGTGAGCCATGCCAGCACCATAGTCTCTGGGTGTTTGCTCTGAACTTCATAAGCATGGCTGACTAGCTCTCTCTCCCTTTGTAGCTGTCACTAAGCCTGACTTCCTGGAAAGCTCTTATCGAGGAATAGAAAGACCTAGATTAACTTCTGTGCATACCATGGCCATATATGCGTGTCAAACTCGTGTTTATATAGCCATTGTAGGTGTGAAAGGCAAAAGTGTAGCTACTCCCCAGTATGACCTGTCTTGTCTTATTTCTATGGATGGGTACTAAAAGCCTGTATTTTTATGTCTTAAAATCTTACCTGAAGGGAAAAACATTAAAGACAAAGGATATGTAGCACTTGCATTAACATGAGATGTTTCTAAAATGAAACTATTCCCTAACCGTCAAATTTGGGCAGAGGGTGATTTCTCTAACATGTTGGTTGAGAGTGGGTTGCTATAAACCCAAAGTCAGAAGCCTTTGACGTGGCGGAGAGTCAATGGATGCCTTAAAGCAGAAGGTAGAAGGAAGAGGCTGAAATTCCAGGCTGAAGTGAGGGGACCGTGGCTGTCACTGAGCCCACAGTTGGTGTTCAATAAATACCATGTAGATTACTGATTGATTTCTGCAGTTAGTTGCTAGGAGCCCAGTTTGATCTGCACTTGATTGGGTTATACACAGTGTCCCTCTGGTTCTGTGACCCTGCCCTTGGCTATCACTTCCCTGGGGCAGCAGCAATCAGCCAGAGGCTTAGACCATCAGAGGGTAAAGGGGGCCTGTGGAGGAACTCTCTGGAGGGTGAGGAGAGAGGCTGGTCAGATGGCCTTGGCTGGTACTCAGAGAACATACAGAGATGCTTAGGGGGTAGGACCAGTAAGCATGTCTCTGCACCAGTCATATCTGATTCCTGCTTCCATCTTCTCTGCCATCGTCAGGAGAGGCAGTCTAGATTGGGGATTTTAGAGCATTGATCTTGAACTTTGTCAGAATCGGGTTTGGATCCCAGCTCTATCATTAATGAGTTGTGTGATTATTTTTTTAGGTCGAGTTCCCCAGAAGCCAGATGCTGAGACAAGGGTTCAAATGACAGTGAATTATTAGAAAAATATTCCAGGGGGAAACTGACAGGGAGTAGGGAAATGAGACAGGGAAAAGGCTAAAAAAGAAAAAAAAAAAAAAAAACAAGCAAGAATGCAATGTCAAGTGCTATCCCACGGTGGGGTGGATGGTGGGGATGGTATCTGACTCGGTCCCCTCTAGAAGTAGTGCTTCAAGTTGTCCAGAACAGCCCTCAGCTGATGGTTAAGGGCGACCCTTAGAGGTCATAAATTCCTAGACACTATCAGCTCTCCAAGTGCAGGTCAAGATGGCTCCAGGTGCCGACAGAGACACAGGTGCTGGGTGTTGGGAGTGAAAGCACACAGGGAGTCCATGTGCACATAAATGGTTATGGGATCTATATCAGCAGAGCACTGACAGCATGTACTACAAAGGCTTTCATAGTTTCTTATACTTTCTGAGCCTCAGTTTTCTCTTCTGTTAAATGGGAGGAAAAGAACTTGTTTAAAACCATCAAGGAGGTAACAATAGTAAAGCACCTGCTGAGACGACACAGGAAAAGCACATAAGTAGTCAACAACTGGTAACTCTTATTGGCCTCAGGTTGAGTTACTCCAAACCCTGAGGCCTTAAATAAACATGCAAACTAAACAGACATGTAGAATTTGAATTATAACAATGTATGCCTAAAAGGAGCAGTTCAGTTGCACAAGGAAGTTTTGGAAGCTAAAGATAATTTTAATAATGACTCCAGAAAACTGTCTAGAAGAGGATTCTAATGTTTAAGGTGCTTTCAACAATAGAACTAAGGCATGATGACATAAACTTTTAGGAAACAGGACACTGTTCTATATTTATAGTTTTAACAGTGAATGCTCAGAGGATAAGTGTGATAAAAACCTTAGTGCTCTAGTTCTTATACTTTTAATAAAATCGAATCTGATCAATCCAGCAAGTGGGTCTGGAGTGAGTTGACGCTGATGCTGGGAGTGACACCGGGCAAGTCAGTTGAGTTCAACGAGCGTTCTTTGAGCATTTGCCATATGGCAGACACGAGACCAAGAGGAATGAGACACAGTTTCCCAGGTTAGTCACCAGGTGAACTGGGGATGTAGGGAGAGAGAATTAAAACCAGTTCATTGCAAGAAAAATAGAAGCATTTCATGGATCCAATTTTAAGTACTTTATACTTGTAACCTTGGTTAATTCCCACAGCAATGGTAAGAGGAAAGTTCCATTATTACCCTGCTTTAGGTAAGGACACCAAGAATAGTTATGTAACTAGTTTACATAACTAGCAAAGGCCAACGTGAGAGTCCAATCCAGGCAGTCTGACCCCAGAGTGCACACTACACTGCCTCACGTGTCCTAGGGTTTCCGTGGCACCTAACTATCTGTAGTACTCACCTCTGCAGGAATTTCAGCTGAACTCTGGAAGTTGCATGTGTTTCACTTACTCAGCCAAGGTCAAGAATCATAGCTATGTCAAAGCAACAGGAGGTGATTCCATGAACTCCTTCTGTAAATCCTCTAAGATTCAGATTCATTAAGTTTAATGTAGTACTTTGACTTTTAATGTTGACCTCATTGTTTCATATATAAGTATTGATACTTATATATACTTACATACAAATGTAAAACTTATGATGAGGCATGGGTAGTTTCCTCAAAGCAAATGGGCATCTCTCTCCGAGGTTATATCAGTAGCCAAAGTTTGTGGGGACAGGTGCCACCTCTTCTCCTTTGAAAAAAATCCTTGAAAGGTACCTCCTGGGCCACTGGGCAGCCCCGTCTGGTACTGTGCAGCCCTGTTATGTGTACAAGGCTCTCCCTGCATTGTTCTAAGGAGGTTCAAGAACTGTCTTATGAAATCAACTCTGGATTTTCTCTTCTGATCACTCCTGGATTCTCCACGAATGCAGAAGCTGTCAAAGTAAAGGAAAGCCATCTACTAACATACCTAGAGAATTATTCTACTACACACGCTCACTATTATAGCATGTACTTTTGCCTGTTTCTAAGACTGTACCTCCTTACCCACAGCTTTTCTCATCGTCACTGTATTAACATTCCCTATTTTGTACACAGGACTTGTGTTGGTATAACATTGTTCCTACACCATTTTCTGGTAAGATTTGTCCATACAAATCAGTGGACCTGAAACCAAGCTTATATGAACAAGAGTCTTCCATTCATTGGAATTTATTTTTGTGTTGCCCTTTTAAGGTAAAGGGGCACATTGTCAGAAAAGAAAACTGTACCAAGAAATTATTTAAAAACAAATTTGGAGTGTCTTTCTTGCCATCAGTGATCTCACCTAATGGTGTGATGGGAAAAAAACATCAACCAGTCACCACCTCTGGGTTATGAGTCCAGTTGCATCAGTAATCAGTTCTGTGGTTATGGGCAAAAGCTGTTAATTTCTATAAACTCAGTTGCTGATATATGAATAAAACTTTTCAGAGAGAAAAAATCAAATCTGTCCCTCTCAACTCCAAAATTATTTTTTCTATTATTTCTCAGATACGGATGTAGTACCCAGCTAGGGATTCCTTCATGCCAAGCCCTGTCTGAAGGTCTTTGTGATAGACTTTCTGCTCCTGAGCGTTTTTTTTTTTTTAAATTAGTGACTAGTGTGCGGACAAGGAAGGCAGACTCACCAAATCTACGGATGATGCAAAGCCATGAATAGCTAATGTGCTGAATCACAGACATAGGATTCAAGATATTTTGACAGCCTCGGTAGTGGGCCAAAAACTGCAAGATAAAATTTGATAGGGATAAATGTAAAGGCCTGTGTTTAGGTTTTATAAAATCATAAATGAAGTGACAGTCCCGGCTCACAGCAAGTCCTCTGTAAAAGACTTGAAATTATTTAGCTCATGGCAAATATATAATTTAACTCTACCTGTTACAGTGTAGCTACCAAAGTAAGATAAGATAGCTCAGCCTGCCTTAATAGAAACAGAGGGTCTAGAACAAGTAAATCACCAGTCCTCTGGACTCTGCACTGGCCACAGCATATCTAGAATAATCCGGTGAGTTCTAGATATCGAGATTTAAGAAAGATATTGATCAACCAGAACAAAATAATCTTAATGGTGAAAACTCTTGAAATCACACAAAAGGAACTGGAGATGTTTAGTCTGAGGGTGATGAAGGGGTAATGGCAAGGTATTTGTTTTCAAAATGTATCCTGTTGAGGAGGGCTTTAATCAACTGTGTTTAGAAAGCATGGAGAAATAGTATACCAAAAATGTAGACTTTGGGAACCAAACATGTGCATGTATGAATTTCAGCTCTGTAAGTTTCAACTCTGTGACTGAGTCATTTCTCAGCATATCCGTTTCCCATCTTGAAATAGGGGTAATAATATCTTGCTCAGAAAGCCATCCATGAAGGTTAGATGACCTGGCATAGTTATTGGTAAGAGATAGGTTTTTTGTAAAGGCTAAGCTCTTCTTTGTTTACCTTCCCTTCGAGAGGGGAAGAAAGAGGACAGTTAGGTTGCTTTCCTAGAAAGTATTTTATGCCTACTGCAACTACCCCAAAGGAGGATGAGTTGCTAGGTCAGGCAGGGCTGGAGTTAAAAGTCTGGGAGAGCAGCGCTGACCTGCCAGGGCGCTCTGGTGCCCCGCTCTTGTCCTCCACTCTTGTCCAAACACAGCTTCATGTAATGATTTTGATTTTACACAGTAAGTTTCCAGGTATGAATGAATAGTTCAGGAAATTTTTTAAAAGGCAGAAAATCAGTGGATAAGATGATCCCTAAGAAGGCTTTGTTCTCCCTGTTCTCTGCACGTCTGTGTTGTTGGGATTCATACTCACTAGAACATGCACAATCCTGCTGGAGATGGAGTTAGAAAAGACCCAAATGTGTTACTCCACTACACTTAGGAAGTTAGGGAATCATTTTTGTAAGTTATAGAAAGATAATTCAGTTGTGACAAACAAAAGGGATTGCTAGCCCCCTCTTTATAGTTCTCTTATCACTGCGGTACCGTGATTTCCTGCTCCACTGCCCCCCTCCCCCCCAGCAAGTCATGTATGATTTTCTCAAAGGCAAAAGGTGGAATTAACTTGCCAGTATTTCGACACTGGGTTTTCTTTTAAACAGCTGATAATTAAATCCATCTAGACCTCTCTAGCTGTCCTTCTAGGAGCTTTAATCACAAGAAGCAGGCGAACTTGTAAATGTTCTAAGAGAGCTTAGACAGCAAAATTATTCTTCTTGAAATGCGTGAAAGTACCCAGGTGCTTCCAAGCTATGCCCAAGTGCCTTCTCTAAAAGAACATGGTGGGCAAACCA
Source organism: Stenella coeruleoalba (assembly GCF_951394435.1). Classification (NCBI taxonomy): domain Eukaryota; kingdom Metazoa; phylum Chordata; class Mammalia; order Artiodactyla; family Delphinidae; genus Stenella; species Stenella coeruleoalba. The sequence continues at coordinate 35,266,731 of NC_137148.1, forward strand.
AACATTCATCCTGGATCAGCAGTTGGGAATCAAACCACGAACTTGCTATTCCCATACTTTCTGGTTAGTTTGTATGTTTTTGAGTAAGGTGACTGAATGCAAGGAGTAGTTTAATACGGTACACTGAGTGATTTCTTCTAGGACATACTTAGTCAGAAAAATATGTCAGACAGGAGCTCACAGAACATAGGGTTACAATAGTTTTAGAGATCGAAGGCCTGGATGAGGGTTTCTCAATCTTGACAATATTGACATTTCAGGTCAGATAAATTTTTGTGGTGGAAGCTGTCCTGTGCATTGTAACATGTTAGCAGCATCCGTGACCTTTAGGTACTAGGTGGTACCCTCCACCCTCAGTTGTAAGAACCAGAACATCTCCAGACACTGCTAAGTGTTCCCTGGGTGAGGGGGCACCGGGGGTGGGAAATGACCCCCAGTTGAGAACCACTGCCCTAGATCTGGTGATTGCATGTTGACCTGACCGTGCCCAGGGTTGTTGCAGGGATCAAATTAGACAAAGCGTGTTTATAGACTTTTAAAAGTAAAGAAAAAATGTATACATATAGTTACAGTGCAGCCCTTATCTTTTCACTGGTTCATCTGTTCATTCATTCAACCTAAGATTTTTTTGAAGCAGGTGGTGGACACCTTTAAATAAATAAACCTTGAGAGGCTGAAAGGTGTGCCGAGTAAACAAAGAACTTAGAAGAAAAAGAGCAATCATGTAAGACATCCCATAATGAATGTGTGCATATAACATGCACAGAATGTTATGGGAGCCCCAAGGAAGGAAGGGCTGCCTTTGACCCAAACCATAGAAAACCAGTTGGGCTACACAGCTGAAGCTCTGTAATAACAATTCCCGTTTGACTAATTGTGACGAATTCTCCTTCACCCAATGACATATATTCATGCAGCTTTGCCAGGAGTGTTTAAGGTGTGTGCTGACCGTGTTCAGCACTGATTAAGGTATTAATCATTTTTTAGGTCTACACTTGGGTATGAAATCTGAATGAGCAACTTAATTGAAGTTGTTACAGACACCTGTTATTTTCGCCTTTTTTCATGCCCGCTCCAGTGATAGCAAACAATCAGACAAAAAAAATAGACAAGAATTCTAGCCCAGATTTCCTGAAGGAGAGACACAAATATCAGACACTAGAGAATAACACAGGAAGCTCAGTCCTGAGTATATTCTTCAAGTGGACCTCGATCAGTTCATTTGAGGTCTGTTGATTCAAGAAGAACCATTCCTAGAATCATGAACCCCTGTTTAAAGCTCTAAATCTGACATTGCATATTTAGATAGAAATATGTCTGCCTGAGTAATTACCTGCTAGTACCATGGAGATAGGTTTAACCACTATGAAAGTATTAGAATTTCCAAACTTTATTCCAGAATGTTCTGCATTAAATATTCATTAACAAGGAAACTCCATATAAAAGCTGGTGTGCCCTGTGGAGCCACATTTACATTAAAGCCTGTCCTGCCTTTAAACCTCCCCTGCAATTTTACCTATTCTGCGTTGCAGAGGTACACACAGGTTGACTAGAGCAAGCGTTGCTAGCTTTAGCATGAGCTGCCCTAATGGCTTTGAGTCACATTTGTTTGGGAAGGTCACACTTAAAGCCTGTCCCTCGTGCTTGTTTACGGGGAGTGCAACAACTTTGATATCAGCTAACAAATCCCATGAATGCACAGCCACATCTGAATGCTTCCGACAAATGCTTCCTGTCAGTTCTCCCTCGACAGCTTCGAGAATGAAAGCCTGGTGAAGTAAACTGGGAGACATCCCTGAGCATTGAGTAGAAGACGGGTGGAGTGTGGGAACTGCAAAGCCAGCTGTTGAAATCAATGTAATTGGTGTGAGATTACATTTCATCAGCCTTAAGACCTGCCTTTTACCACCAGAGAAATCAGTCTCCACGTTTGAGGTCGCATCAATATGGAACATTCTGCATACTGAGCTGTCCATCACGTGCCTTTAGAATGTCCATGCCGTGCTGTTTTCTGAGCATCCAAGCGAAACAAACAGGTGGACGGGTGGATCCTGTGGTACATTCAGAATCCCTGTGAAAACTCCCCCAGCCCTATATCTTTAAATCTCAACTTGATTATACTTATGAGAAAGACACATACTGTATACAGCATAAGCATGTATCGATAGCCCTTATTGGATGACTCATTTGGAAAACCAAGCCTGTATTATGATTTTTAAATCAGGAATTCATTGGATATATTCATGTCTTATCTCTGGATTGTACTGTCTCTAGCTTCCCTCACTTGAAAAAAACTTGCTTTTCATTAAATTACCAGGAATTGATTCAACAAATATTTTTTATTGTAAATTAACTATACGTCAATGAAAAATGGTTTTAAAAAAACAAATATTTTTGTGGACCTACTATGTGCCAAGTACTATTCTAGGTGCCTGGAATGCTTTCGTGAACAAGAAATGTAAAAAAATCCTGCTGCCGTGGAGCTTTCCTTAGCAGGATGTGTATGTGTTTTGAAGAGGGTGTGTGGGTAGGTGAGGCAGATGATAGCCTATAAAAATAATAATTAAATTATTTGAATAATTATAACCACTCCATTTGTTCCTCATCGGAGTGTAACCAAAAGTTGATCTTGAAATATTTTTATCTGAATCTCCTAAGTTTTCAATGTTAGGGACCAGTTCAAAATAATTTGACACTAAACATGTCCTCATGGTCTGTCTGGAAGCTGCAACGCGCACCCTCTCTGTTTATTGATGGGAAAGCCCAGGCCCAGAGAGGTTAAATGACTTACCCAAAGTCCAGTAGTCATCAGCAGGGGCAGGGCCGAGATGCAGACTCCTGACCTGGTGTGCATTCCTCCACAGGTTAGCCTTTGACAGCAAGCAACCTAGTTGGCAGAATCTATTTGTTTCTTTGTTTTTGTTTTTGTTTCTGAATCAGTGATTTTCTTTAATACGACAGGTAGTACCATCGAGTTAAATATAAAAATCCCCTTGCCTATTGAATTTTCATCATATTATATTTCTTCACTGGTCATAATTTGGTATTTATTTTTTATGGTAATATAGTTTTTTTTTAACTTTTTATTTTATATGACAGTACAGTTGATTAACAATGTTGTGTTAGTTTCAGGTGGAATCTAATGTTTTTGAAACATCGCAAAATTTAAAATGTCTTAAGGTACATGCCGAGTGGCAGCCTCACGGCAGAGTGGTCAATAGCAGAAAGGAGATTTTCAGGTGAATGAATTGGGTTGAGACAAGACCCTTATGAAATCACTCTGCTCTCCGCCATGGCAGGCCAGCTGCGGAAGCATAACCCCTGATCCTTGCACCCTCATTCACCTTTCTCACTCACAGACCACCACTGCCCATTCTCCTGCTTCCTGGAGCACCAGAAGACACGCCTAGAGATGGGTCTATGGCCTTGCCACCACAGCTTTCTCTTATTCCTGTCTCCATTCCTGTTCTGCGTATACCTTGGACTTGGCCGTCATTCTTAGAGCTCCACTAAATCATTTGTTGAAAAGATTGTTTATAAATCCAGGTTAAGAACAGAATTGAAAAGGCACTGGAAGTAGGCATGTACTGGAATAAACTGCAGTCAGTAGTCATGGCTCCTAGACCTACCATTCTAGGTGGCCTTGCTAGAACTTGGTTTCCCTAACTCTGCATGGGCTTTAAAAATCTTCCTATGTACAGACTTGCTGTGAGGCTTAAAAGGTTAAGGGAGATTGTGTCTGTAATAACACTGAAAACTGTAACTTGCAATCCATATTCTAGCCATTTCAATTACTTCTGCCCCTTCTTTCTCTGAAGACAAGTTGCTAGAGGGATAGACAGTTTTACCATTATTTTGAAGCTTGCTTTGGGCATATTTTATGTTAGTGAAATTAGTCTTCTGAGAGTTGGAAGGGACCTCAGACACCCTTGTGAGGCCAACCTTGGCTGTTACTCAGAATAAGCTAGGAGTTTTTTTGAAAAATACAGATTCATAAGCTCCATACCCAGAGATTCTGATGCAGAAGGCTGAGAGGGATGTCCTGGAGTTTGTCTCTTTTCATGTTATGGGTGTGTGTGTGTGTGTGTGTGTGTGTGTGTGTGTGTGTGTGTGTGTGTGTGTGTGTGTGTGTGTGTGTGTGTGTTAGGAAAACTCCAAACATGAATCTGAAGATTAGCTGGTTTGGAAGACCTTGCCCCAGCTTCCTCTAACGCTGAGCTCTTTCTCCTTCCGTCCCTGGCTTCACTTAGCAATGGAAAACCACTGATCACTCAGGCTCTCATCTTTTCCACTCAGTTGACTTGCCCCCTTGCAGCCCCCATTACTCGGCACCCCACCTTGACAGCTGCTCTTGCCAAGTGCTGACACTGATCCATTTGGACGTCCTGTCCCTTCCACCTGCTGCCCTCTAGTGGAGGTGCCGACAAGCAGCAAAATGTTTAAATGGGAGCCGCCAGGAGTTGGCCAGTCTGAGCTGGCAAGTCCCCAAGGAGATATACACAGACCACAGCTATGAGAGGAATCATTAGGATAGCCTCAAGCTCATGGGACACTGTTTGCACATGACTTACATTTAGAGCAGAGCTTTATAAAGATCCTGGCATCACTTTATGGGTTCCCCACCCAGGTTTCAGAAATCTACCTGTAACAGGTTATCCTTGGGATATTTTTGCTTCCTTGTCCCCCTTTTCTTCTATCATTTACCCAAATTCCACCTCTTGCAGACAAAGTTGGTTCCTCCCTACCTCCCCAAACCTTTGGATTTTTTTAATTTTGCAAAAAATGAAAGGGTATTTTTTTTAAAATCCTTACACTTTAGAAACTTCTAGTGACCAGATTAAAGGGGCAGACGTGAACTCAGCATTAAGTGTAAGGGACACTTAGGCAGTTGTGCTCACCTTGCATCCCTCCAAGACCCTGTGAGGTATATGCAGTCGTCCTATTTACCCCGGAGGCACTGAGGTTAAGAGAGTTTGAGGGGGTTGTGCTGTGGTATGTCACCCAGCAAGGGGAAAAGCTCGAACTAGAGCCCCGGTCTGGCTGCTGGTGAGCGCCCATGTGTTCCTTTAATGTGCTCGCTACCTCTACGCAGTGATTGCTGAGTCTTCTACTTAGTAATACAGAAATAATAACTTTCATGGTAAATGATATTAAATCTCATGGTACTATGTTCATAGTAAAATCATTGTTTTCTTTAATGAATGTTTAATAATCAGTGTATCTCTGCACAATCCTCAGTTCCTCATGTTAATACTCTTGCATCTAGAATTATTTAGGAAAGGAATTTGGCAGGTGGGTGAGTTTGGGTAGGAGATGAGGACAGCAAAAGCCACAAAACTGTTGGAAATTTGAGACTGGATATCACAGGGCAGATGCCAAATACCCCTGCAAGCTTTGGTGAAACTAAATAGTTCCCTGTATTAACCAGCAGAGCAGAACTCAGAGGCCAGACACTGATATAAACTCTGTGCGTGTGTATGTGTGCATCTCCATCCATCTCCCACAGGATCCTGCATGATTGCTATGTCAGCATGAAGGTACCCTTTTTGTGGTGGTTTTTCACTCTTCTTTCATCCTTGATTGTCAATATATTGGTGAGTGATTTTTTTCTTAAGGAACATAAACAATAGGTTTCACTTGGCTTATTTTTCTTACCATTGTTTATTACTGGAATACTGTCATGCAATCTATTTAACGTCTTAACTGGAATATGTGTACACACACACACACACACACACACACACACACGCCTGAACTGCCTTTTCCCCTGTAATGATATAAAATATAGCTCTGTGTAGATAAGAGAATTGGTATGAGTCACAAACCCACCCTTTACTCTGTGTGTGAACAGCATAGTATGGAAAGAACAGTACTTAGGATCTGATTCCAGTTCCCTACCCTCCTGCCATTTTAAAACTTCGTTACTTTGGCCAGGTGAGTAAAATGAGCCTTGTAAAACCAGGATTATATTCCATATAATCGGTTGAGCGGGCTCGTCTGCACGATTCCTCAGGGTCTTTCCAACTGTATGAGCTGTACCTTCATTTATGCTGTAGTTGAAGCACCTGAATAGTTAAACGGAAATCGTGTTGATTAAAATTAAGTAGCCATCGGTTGAATCTGTTTTTCCACCAGCTTGCGAGAACGATGCCTTGCCGTCCCTGCTCAACTAGAGGCTTCCTCGGATCTGCTTTTCTCCTTTGTGGTTTTTCTAGTTCATATGTAGCCTACAAACACACGCTAAACTGGCATAGTTAAAGGGATTGTAGGTTAAGCCTTTTATAAAACAAATAGGTCTCTGTAAATAACGACATCTCATTTGTAATTGAATTGTATTTTATTGTGAGTTCAGGTTTTCTGGTGGAGGGCACATCTGGCTAGACAGCTGGAGGCTGAGCTCCAGGCAGTCATCGTCCAAACCCCACCCCTGGAACGTTCCATATGACTTTCTATGGTTTCTTCCTACAGCTGAGCACTGATGCCAACGCACCCTCCTGGACTCATGCTGCACCTTTTTTAGTTTGTTACTGTTCTCATAGCTTGCTTATTTGAAATCAAAATTTAAAAATAAAAAACTTTATTCCCCAAGTTTTGACCCTTTGAAGTTTCAGGATTTCAGGGAAAAACCATGTCTTTATTTTTTGATGAATAAAATACTAAATAAATGTACAAATGTAATCCCTAAAACAAACTTGAAAGAAAGGTGGAAGGTGGTTAATGAGGTTGAAGGAGAGAGGATGCTCTCTCTCTCTGTGCTCGCGGTGCTGACCTGCCCAGTGCCACAGAGGCTGCGTAACAAAGAACCCATCAAGCAGAGTGGTGCAGAGAACAGAGTGGATTTGAATCCTCCCTCTACCACACGTTGTGTGACCTCAGGGAAGTTACTTCGCCTCTCTGTGCCTCAGTTCCCTCATGTAAGAGAGGATAATAATACTGCCTAGAATACAGGGTTATCATGAGCATTAAATAAGTTAATACATGTTAAGAACTGAAAACCTATGTAGCACATAAGCGCTCAATAGACATAAGGTCTTATACAACTAGAGAAAGAGAACCCAGAAGTCATATGGTTTGGTGGGATATTGGTAATGTTTTCCTTTCTTCCTCTTCCTCTGACCCCAATTGCCTCACCTCCCAATCCACCCTGCCTCCTATTTCTCTTCCTCCCAACTTTAGAATTTTTCAGCAAAAATGTTTAGAAGAAAAGAAGATGTGCGTGCTTTGGGGGGCAGGAAACTTTTTGATAATCAGGTGTACCTTTCAGCTAAAGTGGCTTCATCCAGCAGTATTGGGCTTTATGGCAACAGAAAGCTTATTTCCTAAGAAATGGGTTTAACTTTTTGATTGGCTCAATGACAAAACTAGGACAGCTGGACTCAGGGCTCTAAAGGATGAACATTAAGGACGTGTCACTATGCTTTTAGGAGAGACGTTTACTCTGCAAAGCCTACTTCTCTTACTTCACCAATGTTTGGGTTTAGTTGCTGTATTGTGTACAGGTGATACTCACGCATTATGGAAATCAAAATCAAAGAGCAGGGTTATCCCTCAGGCCATCAGTGTCTGTGGTGTGTCTCTCCTGAGTCACAGGTCTTCACCCCTCCTCACCAGGGCTCTGCTGACCTCAAAGGGCCCTTCTTACCAGGCCATGAAGTACATCTGAGCCAGAGGGCTGGGATTCCAGCCAAAGCTGAATGAAGGTGCAAAATGTATGACTAAATAGAGCCCAGACATGTGGCACTGGGTATCTCAGATAAGTTTGTTGGAGAAATAGTTTATAAATAACATGGAAAGGGGAAAGGGAAGAGGGTCAAAATATTGAGTTGCTGTCTGATACTTGAGGGACAACATTTCTAATACTGAACCCAAAAGTGATAACACACTAAAAAAAATGGGCTCCCTGGATAAATTAACTCCACATGGGCTTCTTTTTTCTTATCAAGATGTTTGTAAATTTGGCAGTAAGCATTTTAAAACAGGATTGCTTTTATTCGGAATACACTGGAAAACGTGTATAATTTCAAAACAATTGAATGAGAACAAGACAACGCAAGAAACAAACCCCATGAAGGCGTCATGCTTTTCTGAGCATGGTCTAAGGCTGGGAGGCTGCAGAAACTGGAACATTTAGGGATCTTATTAAAATGGTTTCCTTCTCCTCCAAATAAAGCACCATCACAGGAGGATGGATGGACTAAAGACAGAAGGAATGAGGGAAAAAGGAGATCAGTAACTTGGGAAAGTTTTCATTTTCTTTCCCCCTTTCTGTTTTTGGTTTTATTTTGTTTTTCTCTTGTCAAAGCCAGAAGGGATCCGAATCCTGGTCCAGAACTCCCAAGACCAGAGGGTCAGGGAAAGCCACTCAGCTGCTGGAAGCTATGATCTTATCACTAGTCTAAACCCCTCCTCCTTCCTCCCTGGGAACCTTGTGCAAACACAACTGCCTGGTCTTCCTGTTTAGTGGCAAAGGTTTTGCTCCCTTCTCCTTTTATTTGGGAATGTGAACTTTGGGAGTTATCCTTTGCTGCTGTTAGGTTTTTTTTTTTTTTTTTAAGAAATAGAGACTTGTTCTTCTCACAAACCCTTTCCCTGGCACAGGAAGACCACAACTAACTAAAGAACAAGATGAGATGCTTAGACAAATGGGGCCACATGCCTCCCCCTGGGGCTGGACCATGTTCCCTGTCCACCCTCCCCCACCTCCATCTCCACCATACCTTGTGGTTATGTGTCTACCCCTTACTGTGAGTTATAATCTCCCAGAAGGGTAACCCATTAGTTCAGGGCCAGTTTTCTGAGAAGTGAATGAACTTGTCTTTTTCTCCTTGCCTGGATATCTGCCTTTGCCAGAGAGGACTGAATCAGAGAGACTAAGATTTTCAGTGTTAAAGTGTGTATTGTTTAAAATTGTGTTAATTTGCTGTCTGCTTTGAATCTAGTTTCCAAAATCAAAATGATACCTTGAGTCTGATCCTACTGATGCAGCTTCTGGGGAGTGAGAGAAACTTCTGTAAGAGCACAGGCTTTGCCAGCTGGAGGTCAGGCAATGATGCAGGCTGATAAGGAGTGCCCTGTACTTTTGCAAGAGAATTTCAAGTTCAAACTTGGTACTTTACCTTTTCTCCAAATGAATTTTGGAGAATTTTAGTTCATTTTAGTCCATTAGTTGAATCTAATAGAGATCTGGTAGGTTGGAAACCCTGTCCTTCTTTTTTCCTCCAGAACAGAATTACCAATTTTCTTTCAGGACTTGATAGATCCATATGCATGCTCCCCACTTTTGGGGGTTCTTCCACCGAAGCCTTTATAGCAAAACCAAATGCAAAACCTTGCCACCTACCCATGAAGGTCATGACCCAAGCTGTTCAGAATTCTGCAATTCACTTCTTGGGTTATTTGTTTAACCATCAATGAATTCACTTATCTTTATAATTTTCAGGCCACAGTAATAGATCTTACTCACAACATATCATGAGAGACTGTGTCCCTTGTCTCACTGAAACATTTGATGAACAACACTCTCCTAAACAACAGTCAGATAATCCTTCTGAAAGGAAATGAAGTACATTTCCTATAGTGATTTGTTCTTAGTGAATCCATGCTGGTTCCAAGTGACCCGTGGTTTCCTTTCTGGATACTTAGAAACTAACAATTCATTCTAGAATGTTGCTGGGGATTGAAGTTAAAGGTATAGGTTAAGAATCTACCCTTTTAACTTATTTGAATATTGGGATAGCTCCTATTTTTGTCCTCTGAAAACCCTCAGAAATGAATTCACTGTTAGCTTTGGGGTTATTGTTCCATTGGCTTTAGACTTCAATTAACTACATTTATTCGGTATTCTGCAGTCCCTTGACTGAGACGAAGAAAATTCTATAAGTGTTTCCCTTTGCTTTCCCTTTCTTCTCTGAGTTGAATCGTCTGTTCTTGTTGTTTTCATAATATTGGGTTGGCCAAAAAGCGTGTTCAGGTTTTTCTGTTACATCTTACGGAAAAACCCGAACACACTTTTTGGCCAACCCAATATTTTAGTTTTGTGAGAAGAGAGAAAAATGTATCTCAGTTTAGAGCTTTACCTTTTAAGTGTAAAAATTCTGAACTATCAATTATTGCATCAGCTTTTTAAAAAAATGGTCTGTAGTCTCCCTGCCTCTCTCTTTATCTGTGTACACATATACGTACATATATATGTGTGTATATATATATATATATATGTACTTATGGGGTTTTTTTTTTTGTATTAACTTGGCTCTTTCAGTGCATCCTGAATATTTAAAGATCATTTGTGCTACATGTGAGAGGACTGAGAGTCTACCCATGCATGAGGTATAATTTAAGGTGGAGATGATTCCTTTGAGTGATTATTCCTAGAATAAGTAACAAGTCTCAAAATTGTAATCTAAACATAGCAAATCATCAGATTTGGTACCAATACTTGGCAAGATGCAGTGAAACCCAAGACCATTAAGTTCAGGTGGAGAGGGATGGTGGTGAGAAATTCAGAGCTGGAGAAGGCCAGCTGGAGGGGAAAACACACGAATGGCTCTGGGCCCCTAGGGGTCAGCATGAGGTCAGTGGGAAGTTGGGGAAGGGAATGGCAACATTAACCAGTTATTTCATTCATTCATTTGTCAATGTTTATTGGGAGCGTGCTGCATGCCTGGCATCATCCTAGTTTCCCTGAAAAGGGTGAGGGAGACACAAAATGAGAAAGTGAGTATAATGAGGAACAGTCGCCCTCCGCCTTCAAATACAGCTGGCCAGTCCATAGATGCTTTTCTGTTCTGAACACACAGCCAAGCACTTAAAGTAATAAGCTACAGACAACTTCTACTTTAACACATAATGCTTCAAAATAATAAAAAGGATCCCCGAAGAGTCTATCTGTAACCATTTAAAGAGGCTAAAGATTAAAATCAGAAAGGAAAGAGAGGTGTTTCTGTGAGGAAAGTTTTTAAGACTAGAGTTTTCTACTCAGCTACTAAACACGATGCTTTTTGTTTTCTTCCTTCCTTTGCGTATTGACTTTTAGTGTGGGGAGGACTGCTGTGTTGGCAGCATGATAGAGATGTGATCAGGGAAGTGGAAACACAAATTCAGTATTTGAGAGCTACTGTCCCCCTGAAAGCAACCACACAGCATCAGATTCTGCCACATATTCAGATTGCAAACCAACCGCAGAATGCCAAAAAGTTTTCTCCTAGAACCAATTACCCCTGGGTTTTTGCTACTTAAATTCTGTTGTGGGCAATGTAACTATAAACCAGCATTAAAAATAGGTAATCTTGATATTAAGAAACACTGTTACTCATAACAATAAGTACATGCATTGACATTCTAACCAGTGGACATCTCATGGGTTTCTAGGATCAGAAACCCAGTATGTATGCCTAGAACTGACCAGGCTGTTCACAGGGAGAATGGGAGTGAAATGAGTCCTTGCCTTCCCTATTGGATTTCTTTATACAGCTGTGTGTGTTTTGCCGGGACTACGGTTGATTTCTCTGCTGTAAGCCTAGCAACGTGTTTTTCAGTTCAGCACAGTAAAATCTGAGCAGAAGAGAACTCCCTGTTGGCCACCCACCTCACAGTCTCTAAAAGGGAACTCTGTGTGGAAGCATTCCACATTAGGCAAATGTACAGTTCTGCAATCAAAATGAAAAACACTTGAGCTGAATCATCTACGTTAGCTATGGCTTCCAACCCTTATTTAAAAGAATGCAGGGAACCCTGCAAGTTTAAGGGAATTGGCAGGCAAGGAAACAGCTGTAATATTGTCAGAGGTTTTCGGTGGGAGCTGTGCAGGCTATTGACAGCGCTTAGGGTGCCCAGAAATGGGGCAGACCTTCTGCGTTAGGTCAAAGGAGCGGCAGCAACTCCAGTCAGGAGTGAACTTTTGACCCCATTGGAGGCAAATGGCTCTCGTGGACCTTGTTCTGTCATTTCCCAGGCTAGTTTTCTCCTTCAGCACCAGTGGGTAGGATCTTTGGCTTCTGAATTGTTTCACTTTCATCACAAGTTAGAGGTTCTTATAGGTGCAGCCGAAGGGAGGGATGATGGGACTTGAGAACTGTGATTTCCCACTATCCCCCAGTGTCCGCCATCTTCCCCCAGGTGGGAAAATCATGTCAAGACTGCTGCACTAAATCTCAGATGTGCTCTCTAGGGAGAACATGCAGTTGGCAAGGTTGTTTTCAGCATCGGAATCCTCCACAGCTCTCTTTGAGACTCCCTCTTTCTTGTCTCCTATCCACCCCATGCCCATCCTACACCCTCCCACTGTCCCTGTCACCAGGACATCCCTCTCCCATCCCTAACAGGCCTGCCCTCCCAAAAGAGCTCCAGACTTTGGCCTTTTTCTCTTCCATCTCAAAACCTATTTACATGTGCCCCAAACTGATGGCCCATGGGAAAATCCTAAAATAATTTATGCTGAGGTGTTTGACCAGCTGAGTATTCTGAATGTGACAGCTTCCTCAGGGGTATATGCGTTTTAGTAGGGGGCCATGATTCATCCAGATGAATAAATCTCTAACGGTACAATTTCTGTTCTCCAGCACCAGCTGGTATGGACATCTTGGTGACCCAGGGGATTCTTCCCTCAGTCCCTCAGGTCATACTCAGCAAGTGAATACATTATCCAGCTCCCCATGTTTTCTTTTTAAAGATATAGCGTTTAGTTGTTATGTCTTTGAAAACATTTATCCTCACTCCTTTGCCAAAATTCATTGAAATCAGTGAAAATTAAAAAAAGGTATTTTACTGCAGTTTATTTCAGGTTGTTAAACCAAGTCTCTAATTGAACTGAAAATATCCCTTGACATCCTTACCTGTAGATTTGTAAAACTTCAGAAAACTTCTGTTAACCAAATAATTTGAAGCAATGCAAGGTGGATGAATTGGTAGAGAGATTGCTTAGTCTGGTTAGTTAGAAAAGAGCAGTAGTTGCCCTCTGGAAGCCAGCAATCCAAAAGAAATGATTTCCAAGATTCTCCATGAAGGCCAAGCAGTTTCCAAGTGGAAAATCTGGCTTCTAACCTTAAATTTCTACTCTAAGCTCATAGTTTAGAAGCAAAGAATAATGAGGACATCATTATTATGAAAATGCTAGTTAATTTTGCAAACATTGTTTATTGTTACAAAACAGTAGATACTGTATTTATAGAAATTTATAGAAATGAATACTGGACCTACATTTTCAGCTGTGTGATTCCATGTTATTTCCTTGGTTGCAAGTGCGTAGTGTCAGGTACATATCAGTCTACATAGCGTCTAGCAATGTGCTTTTAAAGTAAGCTTTAGTAAATATTTAATGCGTTGGTACAGTTTTGGTTTTTGTTTTATTTTGCTTTTTTATTCTTTTTTATTGGAGTCTAGTTGATTTACGATGTTGTGTTAGTTTCTGCTGTACAGCAAAGTGAATCAGTTATACATATACATACATCTACTCTTTTTTAGACTCTTTTCCCATAGAGCTCATTACAGAGTATTGAGTGGAATTCCCTGTGCTATACAGTAGGTTCTTATTAGTTACCTATTTTATATATAGTAGTATGTATACGTCAATCCCAACCCTCTTCCCCTCCCCTTTCCCCCTTGGTAACCATACGTTCGTTTTCTACATCTGTGACTCTACTTCTGTTTTGTAAATAAGTTCATTTGTACCATTTTTTAATCTTTTATTTTATTTTATTTTATTTTAATTTTTTTTTTGCGGTACACGGACCTCTCACTGTTGTGGCCTCTCCCGTTGCGGAGCACGGGCTCCGGATGCGCAGGCTCAGCGGCCATGGCTCACGGGCCCAGCCGCTCTGCGGCATGTGGGATCTTCCCGGACTGGGGCACGAACCCGTGTCCCCTGCATCGGCAGGCGGACTCTCAACCACTGCGCCACCAGGAAAGCCCTGTACCATTTTTTTAGATGCTACATGTAAGTGATATCGTATGATGTTTGTCTTTCTCTGTCTGACTGAACTCAGTATGACAATCTTTATTTTCCCTAGGAAACAGGGTTAAGCAAGGGAAGCTGTCTCTTAGAAGCTCTTATATATCAATATTGATGTCTAAATAACTATTTTTGCATAAACAAACCCATTCAGCTGATTTGGTGAACATTCTGTATCTCTATGGATATATATTGAGTTATGTATGTGGCCCTGCCTATATTCAAGGTGCTGAGCACTGGGCAGCTGAAGAAGTCTGAGGCACTCTTACTTCAATCTTTCTTCCCTGATTGGATCCTGGACTTTACCTTGGTAGAGCTACCTCCTAAGGAGGTCACCTGTGCTTAAAGGGCCCCAAAAGGGGCATCCCTGCCAAGGGTATTTCTGAAGGTGACGTGCTGGAGTGTCATGCCTGGGCCTAGAATTTAAAGTGAGGCCCTGAGGGAAGTCATACACGTTTTCCACTTGTGGGGGAATTCCCTTTGCTGGAAAGAGAAGGTGATTTCAGAGCCTTGATCCAAACCTTCCTTCCTCTTCTGAATCGAGTAGGCTCGTAACCGTTCTTGAGGCTCTGAAATAGTGACAGATTTTCTTAATTGGGAATTCACCCGCTGGTTTCTGAAGGAGAGTTTTGAAATTCAGGGTTGAGAAGGGCACCAGGCAATAGAGAAGCCTAGACCAAGGGGTCATTTCTCTAGGCCAGCTCTCCTTCTCCCAGCCACCACCCAGATTGTACCTGGCTCGTCCTTAGAAAAACAAACAAACGAAAAAAACCTTGCAGTCCCCAAACTACATGTTTCTATTTAAAACCCTTTGCTGTTGGGGAATTTTCCTATGTCTCTAGCCTAAATTTCTCTTCATGAATGATAAACATTTTTCCATTGTCAGAATTTTGTCAACATTTCGTCAGCATCTTGCCATGAAAATATCTTACATCTATTTATATTCGATCACTTTAGCTTTCTCTCCTTCTAGATCATAACTTCCCAGACTTTTCCAATGTGATCCCCATTTAGTGTCCATTTCTGCAGCCCTCACATCTCCACGTTATTTATTGGAATATGAGGCAGTCCTTGGAGTTGACATGGATTCCTGGATCCAGATAACTCCAGTCCCCACGCTCACTCTCATTCCCGTACAGGTTAATGCCATTCTTAGTTTGGGAATCACAGTTTGGGGTTAAATAACCCTAAACCTTGTCATCATTTCTTGTAGCGCATCTCTCACATGCCTTCCTTTCATCTTTTCTAAAATGTAAAGACTAACATTGCATATATTATTAAAATAATGTCATGACCAGTGCTATCAGATAAAGCTGAAGTTTTCCCCCAAGCCACTGAGGTAGCAATGCCAGTGATGGATTCCCTTTAGAGCAGCGGTCCCCAACCTTTTTGGCGCCAGGAACTGGTTTCGTGGAAGACAATTTTTCCACGGACAGGGGGTGGGGGGTAGTGGGGGGCTGAGGGAAGGATGGCTCGGGCGGTAACGTGAGCGATGGCGAGCGGCAGATGAAGCTTCGCTGGCTCACCCACAGCTCACCTCCTGCTGTGTGGCCCGGTTCCTAAGAGGCTGCAGACTGCTACCGGTCCGTGGCCCGGGGGTTGGGGACCCCTGCTTTAGAATGATCACTTTAGTAACAGTAGGTCCTAGAGCACACACACTGTAACTTTATAAACACCTTTCTTTTCTTACTTGGTAACCTACGTAGTAGAACGGCAGTTCCCAGAGCTTTGTGTCTCCCGACCCTATTATATATTCCTCCAGATTACTGGACGCCTAAGAACTTTTGTTTATGGGGTTTTATTGATATTTACTGTGTAAGAAATAAAATCCGAGAAATATTTAAACCAACACATAGCCATTAGAGCGATGATATCATCACATATCAGGTAGCCTCTGGAAGACTCCACAGTGCACTCATGAAAGAGACAAACAGTAGTTTAGTATTATTATAATGATAATTTTGACTTTGTGAACCCACCAGCATAGAATATTTTCATGACACCTTTCCCTAGAAAATTACAATCTAAGGCCCAAAATAAATACTAAAAGAAATGATGCTAAATTCTGGTTTAATGAAGCTTCCTGCAGTAATTCTAAAAAAAAAAAAAGATTACATAGAAGCCAAGATGATCCATTAGCCACTTGGTAGTGCCTACTCTCTTATCTTACTACCTGTGCTGGGGAATTGCTTTAGCTGATCTTCATTTTATAAGAAGCAGGCCTATGAAATGATTTACTGTAATCTTAGCAATGAGGTAGAACACACTGTTCCCTTTTATTATTACCCATTGGAGAAATGCTGAATGCTATAGTAAAAACTGCTTGTACTCGGAATCTGGCGCGTGTTTATCTTATGGCCCCTGTAAATCTCACAACGGTGCTTTCTGCTCTGCTTTGCCCACCAGGAAGACAAGAGCTGAAAATCCAACTTATTATTCAGGGCCCTATGGCATTATTACTATATGGATTTTCCCTGAAATTATCTTATTCCTTAGATCTTGTGTTTCCTTTGCTCTGATTTATTTTTCTTAATATGTTTCATTGTGTATTTGTTTAATTCCCAATGGGAATGAGTGAAAAATGAGAAAGAAAGCTATGGATCCAGTGTAGAGGGATTGTTGGTGTGCCTAGAGGGAATGCAGACTAAGTAGGGTGAGCGGTTTAAAGTTCCCTTAATGAAATGGATCCTAAGTGGAGCTTAGGAGGAAAAGGAAGTGGGCTGCTGGAGACGCAGGTGTTTTAGGTGCGAAATTGTCAGTAAGGAAGATGCAGCTGTAGAATGAGTGCGTGATATCCTGAGGGCAGTAAGGGGATCTGTCTGCCTGTGGTACCAGAGCTGATTGCCTTATTATGTTTTCATTTGATTGAAGAGACAGCTGAGGATAGGAACTGTGGAAAAGTCAAGTAACAGTTTCCTGTTAGGGAAGGATTCTCACTTCAGTTTCTAAAATAAATAAGAAGGTAGAGAATTAAAGGCGGAGAGGCCAGTTAAGAGAAAGTTCTGATGGTATATATATAAAATTAGAAAGGGCTAGCTAAACCCAAGTATGGAAAAAGCAGATGAGGGTACAAAAAAGAATCAGTGCGTTGTAGCCAGCTTTCGTCACCTGGTAGAGTTAACATTAATTCACGACTTATTGACTTCTCACCAGGTCTGCTTTATCCATCACTGTGTACAGAGCCTACCACGGTATATAGCACATAGTAGGTGCTTCATAAATGTTCTTAGATGAATGAAGTAGGTCCCTGCCTCCAAGGAAAATGAAAGGAAACAGGTAAATAAAGTCAAATATGTCTAAATTGCTCTGAGAAGGTCTTATAAAACAAGGAAAAGCAGCAATCTCAGCACAAATGCTGGAGCAGAAGTCCATGGGGAGAGGGCAGTAGAAGCAGATGTGCAACTCCTGCATTGCATTTTCACATTCCGGGGCAGCACATAAACAGTCTTGCAGAGCCCTTGGGCCGTGGGAGTTTTAAGTCACCTGATGAGCGAGGCACTGGCTCCTCCCCTGGTGTGATCAGGAGCCAGAGTACAGTAGAACTATCTGTGGGAACCTTGGCTCCAGCCTAGTCCTGCCGGCTTGGTGTTTGTGGTTGCAGGGAGCCCCAGCTTCTCTCCTGGCATGATCAAGTGTCTGAGCTCTAGGCCTTCATGTTGAATAGAATTAATTGCCTTAAGCATCAGGTAAGAACTCCTGCAGAGCTTTGCAGGAAGCCAGCTCCTTGTCTTGGAGGCCAGCTTGTAGGGAGATGAGTCTTGAGCAAATGAGTCCTTCACTCTCAGCTCACCAGCCTGATTGGAAGGGTCGCCTTTAAGCATTGCCGCCCACGCTGCCAGTAACCTGTTCCACTCCAACCTGTAAGACTTGTGCGGCTGGTCAGCGACGTCACCATAGGACACTGTGGAGGATGTTTAGAAAAGGGTGACCACTCCAGGCTGTTAACTGAGTTCAGTCAAGGTAGATTGGCAAGGGCTATTTGCAGTGGAATGCTGGTAAATGTTGAACAACTGCTCTTGGTGGTGGGGAAAGAGAGAGAAAGGACGCAGTGAACTGTAGTATTTGCTGACTTCTGTGGTGTAAATACTCCTCCCCATGGCCAATTTCAAGCTACCAGGGTGACCAAAAGTAGCATTGGGAAGAGAGGCACAGCAGTCCCCATTATATAGTATTTCCACCAGACAAATGCAACAGACATAAATAACCTCAAGATCATAGGGAGTAATTAAATGTAGTGAAATAATTACGAAGTGATGGGTTTTAAGTCTTGATTACATTTGTTTTTAATATAATTTGTTTAATTTTAAGTTGATATAATTTAACTTTTAATAGTGCCTGTGTTTAATAACTAGCTCACACAATTCCTGAAAATGTGACTACCAGCTCACTCCCATGAACTGATAAGAGCTGACTCCAGCACACCACTAAGTAAGAACAATCTGGAAGAAGTACTTTGCCCTGCCAAGAAAGGTGCTGACACTGGCATCCATGGTTCCTGTGCAGGGGCGGGGAGAGAGGAATAACTCGGTCCTGCAGCACTGCTCCCAGGTCTCTTCCAATGGCCAGGAAAACCGTCATTCTGTAAGCAGAGTGAGTTGTCCTGAATGGCTTGCTTAGCTTCAGGTCCTGGTATCCATGGTTGATAGTCAGTTGCATTTACTGGATGGTGCAATGTCACAGGTTTGCCAGGAGGCTGGGAGGCCCTGAGAGCAAAGGGATGATGTTAGGAGATATTGGAATGATTGCCATACCTACCCGCGCCATGTCCAGTACTAAAGTGGGAAGCCTGATGACAATTCACAAGGACGCCACAAAAAAATTCGACACAACCTGGGTAAAAGTGTTTTTTGTTTGTTTTATTAATTAATTAATTTATTTATTTATTTTTGGCTGTGTTGGGTCTTCATTGCAGTGCGCGGGCTTCTCGTTGCGGTGGCTTCTCTTGTTGCAGAGCACAGGCTCTAGGCACACGGGCTGCAGTAGTTTTGGCTCGCGGCTCAGTAGTTGTGGCTTGCGGGGTCTAGAGTGCAGGCTTCGTAGTTGTGGTGCACCAGCTTAGTTGCTCCGCGACATGTGGGATCTTCCCGGACCAGGGCTCGAACCCGTGTCCCCTGCATTGGCAGGCGGACTCTCAACCACTGCACCACCAGGGAAGTCCCTGTTTTATGGGGCTTTTTTTTTTTTTTTTTTAGGGATTTAAGTGTAAGATAGTCAGTGTGCAGAAATGAAGAAGAAATCATTATAGCTCTGAAATGGGTCAAAGAAAAGTAAAGAAGGAAAGTTTGAATAGGGTCTTTAATGATGACTAGAGAAGACTGATCACTGAAGTGGGAAGGAAAGATTACAGAGTGGGTGTTCTTTGGCAGAGGAAGCAAGGCAGACAAAGCGTAGGAATGTGAAGGCACAGAGAGTGTTTCTGTATTGCCCAGGAGCCTACTTGGGTACCTGGGAAGGGGGCTGTTGTGGTCTGAATACTTATGTGCCCCCGAAATTCAGATATTGACCTTTCAGATCCCCAAGACAATGGTATTAGGACGTGGGCCTTTAGGGGTGACTAGGTCATGAGGCAGAGCCCTCACGATTGGGATTAGTGCCCTTATGAGAGGTCCCACAGTGCTCCCTCATCCGAGTAGAGATAAGAGTGGTCGAGGGGTTCAGGGCCAGGTGGTCAAGGGCATTTTTATGTCATGCTAAAGAGTTTCAAGTTTTTTCCTTTAGTAATAGAAAGACCTTAGAATAAGCAGAGGGCTGAAAGAATTAGGTATGTGGTTTTGAAAGAATTCTGGAGACACCCTTGGGCACCACTCTATTGCCTGGGGATCATGGGTAAAATTTCCCCAGTCAGTGGACAGGCTGCTGGGTACTGCTGGAGGCTTTCTGTCAGGGCTTGGCCCTAACCTGTTCTTAAAGGGAATGTTTGCTCATTGCCAAAACAGTAGTCTTCATATCTAAAATTATTCTCCTCCTCTCCAAAAGGTAAATTAGAAAAGCAATATACCTTTAGTCAAGAGAATTAATCTTTCATCATTTAAGTAGCTTTTCACAGCAGCTACTTAAGTTTTAAAGACAATTTGATGCACATAAATGGCTATAAGCCCCCGGAACTCTCTTTATGCTTTCATCTTGAATTTATCGGACCCATCTTCTTCCAGTAATTCTAGAGTTTTCTTTGTCCTGTTGTCTTCAAGAAATATATTTCTGTAAATCTGGATTGAGAACTTGGAAAAATACACATAGCTGAAGCCTCTTAAAACCTTTATTTCTTTTTTAAAGAAAAATTACTTGAGTACATCTTAAAAGGAAAAACTTAAGAAAATAGGTAAGTCAATGGAGTGTGCAGATATGAATGTGCAATACGAAAAGTATGTGTAAGCAGGAGCATCTGGAGAGCTCTTCTTCATTTAAAATCAGATTATCTGGCTCAGGTTCAAAGCTCTGGGTTACTCCGTTTTGCAGTTCGAAAAACAATGTAAAGTTGAGTTACGGAGCTGTCTATGTGACCACTGCCAGGGGCAGTGAATGAAGCTATTCAGTAAGAGATCAATAGCTTTAGTGCAGACTGGGTCAGTGTCACATTCCTCACTGGACATAGTGACTATCCAAGATGGGTTTTTAAGTTAAGCTCCTTGACCCCAGCCTGGTCTTCTGCCTTGGGGCATAAACTGAAGTGTTTCCACATTTCCCCAGATGTCAGATCAGGCAGGAATTAGAAAAGCCAGCCAGCCACCAAACATCCTACTGGAGTTGGCCTCCGAGGGTGATGTGGACCAGCGCTTGAATCACAAAGCCCACAGCTGATGACCCTAGGCCAGATGTTTTCTGTCACCCAGGCAGCATTTCTGTAAAGTCAAATTGGTTGGTATCATTTAAAATCTGAAGGATTTAACAACAAAAAGGCAATTCTTTTTTTTTTTTTTTGGCGGTACACGGGCCTCTCACCTTTGTGGCCTCTCCCGTTGCGGAGCACAGGCTCCGGATGCGCAGGCTCAGCGGCCATGGCTCACGGGCCCAGCCGCTCCACAGCATGTGGGATCCTCCCGGACCGGGGCATGAACCCGTGTCCCCTGCATCGGCAGGCGGACTCCCAACCACTACACCACCAGGGAAGCCCCAAAAAACAATTCTTATTTCTGACTTTTCTTTGACTAATTGGACAAGGCTGGACGTTGTTAAAACAGTTGTCTGGAACTAAGTAGCCCTTGACCCTCTCAGATGGGGCAAACATTCTCTACTTGTCCTTCCTACCCCCGCAGCTTCCTCCAGGCTGCTTTAGACATTTTTGCGACCCTCATAGCTTCAATAGGCCAAGGTCATATTTAAAAGATTGAGTAACAGGTATTACATGGGCAGTCAGAAAGAACCAGGCTTGAGCACCAGGACAGAATCCTAGAACATGACTGCTAGGCTGGACATTACTCGTTTAGTTACTGGATCATAAAAAGGTTCGGGAAATCCCAGGGAAGGAACTAGGGAGGCAGTTTGGGGAGTGGGGCCCTCAGGAGCTTGTGTTCATAGCTTTTTACCAACTAGCATGGAAGTACAGGATGTTTATTAAGAGTACTCCTTAATCAATACCTGTGGAAGAGAGAGAAAGGAAACAAGAACAGCAGAGCAGGAAAAGGACAGCATGAAGGTCTTTGTGCTGATGGAATCTCTATCTTGACTGCGGTGATGGTTACCCGAATCTTCCTATGTGACAGAATGACACAGAACTCTACATATACCCTGTACCAATGTCAGTTTCCTGCGTTTGATACTCTCCCATAATTATGTAAGATGTAACTACCTTGGGGACATAGGTGAGGGATACAGAGGATCTTTCTGTATTATCTTTGCAACTCCTTGTGAATCCATAATTATTTCAAAAGTTAAAATTAAACAAATCAAACAAACAAAAGGGGGGAAAAAAGAGTGGGCAGAGCAGGAAGTTGAGCTGCAGAACAGGCCCAGGGACAGCCTCAGCTGACCCCATGGGGAGCTCAGGAGCTGGATGGCCCTTCATAATTGTTTCTCATGAGGGCAAGATAACCTGGCCTTTCTGCCCCAACACAGATCACTCAGTGAATGTGGGAAGGGTCTTGCCCTTGGTGGAGGCTGCCCTCTACCGCCAAGGCAATCCCTAAAAGGGCTGAGAACTGAAGGCTGTTGGCCTAGAGCACCTCCAGCACCTGGTCCTTCATTGAAGGGGTCTGGACAGCACTCTGCAGTGGCCCCCATGACCAGCAGCTGTACCAGTGACCACAGATGAATATCAACCCTGCCTCTAGGCACAGGTTGTGACCCTGTCCTACATGGTACCCAAGGCTGTGCCTAAGTTCTTTGGACTGATTCAGAATCAAGCAAGTTCTGGCCTAAGAGAGCAGTTGGATGCCATACTCTTTACCCACTTTACTAACTTATCATTTAGTCACTACAGAAATTTTTTCATCTTCACATAGTATTAGATCATCAAACTGTTACCAGTCTGTGTCCAGAAATCTGAATCAACTCTTATTATATCTTATTGTAATCTCAAAAAAGAATGCTTTTTGAGAAGGACCAGAATCTTCCTTCTTTTGATGTCTTCCCTTTTCTCTCCCCCAGACCTCTAACTCTACTGTGTTAACCATACAAGGAATAATCAGATGTCTTCAGCTCTGGTTTGTACGATTGCTGGTGCAGCTTTTTACTTTTACTGATTTCATTTTGATCTATTCATGAGGATTGTTGATCCGGGCATTTGAAAAAACTCACTTCATTGCAAAAGGGATGTTAGGGACCTTGACCCAATAATAGATATATTTTTCTAAGTGGCTCTGAAGCAGTTGTCCCAAAGAAGAAATTATAGTCCCAAACACATCATAGGTTTGTTATTTTCCAAAATCTCATTAAAGAGTTAATGCAAGTGGAATTTTCCTACTACGCCCCTACCTTCTCTCATGCCTGACAGGATTAATGTCATTAATTGCTAAAGTCTAATCTGATTTATTACAATTTCGTATTAAAGATACATAATGTAATTGCCCTTAGATGTCAAATACTAAGGAACTTATTACTATTTTAGTTGTGCTGGTTCTTATCCTTTCTATCTTTCATTCAGCTTTTTATTCCTCTCATGAACATTTAATGAAAACTTATGTGTTAAAGGTGGTTTTTAATAGGATTTGTAGCCCGAAAATGTTCTGTTTCTTGTCTTAAATTTTGAAAGAGGGAAAGAAATAAGCAAAGTATAAAAATAAGTCTGGGATTTATCAATAGTTAACTATGTCCTTAAACTCCAACTAGGTGTTTCATATTCTGCTAAGAGCTAGGAAGGATACAGCCATAAAAATCCTTACTCTGAGAGAGTGTACAGTCTAATCAGGAAGAAAAGACTGACTCATATAAAAGCAAAATAACAAGGCACCATAATAAGTTGCTGAATGCCGTTGTAGTATGTAAGTGATGGTAGAATTCAGAAAACTGAAAGGGGACAGGGTAGATAAGAATTGGTCAAGAAGACTGCATGGAAGAGAAGGAACTCACTTTGAGCATTAACGAAGGGGTGGGATGTGGAGAGAGAAATGGAAGAGACTCATTCCAGTATAGTAACACTATTAGAGGCACAGAAAGGTGAAAATAGCAGAGGCTTGATATTGATAAGAACTTACTGTTAACTTTCTCCTAAGAATTTCGAGTGTTGAAACCATCCAACACCTCAGTCTACTTTCAAGATTTTCTGGCAAAGTGAAAGAGGCAAATATTTTTTATTGTTTTACAGCTGAGGTTATTGACTTTCTCAATTACAGTTTGGGCTGATCCTAATTACCTGCTGCTAACCTAGAAGAGTCAAGGAGTTAGGCGTTCAGCATCAGAAGATGAAAACCTGTATTTTCTGGCAGTGTGAACATGAGCAAATTGTTTAATCTGGTGAGCCCTGGTTTTCTCACCTAGGAATGGAAATGAGAGCCTTATTTATATTACTGGGTTATTTTGGCTATTAAATTATATCAGAAAGAGTGGAAATTCTTTTTAAACTATTAAACAATACAAATGCTAGTGTTTTGGTTACTCTCTCCACTAGACCACACTTTTGTGTCATGGATTTAGATTCTTTTCATTAAAAAGTTAAGTGCAATGATTTTTGTTTTAAAGATGAATATGGTTTTTTTTTTAATTTTTTAATACAATTTTTGAAGGTTATAATCCATTTACAGTTATTCAAAATATTGGCTATATTCCCCATGTTGTACAATACATCCTATCTTACACCCAATAGTTGGTACTTCCCAACTCCTATATTGCCCCTCTCCCCACCCCCACTGGCCACCACTAGTTTGTTCTCTACATCTGTGAGTCTGCTTCTTTTTTGTTATATTCACTAGTTTGTTGTATTTTTTAGATTCCACATATAAGTGATATCATGCAGTATCTGTCATTCTCTAACTTATTTCACTTAGCATAATGCCCTCCAAGTCCATCCGTGTTGCTGCAAATGGCAAAATTTCATTCTTCTTTATGGCTGAGTAGTATTCCATTGTGTATACGTACCACATCTTCTTTATCCATTCATCTGTTGATGGACACTTAGGTTGCTTTCATATCTTGGCAATTGTAAATAATGTTACTGTGAGCATTGGGGTGCATGTATCTTTTCAAATTAGTGGTTTTGGTTTTTTGGATATATACCAGGAATGGAATTGCTGGGTCAAATGGTATTTCTATTTTTAGTTTTTTGAGAAGCCACCATACTGTTTTCCACAGTGGCTGCAACAATTTACATTCCCACCAACAGTATATGAGGGCTCTCTTTTCTCCACATCTTCGCTAACATTTGTTATTTGTGTTCTTTTGCTGATAGCCATTCTGACAGGTGTGATGTGATATCTCATTGTGGTTTTGATTTGCACTTCCCTGATGATTAGTGATGTTGAGTATATTTTCATGTGCCTGTTGGCCATCATCTGCATTTTCTCTTTGGGAAAAATGTCTATTCAGGTCTTCTGCCTTTTAACTGGACTGTTTTTTTTGATGTTGAGTTGTATGAGCTGTTGATATATATTGGATATTGATCCCTTATCAGTCATATCATTTGCAGATATTTTCCCCCACTTACTAGGTTGTCTTTTTGTTGATGGTTTCCTTTGCTGTGCAAAAGCTTTTAAGTCTGATTGGTAACATTTGTTTATTTTTGCTTTTATTTACTTTAGGAGATGGATCCAAAAAAATATTGCTGTGGTTTATGTCAGAGAGAGTTGTGCCTATATTTTCCTCTAGGACAATAGTATCTGGTCATACATTTCGGTCTTTAATCCATTTTGAGTTTATTTTTGTATATGCTGTTAGAGAATGTTCTTATTATAGACTTTTACTTGTAGCTGTCCAGTTTTCCCAGCACCACTTATTGAAGAGGCTGTCTTTTCTCCATTGTATATTCTTGCCTCCCTTGTCACAGATTAACTGACCATAAGTGCATGGGTTTATTTCTGGGCTCTCTATCCTGTTCCATTGATCTGTGTGTCTGTTTTTGTGCCAATACTGTAGCACAAAAACAGATTACTGTAGCTTTGTAGTATACTCTGAAGTCAGAGAGAATGATTCCTCCAACTCTGTTCTTCTTTCTCAAGATTATTTTGGCTATTTGGGGTCTTTTGTATTTCCATACAAATTTTTTACACTACCAGTAGCAACCATCAGGCTGCCATGAAATTTATTTAGTAAGGCTCAACTAGTATTTTTTTTTTATTTTTGGAGTATAGTTGATTAACAGTGTTGTGTTAGTTTCAGGTGTACAGCAAGGTGATTCAGTTATACACATCCATGTATCTATTCTTTTTCAAATTCTTTTCCCATTTAGGTTGTTACATAATATTGAGCAGATTTCCCTGGGCTATACAGTACGTCCTTGTTGGTTATCCATTTTAAATATAGCAGTGTGTACATGTCAATCCCAAACTCCCTAACTAGTATTTTTTAATGAAAAAGCATAGAACAGGAGAGTAAGATATATATTGCACTCTTTAGTATGGAAGATTATATCATTTATACTAATGGTAGGTATCATTTAGTGATACACAGAGACATAAGTGATGTATATATGGGTCAAATGTATATTTGTGGATTGTTGTCAAAAATTGAAAGCCCTAGTTATACTACAGTATTGAAAGTACAAAACATTCAGTCCTCATTTTTTTGAATCCTCAAGTTAAACCAAAAAAACATTAGATTTCAGAGATAAGTTACACTATGTAACGAACATGAGATTATGATGAAATAGAGCATGGTACTACATATTCTGCATTTTTTCTTATGCCTGTTGCTGAAACTCAAATTCTACCTTCACTTCTTCTACCCAGTATAGAAAGTAAAGGGTTGCTTCATTTGTTTCCATTAAAATCTACATGCCTAGAACCCATCCTGCACTATATTTTCTGGAAGATATTTTTTTTTCCTATTCTTTTTCTTTCTTTTTTTTTTTATTGGAGTAAAATTGCTTAACAATATTGTGTTAGTTTCTGCTGTACAGTGAAGTGAATCAGCTATAAGTATACCTATATCCCCTCCCTCTTGGACCTCCCTCCCCCCTCCATAACCATCTAGGTTATCACAGAGCACTGAGCTGAGCTCCCTGTGCTACACAGCAGGTTCCCACTAGCTAACTATTTTAAACATGGTAGTGTATTTATGTCAAACCTAATCTCCCAATTTGTCGCATCCTCCACTTACCCCCTCCCCATGTCCACATGTCCATTCTCTACGACTACATCTCTATTCCTGCCCTACATACAGGTTATCTGTATCATTTTTCTAGATTCCACATAAATGCATTAATATACGATATTTGTTTTTCTCTTTCTGACTTACTTCCTCTGTAAGACAGACTCTGGGTCCATCCACATCTCAAAAAATGACCCAATTTCATTCCTTTTTATGGCTGAGTCATACTCCGTTGTGTATATGTACCACATATTCTTTATCCATTCATCTCTTGTTGAACATTTAGGTTGTTTCCGTGTCCTGGCTATTGTAAATAGTGCTGCAGTGAACATTGGGGTACATGTGTCCTTTTGAATTATGGTTTTCTCTGGGTATATGCCCAGTAGTGAGGTCTATTTTTAGTTTCTTAAGGAACCTCCATAGTGTTCTCCATAGTGGCTGTATCAATTTACATTCCCACCAACAGTGCAAAAGGGTTCCCTTTTCTCCACACCGTCTCCAGCATTTATCGTTTGTAGATTTTTTGATGATGGCCATTGCGACAGGTGTGAGGTAATACCTCATTGTAGTTTTGATCTGCATTCCTCTAATAATTAGTGATGTTCAGCATCTTTTTCATGTGCGTCTTAGCCATCTGTATGCCTTCTTTGGTGAAATGGCTATTTAGGTCTTCTGCCCATTTTTTGATTGGGTTTTTTGGTTTTTGATATTGAGGTCCATGAGCTGTTTATATATTTTGGAGAGTAATCCTTTGTCCATTGCTTCATTTGCTAATATTTTCTCCCATTCTGAGGGTTGTCTTTTCATCCTGTTTATGGTTTCCTTTGCTGTGTAAAAGCTTTTAAGCTTAATTAGGTCCCATTTGTTTATTTTTGTTTTTATTTTCATTACTCTGGGAGGTGGGTCAAAAAAGATCTTGCTGTGGTTTATATCAAAGAATGTTTTTCCTGTGTTTTCCTCTAAGAGTTTTATAGTGTCTGGTCTTACATTTAGGTCTTTAATCCATTTTGAGTTTATTTTTGTGTATGGTGTTAGGGAGTGTTCTAATTTCATTCTTTTACAGTAGCTGTCCAGTTTTCCCAGCACCACTTACTGAAGAGGCTGTCTTTTCTCCATTGTATGTTCTTGCCTCCTTTGTCATAAATTAGGTGACCATATGTGCGTGGGTTTATCTCTGGACTTTCTATCCTGTACCATTGATCTATATTTCTGTTTTTGTGCCAGTACCATACTGTCTTGATTACTGTAGCTTTGTAGTATAGTGTGAAGTCAGGGAGCCTGATTCCTCCAGCTCCATTTTTCTTTCTCTTGAGAAAGAAAAATTTCTTTGGCTATTCGGGGTCTGTTGTGTTTCCATACAAATTGTAAAATTTTTTGTTCTAATTCTGTGAAGAATTCCTTTGGTAGTTTGATAGGTATTGCATGAATCCATAGATTGCTTTGGGTAGTACAGTCATTTTCACAATATTGATTCTTCCAATCCAAGAACATGGTATATTTCTCCATCTGTTTATGTCATATTTGATTTCTTTCATCAGCGTTTTATAGTTTTCTGAGTACAAGTCTTTTGCCACCTTAGGTAGTTTTATCCCTAGGTATTTTATTCTTTTTGATGAGATGGTAAATGGGATTGTTTCCTTAATTTCTCTTTCTGATATTTTGTTGTTATTGTATCCTTACCAAATTCATTGATTAGTTCTAGTAGTTTTCTGGTGACATCTTTAGGATCTTCTAGGTATAGTATCATGTCATCTGCAAACAGTGACAGTTTTACTTCTTTTCCAATTTGTATTCCTTTTATTTCTTTTCCTTCTCTGATTGCCATGGCTAGGACTTCCAAAACTATGTTGAATTATAGTGGCGAGAATGGATATCCTTGTCTTGTTCCTGATCTTAGTGGAAATGCTTTCAGTTTTTCACCATTGAGAATGATGTTTGCTATGGGTTTGTCATATATGGCCTTTTTTATGTTGAGGTAGTTTCCCTCTATGCCCATTTTCTAGAGAGTTTTTACCATAAATGGGCATTGAATTTTGTCAAAAGCTTTTTCTGCATCTATTGAGTTGATCATATGGTTTTTATTACTTAATTTGTTAATATGGTGTATCACATTGATTGATTTGCATATATTAAAGAATCCTTGCATTCCTGGGATAAATCCCAGTTGATCATGGTGTATGATCCTTTTAATGTGCTTTTGGATCCTGTTAACTAGTATCTTGTTGAGGATTTTTGCATCTATATTCATCAGTGATATTGGTCTGTAAGTTTCTTTTTTTGCAATATCTTTGTCTGGTTTTGTTATCAGAGTGATGGTGGCCTCATAGAACAAATTTAGGAATGTTCCTCTGCAATTTTTTGGAAGAGTTTGAGGAGGATGGGTGTTAGCTCTTCTCTAAACGTTTGACAGAATTCACCTGTGAAGTCATCTGGTCCTGGACTTTTGTTTGTTGAAAGATTTTTAATTACAGTTTCAATTAATACTTGTTACTTGTGACAGGTCTGTTTATATTTTCTAATCCTTCCTGGTTCAGTCTTGAAAATTGTACCTTTCCAAGAATTTGTCCATTTCTTCGTGGTTGTCCATTTTATTGGCGTATTGTTGTTTGTAGTAGTCTCTTATAATCCTTTGTATTTCTGTGGTGTCAGTTGTGATTTCTCCTTTTTCATTTCTAATTTTATTGATTTGTGTCCTCTCCCTTTTTTTCTTGATGAGTCTGGCTAATAGTTTATCAATTTTGTTTTTCTTCTCAAAGAACCAACTTTTAGTTTTATTGATCTTTGCTATTGTTTTCTTCATTTCTATTTCATTTATTTCTGCTCTGATCTTTATGATTTCTTTCCTTCTACTGACTCTGGGTTTTCTTTGTTCTTCCTTCTCTAGTTGCTTTAGGCATAAGGTTAGATTGTTTATTTGAGATTTTTCTTGTTTCTTGAGGTGAGATTGAATTGCTATAACTTCCCTCTTAGAACTGCTTTTGCTGCATCCCATAGGTTTTGGGTTGTTGTGTTTTCATTGTCATTTGTTTCTATGTATTTTTTTATGTCTTTTTTGATTTCTTCAGTGATCTCTTGGTTATTAAGTAGTGTATTGTTTAGCCTCCATGTGTTTGTATTTTTAACAGATTTTTTCCTGTAATTCATATCTAGTCTCATAGCATTGTGGTTGGAAATGATACTTGATACAATTTCAATTTTCATAAATTTACCAAGACTTCATTTATGACCCAAGATATGATCTATCCTGGAGAATGTTCCATGAGCACTCGAGAAGAAAGTGTATTCTGTTGTTCTGGGTGGAATGTCCTATAAATATCAATTAAGTCCATCTTGTTTAATGTATCATTTAAAGCTTGTGTTTCCTTTTTTATTTTCATTTTGGTTGCTCTGTCCCTTGGTGAAAGTGGGGTGTTAAAGTCCCCTACTATTATTGTGTTACTGTCAATTTCCCCTTTTATGGTTGTTAGCATTTGCCTTATGTATTGAGGTGCTCCTATGTTGGGTGCATAAATATTTACAATTGTTGTATCTTCTTCTTGGATTGATCCCTTGATCATTATGTAGTGTCCTTCCTTATCTCTTATAACATTCTTTATTTTAAAGTCTAGTTTATCTGATATGAGTATTGCTGCTCCAGCTTTCTTTAGATTTCCATTTGCATGGAATATCTTTTTCTATCCCTTCACTTTCCGTCTGTATGTGTCCCTAGGTCTGAAGTGGGTCTCTTGTAGACAGCATATATATGGGTCTTGTGTTTGTATACATTCAGCCAGTCTGTGTCTTTTGGTTGGAGCATTTAATCCATTTATATTCAAGGTTATTATTGATATGTATGTTCCTATTACCATTTTCTTAATTGTTTTGGGTTTGTTTTTGTGGGTCTTTTTCTTCTCTTGTGTTTCCCGCCTAGAGAAGTTCCTTTAGCATTTGTTGTAAAGCTGGTTTGGTGGTGCCAAATTCTCTTAGCTTTTGCTTGTCTGTAAAGCTTTTGATTTCTCTGTTGAATCTGAATGAGATCCTTGCTGGGTAGAGTAATCTTGGTTGTAGGTTTTTCTCTTTCATTACTTTAAGTATATCCTGCCACTCCCTTCTGGCCTGCAGAATTTCTGCTACATATCAGCTGATAACCTTACGGGGATTCCTTTGTATGTTATTTTTTGCTTTTCCCTTGCTGCTTTTAATATTTTTTCCTTGAATTTGATTTTTGTTAGTTTGATTAATTATGTGTCTTGGTGTATTTCTCCTAGTGTTTTTCCTGTATGGGACTCTCTGCACTTCCTGGACTTGGGTGACTATTTCCTTTCCCACGTTAGGAAAGTTTTCCACTATAATCTCTCTGAATATTTTCTCAGACCTTTTCTTTTTCTCTTCTTCTTCTGGGACCCCTGTAATTCGAATGTTGGTGCTTTTAGTGTTGTCCCAGAGGTCCCTGAGACTGTCCTCAATTCTTTTCATTCTTTTTTCTTTATTCTGCTCCTCGGCAGTTATTTCCACCATTCTGTCTTCCAGCTCACTTACTCGTGCTTCTGCCTCAGTTATTTTGTTATTGATTCCTTCTAGTGTATTTTTCATTTCAGTTATTTTGTTGTTCATCTCTGTGTTTGTTCTTTGGTTCTTCTAGATCTTTGTTAAACATTTCTTGTATTTTCTCAATCTGTGCCTCCATTCTGTTTCCAAGATTCTGGATCATCTTTACTATAGTTACTCTGAATTCTTTTTCAGGTAGGTTGCTATTTCCTCTTCATTTATTTTGTCTTGTAGGTTTTTACCTTGCTCCTTTATCTGTGACATATTTTTTTGTCATCTCTGTTTTGTTTTGTTTTTGGTGGGTGGATTATGTTTCTGTCTTACTGGGTTTTGGCCTGAGGCTTCCAGCACTGGAGTTTGTAGGCTCTTGGGTAGAGCTGGGTCTTGGTGCTGAGATGAGGACCTCTGAGAGACCTCACTCCGATGAATAGTCCCTGGCGTCTGAGGTTCTCAGTTAGTCCAGTGGTTCGGACTCGGAGCTCCCACTGCAGGAGCTCAGGCCTGACCCCCGACTGGTGAACCAAGATCCTGCAAGCCATGCAGGGTTCAAAAAAAGAAGAAAAGGAGCAGAACAATAACAAAGAGTAAAACAATAAGATTAGAAAACTAACTGATGTGTTAGAAAGAATAAAAAAATAAAATTATAGATGAAACAACAACTGGAAGGTAAACCAGAACCACAATAGTAAAAGAGAGGAGGAAAAAAAAACCCAAAAAGGCCTTGGCTGTGGGGCAGGGCTTAGGCAGGGGCAGGGTTTCGGCAGTTGGCAGGGCCTATACCTAGGACCCACAGGGCTGGAGAAGGCCCTGGCGGGGGTGGGGCGTGGGGCTTAGGCTCAAGGTAGCAGGACAGGCCCAGGCGTGCCTCTGGCCTTGGAGCATGGAGGACCAGGTCCAGGACCCCAGCAGGCTCACTGGGCCCAAGTGGGCAGGGGATATGCTTGGCGTGTCCCTCCCCAGCCTCTGATCCCAGAGGGCCCCCCTCCCCATTGGCCTCTCTTCTTCTTCCCCCACCTCCCTCCTACGCCTGTAGGACCAACACAGCCCAGAGGGGGCCTTGGAGGCCAGGGGACCTGGCCTGGGAGCCCAGCAGGCTTTCCGGGGCTGAGTGGGTTGGGGACATGCCTACCGCATATCCCCTGATTCTCAGGTCCTGGAGGGTGCGCCCCCACCATGGCCTCTCCTCCTCTTCCCCCATCTTCCCTCCCTCCTTCCCATGTCCCTAGGACCCATGAGGCTTCCTGGGGCCCAAGTTGGCAGCAGAAACACCCACCGTGCCTCCCCTGATCCTCTGGTCCCAGATGACCCCTCCCACCCAACTCTCCTCTTCTCCCCCTGCCTCCCTCCTATGCCCCTAGGACCAACTTGGCTGGGAGGAGGCCTCGGAGGGCAGAGGACCCAGCCCGGGAGCCCAGCAGGGTTCCTGGGGAGGATTGGGCAGGGCAAATGGTAGGCGCGCTCCCCCTAATCCTCCGAGCCCCCAAAGGGTCCCTCCAGGTATGGGAACCCCTCCTCCCTCCCAGACACCCCTCAGGGGCTCCAGTCCTATCTAACCTCCACTTCTCCTCCCCCCTCACTCCCCACCACGTCCTACATGGTCTCTCAAGGGTTCCTCCTATCTCCTTGGGCATCGAGGTCCCCCACCAGTGTCCAGCAGGCTCCCTAGTTGTGGGGAGACACGAACTCTGCATCCTCCCCCACCGCCTTCTTGACTCTGCCCTCCCAAAAGTGGTTTTTCCATTTTTTGGAAGCTTTTAAGTTGCTTATTTTTGAAAACTCTCAATCAGAATTGTGGAATCAAACAATAAAACTCAGTATGTATAGAAATCCATTTTATCAGTCTAGGTCCAGGGAGGAAGGAGATGGCATATGCAAAGAGTCCAACTAGAGAGAGTGTAATGATGTGTATCTTTGCAAAAGAGTCCACAGAGTTAAAGAAACCAATTCATGGTGAAGGACCCAGAGCTAGCAATAGCTGAGAGCCTTTACTGCCCCGTATCTACATGAGCAAGGGGAGAAAACAGCATTCTAGATCCCAGGTGGGACACAGAGTAGTATGAGAGGAGCCATGTGACCAGAGCTGTCATGGTGGAACACAGTCTCTGCCAGAAACAGAGAGAAGCAGAGAGGGGGACTTTAAAATTATTTTTGATGCAAATAACAGAATATCCCATTAGTAGTGGCTCCAGCCATATGGACATTTACTGTTTACTTAAATTTAGAAGTGGTCTCGGGTTTGGTTAGGCAGGTTAAGGATGTCATCAGACTTTTCTTGGGTTTCTGCTCCACCCCTAGTGTGATGGCTTTTTGGCTTCATGATCGTCACTGCCTAATGGCCAGACGATAGCTAAAACTCCAGACATCACATACATACTCAAGACTTGAAGATAGAACAGGTAATGGTGTCAGCAAGCTCTTCTTTTGCAACTTGTCCATTTTTTAAGGCATCTAAAGGTTTTCCAGAAGTCTTCAGCCAACGTCCACATAAGTCTCTTTAGTCAGAACTCTTTCACCTGCCACCTCCAGTTGCAAAGGATGTCATAAGTGTGAACATCTGACAAAGGTGAATGGGATATCTTAACTGGTTTAGACTAATCCTAATGTAGCCATGAGTTGGGGTAATTTGGTTCCTAACTGTTGGGTAACGAACCAATGGTGTCTGCCCACAGGAACTTCTTTTTTTTCACATGTGGCTTGCTGGAATTGTAATTGGATTGCATTGAACCTATAGATCAATTTAGAAAAAATCGATAACAGTATTGAATCTTTCAATTTATGAACATGGAATATCTGTCCATTTACTGAGGTCATCTTTAATTTTTCTCCAGATAAGTTTTATAGTTTTCAGTGTCAAGGTCTTGCACACCTTTCAACAGATTTATTCCTAGGTATTATATTTTTCATGCAGTTACAAATAGTACTGCAGGTTTTTTTAATTTATGAAATTTATTTTCTTATATAAATTACGTATTTCTCTGGGCAGACAGCCTTCACCTTATTGCACTAACAGCACATCTGTAATGCCAAGCTACAGGACAAGTCTTAACAAGGTCTGTATTCAACGTAGCACTTGTCTCCCGGGCACTGTAGAGGAGGATGAGGAAAAGCCAGGATCCAGCTCAGGTGAAGAAGCGGGAGGGGGCAATGTGTCTCCGCTCTGACAGTTGGTTTTCTCCCGGGAAGGGAACATTCAAAGTTATGTCTGGATTCTGGAAGTGGGAGGAGATCTTGGAGGCTGAGAAGCCCAACGCAGCACTGCAGCTCGGCTCCACAGGAACTTCTTAAAAGAACCTAAGGTAAAGAATAAAGTGCCCTGATTGAGTTCATAGGCGCAACAGCTCCTAGATCACAGGTTCAAAGAAGGAAATAAATTAGTAGGTTAGAAGGACACACAATCAGCCAGATTCATTTCTGTTCTATTGTTGTGAAAACAGTCATTTTTTGCTTTCTCGAGATTAATGCTTTTCAGATAGCATTAGAAATTTCAATCTCCTTTTCTGTAATTCAGAATCACCTTTAACATCTGTGTTCTCTGTCATTTGGTACAGTGCTCAAGAAGGGAAAATAATAGGCCAGTGACTAAGAAAAACCTTAGAAGACGAAGTGGCCTTAGTGATTGTCACTAAAATGCAAACATAGCTTGAAATAGTAAAGCAGGAGGCATGAAAGCTCTTCCAGGGCTCTCAGGAGGGCCCTTGAACGGCAGGAAGTGGAATGTTATAAGTGTGTGATCAGAGTTATTCTTCTTTTTTTATTCATGTGGCAGTGGGGGGGAAAGAAAATTCTAAAGCAAGAAGACCAGACATAAATCATAAGAGTGTAGAGGAAATGTGAGGACAGCATGTTCAAGTGGAAAATGAAAAGTAAAAGAGTAAATTCTGGGCTTCCCTGGTGGCGCAGTGGTGGAGAGTCCGCCTGCCGATGCAGGCGTCACGGGTTCGTGCCCCGGTCAGGGAAGATCCCACATGCCGCAGAGCGGCTGGGCCCGTGAGCCATGGCCGCTGAGCCTGCGCGTCTGGAGCCTGTGCTCCGCAATGGGAGAGGCCACAACAGTGAGAGGCCCACATACCACAAAAAAAAAAAAAGAGCAAGTCCTGAATGCCAAGATTAGCTATGTTCTCCCAGCCACTGGGTCCTCCTTGGGAAGCACCCCACTGGCAATGAGGCCAACCTGAGCCTGAACCCCTCTAGTCCTTGAGCCTCTCTTTTCATTTCAAAGCTTGACAACCTCTTTACCCAGAGCACACACTTCACTCTTAGGAGAAGAAACAAAGCTAAGTGGCTCATCAGCTCATGACACAATGTTTTGGGACCTCTGCAGCAGCTTGCTAGTGGCTGACCAGTTGAAATTTATTTTTCTCAAGCTGCTGTGATTCTGGGAATGTAAGGTTTGGCTGCTCGGTTAGCCTGAGTTTTCTGAGATGCAGACCTCGTGCAAGGGATTTACTGGGAGATTAGCTATGCAAGAGATTTATGAGAGGAAATGCTTGTGAGGAAAAAGAGGGAAGGAACTAGAGGGGACTGGGAGAGCTGCAGACTACAGTGCAGTTCTGACCCCTGTGAAGAAGAAATACATGAAGGAAGGAATGAAAGAAAGGGAAGGAGGGAGAGAAGAGAGGGAGGGAGGAAGGAAGGGAGGAAAGGAAGAAAAGAGGGAGGGAGGGAGGGAGGAAAGGCCTTAGACAGTAGTACAAGGCTAGGAAAGTTTTGGCAAAGCCAACACAGGGAGTCTTCAAGCCAAAGCCACCTGACAGAGGAATCCCCCCACCCCCCACGCCTGTCCCAGGAATGGGCCTGCCATTGCATCTTTGTCATGCTAAGTCATTGGCTGGATGGGTTTCGGAGCACAGCAACTGAGGGCATAGGCCAGTTATGCTTTCTGCAGTAGGAGATCTGGGAGATGGATTTTTATGGCCACCAAAACCTTTCAGGAGCAACAGGTCGTACAAGCAAAATTTGGAGATGTGTTATCTTTCAGATGAAGAAATACATTGATGAAGGCCCTTTATTAACTATTACATTCATTTTCAATATCCATATTCAACAGTCATCTCATTTCTTAAAGAATTTTCAATGCTTTTTCCTTATCTTTACATATGTGATCTTATACCCCAGGTTTTCTGAAACAGTCCATTTACAGATTGTCCCGCTGGCCCAGCATCTAAATAATAAAGTCCAAGTTTCCTTAGCTTGGAGTTCAGTCTCCCACAATCTAGTCCCAACCCACCTTCCAACCTTAATTATATACCATTTCACTTTACCTTGTATTTCAACTCTTTTGAAACATTTGCTGTGTCCTAAATGATTCTTGTTTATCCACTGTTATCGCTTTGCTCAAATTGTTTTCTCAACTAGAATTTATTCATAGCATATATTTAGTGTGCCCCTCCCGTGGGTTGAGCCCTAGATTTAGAACTAGATATATGTTAGGGAACAAAACAGATGTGGTTTATACCCTCTTGGAACTTTGAATCTAGTGGAGGAGCAACAGATAATAATCAGGTCAATAGACAAATAACATACTTGCAAATCATGTAAGAGTGTCAGAAGTAAAAGAACGGGATACTCTGACGGAATTAGGGAAGGGTTCTACTTTGATAGAGTGGTCAGAGAAGAGATGGCATTTAAGCTGAAATTTGAATGACGATAAACATGTAGTTACATAAAGAACTTAGTCTTTGAAGGTACAAATTCCATCATGTTCAAGATATTGCCATGGTCTTCATGAAGTCATTCCTGACCCTCTTCATCAGATTTTTCAACCATGTTAGCCCTTTGTTATGCACATCTTGCATACATTATATATATATATATATATATATATATATATATATATATATATAAAATGTTGTAGGTTATACTATATTTTTATGTTTGCCTCATCTTTCCTATCAGACTATAATCTTTTTGAAGTTTTGATAACTCATCTGATTTCTTTCTGTCTCTGTATCTAGCATGGTATTTAGGATAACACTCTTATCGCAACTAACAAACACTTCGTGTATGAACGAATAGTGTCCCCCCCCTCTTTGCAAGTTTCCCCTTTCTGACATTTATATGAATTCTAAAAGGACACGGAGACTTCATACAGTAGTTGAAAAACGCCCTTCACCTAGTCAGAGAGTTCTGAACTTCAACCAGAAGCAAATCTGTAGCAGTTAAGACCCTTTCTGTTGAGGCAAATGCACTATAGATTCTTTCAGGATAGGATTTTGTAAGTTTATCGTTTATTTGAAAATCCATTATTATATACACCGAGTTTTAGGAAGAAAGTCTGGCTAAATAGTAAATCAGTTACTATTTTGAAACAGCTCTTCAGTAGGTAGTTACCACTGGCTGCTAGAATTTAACAGGTTGTTTGAATATATCAAACTACCATGTGTGTTCAGATACAATCTCACCTTACAAATGAGTAGCCTCTGACTTACAGATCAGTTCATGTAGATATAGATTTTTACGGTTGTTATAATTTTTTCCCTGTCTTCATAGAAACAAAGGATATAAACAAAGAGAAGGAACATGATGTATTTTTGACAGGCTACCATCTCAGATCTTCATTTCAAAGTTTACCTGGAGAAACACTTTTCTTTGTTATGGACCTTTCCCCTGTATGAGGAGTATTTTAATGATGTCATATTCTTTTCCTACAGGAAACTCCAACTATAGGCAAACTTTCATTAAGGCAAGAACTTCAATTTTCACATTGTGCCTTGAAACTCCAGTATAGAAATGTTCCTCATCCTAAATTCAATGTCATTATATCCAATTTTACTCCCTCAAAAGTTGCTTATAGTAGAAAACTTGAAAAGATGTGTGCCAGCATTAACCCAGACCTAGAGAGACCATACATATTATTTTAAAAGGACAAAATGAGTGTCACTCACTCAGCTTCTGTACGGGTTTTTGTCACCTAAATAGCTTCCAGAAACAAGGGTTTAGGACATCTTTTGGGACCAGAAATGAATCAGCATCAAATTAACTTTTCTTTCTGCCTCTAAACACTGAATGCATTTTAATATCTGCCAGAGTTTTAAAAAATTTTTATTGGAGTATATTTGCTTTACAATGTTGTATTAGTTTCTACTGTACAGCAAAGTGAATCAGCTATATGTATACATATATCCCCTCTTTCTTGGATTTCATTCCCATTTCAGTCACCACAGAGCATTGAGTAGAGTTTCTTGTGCTATACAGTAGGTTCTCATTAGTTAGCTATTTTATACATAGTATCAATAGTGTATATATGTCAATCCCAATCTCCCAATTCATTCCACCCCTCTTGCCCCTTGGTGTCTATATGTTTGTTCTCTACGTCTGTGTTTCTGTTTCTGCTTTGTAAATAAGATTGTCTACACCAATTTTTTCAGATTCCACATATATGCATTAATATACGATATTTGTCTTTCTCTGACGTACTTCACTTTGTATGACAGTCTCTAGGTCCATCCATGTCTCTACAAATGACCCAATTTCATTCCTTTTTATGGCTGAGTACTATTCCATTGTATATATGTACCACATCTTCTTTATCCATTCCTCTATTTTTCGACATTTAGGTTGCTTCCATATCCTGGCTATTGTAAATAGTGCTGCAATGAACATTGGGATACATGTGTCTTTTTGAATTATGGTTTTTGCTGGGTATATGCCCAGTAGTGGAATTGCTGGGTCATATGGTAGTTCTATTTTTAGTTTTTTAAGGAACCTCAGTACTGCTCTCCATAGTGGCTGTATCAATTTACATTCCCACCAACAGTGCAAGAGGGTTGACCCTATATTTCCAAATCTCCATTCTGTAGTAAATACTAGAAATTCTACCCAGTATGCAACTTTGTTCATCTCCTGGCAAGAGGTACTTGTTGCCACTACTTTTGAACCACTTTGAAATTCATTCCTGTCCCTATGACATCACTATCTCCCATTCTCTCAGCTTCAGTCCTCACACACATGCAATTCATATTGCCTAGGTTAAGGTTATAGTTTTCAGAACAGTGAAAAAAAGTTTCATTTAACCAGTTAGTCCAATACATATGTATATCTGTATCTGTTCCTTCATTTTTACTTGTCATTAAAATGTTATCTATCAAGAGAGAACCTGTAAATGATAGCTTTTAAGTAGAAAGAAAGCCATTAAAATGAATATATAAAATGTGCACCAGTTTAAATCTGTTGTATTAATTTTTAACTCATACTTCTGCTTGTGATTTTGAATATCCCCATGCCCGGAACCTTGCATGGAACAGAGGAATAACATGGCAGAGGAATGACAGATCAGGAGTCAGGGAGCATGGCACAGTGGAAAGATCCCTTAACAGACAAGGCTGGAGACCTAGATTATATTTTCAGTCCAACTAACTAGTTATGTGGTTTTGAGCAGTCCCTTAACCACTCTGGGGCCCAGTTATTTCATCTCTAAAATTATGGCCCATTTAACAGTTAGGTCCATTCCAACTTCAGCCTTCAATCCTTTTATTTTGTTTTATTTGTTCCTTTCATTTACTGCTGTCAGATTCTGGTGATGATCCAACTGAAAGAATTCACAGACAAACATTCAAAGAAATACCAACTAGACTGTGGGGTTTAAGCGTATGAGCTCTAGAGCCTCTGCCTGGCTTAGGTCCAGTAGTTACTACCTTGTGATTTGGGGTGAGTTACTCACCCACTCTGTGCTTCACTATTCATATCTTTAAAATGATGGTAACAAGAGCACTTGCACCATAGCTTCGTGAGATTGTTTCAGGAATTAAAAGAGATCATTTTTGTAAAGTGCATAACATGGTGCATGGCTCATGGAAAGTGGTTATTAGCTATCAGCTAGTATTATTGTTCCATATTAAATATCTATGTGCCCATGGTACTGTGCAGAGTGAAGCCACAGTATATCCCCATTTCTGCCTATTGTGAATTTAAAATTTCCAAAATGCCAAAGTTCTCATCCAGGGAGATGATATGTGGAAATGCAGTAAAGAAATCATTTATTTTTATTATTTTGTTATTTGGCTGAAGAAGGAAATATTGTACTCGGCTGTCATGAGAAATTATTATCCTGAATGAAGGCTGGAGAACAAGAGCCAAGAGGTAGAGATAAGAATAGTAAAGGAGGCGACAGGAATGGGAAGATATGAATGCCTTTACTAAGAGTCACAAATGTTGATAATAGTCTCTAGATTCTTAGTGTGTTGGGTTTTTTTGGCTGCATTAGGTCTTCTTTGCTGCACACAGGCTTTCTCTAGTTGCGGCGAGCGGGGCTACTCTTCATTGTGGTGCGTGGGCTTCTCACTGTGGTGGCTTCTCTTGTTGTGGAGCACGGGCTCTAGGCACACAGGCTTCAGTAGTTGTGGCACGCGGGCTCAGTAGTTGTGGTGCACGGGCTTAGTTGCTCCACGGCATGTGGGATCTTCCCGGACCAGGGCTCGAACCCGTGTCCCCTGCATTGGCAGGTGAATTCTTAACCACTGTGCTACCTGGGAAGCCCCAGTGTGTTGGTTTTAATATGGCTATTTGTGAGGTACCAGAGAATCAGTAGCTTATTTGCTTGCTGTTGGACAGGCTGACTGAAAATTCATCAAATTTAGGTATTTAATTTTTTAAAAAGTCTGGAATATGTACGCACAGAATTAGTTATTCTGCCTCAACAATGAATGAATACCTCTAAGTCTCACTACAAAAACAGTTTTGGAGCAGAACATCAGTATGGGTTTCCATAGTGTTGTGATTTAAGGAAATGCGAAAAAAATAAATAAATAAGCATTCCACTTGAGTCTCTGGGAAGATGAGCTATGTCATTGAATTGACCTAAAGCCACAGGCATAATATTTCTCAGAAATGGCCTGCTAGGAAAGCCATTTAATTTTGTCATAACATTAATAGTTTTCACAATGATTGGTGATCTGCCACCCAGGGAGCATAAGTATTAGAAACTCTTCACAACTGTTTCTGATTCCTTCACAAGACGTAGCCCCAAAAGAAAAAGATAAAGCTCTTTTCTGGCATTGATTTTTTAAAATTTAAAAAGCATTCGTTGGATAGAGGCCAAGAATTTATAATGACTTTGACTTAATTGTGCAGTGTCAGATGGTGATTCCATCAGGCAGTATTAACTGAAAAGGAATGATGGGAAGAATGGAAAGACCATACTGAGGATTATATTGGCTAATGACTGGGTTCTGGTTTCTGGACCAGGGAATCTCTGAGGTCATGTAATTATTGCTCAACTATTTTCCTGATGTTAACTTACTAGGTGGTGTTATTTTTGCTATTTGTTTTAGATTTTTAATAGTACTATAAAACTTGTGGCCGTTTAAAGTAATTTCAGCTCAAGACATTTGACTGAATGACGATTTAGGAAGCTGTTTATCCTTAGAACTGCACTTGCTCTCAGAGTAAGAATTGCACCTTCCAGGGGAGATTTCCATCTGACTCTAGAGTCCAGAGCCTCACAAACATGTTGTCTGCAGTGGCCCCTAGTCAGAAATTCTTAGCCTATCCAGCATGCAGTGCAGCCCCTGAAGTCTCCCCTACTATTGGTATAAGATAGGGATCTAGACCTTCTGCAAATTAAGCCCCACTTAGTCACAAAATGCAGGGATTCATTTCCCAATTGTTCTTCCAGAGGAGAAATTAGTTTCTTTCAGTACATAATATTGTCTATGACTGTGCCTCTTGGCATTTCTCTTTCTCTAACTTCTAGCCAGCCATCCTCCAGGGTCCACTTCAAGTCTTACTTCCTGCATGTAGGTTTCCCAGTTTGTTCCAGCTTTCAGAGATCTCGACCACATCACTGCTCTGGTTAGTTACTCATCAGACAACGTTTGGAGAAAGGCCCTCTAGCAATGCTTTGCTGATACTGACTCATCCTTGCTGTTGTTC
Organism: Stenella coeruleoalba; assembly: GCF_951394435.1. Lineage (NCBI taxonomy): Eukaryota > Metazoa > Chordata > Mammalia > Artiodactyla > Delphinidae > Stenella > Stenella coeruleoalba. The sequence goes on from NC_137148.1 coordinate 35,308,747, forward strand.
CGCCGTGGGTATGTTCCTGTCTGGCTCCTCCAACAAGCTGTAATCTATTTGAGCATGGGGATTTGTCTAATACTTTTACTTCTCACAACGCTTGCATCTTATATTGCTAAATCTATGATAACTAACTGGACACATAACAGCTACTTGATAAATGTTTTTAAGAAATGAGCAAACCAAGTATTTCTTGGTAGTACTCTATACCAGGCACCAATATGGAAAGCTATGTAATTTGGAGAGCATCATTTCAAAAGCAGGAAGTTTATCACTCGTAAATTATTTCAGGTATTTGATTTTGACATTATCTTGAAGACATAAAATTGCCTTAAAAACAGCTACTTGAAAGTGGACAAAAGTAGAAATGAATGAATGAATGAGTGAATGACATACCTAAAGGCCATGAAATGTGGAAATGATTTTTTTTTTAAGTTAACCTGATCTGTTTTTCTTCTCTAATCTCGACTGTGGGTGAAGAGTGGGGAAGAATTTTTAACAGGCAAATATTCCTGATCCTTGGCTCTTAACATTAGGGACAGTAGGAGAAGGGAATACCTGCTTGGAAAATTAACTGGCGCTGCAAAGTGTAAATGCTTGGGCCAAGTGTAAATTTTATAGGCCAGGTAGAATTTTCACAAGTCTAATGACTTTTGAAAACTACTTGTACCCTGGCTCAAAAGACGTTTTTCTTGCTGCCTGTAGTAAGCAGTCAGTAAGCTGTGTTTGGGACCTGGACCAAAATGCTGGCCTGTCATGTCTCAAATTAAAGCTTACTGATCTGAGCTCAGAAGTCCCTCCATACACAATTTAGTAAAATCAGCAGCATAAATATGGAACCAGAGCACAAATATGTCTTGTTCCCTCCAGAAGGAAAATGTGAACTCTCTTCTCATTGGAAGTCTATTGATTACCTAATCCCAGATGTTGTGACACAGTTTTCATCCAAGTGTTGAAGAACAGACAGAAGGCCCTTCTAAAAGCTTAATTTTCGTTACTCGTTTGGAAGGGATTTTTCAGGGCCTATAAGACGTGCAAGGATTATGCCTTGTGTTTGAGAAATGGAAAAGAAAAAAGGAAGGAAAAATCATTTAGACGAGTGCTTCTCAAACTTTAAGGAGCGTATGAATCACCTGCAGAACTTGTTCAGATGCAGATTCTTATTCTGAAGGTCTAGGGTGGGGCCTGAGAATCTGCATTTCTAACAAGCCCCCAGGGATCACTGATGCTACCAGCACACAGACTGCACACTGCTTTGAGTAGCAAGCTCTACAGGACCAAGAGAATGTTTTTTACAGGGAGCACCAATTACAATTCTAGGTTACAATTCCAAGGAATTAATGACTAAAAAATGCTACCTTTCCACACTCCTGTGACACAACAAGAATGGAAGGTGAACACAAGCCATTTACCATTTCAAATGGGATAGGAGCGTTATTGGTGCATTAATCTGTGTTTTGTTCCAGCTCCCATTCCAAAGGCAGCCAAGATTTCTTTTTCTCTTGGCCCCAGGGGATTTTGCAGGTCTAGAACAGGCCTTCTCTTCCTAGGCTTTTTTTTACAAATGTTGGAGAGAGAAGTGAGCATCTCTGGAGTTAAGGAGAGTTGGGACCCAAAGAGAAGAAAGAGAAAGACAATGGATACTTTTTTTGTAAATGTTTATCTCTGTGTAAGACCTCCAAAGACCCTCCCTTGACCCAGGAGTAGGAAGTAGAGCTATTTCCTATAGAAATAGCTGCAATTGAATATCCCACGAACTTGGTAAAAACTGAGGAGGCTCCGAGTCAGACTCAAATCAATCTTAGAAAAGTACAGTAATGCGGCATTCTTCGCACCCTGATGACTTTGCCAAAAATTTATACCTGCTTCACGTGAAATCTATACCTAGGCAGTTTACAAGAATATGCCCTTAAGGTTTTTTAAACTCCACAGCAAAATATGCTAACGAGAAAATAAGGATATTTTTGTGCACATGCACTGATACAAAGCTGTTAACAGAAATGAATAGAAATGTTAATAGAAATGACCCACCATGTAAACTTGAACCTTTGCTTGTAGTATGCATTCAGTACATAATGCTGTCACTTTTGACATTTACTTAGGTTAACACATTGCATACTCCCCAGAAACTGTTTTTCCATCCAGCTTATGGCTTTGTTGGTTGAGTTCTACAGGAAAAGGAGATTTAACTGTCTAAGATTTTGTTTATTTTCCAAATTCATTCCCTAGATTTTTCGTATCATAGTCTAATTTCTTCTGCTCATTAAAGAAATTGGACTACTTTTAAAAAGTCATAAAACAGTTACTGTCTTGGGCATTTTTAAGCAGATTGATGCTGTTGAGATAGGATAGCCATAGACTATAACCTTCATGAGGGCAGGGATAGATATTTCGATGTTGTGTCCTTAGAGCTTTGAGTCATGCCAGCCGTATAGTAGATATGAAGTTATCAGTTGTTATTTGTCGATTTAATGAATAAGTAGAAACAGTTCTTTAGCCCACTGCCGGAAGCACCTCATAAATTTTCAGGTAACTGTACAGATAGCCTCTGAAATATAATTTCAATCAAATATTTTGTTTTTTAATTTCTAAACGTTTTGCCAGAGGCTTTTTGATCAGTGGTTTCCACAAACAAGCTAATAAATGCTGCCTAGTGGGCAGACTTGGGCCTTCTGCTCCCTCTTTGGTCAAAGCAGCCCTACTTTAAAATGAACAGACTGAGTCTTTACTGTCGGAACGAGGTTATTCTGGTAAGTGAAAGTGTCTGAAATCTTCTAGAAGCTTTCCAACATGGCATTAAAGGAGCCTTGCCTCAAGAGGAAAGGGGGATTTGACACGGCCAACTTTGCAGGGAGGAAGGGAACATTTAATAGAAATTTATTACCATATTTTTATTTCTCAAGAAGTTAAAACCTTTCAAAACAAACATTCATGTTAATTTTTGGACCCTTCTGGGTTTAAAGTCTCAGCTGATACAAATTTATGATTATTCATGTGTTTTAGTACTTAATGGTCATGAGGGTGAGGGTAGTCCTGAAGAAGAGGTCACTGTGAACTAAAGGAGGGAAGCAAGGGGGATGGTCCCTAGGAGACTTGGCAGGAGATGTGGAAAAGGAAACTTTCACATAGAAATCAAGCCATGTAGAGAAAGCCTTATTTTGTCAAGGTCTTCTGAACAAGTAAGAACAATAGAGAATAATGGATATGTTCTCAGTCCCCTCAGAGGTCATTCTTGGGCCATTGTAAGAGCCCCTTGGATTCCCCAATCCCTCAGGCGTGCAGCTGAAGAGCTCGGTTTCCTAAAACAGCACTTTTGTCCTATCACGCTCTAGTTCAAGAATCTTAGTGGTTCACATTGCCAAATGCTTCAAGTCTGTGTTTTGAGGCCATCTGACTCTCCACTAAATGTCCAACTTTTCCCCCGTCTCCTCCCAGACACACTCCCCGTCATGGCTGTATCTGTCCTTCGCAATGCTCCTCTGAGCCAGTCTTGCCCTTTTATCATTGCCCTGGCCATGTTATTTCCCTTACCTGCCCATCTATCTGCATCCTCCATTCTACAAGCCTTCAAAATGGATTCCGGTCCCATCACTGTCATATAAATTATCAAGCTACTCCTGACTGTGCCACTCTCTCACTTCCCAGAGTCCTTGTGCATCAGCAAGTTGTAACCATTTTAGCCCTTAGGAGCCTCAGGTAGCATCTGGTCTGTTAGTTTTGCTCCCGGACCAGATGAAAATTTCTAAGCCCAGGAACTTCAACTATTTCAACTACTTTTCCTTAGCCCACAGAACCTAGCAAAGAGCTAGGCATTTAGGCAATGCTCCCTATAAATGTGTTGACTGAAATGATGATGCATAATCAGTTTGCCATCTCAATATTTTTCATTTTCAAAGAATGGGTTTAGGGAAGACATTTTCAGACAATGCGGACATGTCATCCGTTACCTTTATAACATGCTGCCGGTTATGAATAATTAACATTGTGGTTAAGCTTAAGAAACAGAGGAGGTTACCTGTTCACACTACACTCTAAAAGTAGAAATTTGAAAAAATAAACATATACTTAGTGGGTTTTAATTAAAGAAAATTATGTGATTATCAATTTTAATATGTCTGAAATATACCAGTTTGTGTCAATCTACTGTAAGAAGGTGTTCAAGGAGGGAGAACAATGTAAAGTATTTCCGAGAGCTTTGGGTAGATTCTCATTATTGGGAATAAGTGTTACAAATAGTTCACATTCCAGTGTGACTTGAAGAACATGTTTGGAGCCTCCATGTTCTCTAACGCTGTTATGCTACTCGTTTATCACATACACTTGGGTCACGTTTTCCTGTATGGAGAGAATATCCTAATGATAGTAGCTGTATACAAATAGCTGACATTCCATGTTCCTCCTTAGCAGTCTTTTCAAGAAAAATCACTGATGGAGAACGTCAGTGGCCAGTTCAAGGGGAGAGGTGAAATGTCAAAAATTGTCAGAAGGGAGCCAATTATCAAGGAAGGTTGTGTGAAGGAGGGGTGTTCTCCGGGGAGTTGGAGATTTTTGCTTAAGGAGGGAAGGATGGAAACTTTCAGCAGAAGAGGATAAAGAGAAAAAGGTAAAGGAGAAAGAAAAGAGAACACAGGCTGACGATCGTAGGCACGCCGTCTTGACTGAAGCGTGTTTGTGTTAACAAGTTGTGGGAAAGAAGTTAGAGAAAAGCAGTGCCTTCTGAAGAAATGCTTTGAATGTTGAGCTGCAGAATTTGGACTTAATCCAGTAAGCAAGAGGGTGACATTTGAGTCCAGCAGGGGCGTGGCAGGATGAAAATGGTATTTTAGGAAGATTAATCCAACATTGCGCAAAGAATAGACTGGAATCCCTGCTCAGGGCAGAGATAACAGGAAGCTTTGGAATAAGGCGTGGGTGAAGAAATGAGGCCTCGTTAGGGAAGTGGAAGTTGGAAAGAAAGGAAGTAGCCTGGGAAACACATCATGGAAGGAAAGAACCAATGGTATGTTCTGACAACTGGTAGAAAAAATGAGAAATCATAGACAAATCCAAAATTGTAAGTCCAAGTCCAAGAAAACAGCGATGATGCCATTTCTGGAGACTGGGAGAAGATATTAGCCAATCTTTAGGTTACCAACTATTGGCATTCAAAGATTCTGCCTGCTTTAACAGCCTCTATGCCCCCCTAAGCAAATTAGCAACCATTTATTTGTTGCTAATTGTCAGGAATTTTCATAGGGTTTCCAGGAGAATATTTGCAGATACATCTACAGCTTTTAAATCTGTTGCAGATAAGGTAACAAGCAAAAAGTAGATAAAGTCCCCATTATTACTGGGCCAAGGGGTTCGTTCATGCATTTCTCCATTCAACAAATATTTATAAAATGCCTACTTTGTGCTGGGAAAGTAGATCCTTGCTTTTCTCAGGACTTATATTCTAGTGGAGTGAAGATAGGAAAATAGAGAAGAATACAAATAATTGAACTCAACACGAAGATAAATAAAGGCTATGAAGAAAATAAAACACAGCAATGTCCTACAAGTGACTTGGGAATGACTCCTTTAGATTATTTGGTCAGAGAAAGCATCCTTGAGAAGATACCATTTGAGCTGAAGCCTGAGCCAATCACACAGAATCATGTGGGTACTAAGAACAGCAGGGGTTGAGTCTGAATAAGATCAGTAAGTTTCAGGGCTGGGGCGTAAAGGTAAGAAGACGTTGGCACAAGGAGAAAGAAAGGGAAGCAGGGGCCACTCTTGGAATGTACTAGCCAGGATCAGGAGCAAGGGACAGGAAGCATAATGCAAATTGACTTGAGTAATAAGGAAAGTAATTCATAAAATTAGAAAAACAGAGTCGGTGCAGGCTGTGGATCGGCTAAATCCAGTGGCTTCAAATTCATTTTCTAAAAGATGTCTTTGCCTGGGGTGGTGGTGTGATGAATTGGGAGATTGGGATTGACATGTATACACTAATGTGTATAAAATGAATGACTAATAAGAACCTGCTGTATAAAAAAATAAATAAAATTAAAATTGACCAAGTTGGTAAAATTCCAAAAAAAAAAAAAAAATGTCTTTGCCCTCTCAGTTGTATCAGCTGCATGTTCAGGTTTGGGGTGAAATAGGCAAAGCCAGGAGACTGGGGCATTCTGTAAATTTCTTCCCTTAAATTTTCTAGAATCCCCCCCAGTAAGATTCCCTTTGGGCCACATCCTCTTTCTTGAACTTCAGAAGAGGATGGGAATAACCCTCCGTCCAATTATACCTACTCTCGGAGCTGGGGTTGGGTTGGCTTCCCTTGAGGCACATGAGCTGCTTGGGCAGGAGTGGTTACCTAAACAAAACCGCATTTCTGTTGAGAAGGAGAGAGGAAGGCAGTCTGGGTGGACAACCAGCCGTGTTTACTACACAAGAGGTCTTGGTGGCCATTACAAGGAGTTTGGGCTTCAGTCTGATTACATGGGAAACCATGGAGAATTTTAGTGAAGTATCATGATCTGATTTATGCTTTTAAAAGGTCATCCTGTTTAATGTTTCAATAGTTCATTGAAGGGGGCCAAAAGTGGAAGTGAGAAGACCAATTAGGAAGCTATTTGAAAGTCTAGGCAAGAGGTGTTGGGAACTTGGGCTATAATAATAGCAAAGGAGAAGGAGAGAAGTGAATTGAGATGGAACTGACGTAATTTGTCGCTGGGTTAAATAAGGGAATACAAGTTAGGGAGACTGAAGAAATGAAGATGGCCTATAGGGTTTTGGATTAAGTACCAGCGTGGATGGTGAACTAATTTACAGAGATAGTGAAGAGTTGACAAGGAGTGGGTTCATCGGGGATTACTTGAGAGTCGTGTGTTAAGATTGAGATACCTATTGGATATCTAGAGAAGAGGCCAAAGAGGCTGAGTCGAGCCTGGAGTTCAATGGAGAGGTTCAGGCTAAATAAAGATGGAGATTCGGAACCATCAGCGTACGGTGATGTTTAAAGCCACGAGGCTTGATGAGATTCCCCTTTCGGGGGGGATGGCGGCAGAAAAGCTAGGGAAGTGAAGAGTCTGTGAAACTACAATATTTAGGGGGGAAAGCAGAGGAAGAGAAGCCAGCAGAGGTGAGCAAGAAAGAACAGCCAGTGAGGTAAAAGGGAGACCAGGCAAATTCGGCATCATGGAAGCTAGGCAAAGAGCGTATCTTTAAAAGTCAAACGCACCTGAAAAGTTGAGTCATATAAGGAAAGAGAAGAGACCATTGAATTTGACAAGAACAGGTTTAGTGGAGGGGGAAGGGTCAGAAACACAGCTGAAGAGGATTCAAAAGAGAAGAAAATAGGAAGTGGCGTCCGTCGTTCAGGCAGGGCTTCAAAGATCTGGGAACAGGAAAGATGCTTCTTGGCAGCACAGCTCCTAATGACTCAGAAATGAGTGTACTTTCCAGATACGTTTTTTAAATTGTTTTTTGATGTTATTCTTTAGAAAGAGAAATGTCCTGTTGTAGTTTTCATTTGAAATGACATCGGTGGCCCAGCCATTTCTGGCTTCTCTAGATCCCTTTTCCCTACATGCTCCTTCCACTGAAAAGAAACTAGGCCATTCAGATTTTTCCAATTTAGAGGAGGGGGCTAATAGCAGACAAGACTGAGGTAGGATCTGTATAGTCATACATATTATTTTGGGTGCCCTTCAGTTTCACTAGCTGCTACTTAGAAGTTCATTAAATATATATATATATATAATGTAAATTAAATATAAATTAATATAAATTATAAATATTACATGCATATAATACATGTTATATATATATTTGCGTTTGCTGATTTCCTAAACTTGAACTGTATAGAGTCCCAGATCCTCCTTTGTCCCATCTACCCAAAGGTGTCTTTCTCAGCCTTTTTAACTTATATCTACCAGAAAGTAGAGCAGGGCAGAAGCTGTGTGGGAGTCCTGTCCTTCTCCCTCCCCCTCACCTCCTGGCCTCAGCACAGTAAAAACTCTGTTCAGAACTTGGCTCACTGCTGCTTTTCCCACCTTCAATCAGGGAACACTTAAAGCCATACAGTGTCCCTTGTCCCGCCAGAAAGCCTATGGGCAGGGCACCCCTTCAGGCTGACACAGAGGCATACTGTGCAAGGCAGAAATTAACACAACATTGTAAATCAACTATACTTTAATAAAATTTAAAAAAAAATTTTTAAGTAAAAAAAAAATCTCTGGCACATAGTGTTTATGAGTACAGTACAGTTCACTGAGAGCAGTTAACGGCATTTATATATGCCACTCGTTGGACAGTTATGTCCTATGCTGATTCTTGCACTGTTTAGTTTGTGTTTATATATTTGCCCCCTCAATTAGATTACAAGTCCCTTCAAAGTAGGAACCACATTTTATCCTTTCCAACCCTTTCCATATATGGCCAGAGCAGTGGCCACATATGGCTGACCAATAAGGCTTTTGATTTTTTTTCTCTGTCATATTGTCACCACACTACACATAATTCCAGCAAGGAATCAAAGCTTATATTTTAGACTATAAGACTTTGCCTGCCCTGTAGATACAAAGAAATGGATCTCCTTTTCAGTTGAAACATATTCCTTCCAGAAAAATGTCATAAATTTTTTTTCACCCCCAGTATAACTTTCTGCTTTAAATTGTTGTTGTGTGATTTGATGGACTCTTTTGACTCTAATTTTAACTGTCCATTTTGGAAATTCCGAAGTTAGATTTAGGGTTAAGCTTCAGTGCCCATAAGGGTTGCTTCTCACTGGAGCCAGAACTACAGAAGGCACAACAAAAAGGACAAAGTTCGAAAAAGTAAGCTTCAGGTACCTTTCTGCCAAGGTACGTGTCTACAGTGGGTTGTCACCTTATCCATCTCCATGCACTTCTTGGTAGAGCTTCTAGTTTCTGCTGCAAAATAATTTTTGGAGCTGGTTGCATGTCGGCTACAGAGTTTCAATAATTTCTTTCCAAAACTGGGCTTCAGAAAATGAATCTAAAAATTTTGAGTCAAGTATCTGAGAGAAGCTGTGTCAAACTTTCATGTTTCTTTTACCATATGAAATTGTGACAAATATATCTATAAAGTGTACATGACCTTCCACTAAGAATCTTTGTTGACCAATAAAACCTGTAATCTCATAGATACCAATCAAAAGGCCAGCTAGCCATCATACTACAGATATTAATGGAGGGCCTAATATGTGCAGGGTTGGAAAGGATAAAATGTGGTTCGTACTTTGAAGGGACTTGTAATCTAATTGAGGGAGCAAATATATAAACACAAACTAAATAGTGCAAGAATCAGCATAGGACATAACTGCCCGACGAGTGGCATATATAAATGCCGTTAACTGCTCTCAGTGAACTGTACTGTACTCATAAACACTATGTGCCAGAGATTTTTTTTTTTACTTAAAAGAAATTTTTTTTAATTTTATTAAAGTGTAGTTGATTTACAATGTTAGGTTAATTTCTGCTGTACAGCAAAGTGGCTCAGTTATACATATATATATTCTTTTCCATTATGGTTTACCAGAGAATATTTAATATAGTTACCTGTGCTATACAGTAGGACCTTGTTGTTTATCCATGCTACATATCAGCGGTTCTCAACCTTTTTGGTACCAGGGACCGGTTTCGTGGAAGACACTTTTCCCGCAGGCCAGGGCGGGGGTGTTGGGGGGAATGGTTCAGGCGGTAATGTGAGCGATGGGCAGCGGCAGATGAAGCTTCACTCTCTGGCCCGCCGCCGCTCACCTCCTGCTGCGTGGCCCAGTTCCTAACAGGCCACAGACTGGTAGCGGTCCATGGCCCACGGGTTGGGGGACCCCTGCTATATATACTAGTTTACATCTGCCAATCCCAAACTCCCAATCCTTCCCTCCCCACCGCACCCCATCCCCTTGGCAACCACAAGTCTGTTCTCTATGTCTGTGAGTCTGTTTCTGTTTCGTAGACATGTTCATTTGTGTCATATTTTAGATTCCACATACAAGTGATATCATATGGTGTTCGTCTTACTCTTTCTGACTTACTTCACTTAGTAGGATAACCTCTAGGTGCATCCGTGTAGCTGCAAATGGTATTCTTTAATTCTTTTTCTTATTGTACCAGACATTCTGTGAAGTACTTTATGGATATCAGTTTCATTTTCTGAATGATTATCCCCACTCCATAGATGGGAATTACCTCTGATCTTCTCCCCATTCTGGAGAAAACAAGGAGAATGATATAAGGTGAGCAAAGACCTAGAATCAGGAATGTACCAGATGGCAAAGAGATGCATTGGTCAGGGGCTAAGGATCCGTTTAGGGGAATAGAGAGAAATGAACCTTGGGCCCTATGGTAGTCTGTTCACCACCATATCCCAATGCCTAGTATAGTGCCTTATGCACAATAGATGCTTGATAAATATGTCTTGTACAAACAAATGGCCCTCTGGCTTGCGTCTGTAACCCAGACCAAGTACAATGGGATAAGTGTAATTAGTGAATTAAAGCCATACACCAAAGAGCCCCGGGACCCAATGCCAACACCTCCCAATTCCCAACTATTACAGTGAAGGATTCAAGTGGGAAGGACACACATAATGAGACAGGTGTGACAGCAATAGTACCTCCAACTCACTGGGGTCCCTTTCATGGAACGTGACATGGTGACATAGTGAGCGGTCCACACGTCCTTACCCTGGCCTGCAAGACAGCGCAAGATCTGGCCCCTGGCACACCGTGACCTCAAATGCTTCTTCTCGCCCCTCCCTCCCTCTGTTCCTTCTTCTCTCCCCTTGCCCCTCCCACACCGACCTCCTTTCTGGCCCCCAGTCCCACCTTAGGGCCTACACTCTTTCATGCTGCTTCCAAGTCTCTGATAGCTCCTCTCCCCGCATCTCAGTGCCCTCCCCTGCTACCTGGCATCATCCATTGGCTTATCTGTCTCCCTCTGCACACAGCAGACTGTACACCCGGAAAGGCACACCTCCCTCCACACTCCTCACCGTTGTATCCCCGGCGTCGAGGACAGCACCTGGCATCTCACACACTGCAGTTCTGACCTCTCGATACCTCTCAAATACCTACTTCCCAAGGGAGTAGGATTTTGTTCAAGAAATGTTCCATGGAAATTGGTAAGTGGAACTTGGGAACAAGAGGCAGAGTGGCAGCTCAGACCAACCTGTTTATAAAAGCCCAGAGAGGGGAAAACACAACTTTAAACCTCTGACAAAGTATATGCCTGCCTAGGACACCTTTACTGTGCTGTGCTTCTGAAACGCTGCCTGGTCTCAACAAGGAGATCTATGAATTTGCCACATCAACTGATCCCCGGGACTTAAAAGTCCCTACTACCAGCCTCAGCTTAGTAAATGGACACGGACTACACACCTCGATATCAAAACACTGGCTCTCTGCTGTAGCCAAAACCAAGCAAATGCATCTGTCCAGGTGACAGGAAGGCAGGTGAGGAAGTTGAACGATCCTATGTTCATTAGTTCTTCCCCTCACTGAGCACTATTAAGCGGCTCAATACCATGAAAATGAGTTGAAATGCACTGACTTTGCCTCAAGTTTGAGCATTCACGGTCCCAGGAGGACACTTGGCATCTAATGATGTGCTTTAGAGTCTTCTTTTGTGCCAGTTGAGACTCCAGAGACCACAAAATGTCTGCTAAATTCAAAGTGATCTAAGTAAAGTCATGGTGCCTCACAGCGTTTCTCGAAAGACTTCCCAGGGAGATGCTCAGTAATTTCACACATGTGTACTGGGCACTTACTATATTGAAGGAGCTGTGTAATGATGTGGTGGGTCAGAAGGAAGAGACAGGGTCCTTGCCTTCAAACGTCCAGTTTATCATTCACTGGGCAGGTCAGATAACTGAGATGCCAGGCAGGGAATAAGAAATGCCGTGGTCCAGCTATTGTGTGAAAGCACAAAGGATGGAGAGATGGATCCCATCTGGGAGAAAGTTTAAAAATGCATCATGGAGGAGAAGACAAACTCATCTTGAAAGATGAATGGAATTTTCACAGACTTAGATGGCAGAAAGCCTTGATTTGGAGCGTTCACCAAATTTTATGGTGTAAGTATTCCCACCATGGCTGATTTCAAGTTAATGACATGATGTCACTGAACACAGAGCTGGGAAGAGGTGTCAGCTCCGGCACATCATCTGTGAGTCACCATCTGAGCTTTGGGCTTTATTCAGACGTCTGACTCTATTGCTTTAATGAGTGGATTCACAGGTATTAAAAACATCTAAGACAACATTATAGAGGAAGAGACACCTCTGCCCTTCTCCCTACACCTCAGTCTGACCTTTTAATACTCTGTCTATCCTTCCGGTCCCAGTCCTATGCCTCTGCCTAGCCACCTAGGACTGATAATGGTCCAGTGCCAACCTGGATTCTGTTTGCTTCTCTTAGCAGGGCTGTGATTCCCCTGGGCTCCTGCTATCACATGGCACAGAGGGATGGCTTTCCGCCCGTTGCCTGGTGTTGACACCCTTGCTGTTCTCCATAATGAGAAGCAGCTTTAAGGGCTGCTAGCTGGGCAGGGTGTTTCACTGTTCTTGTAGCAGTTGGAAGGGAAAGCCAGAGAAATTGCTGGGAAGCTTTGCTGAAGGAAGATGCAAGCCAGCTGAGACCCAGCATGCATATTAACTGCTCCCTTTCATACCTTTTTTTTTTTTAAAGCACCCCCCAATGTGTTCTCCTTAAGTCACTGCACCCCTGACTGGCCTTATCACTCAAAGAGCTACGTTTGAAAAGTCAGGCCCTAGTTTCTGTCTTTTAATTGCAAGCAGATGTCCTCAGTATGTGCATAAACTTGTGTCAGGAGGATTTTTTTTTTTTAACTCACCAAGGAGAGCACTGCCAGACAGAAAAGGAATATGTGAAGCTTCAAGTTGTTAGGAAACTTCCACATTTGTCCACTAAGCCAGAGGTAGACCTGCGGGAAAAGAAGGTCTTTATGATTTCTCATTGCACATTGATTCTTCTTACCTCGAGGCCCAGCTGCTCTCTAAGAGCATTTACAGCGAAATACGGCTGCTGCAGATGTAGTTCAGCATGTGCTTCATTTCATGACACCAGTTTCTCCTCCAAAGTTGTTGTAGATTGTTTGTGAAGCAGCTTTTTTAGCATTAAAAGGTGTTTGAAACCACCAGCATCATTTCACAGCTCCGTTTTTTGTTTGTTTAAATTATCTTATGTAATGTGCTCTATGATTTACTATTCAAGTATAGAAGAAACACATTCCCTAGTGGAGATCTGGGGAGGTAATGCTGTCTGAAAGATTCAGAGATTTCCTGTTCAGATTACACAGGCTTCTTTAGAGCTGCCAAGAGCCATAATGTGTAGGAGATAATACATTTTATTTCAGGAGAAACTATGGATGGAAATTCAATTTAGCCAGTGAGCCGCAAAAGAAATGAAATTCCGGTTTAGAATTGTCACTGCACTCGGGCCCAGGACTTGGTGTGCCAAGGGGTAGCCATGACCAACATGACCTCTGCAGCCCCAGGACCTGCTGTGTAGATATCACTCGATGACAGAGCAAAAGGAAGAGGCCTGGCTGCCAGGGTGTTGCAAGTCCTACCTGGTTCCTCGTGAACTAACCCCTGAAGGGTATTTCCGCCCAGAGCCTCAACAACCTGGCCCCATCAGTATAACTTTCCAGAATGTTTGCAGCATTCAAATAAATCGGGCTGCGCAAGTCATAAACACCAGCTGTGGACACTTAGTGGGGGACCCCTAGAAGGGGAGCCCCACAGAGGACACAGTGACTGATCAGAGCAAGAAAGTAGTGGGCAGTGAACAGGTTTCCAAATGTGTCATATCATGAGGATCACCTGGCTGGGGGATGGAGCGTGCAGGGTAAGCATACAGATGCTCAGGACCTTGCCAACATGTGGATTGACCAGGGCCCTAGAGATTCAGATTCTGTAGAGCTGGCACAGGGCCTCGGAATCTGTATGTTTAACAAATGCCACAGTTAAATCAACTGTACTTCAGTAAATGAATGAATGAATGAATGCCACAGTAGATCTTTTTTTTTTAAATATTCATTTATTTGGTCGCACTGGGTCTTAGTTGCGGCAGGTGGGCTCCTTAGTTGCGTCTCATGGGCTCCTTTGTTGTGGCATGCGAACTCTTAGTTGCAGCACGCATGTGGGATCTAGTTCCCTGGCCAGGGATTGAACCCAGGCCCTCTGCATTGGGGGCGTGGAGTCGTATCCACTGCACCACCTGGGAAGTCCCACCACAGTAGATCTTAGTGGTCAGACAAGTTTGGGAAACTATAGAGTGGGGTGGAGTCAGAATCTGACTCCAGTTCCACTTTGGCCTCTGCCATATAGTTGCTGGGTGGCCTTAGGCAAGTTATTTCTTTGAGCCTCAGATCCCTCATTCATACAATGTAACTAATAATATCCACTTCAGAGGGTTGTTGTGAGGATAAAATGGAAAAAATCATAAAATGTCCTGAAGTGTGTGCCTGGTACATTTTAAGGGCACAATAAATGTGAGACGTAAACACCTCACACACATTTTTTGACTTTGCCATCAGCCAGCCCCTTCAGAGGCAGCAGGACGGTCTGGGGCATGGCATCAATATGACCAGACAGTGAGCTTGAACTTCAGCCTTATTGCAAGGAGGCTGCGTATCTGGAGGAGATGTGGACTTTAAATTGAATACTCTTCCGTGATGATGATCATAGTTTGATAGAGAAAAAAGGACAGAAAGAAAAAAGTGGGTCTGGAAAGAGCTTTGAGGTTGAAATCCGAGCTGGGAAAATTTTTGGAATATGCACAAGGATAAGTACACTTCAAAAAGGCAGGAAAAGTAGTCAAGCAAACTTGAGATTTACAAGGAAAGACAATTTGCTGAGAATAAACAATTTTTCTTTGATCCCCTTTTAGTTGGAAAGCCAAAGTTTAAAGCATTTGTAATTCATCTACCTCATTTCTTTAGCAAGCCTTATTTTTCTGCTAGGTGCCATGCCCTGTGCTCCTAACAGACGTTACAAAGATAAAAGGAATGCCCATCTCAAGCAACTTGCTGTGTGTCATAGGGCACAGGAGAATAAGCAGTTACAGCAAAGGGTGTAAGAATGGTTTCTAGGGCTGTTGGGTGGAGGACAGCTTACCTGCTTGAGGGAGAAAGCAAAACCTCTCAGTGGAAGTCTTTTTTTTCCAGCTTTATTGAGATAAAATTAACATAAAATACTGTGCAAGTTTGTGTACAACACAATGATTTGATACATGTATATACTGTAAAATGATTACGGCAATCAGAGGAAGTGTTGAAATAGAGATTTCATGATAGTTACATCATTATCATTAGAGTAACCATAAGCTAATAATGATAACAATAGCTGACATTAACCAATGCTTATTTTATGGCAGATGCCCTGTGAGGCCCTTTACGTTATCTCCTGTCGTGTAAAATTGTTGCTATATGCAGTATCTTGGTTTACCTAGTTGTGTTTGCACTGTCTATTCGTGGCTGGTTCTAATGCCATTGCTGCACAACTGGTAAGTTACAGTGCTCCCCAGAACATTGATTCTCCCATACTAGCTTTCTTACTGATATAATAGGGAATTCACCAATTTACAAGAACTGGAATTGATGGCATTTAGTCCCAGGCAGATTACCATCCCCGATGCCACTGACCCTACTTCCCCAAAGTCCCACTGCCTGCATCCAGCCTGTGCAGGAGGACCGGAGTAGATGCTGGGCTTAGGGCAGCATCCTGTCCTCATATGTGCAAAGCCCTAAGCTCACAAAGTCTAGTGTAAGAACATTGTCAAATTCTTTGTTGGAAAAGATGGGCTCTTACTTTCAGGGTAGTGGTAGCAATAATAAGTGACAATAATAATAACAAGAAGAATATCTAACATTTACCAAGCACTTATTATATTGCATATTTAATATATTGCATGTGTTAACTGACTTAAACCTCACATGTGTAGATACTGCAGCTGTCCCCATTTTACAGACAGAAACTGAGGTCCAATCGTGTACCATAGTTGGGTAGCTGAGCACAAGGCTGGACATAAGTAGGAGAGGATAGATTGCAGTTCATTCTTAGGCAGGTCCGCCGTGAGAAGCTCCGCCTCAAGGCACTGCAAAGTACTAGTTCTCCAGTGTTTGCAGGATCACAATTCCGTTCTTTATTGCTTTATTTATTTATGTTTGGCTGCAGCATGTGGGATCTTAGTTTCAGAACCAGGGATCAAACCCGTGCCCCCTGCAGTGGAAGCGTGGATTCTTAACCTCTGGACCACCAGGGAAGTCCCACAATTAAGTTCTTTGGAAAGACCATTCCCAATATGCCCTTGACCTCTCCACACATCCTAGGTCAGCTCTGCTCCGCCCGCTCCCTTCAGATCATGGCTCTTTACATGCCTAGGTTGTGTCTTATCTCTGTCTTTATGCAGTGCTTGCCTTGGCTCCAACTACCCTTTCCTTTCCTTTTCATTTCTTATTTATCCCAAATTCAGCGCCTGTCCAAAGGGTCACCTTCCCCAGGGAGCTTGTCCAGACTCGTGAAGGGCTACCACATTGCCCCTCCGATGCTGACCACTCCTTCATTTATAGATCCCTGCCCGGAAATCGTGGGCTCACCAAGGCCAGGAGCTGCAGCTAATTCATTTTATAATGCCCAGCATTTAAAAGCTCCTCTAGGATATACTGGAGCTGTGATGCTCTGCTTATTGTCACCCTTCATTTGTTTTCCTCCATCGCTCGGCACTTCAGACAGTGAGGACAGCTGGGACACTAAAATTGACAACTGAGGGTGACGTCTCCATCTGCTAAGGTGGCACAGTTTTCCTCATTGTGCTCGATTTGTAATCAGCACCCTCTGGGCACTGGCATAAACCTGTGGGTCTTCCCCAAGAATGCCATTTGTTCCTTTTATGCCTCGATTCATCACATACTGTGGAGGGTGTTAGCTGAGTAAGACTTTCTGCTTCATGCAAGTGTTACCAAATACACCATAAGGAGGAAAGCACCAGACGTCTGTCTGCAAAGAAAGCAAAATCCTGGTTTGGGAAGAGTCAACGGTGGCCAGTGCTCCCCAAGCATTTCCGGGCCTGAGGTTTGGCTCTGTGGGCTCCTTGGGGCCTCCTAACTGATGCCCACATTCCATATCAGTCGTCATTCTGGAGAAATTCGTCAACTTTCCTGCTGATCTGAGCCTGGAAACTGGGGTCTGTTTACTCACTTTCAAGCTGAAAATTGAGACAAACTTGCTGGATAATTTTGACAAAAATAACACACATGATTGCGTGTCATCCCATGATTAACTTAATTTTCCTCTTTTTTTGAGCTAGCGGGACTTTCTCAAGTCATATATAGTTTTCAGTGAAATAGGTCATTCACAGTTGGAAGTTATACAAACTTGCCAAACCTTGACCAAAAATAACATTCTGGTGCCCAATTTAGTGCAAGGGGTAATAAAGTGTTCTCTGATTTGTAGCAAGGAATTAAAGGCAGGGGTTGGGGTCTAGACAATGGTAATAATAAAGACTAAGGCTATCAAGACAGTGAGTAGACTTGAGGGGATTTTCATAAAATGCAGTTTTCCTTTCTGGCCACGTTAAAATCAATCTGTAGTACATTATCTCCTCTAGGGAAACGTGTATTCCATTTGCTTTCTGTCGTAATTCTTTATTGTATTTGGGAGTAAATGAGCTTCTACAGATGAAGTTAATATTAAAATTTAGAGAGAGACTGAAAAGAAACCCTTCCAGAGCTAATAGTCACACAGAATTTAAAATATCAATTCACCAAAGGCCCCCAAACCTAACTTCGCTTGGAAAAACGCTCTCACTGATATGCCCAGGCTGCAAAAACTTTCACGCGTTAGAATTCTGCAGTATTTAGTGAAAGGATCTTAACTTCCTCTGTTAGGTTCTATATTCTGAACTTCAGACCCGACAGCTGCTTCCTAGTAGTCAGCCAGGTGGGGGGAGTTAGTAAAAAAGCACATTGAGAAGTGGATCAGGACAGATGGACAGGATTCACCCTCCCTGAAATTCAGGGAGATGGGTGTGGGCCAGCTCCACTGCCCATGCATCTTCATTTTCTTCCTCTTCCTTTTTTCATATCAAAGAAAGATTTCTTAGCGCTGTTACTGTGGGTTTCTATTGAGGACCAAAAGCAGCAGCAGCTTCGCTGCTTTGAGGTGATGCTCTCTGTTTGTCGTGGGCCTGGACCAAACTGCCTCTCTAATAACCCACGGATAGCCTGATGGGATGGGAGGAATCTTGGAGACACCCCCTTCTCCACCAAGCCCAGATAACAGTTACAATACTTTTGTAGCTGAGGTGTTTGCAGTTCAACGCATTTCAACAGTTGAATGATAACTACATTGATCATTTTCCATTTTTCCTGTTTTTGTTTTTGTTCTCGTTTATTTTTTTGCGGTACGCGGGCCTCTCACTGTTGTGGCCTCTCCCGTTGCGGAGCACAGGCTCCGGACGCACAGGCTCAGCAGCCATGGCTCACGGGCCCAGCCGCTCCGCGGCATGTGGGATCCTCCCAGAACGGGGCACGAAGCCGTGTCCCCTGCATCGGCAGGCGGACTCTCAACCACTGCGCCACCAGGGAAGCCCATTTTTCCTGTTTTTAATGCAACCTAATACTAGTATCAATAAAATTAAAACTGCTTTTATATTAGATGACTCATTGCCATCTCGCATCCTAAATTTCTGTCCCCCTCTTGTCCAACTTCTCACTTCCCCTCATTCCTTCCCTATTCCCAGGGTTGCTCACATGTTTATTTCTAAGAATAAACGCTTTTGACTGAACTGTTTTTAATACTTTTTTTAAAAAAGAATTTATGTTCCTCCTTGTTTCCACAAGCAAGACTTAAGTTTGGACTCAAATGTTGTAGGAAGGCAATTTTTCATCCTCCTGACTGTGTCCAGGCATGAGACCAGAGGCAGCTAAGACCAGAAGGTTTCCATTTGCTCTGAATATTTAGGAGTTCTTTTTAGAGGGTAGGTGCAATTTTAGTTTGAAAAAGAAAGAAAAAGGAGAGAATTGTTATGAGGTTGGGCCTGGTCACATTTTGACATTTGAAAATGAGATTGTAAGAAAGTCACATCAGACCACTTTTTGTAGGGGTAACTAATGGTTTTCATCTCTTTCTGTTCCAGCCACACCAGCTATCCTTGTCAGAGCGTCTCAGAGTCTGCAGAGAGTTCATCCAGGCCTAGAGACAAGTAAGAATTTCACTCCCTTTTCTGCCTTCAACGATAGTGTCCAGGTTTTACTGTAATTCAAGCTACTGTCCTTTCCCTATTTTATTTGGGATATGGTAACTGGATGAATGACTGACTGAAATTACACAGGCAAACTAACAAATTTTTTTTTCAGAATTTCTTTTTCAACTTTTCTGCAAGGCTGCTTCTTTATTTTCCCTTTTTTTTTAATTGAACGAAAGATCCTTTAAATTCCAAAGTTCTTTACAATTTTCAAAAGTTTCATGCAAATGATTTCATATAATCCCATAATAACCCTTTCTTTCCTCTACCCCCGTCTTGCCCCTCCCTCCTTCCCTCTCCCCACTGGTAACCACTAGTTTATTCTCTATGATCTGTGAGTCTGCTTCTTTTCTGTTTTATTCATTAGTTTGTTGATTGTTCTAGATTCCACATATAAGTGATATCATACAGTATTTGTCTTTCTCTGTCTGACTTACTTCACTTAGCATAATATCCTCCAAGTCCATCCATGTTGCTGCAAATAGCAAAATTTCATTCTTTTTATGGTTGAGTAGTATCCCATTGTACATACAACACATCTTCTCTATCCATTCATCTGTTGATGGACACGTAGGTTGCTTCCATACCTTGGCAATTGTAAATAATGCTGCTGTGAACATTGGGGTGAGTATATATTTTCAAATTAGTGTTTTTGTTTGTACCCAGGAGTGGAATTGCTGGGTCATCTGGTAGTCCTATTTCTAGTTTTTTGAGAAAGCTCCATACTGTTTTCCACAGTGGTTGCACCAATTTACCTTCTCACCAAAAGTGCATGAGGATCCCCTTTGCTCAACATCCTCGCCAACATTTGTTATTTGTGTTCTTTTCGATGTTAGCTATTCTGCCAGGTGTGAGGCGAGATCTCATTGTGGTTTTGATTTGTATTTGCCTGATGATTATCAGTGTTGAGCCATGTTTCATGGGCCTGTTAGCCACCTGCATTTCCTCTTTGGAAAAAACGAATGCTTCTTTATTTTTCTAATAAGCTTATCCTTAGAGGTTAAGTAAGCCCAAATTAATGCAAAGAAAAAAAGACATTATTGTGGGCCAACAATTAGTTTACTGAGTTTAGGAATCTGCATTTTTGTTTTATAAGTCCTGTATTGTATTGTCATTATTATTTTGAGATATTTCTTTACCTAGTGATCACATTACCAGACAGTCAAATTTGTCCCTTCAACCAAATCGCCTTGGGCTCTGAAATTCTGTCCACTGCTCCGTGATAGCATTACCTCACAACATCTTCATGCATGTGTTCATACCATGTGCAGGACTCAATGAGTTGTGTGCGCTGCACAAATTAATTATGTCTCAATTAATTAAGGCAAAGCCTATGTTTTCTGCTTCTTCTAAATCCCTCGCGTGACCTAAAAAAAAAAAACGTGATCACATAGTAGGCACCTTCAATTAAATTCTAAGGATGGATTTTCTTTTCCTCAGTTGAAGTATGTGCTCGAGTCCACATTACAAAATAAAGGAAGGGAGGTTAGTGTACCTGACTGTGTTTAAGCCATTGCTCTTTCAGGGATCATAACGGCATCATGAAACTATAATTGGGGTTTTGTGACTAAATTGCAGAGTCCTTTTCTAATAGGCGATGTAAACATCATTTTTCTTGGAGGTGACTGAAAAGGAGGGTTGGTGCTGTTTTTAACAAACGTCATCGATTCATCAGTTGTGCCAGACCGCGAACTCTACAACCCTCCTGTTTTAGAATCATCTGACATGTTAATCTGCTCCCTAATTAATGTGAGGGGTTGTAGAAAGATTAGCTGTTGCTTATGTTTGGGTTATCCCAGCCAGTATATTCCAAAGCCTTCACTCAGCAGATGATGTGACTTATTGCTGCTTTCTGTAAGGAAATAAGAAGGAATCAGTTAAGAATGGTTTACTAATGGTGCGTGCTCCATCCCACACTGGAACCCTCCCCAACACACAACCACAATACACTGCCCTTCTCTTGCCCCCAAAGTGGTGGTAAGATTTCCCCAAGCCATTGTCTTTGTCAAGTCATGGGGTCTGAGGACCGTAAGCTGTGGGCCTTGTTGGAATACAACCTCTGAGTATGGCAGATGTGTTGAAATTGCTGCCAGTCACTTGGCATATGTTGATCTTCTGTCCTTGTGATAAACAAGAATAATAGCTATTACCCTTCATCTGTGGCACGTCACACAGACACTGAGCTCCCCACGCAAGGAAGAATCCTATCCTTCCAGCTTCTCCTTATCTGAAGTTACCTGCCCTCTGTCTCAGGACTGACTGGATAAAGTACCCCACGTCAACGGATATGTCTGTATCACTAGGCACCTTCCACAGTGCACTCACTAGGACACATGGCCACCTTTATCATCCAAGCATCTCACTGAGACGCAACAGACCCTAGGGCTCCCGTATCCTCACTGTGTCACTGTGGACACAGTCACTGTATCACAAATGTTTAACTCCCTGCCATGCACCCAGCACTGGCTAGCTCTACACCTTGAGGAAGAAAGAAATGTGTAAGATATTGTCCTGACCTCAGGGAGGTCATATTCCCCCTAAGGAGATAGTTTTACACAAAAAGCTAGTGTTCAAGAACTGTCAGTTCACAATTGTAATGTATATATTTCCTATGTGCACTTTTCTGAATTCTCAGATTCAAAGCAAAACCTGTGGAAGAAAAATAAATAAACCCTCCCAGAGTGAATCCTAGACAGAACTGTCCAAACGTAAATAAAGGCCACGACCCTCCTGCAGGCCACCTTTACTCTACGCTTGGGCTACCACAATAACCCTTGAGTAGCTGTCTCCTTCCACACCCTACCCCGTCTCTCCTTCCTTGTATCCATCTTCCTCTGCCAATAACGATTTTCAGAATCCAACATATCCCTCTGTTCTAAATAACCCTAACTATCTTTAGCACCTTCCCCACTGCCTAAATTTTAAACTGCAATCCTATCCCAAGACACTCAAATCCACCATCTGTCACCTGACCCCAGCTTGTAAGTCTAGACTACCCACTACTCCCCAGGACCACTATGCTTTCCCTCCTCTGGGACTTTGCTCGTGCCGTCCCATCTTCCAGAACTATCATCCTTCCGCCTCACCCAGCATTCTGGAAATATAAATCCTGCCCATACTTTAAGGTTCAGCCAGAACACTCTGACCCTTGGCCTGAAGCACTTCCTCCCTCCTCTGTGTGTGTCTTTGAGAGGTCACACGGTTTCGTATCACTCTGAGGGGATATATTACACGCTGCTTTGGAGTGTAGTTATTTGCGTATTTCTCTTATCTCCCCATCTGGATTATGAACAGCTGTGTCTTATTCAGAGTTGTATAACTCACAGTACCTCAAATGGTACCTTGAACATTGTAAGTAATAAATGATATTGCAAATAAATTAACTAAATGGAAGTATCCTTAATAGCTCCCTGGCTACCCACCCTTCAGCACTCTTGACAATTCCCACCAGCCCCCCTTGTTATCGTGGAGCCTCTTGGATCTCAGGGGCGGGGGGTGGGGGGGGGCATTCATGGAGGAAGAGATCTCGCTACCTGTGTTAATTGCCCATTAATCACCTTCAGTGTTGCTAAAAGGACTCATAGGAATCAAATGGTTTATACTCAGAGGATAGCTTCCTTACAGGCAAAGGATACACTAGGGCAACAGCAGATGAGGGGAGTGCACTGACCGGGGTCTGGAGGCCTCTTCGTCCTCTCACTGCACAGTCACACCAGACACCCTGTGTCTCCAGGTCTGGAACCACTACCTGTGTGCCTGCCAAGCACCTTGGTACCAGGAAGCCCAAAGTCTGCTCGTGATGGAGTTTCCTAGAGTGAGCTCATCATGTAGGCGCACCCTAGCTATGTGGACAGCCTTACCATCAGCCCCCAGTTCCACTGAATTTAGGTGCAAATCATAAATTTAATTATATTGCTAAGCAGCATTGACAAGCTGACATATTCTGCCCTGAAACAACTCAGGGAGCCATGACTACAGCACATCACTTATCTTCAGTTAACACAGTCTATACATAGCATTGCCAAGCATCAGTAACTCTGGAAAAAAAGCACGCGGTCAAACCGGACCAGCTAAAATTAACCCATGCCATGCGCCACTTAAAGAATTGCCCATTGCGTTCATCTCTTCCTTCTCTTGCTCACCAAAAAGTATCTGTCCCAGCTTCTAAGCCCTCGGGGCTTTGCTTTCTGCCTGCTTTTTGCGTGGACCTAATCCATGTGAATAGGTGTTTGTGTGGTAATGGGCACATACTAACATACCTTCTGCAGAGTACAGGCTTGAGAAATATTTTCTGGAAACAAAGAGCTATTTTTAAAAGTCCCATGAGGACTTTTTAGCCCATGCACGTGGGTAGCAGCATACTTCACCTATGCAGAGGCATAAATCGGAGCAAAGACCCACATATAGGATGAGAAGGATATTGACGGAGTTTACGGTTTAAAGAGGTAGGCATCTTTGTATACTTTAAAGAAGTCACGGTGCAAACTTACTACAAAGAAAGCTGCTTTTAGTTGTGGGAGAGAGTGATGAGGATGGTTAGAATCTTCTAGAGAAAAGCAAAACGTTGTTAGTGCTCCTGAAGAAGGCAGACTCCCGAGTTAGGCTGCTGTGGTCCCATGTGCTTTGTGTTTTTCCAGTAATGTCATTTCTCTCTCACAGTTGGTTTTTGGCAGAGGATTTGATGATCGTATGGGCCAAATACTTAAGACTTATTAAACACATAGAGAAATTATTAAAAGATTGCACATCGTTCTGAGGGGGATTTTTCCTGTCTTTATTAAAGCCACACCTTTTCACTGAATTTGTCACGTATTACTATGAAAGTGTCAATTGTGTGATCAGTGGCATTTCCACCTCAAAATAAAATGAATATCCAACTGGAGAAAACTACTGAAGTTTCATTGACTGGCATCTGGAGCATAAATTTGTCCAAGATTTTATGAAAACAGGCGTCCTGAACATAAACATCCATGACTGAGGTCAGAATGCAGTTTTGAAAGAATCCCAGAAGATTATCATATTAGATGGGCACAGAAATGAATTGCTTCAATTTTTATAAGTTCAACAACTTCCTTTACAATGGTGAGTTACTTTTCAATAAAGACACTTATAGGAGACAAAAATTTAATATAGTAACTGTCATTTTGCTTGTTGGGGTCCTTACTGTACATTCTTAGCTGGACTCCTGTCCTAGCCTCCTAATTTTTCTTCCCTACCTCCTATTTTTTCCCTGTCCCCAGCCATCCTACCCTCTGCTTCCACATTCATTCTTGTCTACCTTTGATCCAGTGATTCTTCTGCCCCATCATCTTCAGTAGCTCCCCACTGTTTCCTAAATTATGAATAAACTCATCTCCCTGGCATTTAAGAAGGCCCACAACATAGCCTCATCTTGCTTATGTACTATGTACACCCATGTTTGTGTCCCCTGAATTCTTGCTTCATTATAGCCATTCATAATGACCCCTTTGTCAGAAATTCCCTCTTCTTACCTCCCAGGTGGGAACAGTCCTTCAAGGATTTTGTCTTTAAGGCATACTTCAAATATCGCCTTATCCACAAAGGTTTTCCCAGTTCCCCCAAGAGAATGCACACTTCCATCTTAGAATCTCTGAAGCCCTTTCTCTCTCCCTCTCTAGGAGAGGTAGTATATAGCACAGTACTTGAAGAACTCAGCCTCTGCAGCAAGACAGCTTTGGGTCAAGTCCCAGTTCTATTACTTACTTCCTGCCTGATCTTACCTAAGTTTCATGACCTCTCTGTACCTAGTTCTGTTTTGTTTTGTTTTACTTCTAAAATAAAGATGCTAATAGTACCTACCTCATAAAATTGTGGTGAGAATTACAAGTGTTGATACATTTAAAGTAGTTAGGATAGTACCTGGTCCCACGGTGTTTATTGTATTCTCTTGGGGCTCTTATTTATATTCCAACAAGAATTAGAATTGAACTGTATGAAATTTCCCATAGTCAACTCTATTTTGGACCATCATATCATTATGTCATTTGTTTCAACCTAATGGAGACTCATGCACTTTCTGTTCCCTCTAATAGACTGTACTATTCCTAAGGATAAGGGCTACGTCTTTTACATCCTTGTATCTTACAGTACCTGTAAGGGCCTGGCAAATGCCGAGTGTTTAACAAACAGTCAGTGGATTTTGCATGCACACGAAAAAAATTCAAAAAATAGAAGCCAAGTTTTCTGCCTGGTATCTTAAGTATTCTTTGGCTACCATAGGGTACCTTTACGTCCTCCGGCAGTCATTTATGAAAGGAGAGAAATTAAAATAGGCAGGAGGAGACATTTCTCTCGTCCATTACTAATAGACTTACAGTCTTTCCCAAAAGCCTTCCACAGAACCTTAGCTTCAGGTCATGGGACCAGTGTCATGGTCTAGTCTTGGGGTGTGTTTCTGTGTCATCACTGTGCTATCCTGTGGGCACTTCAGCTGCCAAGGCAATAGCAGCCCCTCTCCTGCCTGTGACCCATCCCTGCCCCTGTAAGAGCCGAATGACCCTCTCAGCCTTAATCATTCTTTTTCATCAGATAGTTTCAACCTTAAGGGCTTATTAACTGACAATACAGCTACAATAAGCACAAGCTGACAGTACACGTAAAAGAAACACAACATAAGGGAAGTGTGTCCGTGCAGGAACGGTATCTCAGAGAGAATGTGCAGCCTTTCTTGGTTACAAAGAACTTGAGCTTTGGACATGCATTAGAGAGCAGCATTGGACTCTGACATCGAAGCTGACATTGAATTCTTTACAGTCTGCTGTTTATAAACAACTCAGCAAATGATTCAGTAAGTAAACACAGATTATTATGATCCCTTTTAAGGAAACGGTGTTTATGTTGGCTCCCCCTTGCACCCAAACTAGTGGTAGCCCATCCTGACTCGCAGACAGCACTGATATCCTGATAATGCCAAGCATCCTGCAAAGGCTCTTTATCCCCCTTCCTTGCTTCTCTGAGGTTGGAGGGAGGCCGGTAGACTTATGCACTTTATAGAAGAAGAAACGGAGGTAGAGACAAAACAGCTTTCCCAAGTCTGTTTGACAGACCAACAAGAGAGTAGAGAAGGTACCGTCCATGCGATGCTTTGTATCTGCTCCTAGATGAGCAAAATGAAGTGTAGATAATGCATGTTATTGAGAATTCAAATAACAGTGTTTAGTTATCTCAAAATAGGGGCTTGACAGTGACTTTTTCCAGGCTGAAATACTCAGATAATGCCTGCTATTAGTTTCCCAGTGTTACTGCTTCATTATACACTCCCTGCTTTCACATATAATTGTTGGGAGGTAAGGATTCTTTGTAAGATAAATATTAGGGCTTGACTTTTTTTATCCTCCTCAACTCCCAGCAATTTGCTGAGCCATAATCAGTGGTGAGTAGATATTTCCCACTGAGTTTACGAGAGACCTGTTCTCTGTGCACGCGCTCAGACCAGCGTTAGTGAACGTCTAGAGGGGGAGTGAAACCACAGCTCAAGGTCAGCCTCCTCGAGCCCCTGCAGGTCCTTTCTGATTGTCAACATATATCAAGGTTGTCTGTTTATTCTGGAAGCCAAACAGTAAGAAGAGAATTAGAAATCTGTGGGCATATGTCTCGGAAAGCCTCGACTGTAGAAGTAACATTTTTTTTTTGAAGTCTGAGGATGATTAAGCATCTCTCTAAAAATTCCAGTGGGCCTGTGTGTACTCTACATACCCATTCCTAGTATGGTTTCTCTTCCAAAGCATAACACACATTTTTCAGGGGTGAAATCCAAGACAAACATTCTTTCACCCTAGGTGACCCCAGTGGGTGGTGAACTCTTTTTAGTGACTGGAAAGTTAAAGCATCCCAAAGTTGACTGTGACCTTTGAGTTCCAGACTGCAGCCCTGACGACTTGCTTAGTTCTACAGCTTCAAAACCAACTCTGTAATCACTGCTCTCAAGAGAACTCTGGCTTCTGTGCACAGAAGCCTCTCTAGGGAGAGACAGAGGCTGGGCTCTGTCATTCCAGAAAGGCCTAGGCTCTGTCATTCCAGAAAGGCCTAGGCTCTGTCATTCCAGAAAGGCCTTTGTTCCTACCAGCTCCAACGTGTGATGCACAGTTTTTCAGATAATGTGCACTTTTGCACTAAGGAAAAAACCTTGAATTCATCATACAGGTGGCCCCTGATTTTAATACAGATTAATCTATGCACTGAGAAAGCAGACTACACACCATATTTATAAAAAGATTTATGGAATTCAAACATAGGACCATTGAGTAGAAGTTCAAATAATAGAGTACCTTATGGCAAATATATGCAATATATATTTAAACCAAAAATAAGAGATGACGAATTACTAAATAAAGAACTTATCATTTAGAAAATAGGTTATACAACTTTCAAAGGGCTTTTAAATATATATAATTTATAGGAAATTGATTTGCATGTAATTCACAATATATGATACAAAATCAGCTACTTTTTTTTTAAGGTCAACAATTATTTGAACCAGGGGTTGGCAAACTATTGTCCTCAGTCGTTTTGTAAGTAAAGTTTTATTGCAACACAGCCAGATCTATTTGTTTCAGATTATTTATGGCTCTTTTGGGGATACAATGTCAGAGTTGGGTAGCTAAAACATAGGTCCACAAGCCTGAAATATTTACTATCTGGCCCTTGAAGAAAAAGTATGTCAACCCCTGTTATAAACAGAAAAAGATTGTTTCTATAAAAAGGTATTTTATGGAACTAGTCATCATGTTTGTATTGGTTGTTGTCTTTTAATCTCCTATAGAAAATTATTTTCAGTTGGTAACTGACATAAATGAGAATTCAGGATTCACTTTATGAATTTCCTTCACAGTCAACTCTTCTGAAATACACTCTATTGCAAAGTAAGATTAACAGTATCTGCTGATCGGTGTGGACTTGTACATTTTTATTATTATTGGTATTCCACGAAATGAAAGCTGAGCATCTGTAAATGCTTGGTGATGGATTGAATGGGCAATAATTTGCAACTGAACTGTCTGAGATATGTCATCATTATCACATAATATTTATCTTATGAAGAGTTATGGTCGGTGTAACACACAGCTCCAGTTTGAGGGCAGACTTGACTTTACAGGTTTGTGGATCGTCCATAAACCGACTGCTGCCACTGAACTCAGGCTGAAGAATACAGACAGAAGACTCTCCTTTTAGGAAATCGTGCACCGTGAAAGACTTGTAAACCAGAAACCTCACAACATTGTAGTAGATGTTACCGTTCAGATGAATGGCCTTTGTGTGTCCTCAACATGTTCTCAAGTAACATTCATGTCTTTACTGCTACAGGTTATATTTTCATTTTCATATGTTATGGAAAAGCAGCCTTTAGCTCTTCTTTTTTCTCACTTAATATTCCTTAGTAAATAGAATTTTAACACGACAAATTTGGATTCATTGGAGAGCAAATATTTGCAGGAGTGGGTCTGTGCACCTGTCACTGCGAAGCTCCTGCCAAGCAAACCCCGGAGAAATGGAGAAACACCTGGATAGCATCCTTACTGCGACAGAAGCTCTTCTTTTTCTGAATTCCAAAAGCGTTCGAAGTTGTGCATCTTTTGCATTGAAGTCAAGTGGCTTGTGTACATATGGTAGCTTCCCTTCAGTTGTAAGTTCTCAAAGGGAAGATCTTCCCTCATCTTTATATGCTCTGCTCCTTTCCTCCACAACATAAACAGGGCCTGATACAAAATGGGGGCTTACTATTGGTTAAATGAATGCCACATGAGTTCCAGGAATGACTTGAGAGCAAATGCAGAAGGGAAGTGGGGGGGGAGGCATTAGCTTAGATTTCATGGTGTTTGAGTTTGACATCCTCTCCACAACACTAAGACCAACACTGAGGAGAATTGTTTCCTGAATCTGAGAGCAGCAGATGCATTTCCTCTTCTGCCATTTTTCTTTCTCGTGGGGAAAAGCAGACAAGAAGGTCCTACAAAAGTATTGGAGGTGTTTGTTCTTATCAGCCACTAGTGATTGTGGCAAATTCTGTTATTGGTTTCAGTTGGTGTCCCAGGCTGTGGGATGAGCACTTTGGAGTCTGGGGAGCTGGAGACCCTGAGTTGGTCCTGTGTGTGTGCGCCTGGCATACGGCTGACATGCTGTGAACTCTGATTTATCCATTTGTCAGTGGAGATATTAACATATATCTCAAATGGTCATTGTGAGGAGCAGATAGGTACACAGGAAAATTCCTGGCACAAAGTAGGTAAGGAATAAATATTAGATACTTTATTGTTTTTACTATTGCTGCTGCTACTACTGCTATTACTCCTCCTGAAAAAGTAGTAGTAGCCTGGGTTTCTGGAAGCATCCTACCCACGTCCTCACCCCACTCACCAGAGCTTATCTCCTGTGTATATTTTCTGGGAGGATAAGAAGGATGCTGGATCTAGTAGAATATATCTCATATTGGAGTAGTATATTTTTTAATTAAATTTTATTGGAGTATAGTTGATTTACAATGTTGTGTTAGTTTCTGCTGTACAGCAAAGTGAGTCAGTTATACATATACATATATCCACTCTTTTTTAGATTCTATCTCCATATAGGTCATTACAGAGTATTGAGTAGAATTCCCTGTGCTGTACAGTAGGTTCTTATTAGTTACCTGTTTTATATATAGTAATGTATTATGTCGATCCCAATCTCCCAATTTATCCCTCCCCTCCCCCTTTCCCCCTTGGTAACCATAAGTTCGTTTTCTACATCTGTGATTCTATTTCTGTTTTGTAAATAGGTTCATTTGTACCATTTTTTTTAGATTCCGCATATAACCAATATCATATGATATTTGTCTTTCTCTGGCTGACCTACTTCACTCAGTATGACAATCTCTAAGTCCATCCATGTCATTGCAAATGACATTATTTTGTGCTTTTTTATAGCTGAGTACTATTCCATTGTATATTTGTACCACATCTTCTTTATCCATTCCTCCGTCGATGGACATTTAGGTTGCTTCCATGTCCTGGCTATTGTAAATAGTGCTGCAGTGAAGATTGGGGTACATGTATCTTCTCGAATTATGGTTTTCTCTGGATATATTCCCAGGAGCGGGATTGCTGGATCATAGGGTAGCTCTATTTTGAGTAATTTATTTTTTAAGGAAGTAAAATTCTCACAGACTCCAGAGAATGCCTGTACAGGCCAGTTTGAGAAAAATTGATTTAAAAAATAAATTTTAATGTTGGAGATATTTCTTTTCATTGTCACTTATCTCTGCAAAAAGAACACAACTTAATTTCGTATCCCAAAAGACACCTGTTTGAGAAGCCCTGCTTTCATGTTCTGCTATAAGCACATCAACCTGGACTATAGGTCAGGCTGGCCCTTTAGAGCTGAGGAAGCAGAGAGCACTTACTGAAAGGGAGGGACTGAGAGGCTTGCCAGACTCCAGATGTCCAGAGGATGAGACATGGGTACCAGGCAAGAAAGATGGACGTCACAAGGAGGAGGTGGTGGGCAAGAGGGGGAAGGAGCAGCCTGGAAGCTGACTTCATTGCTTCACTGTCTTGCCTCAGGGCTGTCCTGAGGCAGCATTAGATCAAATGTTTACCACAGTACTTGGCACCTAGTAGAATGTTGTTCCCTTTCCTTCCTCTTTCCCCTGAAAAAGACTGTCCTTAGCTATAGAAGCAATGAAGCTGCATAGACAGCTAAAAGGTGTGCCATTAAAACAGACTTTTTCTACTTTTCCAAAGGGCAACTTTACCCCCTGCTGAACTAAACTCAGACCCAAGCTTCCTTCTCTGAGCTTTTAGAACATTTAGTGCCTGGGGAGTCATTTGGCAATAATCGAGTACTGTTTTATTGCTAGGATTCTTTTATATGTATACATTTATAAGGCCCTGGAGTCCCTAACTTGAAATTTGTTTTTGCTTCAGAAGTTCGGCTGTAAGGAGGCTCTCCAAATCAAGTGTAACAGCTGCAACAAATAATATATTAACTAATGGTTAAGTACACATCTAGGCTGTGACAGCCTGTTTGACTTGGGTTGTAGGTGAACTGTGACTGGCTCCTAGAGCTGGGTCAGGAGCTTTGCGGTTTGTACGGTGAAGGAATGCCTCCTTTACCATCTCATCCTGCCCTCACCACCCCTACCCCTGTCTTCCCCTTCACCACACTTCACCACTTCCTGGGTGAAGAACCAGCTAGGGCAAAAGTTCTGAAATTTTTCTTTGGTACCTTCTGCCAAATTTAGCTTTTGACTGGATAATCTTGGTTAAACCATGAGTAAATAACCTCCTAGGGTCTAATCAGCCTCAGTGTGAGAAGCTGTCAAACCAGAAGAGCAGAGGAGCATACACCAACTCGTGCCTGTCTTGCAAACCTCTCCTTGCGGAGGTATTTTTAAGAGCAGGTGCCTTATTTATTAGTCATTCGATTTGATTTTAGGCATCCTCTCTGCTAATGGGTGAGGTTGTGTTCCTGTCTTGTCCTGTCTTGCTTGGCATGGGGTGTTGTTTGGCATGGGGTGTCCAGCCCTGGAGCTTGCTGGTCATTGAGTCAAGCTGGGTCTTAGCGTTGAGACGGAGATCTCTGGGAGAGCTCTTGCCAATTGATATTCTGTGGGGCCAGGAGGTCTCTGGTGTAATGTGGACAGCTTTGACCTTAATTTACATCCTGCTCAATTGGTTCTAGTAAGGTAGCATCTGCTTCAAAAAAGGGCTTCAGATCAGCACAGACTCTTAGCACTGTGCCTTTACGTTTTCTAGAGAAGACTGTATTTTTTTTTAAGCCATTGGAGCATAATCAGAGTCCATATTAACTTGCTTCCCAACGAGTTTCACCAGGATGTGAATAGCCTGGTTTCAGGACTTACTGAAGCTCAGGTTCTTTTGTCTCAGCACAGAAGGAATTCAGGGTGAGGCAAAGTGTCAGGCAAAGACTGAGTTCATTAGCATAGGACCCTCCCACTCCTTTTGGAGAAACCGGAGACTAAGAGGGAAGAAGTACATCAAAAACATCCAGGGAGTCTAGGCGCTAAAATGAGAACAATTGAGAAAAGAAAGAAGATGTTTTCAGATGAATAGAAGCTGGGGATGAAAGAAGCAGCCTCCTCAGGCAGCTGAGGAAAAGAAGGAAACTGAGTCCAGAAGATTAGAAGTGAATTAGAATGATTTGAAGTCGTAGGAGACCAAGATTTCTCAAGGTACCAAAAGGAAGGAAGCTCAGCCCTGTTCAGGCTGCAAAATGAAAGCTCCCTTCAAGAGAGATCCATATGGCTAATTTGACAAGCGCTGATTTTCCCCTCTTCCCTCTGAACCCATAATTACTTCCTTCTACTCACATAGCCTTGACCATCGTCACCACCTATAAAAAACTATTTCCAATTACTACTTAAGGGATAACCCAAAAACATTTTCTTTAGGACTACTTTCTCTGAAAAACAGACTTGGAGGTAAAGGGCAGGAGGCTTTATTGGTCCATCCAGAGTCACAGCAAGAGGCTAAATCCTATAAGTTGTCAATATAACCAGGTCAACCCCAAGGATCCTAAAGTGGTGGCTCTTGGTGTATATGCCCATCAGAATCATCTGTGGACATTTTCAATAAATATAAATGCCATCTACCTCAGATCTACTGAATCAATCTTCATTGATTCAGGCATATTGTATTCATTTCCTAGGACTGCTATGTAGCAAATTACCATAATCCTAGAGGCTTAAAACAACAGAAATTTAATCTATCACAGTTATGGAAGCCAGAAGTCAAAAATCAAGGTGACGTTAGTGTTGATTCCTTCTGGATGCTCTGAGAGAGAATTTGTTCCTGTTTCTCTCCTGGCTTCTGGAAACTGCTAGCAATCATTGGTGTTCCTTGGTTTGTAGATTTAACACTTCAATCCCTATCTCCATTTTCACATTGCCTTCTCCCTGTGTCTCTATGTCTGTTCTTCCTTTCTTTTTTCTTTCTCTTATAAGGACACCCATCATTGACTTTAGAGCCCTAATCCAGGATAACCTCATCTTGCAATCCTTACCTTAATTACATCTGCAAAGACCTTTTTTCAACTAAGGGCACATTCAGAGGTACCAGAGGTTAGGACTTGGGCATATATTTGGAGAATATAATTTAACCCACTACAGAGATGTATTTTTTAAATTGAAGTATGGTTGATTTATAATATTGTGTTAGTTTCTGGTGTAGCAAAGTGATTCAGAGATAGATGATAGACAGATAGAGAAATAGAGAGAGATTCTTTTTCGGATTCTTTTCCACTATAGGTTATTACAAGATATTGAATATAGTTCCCTGTGCTATACAGTAGGACCTTATTGTTTATTTTATATGAAATAGTTGTACATAAGTTTTTTTTTTTAATTTCCTCCACAAATATTCTTCACACACCCCTGCAAAGAACTCTGACCTTAACTTTTTAGCCTACCATGTCTCCAGTGCTTGGGAAATGCGGGAACATGCAAAGTTAAACAGGCTTCTTTATCACAGAACCACTCAGTCTCTAATCTGTTTGGGTGCATTGTGAATATCCAAGAGAAATAAAAGAACCACAGCACTTTCTGAAAATAGTTGACCAGGGAACTTCTTTTCAAGGGATTACCTATTGCTACCCCAGTGGCCACTAGTGTTCAAAGGAGCACAGGTGGCTAGTGATTGTGGCACTTCTGCAGCTGTGCTCAATGCTGAGGGCATGGCCTGGGTCTAGCACGTGAGTCAACCACAGCGTTCAAACATTTAGATTATCAATGTCTGTACTGACCCTTCCCCGAGTATGTGTGAATCCTTCGTTAAATATACAAAGGGGTTTTCCTAGACAATTGGTATATGTGCATGGATTTTTAGAAGTCATCTAGTCTTGAGTCTTGCTTTCAGCCATTTTTATGGAAGGAGCCTGGTAAAATAGTAGGGTGATAGAGTGGAGAAGAGGGGAATGGAAAGGGGAAAGGTAGCCAAGATCACACAGTATGCTTTTTTTTTTCTGAAAAAAGCTCAGAATAGCTGAAAAAAGACGAAATTACTTCATCATTTCTATTCTTATCATTACAGTCCCTTAAAAATGACATCAAAACATGAATGGCATCAGTAAGTTCATAATGATACTTTTTTAAAAATGGTCACCTTTGGAGGTTACTAGGACCTCTACTCATTATTATAAAAACTGATACATCAGGGAAATAATCAAGCAATTACCTTGAATTTTTGTATGAATTGCATTTCAGGGTGAAGGAAAGTTGTTTTCTTTTGCTTGTTATTATTCTTTATACAGACATACTTAGCTAATAAATGCAGATGAAATGGCAGGATTAGAGAAATCCCCAGTTTAGAAGCCCTAATGACATAGTGATTTAGACAAGATCATCAGTGAATGATAAAAGTATGTAGGTATGCTGTATTCTAGGTGAATCAGGCTGACAACATTTTGAACACAGATCAGTCTTGTCATCATATGACATAATATGTCCCTAATACAGGAGTTCACAGCTACCCATGACAGATTCTTTCCATGAGAGGAGAACGGAATCAAATTAAGCCTCTGGATCTAATGCCAGTTTATAGGAAATAACAGGTCAAGAGGGATATTTTAAATCACTCTTTAAGAATTCAGTAAGCTAAAGGAAACTATCTTCAACCAAAACAATGATGTAATTTAAAAAAAGAGAAAGGAAGTATCATGGATTTGGACAGACTTGAGACATTGCATGGACCTAGTTTGTATCCTGATTCAAACAAATAGCCAAAAGAAAATTTTTGAGACATTTTGGGAAATTTGAGCATAGACTGGATATTAGATGATATTTAGGGATCATTATTAATTTATTAGGTGTGATATTGGATTCTTGTTTTAAATGAGAGAGTCCTTAGCTTTTAAATATACATATGTAGGTAGTTACGGGTAAAAGCAGATGATTAAAAAAAAATAGGTTAAGAAAATACAAAACAGGATAGGTCAAATGCTGATAATTGTTGAAGCTGGGTGGGGAACATATAGTGGTTCATTAAACTGTGCTCGCTGTTTTTGTGTGTATTTGCAAATTCCATAATAAATGTAGAGTAATCCATCATGAACAGATGATCTCAATCCCCACCCCCAAGAAAACACAATTCACATCCCCAATGGAAACCATAAATTAGCTTTACTGGTGACCAGAATTCCATCTATGAAAAGTGGAAAAGTCTTTATATGAACACATTAGTTTAGAAAATTGCTATGGGAAAACCAGAAAATGTGGAGTTCTAGCTAACTAGACATGCGTTGTGTTGAAGTGTGTGGTCCTGAACGGTTCATGTTGAAAGATGATACCCTGTTTTCAAGTGGCAAGGAAAACAACTTGTCTAGAATTTAAGACTATGGCTCTAGGTCATATTTGAACTCAATTGGGCTGAAGATTTCATTGCTGCTGTTACCTACCATGGTGAATTTGCTTGCACACAAGCTCTGCTATAGGTCTAATGTTGGTGCAAGCAATTTCCTAGAACTGAAGTCACATTATAGTGAACAGTGCTGTGTCCCTGTAGAGATTCCAAGATGATGTGACAATGGAGTGTTTACATTCTGCCGCCTTGGATTAGCCTCTTACCGCTCCTAAAACAAGAAAGAAAGAAAGAAAGAAAGATAATCAATAGGCTTTTGATTAAATCACAAACCAAAAAGAGAGGACAGAAGAGGGAACCAGTTAGCTGCAATTTTCTAAATGCAGGCTTTTTCTTATTTCTACTTTCCAGCTGTCTGTTCTTGAAGGTCCAACTTTAAGGCTTGCCATTTTCAAGCCTACAGGAAATGTTGGCAATATGGCCACCCCTGTCCTTGTCCATGCCACTCGGCCTACTTCCTCTCCACTCCTGCCCTGCTGTCCTAGGTCAGGGGCTTAGAGGCTGAGAGCACTGCAGGTAGCATAGTCATTCAAGCCCATATAAATAGAAGGAAATCTAAGTGATAACCAGAAATAATGGAATTTCATTTCAAAGACTGTTCAGTTCCCTTAGTGTTGCTGACTGATTTCTAAGAGGCCTGGGCTCAGCCGTTGGATGTCTCAGAACCCAGGAGAGGAATCATTTGCACCATAGGCATCTGCTTGTTGGCCTAAAAGCTATCAAAATTGGTTCATAATTTAGCTTGCTCTAAAAAGAAAAGGAAACCCCATACACCTGAGAAGTAATTCCTAAAATATAAACATGAGACACATACCTAGACATGTCTTCCCACCAAGCCATCCTTTATGGTTTCCCACAATGTTATTGTCTACTCCTCCTGCACCTAAGGTTCCATGGAGCAGGAAAAGTCAAAGAATGTCAAGGTTCTATGAAACATTTTCAACCAGAGGCTTTAGGCAAGCCAGTGAGAGGTGTACTGGAGATGAAGTATCAATCTCTACCCCATCAGTGTCAGAGAGCTGGAGGGTGTTCTCTCTTAGCTGATTACAAATGAACCCAGCACATCTAACCCCAGGCTGTTCCACTCATTTATCATTTCTCTCTTTGCCAGACCGAATACATGCCCATATGTCAAGAAAATGGTGGCTTTCAGTCTATAGTGGACTGGCATTTTGTCATGCAAGCTAATATGGGTGAGTCTGCATCACCCACAGTAGAAGTAAAAGCTTTCTGATACATGCACGCCAATGATCACAGCAGCACTGTTTACAATAGCCAAGACATGGAAGCAATCTAAGTGTCCATCAACAGATGAAGGGATAAAGAAGATGTGTGTGTGTGTGTGTGCGCGCGTGCGCACGCGCACACAATGAGATATTCCTCAGCCATAAAAAAGAATGAAATATTGCAGTTTGCAACAACATGGGTGAACGAAGAGATTATCATACTAAATGAAGTCTCAGACAGAGAAAGACAAATATTATGTGATATCACTTATATGTGTAATCTAAAAAATAATACAAACGAATCTACTTACAAAACAAAAACAGACTCACAAACATAGAAAACAAACTTATGGTTACCAAAGGGGAAGGGGGGGTGGAGGGGTAAATTAGGAGTATGGGATTAACAGATACACACCACTACGTGTAAAATAAACAAGAATTTACTGTATAGCATAGGGAGCTATAATCAATATCTTGTAATCTGAAAAAAGAATATACATATGTGTGTATACATGTGTATATATATATATATGTGTGTGTGTGTATAACTGAATCACTTTGCTGTACACCTGAAACAAACACAATTTTTTAAATCAACTATAGGTCAATGAAATAAAAAAAGTAAAAGCTTTCTTTTTATTCATCTGGGTAAATAAGCAAAAGACAGATCTAAAATACATCAGAGTTCCAAGAGAACAGAGATTTCTGCTTTGTTCCTTGCTGTGTACTTAGCACCTGGAACTAGCCCGTAGTGGATATGAATGAAATATCCATCCACTCTTTCATCCATAAAGGAATGGATGGTCCTGCAGGACAGAAGTTCCCTGTGCTTAGATGAGTCATTATCTTACAGGCTCAGAGCCACGATGTCAGTCCTGCAAACTGACTTGAGGTGCATGGGGATGTCCTGCCACAAGGCAGATCAACTGAGGGCATCCTGAGACCCCACAGTGGCCGCCAGCATGCTAACCTCCATTCCCTTGCCCATCCTAGATTTCCAAACAAGGAGTCACTGTGGTAACCAGACTGGGAATCATGTCTCCCTTACTTTCTCATATTGGGGTTTTGGGGCTTTATTTTCTTTTTTGGCTTCTCAGTATCTGAAGTTGTTGCTCAGAGAAGCATATTAAACCATGACTCTTCCATTATCATGCATTTCTGTTACCAACAGAGGAGGTAAATGAATCACTTAAAATGAAACAATTCCATTCTCTTCAGTACACTCTAAACATAGCCTTAGCTTTGTAATTATAGTAGTTGGGTGATGCTGCTGAGAAAATGGCGTAATTATAACATTATGGTTGAGAATCATCTGAGTAGAAAACACTGAGCTGCACTGTGCAAAGTTTAAGATGGGATTATGGTCCTTTTTCAATATGAATAAGACTAATTAGCCAACTGCCACTGAGAGCTTTGTAGTGTGATATTAATAGTGTAGTCAAATCAAGAGCCAAAGTAAAAATGAAGGGAAAATCTAATTCTCATATGTTCCTAGGAGTCTTCCATGCAAGCGTAATGCAGAGCAGAGAAGCTCATCAACTGGAAGGAAGCAGAGAGAAAATCACAGACAGCTAGCTTAGAAAAACCAGCACTCGAGCTTGTTTTTCCCTCTTCCCTCCTGGCAAAAGGGCCTTACGTTAGGCATATCAAGTACCCAAAGTTGTATTTCCTTGAATATAGCTTTTAGAGTTTTTACTTTAAAATTTTGAAATATGTTGTATTTCCCTGAGTATGGCTTTCTTTCCCTTTAATAGACTTGTTCAGTGGTCCTAGAGTTTACGCTACCATAAATTAAAGAAGATCAGGTGTTCTGTACCCTAATTGAGGGCTTGATGACACTGTGTGCATTTGTCAAATCGTTGAAGTATAAATTTAAATTTGTGTTTTCACTGTGTATAAAGTTTATCTCAATTTTTTTTTAATTTAAAAAAAAAAATTTTAAGACCAGAGATTTCCAGCAACAAGAAGTATAAACAAGTAGAAAGAGCATAGTCAGAAAACCGGGCCTAGAGTAGCTGCCCCACCATGTGAAAGTCACGGACCTCTTGAGGCTCTTCCCTTTATTTTCAAAAATAGGAATATTTATATTTAGACTCTCGCCTTTACAGGGGTTGGGTGTGACCAAGATGTGCACATTGCTTGCAAGTGTTCTAGGACTCTGTAAGCCATAAGGGGTTCTCAAAGGAGAAGAAATTGTGGGCTGTTCCAAACAGTGAAGCAGGATGGCAGAGACTCTGTCATGGAACCAGACTCTCTGGTTAATGTCTCCGGTGAAGGAGGACATAGCCAGCAGTGCAAGGAGTTTGTGGACACGTGTGTATATGTTTTGGAAGAGGAAGAGGGAAATAATTTGTCTTCCTGGCTTCATCTCTATTCCTGGCTTTTCCTAGAGCCTTATTCCTCTCTTTACCCAAAGCCTCAGAACGGGGACTTTTCACTCCCTTTGTTAATAAACAACAGAAAGCTGACATTTTGCTTAGCTTTGTCTTACCCTACTTCCTTAGTATGACTGTTCTAAATTAATAATAATAGTAATATTATATTATACAGTATATACTATACATTATATGCTATGTATATGATAGTGTATATATAGTATATAGTGTACATTATATTATATACTACATACTATAATATATAATAGTAACTATTATTATTACTGTTGTTATTATTACTGAGAGAAATTAAAATGGTAATAGAAATGAATAGAAATACTTCCTGTACCTGACGGGCAGCTTGTACGGCAACTGCCTGCAGATTTGGGTTGTTTCAGACTTTGCTTGTTTTTGTAGCATCGTCAACAAACTTATGACAACTTGGAGTGCCTTTAGCCCTTAAGATCCTGTCTCTTAAACCTG
Source organism: Stenella coeruleoalba (assembly GCF_951394435.1). Taxonomy (NCBI): domain Eukaryota; kingdom Metazoa; phylum Chordata; class Mammalia; order Artiodactyla; family Delphinidae; genus Stenella; species Stenella coeruleoalba. Next base: position 35,348,447 of record NC_137148.1, read on the forward strand.
ACCAATATATCTTGTTCTTGGAATCAGTAATGATAATCTTTTCTAAGAGGTTCAAAAAGCACAAGTGATTTTCCTAAAACTTCCATCAAATGAGAGGAGTATTTGAAAAATGAAACTGAAAGGAGCGGTCCTCTGAGAAGCCTGCCCAAGCGCTTGGACTCTGAGTCAGGCAGTCGTGGCTGGAATTCTGACACTGCTACTTCCTAGCTGTGGGATTTTGGACAAATCACTTAACCTCTGAGCCTTAAGCTGCTGATCTGTAAACAAAGATAAATGCTACCTGCTTTATAAGTATGCATAAAAATTTCCCCTGAACATGATGTTAGTTTCCTTCCTTCTTCTATCCAGCTATGAAAACCTGTGGTTTAGGAAGTCATGAACATTTCATTAGCACAAGGGAAAGTATATAAATATACCAAACCCAAGATCTGAGATCCTTGAGAACATTTTTTTAAAGGGGTGCTAATTTGGAATGTTATCAATGAAATAAGGAATATTTGTAAAATAATAACAGTAATTAATTAAAAACAAATAAACAAAATACTTTAATTAATGAATCTGGGAAAAATAAACTGAAGATAAATATTCAGAGAAAGAGGAAATTATCAAAGCAGTAAGATACAGGGCACCTGATATTTGCAAAGTAATAGAAGCCTTAAAACCCCATTAAAGAAAAGACAAAGCCAAAAAGGCTGGTTCTCCTTAAAGGGCTTTTGAAAACTGACACCTGGAAAATTATGGTCTACTCCCTGGGGCTTATTTCCCACTCTGGAAAAGCAACCTCCTCTTGCACAAAAAGAACAGCCAGGAGATGAAATGATTTACCGGAACCTGTGAACATAATTAAATCCGAAAAGCATGATCCTGAGCATGGAGTGGAGGTGATTTCTGCAGAGATTTTGAAAATAAAGTAGCTCAGTACAAGGATTTGGTTTGACTGCTATAAAGCAGTGTGACAGGTTGAAAAAATGGAGAATGTTCTGGAAATCCTGTTTACTTTGGTGGTGAGCCAGCCATTCAGGGGAGAAACCAGAGTCCTTTTCTTTAAGAAATGTAGGTTTCAGTTGGAAGCAAAAAAATAGAAAGGTAGGTTTCAACCTAGTGCATTGGGAATATTTACTGAGCACCTATTATGAGCATAAAACTATCTTAAATGACCTAAGGAGTGAATGTTTAGAGGGCCAGGGGTTAGAAAGAGAGAAGACATGGCCCTTGGACCTGAAGCCTTACAATTTATTTGAGGGCTTTTTGTCCCCATTTTCCTTACACCATGATGTTATTCAAAGTCATACAAGAGGCCACATAAATTTACTGGGGATAATATTACAGAGAGCAGCAGTGACACTTAAATGCTTCCATTATATTCGCTACCCCAGTTATCTGTAGTTGCCTGGGGAAATTGCAAGCAAGGACAGGAAAATGCCAGTACCAGCCAGTTCCAGATAATGAAATTATTTGCTCCAAAAACTTTCACTGTATTACTAAATTAGATTGGTTCAGACTAAAAAGTAATAGGACTGATTTTCTTATGTGACTCATGAATTAATTTAACTCTAAAGATAATTCCCAAGGAAGAGTTTTAAAAGTCCTTTGAGTAGTAACAACCTCACTGGGATTTATTTAAAACTTCCCAAGGTACTCACTTTTAAAGATAATGTTATTTAAATATATGAATGCCAGCATAATGATTAAAATGGTAAGTTTTATTACTTTGTAATCACATCAAGCGCTAATAGTTGAAATAAAATATGTGAGATTACTGAATGTGATGATAATATATAGAATATAGAAGTCTTTTTTATGAAGCGCACGATTGCTGTAATTGTAGTTGTCCTTTTGGAACCCTGAACCAGATGCCCCAAGTAAGTGGGTAACATAGCCTTTATCTTGAGCACCTATCCAAGCATTGTAAATTCATGAGTGCAGGTGGCCACTGTCAGCCTAGAGCTATCAACTCCAAGGTGATTTTAAATGGTTAGAAGTCTTCTTTAGAATGAAATGGACTTAGTATCCAACCTGTTCCATAGGGACTTTGCTGGAACAAAGTGGAATTGTCAAATACGGGAAAGAGATCAAGAAATAGGGTTTTCCTGATTTCTCCATCCTAGTAAAAGCGTCCTGCATGGGTAGTAAGGATCCCCAGAGCGATTCTGGGAGACTTTCGTGAATGTTGCCAAGGCTAGGGCTTCCTATGATTGAATCCCAAAGAAACCACACTGCTCACGTGTTCCCCTAAAGTGTGTCTGGTTCACATCTGAGAGGCAAAGTCTCTATTTTATGATGGTTTTGTCCCAAGTAACCTTCAGTAACCTTCAGACTCCACCCAGCCACATCTCTAATCTTTCCATGGCCTTCCATCATCTTGCACACTGTAAGAGGGGTTAGTGAACCTCCAGATTCTCAAGGCTGGACCAGATTTTGAGTGGATACCCTGTACAGTGTTGAGAATGAAACAGAAAACTTGGTGCATGGTAGCCTTTTATCAGTAGGGAATTGAGACGAGCTGGCCAGGGGCCCCAAATTAGTAGACACACATGGACCAAGAGACACACCTCTCTCTCAGCTGGGCCATAGTGTATCCTGGAGCTATGAGAAGTGGGAGAGACGTACTCCTTTGAGTGACATGCTGAACTGTTCTGTCTCTCCTTTCTCTTCTCCGTTTTCATTTATTCTCTCTCTCTCTCAACTGTCCAGCAAATGTGTTTACTCAAAACCTTTTTCTAGACTGATATTATCAAGCCAGAGATGGATGGTAGTTTTGTATTAAAAGGGAAAGTTGTATTAGCTGATTTCATTTGGTGGGACTTCTGCTATGTTCTCAACTTAAGCATTATGTCCCAGTACAAGTATTTTTAAAGTGTGCCTTTCAACCTGATAGTATATTTGCCTCAGCCATGAATTAAACTCTTGATTTTAAAAGATTAACCCAAAAAACTACAAAAGAAAAAGGCACTGTTTTAAGTTCTATAAATGACCAATATATTTAACTATTTGGGGGCATCATTCAGTTGTGTTTGTTTTCGTTTAGGATCATTCAAAAAGGGAAATGTGTTAAGTGCTACTTTATTGTATAGTGTGCTGATGCACAGCTTTCAAATTACAAGTCATAAACCAGGAATTGCTGGCCAGAGGAAAGTTCAAAATTAGAATCTGGTAAATTCTCTGCCGCAAGATTTAAGTAAAATGTTGCACGCATCCCGCTCCTTATACCAAACAGACAAGATGAAAGTACTAGATTTTGTAGCACAGGTAGTTGTGACAACTATAGGGAATTCTGAACTTTCAAACTTCAAATTCTGAACTCAAGTTTTTTTACCTTAAAAAATAAAATATGGTCTTTAAAAGTAGGTCTTTAAAAATGATGACACTGCTACAGCATGAATTTTCAAAATTACAGTCTGTGTATGGTGGGTATGGCTACCGTGTCAGATGGGGTCTCTAGTCTAATGAGTGCCTGCTTTTAAAGACCGTGTTCTTATTTCTTCTTTTTCTTACCCTATGATTTCACTGACCTAAATGGGTTTTACTACTGTTCATGTCACAGAGGCCAAAATGGGTTATTAAAATGGGTTATTGCATTAAGAAGAAATTGAGATATTATTTTAGTTCATAAAACACTAGCAAAGTTATTATTTGATGCAGAATTGTAAGGAAGGTTTGTAATCATTGAGAGGAGCAAAAAAAAAAAGAAAAACACAGATTGTTTACCGTTGCAGTGTTGAAGACATTCATCATCAGACTTACTACCTGGAAATACTTTATTAACAGACACTTTACATATTTAAAATCATTAGTAATTCTCATAACAGTCCTGCTACTATCCTTATGTAATGGATGAGGACTGTGCACAGGAGAATAAGTGACTTGCTCAGAGCACGCATAGCTAAGAAGTACAGAGCTGCGATTCAAACCCAGCCATCCTGACTCAGGTACCGTTGCTCATTACCACCGTTCTGTGCTGCCTCTGTATATCGTCTTGTTGTAGAACTCTTCTTCTAGAATAATGGGAAGTAGTGATATAAAGAGATTGAGAGTATGGGCTTTGAAATAGGACTTCCTGGGCATGGTGCTTCCCATCTCTGGGTCAAAGTTTTCCTATCTTTACCATGGGGTACCATCAGTCCCTATCTCATAGTACTCGTTAGAAGGATTAAATGAGATAATACACCAAAAGCTCTGAGTACAGGACCTGACAGATGGCCTGTTCAAGAGCTAACAATAAGTATTAGCTCTTGTTATCATAATAAATGTATTAACATCAACCTTAGTATGTGAATTATGGTAGCCAAATTTCCTGGGTGAGAGATGATTAACATTTATTAAACAGGCACTTTTTAGAGTTTATCTCACAAAAAATTCAGTAAGATAACTCTTACATTCCCATTTCACTGAATTTGAGAACACTCAGACCACAGGAAAATATAGTATTTTCTAAAATCAAATAAGCAAGGATTCAAACTCAGAGAACACAGGCCCCAAAGCCTCAGCTCCTTCTACCACCCTTGTCTTGTTCTAAACCCCAGGTTTCTTCAGCCAATCCTTACATTGATCAAAAACACCAATGCAAAACAGAGGCAATAGGAAAACAGAGAAAAGAGAGAAAAATTAATATTACGCTTGTGAAATTACATCAGGGACATGGTAACAAATGTAGCACAGCTGTATTGGCTCACTGGATAACAACCGTGCTGCTCTGTGCTAAGACCTGTCTGAGTCCATAAATAAAGTTACATTAATAATTACGGTATGGTGAGAGACCACCCAGGAAATCTTGGTTGATATAGGAAGTGGCAGCTGTGGCTCCTAATTGAGAGCTATTGCTTCATGAATCAGTGCTGAACCATTGCTCCAGGGGGATAGTAAGTCTGCTCTGTCCATGGAAGATGTGAAACTCAACAGCTGACCCGACCACTTGTCAATGTTGACAATCCTATAAATTTCTCATAAGATGGGAACTCTATGTTCCAGTTCAAACCAAGTGAATATTTCCTGTTTGTTGACCTACAACTTCAAGGGTGCTAAGTCATCAGTTTAGAGAGATTCCTTTACTCCCCTTTGCTGTAAGGGTTATTATAGTTCTATTAAATGGTCATAAGGAATGCCTGCATATTTCCTTTTCGCCAGATACAGTAGCCTTTCCCTCTTTATTCCTATCTCCTCTATAGTTTTACTTTTTCTCTCATTTGTTTACTAATGGTACCCTGAATTTTAGAACCAGAAGGGTAGTGGCACAAAGGCAGTGGAAAATGTATACTGGTTGTGAATTTCAGAGATCTGATGCAAATCCCACCTCTGCGTTATATTAGCTGAATGAATTTAGATAAGACTTTTAACCTCTCCAAGTCTTACATTCCCATTTATAAACTGCGGATAATACTGACTGCCTTCTATGGTTGGCTTGAGCATTAAATGTATGTGTTTCTGGAACATAGTTGCATGCAATAAGTGTTAGCTGAATCTGTCCCGGTGCCCTTGCCCCCCATGTGGGCAAAGACACATCTCAAAAGACCCAAAAGAGAGTGCCCTTTTCAAAGTGAAGATTTACAGTCTCTCCTTAAATGTAGCCATTCTTGTGTTTCATTTTCTTTGTGAGCCAGAAGTTGTCTTATATCTTACTGAAGTTCATAACATGAATATAATACTGTCTTTAAAAGGAAGACCCTAATGACCTCAGGCCAGCAGGAAAACCTCTGATCTTGTCTTTTCTCCCTTTGTGGTTACCAGACAACACATTGTGCCTGAGAGTTGAGACCCAAAAGTATACAAATCAACTAGGGGAATCAAAAATAGTGATTCCTAAGCCCCTCTCAGAGAATTGGTCAGGGGTGGGGCTCTGAAACTTAGATGTTTCTCAAGGTCCCCAGGTGGAGAGCACACTGGTCCCCCAGAGCCACTTTATATCTCTGCAGCAGGATTTATGCAGACCGTTGATCGCAGCTCCGCAAAGAAAAGGGAGCCAACATGGAGAAGACCACTGGGGCCATGGAAATGCCTCATCTGGAAGGGAAACTTCCTTTGCGCCTGCCCCAGAATGCCAGACAATTTTCTCCGTGACCACATCAACCTCTTATTTCTAAGCCATTGCTCATTCTCCTGTGCAGTTCAAAATACTGAATACATTTTTAGTAATTCTCTTGCTTATGAGAGTTCATTTGACAAGATTAATTATAGGAATAAACAGTTTATCCTGTAGTATCTTTCTGCTCTAATATCTGGGTCCTTCCTTCGCATATAGTTGCATTTTATCTGATGGGCAGATGCCTTCTCTTTAATATTCCTTGTACCTTTGTGCTTCCAACAGAGAATTCTTTAAGGATAAAGGCACTTGGAGAGCTGTAAGAGGGTAAGGTCCAGTTGTCTGCCTTGGACCTGTGTACCTAAACGTGTGCCTGATAAGTTAAACCCGAAGAAGGGATGAAAGCAGAATAGAAAGAAATGGAAAGAGTTTGGATATCAAGAATTTTAAAAATTAATGCTCTGTATTAACCTTAGTAGTCCCTAAGCCTCTGGCTTCATTTTGTTCATTCATCTGTAAAGCGATTATGCTCAAGTTATAGGTCACTGAAGTTTGGATTCTGTATCCCATTAGTAAAATAATTTTTGAACAGGCTCACAACATACATGTTTACATATTTGTAAATTATGTATGTACAGTGTTCTAATATATTTTGTTCTAAAACATACATAAAAATATAAATGTTAAAGTCTTAAGTTAAACCAAGAAATATTATACAATATTTTAATGTTTGATAGAATAAAATACTTCCTGCCATGTGTTTGAAGAAGTTTACTTCTTCTGGAGGAGGAAGTCTTCATTTAACAGTTTGTGAAACACAGTTTGAAGGTTGGGTCTATGCTACATTTATTTCAATATTTTGTTTTAATGACAATCTCAGTCTCGTGTCTGAAAAGTGCGAGATGTACACCAAGTTAGATGTTAAAAAAAAATGAAGAGTAGTTGTAGAAGGTGTAAATCTATATTTCAAATAATGTTTAGGATAATTTCCCAGTTTGGAAATCAGCTTCCTATCAAATTTGATTAGAGCTATTCTGTGGGTAAGAAAAGCATCAGCTCAGCCATTGCCTTTTTGTTGACTTGGGCTGGCATTATTAGAATTACCTTCAATAAGAGATTTCTTTACATGAATATTTTTTCTTCAGTTTTTTTAATTGAAGTAGAGTTGATTTACAATGTTGTGCCAATCTCTGCTGTACAGCAAAGTGACTCAGCTATACACAGATAGACATTCTTCTTTTTATATTCTTTTCCATTATGGTTTATCACAGGATATTGAGTATAGTTCCCTGTGCTATACATTGGGACCTTATTGTTTTTCCATTCTAAATGTAATAGTTTGCATCCACCAACCCCAAACTCCCAGTCCATCCCTCTCCCTGCCCCCCACCCCCTGGGCAAACACAAATCTGTTCTCTATGTCCTATGAGTCTGTTTCTGTTTTGTAGATAGGTTCATTTGTGCCATATTTTAGATTCCACATGTAAGTGATATCATTACATGAATATTTTTAAGTCGTTTGTTTACTACGTGATGATTAAGCCACCATAATATTAGTTTAATCTGTTTATCCACTAAATCAGCCATGTAGAACCTGTAAAAAAGAAAAAAACTGCTCTAACATGTTAAAGGAAGAGACAAGTAAAGGGACTACTCACCAACTGTCTGAATTGTTCCTACCCACTCTTCCTGCAGAATTCCTCTCATAACAAATGTGACATGTGACTCTGACACAAGCTGAATGAAGGCTCCATGTGACTCTCCATGTTCATTATTAATAAACCTTAATTTCCATGTTAGATAAGCAATACATATTAATAAAAGCTTTAGTGTGTTCTTTTCATTCCCAATGGATTATTTCACATGGTCCATTTTGAAGACGATAACTTAGAGAATCTTTCAGTCCTCTTGGTGTTATGTAGCCTCTAATTTTTCTTAATTTCAAATACCTCTGCTGCCAGTATTTATAGCCTGCTTTTGTTAGTAGACATTTCTGTCCTGTGCATCCTAACGGTTATATCCTGCAATATCTCTTCCCAGACATGTCTTTTCACTACTGTACATCCCCTAGCCTCTGATTATTGCTCTGCCTCTGATGGCCAGAGAAAAGATTCTGGAAATATATAAAATATTGTCCTACCTGCCAAAAGTCAGTGGTCGTACAGTTCAACATTGCAGCGATTCACCACAATTTTTAGCACCCTACTATGTGTAAGAAGGAACCTCGGTAAAAAACATACAAGAACCACAACTTCAGGGATGTTTGAAAGCATGCAAGGGCTTAATGCTTATGGACTTTCACTTTATTCAGGCAAATTTAGACCCAATCTGTGTGTAGTTTCATTTTGTTTTCAATTTCCTAGTTAACTGACTATAAACCTAGGTACCTATTTGCTGCCATCTAGTGTAATAAAGTAGGTTAATTATGCATGGAATTCTGAACTCATTACATGGTTGAATGTTAGTACTTAAGATACTTCTTCATTTTGGTTTCTTCAAAGCTTTCAAAGTGCCTAATCAATGACCGATTTTTCTTGTCACTGGGACCCTGGACTTGGTCTTAATATTGTCATAGAGTCTAGGGGTCAGGATCAAGCTTGGTTCACTCTATAAATGTGACACTTTGAAATGTGGTGGGGCCTCAGAGGTTGGTAGGTGTGAAGTAAATACATAATAATAATAATCAGGAGGCCATCATGTTTAGTGACCGTGATTTTTACTTCATGGAGGCAGTGGAACACACAGCCTGGCTTCTTACCAGCTGTGTGACCTTGGCCGATTCATTTCTCTCTTTTTGAACATCATTTCCTTCATCTGTAAAGTGAAATGGTGGGCCTAGCTGACTGTCAAGGTCTCTCCCAGCTCTAAGAGTATGTGACCACATGTAGACTCTCTTCTATTTGGAATTGCCAAAGTCATGTTCCCAGAATTCTTTGATGTCTGAAATAAGTGCTGCTTCTCTAATTCTTCTATATGTTTATCTGTCTTTTGGGTTATGGTTAGAAGTGAGTGGAAATCTTGACTTGGAAGAGAGAAGGAAGCAAATGTGGACCATGATTGTATGCCCTTTATTCTCGAGAGTTGCCCAATGGAATGTTGTCCACCAGTGGATAAGCAGCTACTTCCCAATATGCATCTAACCTCCTCTCTTATCTCACAATGACAACTTTAGAAGTATAATACTTGTTATAAATGACCAACATCCTACAATGCACCCCCATTTTTTCTCTCTCCTTTCCCATCAGAACTTTTCTATGAAGGTTTCTAGGTCTATTTTAACTCATACCGGTCTTACTTTTCGTTATGCAGTTCATTATAGCTACTACAGTATATCCTAAAATGTTTTATTTTCTGACCATTTCATATGTGTAAATCTTATTTCCCCAACCAGCCTGAAAACTTCACAGAGGCAGGGACTATCATTAGTTTCTCATTTCCATGAGGGGATCTGGCACTGCTGTTCAGGGATACATATGGTTCTGATTATAAGGATGCTTTTCCTATTTGCTTTATATAAATGAGGGTAAAGGGTGAAGTACAAGGCCTTCTCAAACCAAGTACAGGACAGTTAATCTCTAATCTGTAGTCTCTACAAGCTATCTAACAGCTCATAGAAGCTGATAAATCTCTAAGCCTAATGCCAAAAAGCAACCTCACCATAAAGAGGTTGGAAGAGTGCAGCATATGAGGAAAACCGTTTTGCAATGAGAAAAATCTGGATTCAGATCCCAGCTTTGCTACTCACTGGTTTGTTTTTTTGGCTGAAAATGATTTACCTTTTCTGAAGTTAAGCTTCCTCATCTATAATATGAAGGTTATCATACTCTCATACCACATTCCTCACAGAAGAGTTGTCAAGATAAGAAGAGAAACAGAGGGCAAGAACTTAGCACATAGTAGGAGCTCAATTAATGGTAGTCAGAAAGAATTTTATGCATTAAGTAAAATGTTTTTACTTATATACAATAAAAATTATTCAATTTAAATGTAAGTATGCAATTTCAATATAATCAGGGCATTTGTAACTGAGGTACTAAAATGAGTGGTACATTCCCACAGAGCAGCGGTTCTTACCAGGGATGATTCTCTCTCCCAGGGGACATTTGGCAATAGCTAGAGACATTTTGGTAGTCACAGCTGAGAGAGAGGGGAGTGCTGCTGGCATCTAGTGGATGGAGACTAGCAGTGATGCTACGCATCCCACCCGGGGTTCTAAACATCCTGCACAGGATAACCCCCTCAACAAAGAAGCAGCTGGTCCAGAATATCAACAGCGCTGAGGCTGAGAAACCCTGCCATAGAACCTAGAGAACCCATTACTTCTGACATAAATTTGGTTTGCATTTGAGACTGCCTGGATGCGTGAATAAGAAGGTAGCGTCCACTTTGGTGGATTCTGCATAGATTGGCTTAGTCCTAAATATCTTTCTATGTGAACCATTTCGGTGTTTCAGATTCTCATTGTGCACCATAATTTTAGGCTGAATCATTACAACGTATAAAGCCCTGTTATATTTCAAAAATATCCTTGGAACTCAACAGATGAAGGAGTAAGGATCTACTAATCCACATGAATAAAAACAATGAGAGCTTTGTATGCAATTTTAAATTTGGTGAGTTCGTTCTCTGTAATAACGGTGCTGGTTCTTTGTTGAAAATCAATCCTGTGCCAGGTACTTTACGTAAATATTCTGATTTAATTTTCAGCAACTGTGCAGGTACTTTGCTTTCATTTTACACATGGGAAAACTGGGGCTTAGAAACTTTATGTAATATTTCTAGCAAGTTGTACATCTGAGATTCAAACCTAAATCCAGCTGGCCTTCAAGCCTTGCTCTTTCTACTGCTCCCTACTGCCCCTATCCACCAAGGGTCTAAGATTGGAAACAGAGATGAGTGTGTTTTAGAGGAAATAAGGTAGGAGAGAAACTTTTATAAAGATTAAGGGGCTCTGCTCAGGAAGGTTAGATTGGGTCTCCTGCTGAGGGGCCCTTGAGTGTCCATGAACTAGGTGAAAACTTCTAGCTTTCTCAGGACCAGTGCACCAGAGAGAATGGATTCGTTGAAATGAGGGTTACCTCTATACCTCGATTTATACAATTTGCCAATTTAGCAACTTTTTTTTAGGTCTTCCGTGTTTAAGCCTGATACAATACATTTTCCAAATTCTTCCTTTTTAACTAAATGTTCTTCCTTTGAAATCAGTTCTTCCATCTAAACAAGTACTGTCAAATAGAAATATGACAGCTACATAGAAAATTTTAAATTTTCTATTAACCATATTAAAAGAGTAAAGAAATAGGTAAAAAAAATTTTATAATATCTTATTTAGCCCAATATATTCAAAATATTATAATTTCAACATGTAATCAATCTAATGAAAATGGTATTGTGATATTTTACATTATTTTTTCATAATCTTCAAAATCCAGTGTGTATTTTACATTTACGGCACACTTGGGATGCTAAATTTTCAGAGAAATGAAATGTAGTCCTACTGAAACAAAGTTATATTTAAGGAAAAATTTTTTTGCTTTTACTTTTAAATTTAAATTAATTAAAATTGAATAAAATTTAAAACTAGATTTCTTGGTTGCAGTACCCCATTTCAAGCACTCGATATCCATGTGACGCTAGCGGCTACCGTGTTGGACAACACATCTAAATTCTTGCCCCTCAGAATGTGGCCACCAGAAGCAACATTAGTAGCATGTTGGAACTTGTCAAAAGTGCAAAAATCTCAGGCCCTACCAACTGAATCTGCATTTTAACAAGATTGCCAGGTGATGTCTATACGTATTAAAGTTTGAAAAGCATCTCTCTAAAAATACCGCAGATCTCTCCAACGAAGAGTCCAGAAAGAGTGAATAAATGAAGAACTATGAGAGCTTAGGAGATTCGCTACAGGAGCAATGCCAGGGCTTCATATGATGTGTTCTGCTGAGAAGTTGTAGTTTCCCACAAAGGCAGCCATGGCTGTTCTACTGTGTGGACTGACACAGGCCATCCTGGAGCCTGGAACTGGCTCTGCTCCCAGGATCTATGGCACAGAATCTAACACTAACTTCCATGACTCCCACAATTAAGGCAGCTGTACTCTCAATACCATATATGCTTAAAACTGCAACTTTAGAACCCCTGAAACACAGCTGCAAGCATATGTTTCTGCTCTACACAGTGGAATTTACGGCTGGACCTTCTTGGGAGACCCCAGGAAGACCACCCCCAGAGGGACTTGTGCTGTCTACCACACTGCCACCGCTGAGAGCCTACGTAGACACAGTCCACATCCTCATTATTTGGGGGTTGACCTAGTTCCCCTCGGAGATTCAATGCATGCTGCTTTGCCTTGCTAACCCTCATTTGGTTTGTTTTCCACAGGACTCGGCATTTGAGGGGCCTTTCAATACATTTGCTTAAGGAATTTATTATACTAATCTAACACAGAAGCTCATTGTTCTGATTCAGTAGTTATCAACGCTGGTTGCCATTAGCACCTGGGGCATTTAAAAAAAATACCAATGCCCAGGCATCATCCCAGTCCTTTCTGTTTCTTTCACTCCGTACATTGAGAGTAGTGTTTATTTTTTTTAAGGTATAATTGACATAACACTGTATAGGCATCACCTAATCTAATTAAATTAGCTCTCTGAAATGTAGTTTGTTAAAGATCCCCGAGTGATTCTAATGTGCAGCCGGAGATGAGAACCACTGGTCCAGTTTGAAAGAACCCTTAGCTGGCAGTCAGGTGCCTTAAGTCAATGCTTCTCAATCTTTAATGTGCCTACGGATAACCTGGGAACTTGTTAGAATGTAGATTCGGATTCAGCACGTAGGAAGGTAAATAAACCTGACTTTGTGTACAGATGTGTCCCTAGTGGCATTTGGTTGGTGACTATCATGAGCCTTTTTCCATTGCAGCAAACTAGGATCTGTTAATCACTCTCTCCTTACTCCTCTTTGAAGCCTTCCTCTCTCTCCACCCTCAGCTCTTAGTAATCACAACTCTCTCTGATTTCCTAAAGCAATTATTATCTTTATTTGAGCTCCCTTTTATTGGTAGCTACTTCTCATATGCACATGTATCATTTCCTGTACTACTTACAGTTCTTCAAAGGCAGAATCCATGTGTCATGTTATTTTTATAATTCCCACAACACCTGAAAGAGTGCCTTGCACATAATAGGTGCTGCATAAATGCTTCTTGATTAATGGAATATCTATGTGAAAGTCTCTTTAAAATCCCAAAGGACTTAAAAATGCAAGGTGTTTGTTGAGCAGAAAAAAAAAGTTCAGATGGGCAAGGTGGTAGAGGAGATTAGAGATTTCAGTTGTTGTGTTAGCTTTTTTCATTCTAGCTACATGTTTGAATTTTGGAGAACTACTTTGTAATTTAATGGTTTTAATTATTTCTTTGGAAGAGGACATTATTCACATCTTAGACCAGATAATTCTTTGCTGTGGGGACTGTCCTGTGCATTGTAGAATGTTTCACAGCATCTCTGGCCTCTACCTGCTAAATGCCCGTGTCATCCCTCCCCAAGCCATGACAATCAAATATGTCTCCAGCAAACAGCTGCTGGGAAGGAAACTCATCCCTGGTTAAGAATCCTTGGTTTAGAAGAATGAAATATGACACAGCTGCCTTACTGCAGCAGTAAATACCTTTAAAAATTAACACACACACACACACACACACACACACACACACACACAAGCATGACAAGCTGTGTTCCTGAGAAACATGTATAAGTACTTACAGAAAAATGTTCTCTCATTGCATTTTGGAAGCCATGGCTATGTATACCATATTTATCTTTGCATGTGTCATATTGGTCATTCTTTAATGGAAATAGAAATATATACATGAAACATTTTAAAAATCTGAATATACACTTAAGAATTCAAACATGTGGTGGGAGTAATTTCACCAAGCAAGAAAATGTACACAGAGCAAAAGTTATTAGGAAAGAATGACCAGGCTGATCCTCTCTCAGGGAGCTGGCCCAGCCTCTTTATATAAAATAGTCTGTCTGCTGTGTCATCATCCTTGGACCGAATATACTGTTTCAGCAAGTGATGATGTTAAGCTGAAGCCTGGCACACAAACAGGTGTTCAAGATTGTTTGTACCTGGTGGTACAGCGGTTGAGAGTCCGCCTGCCAATTCAGGGCACACGGGTTCGAACCCTGGTCCGGGAAGATCCCACATGCCACGGAGCAACTGAGCCGGTACGCCACAACTACTGAGCTTGCGCTCAAGAGCCGGCGAGCCACAACTACTGAGCTGGCGTGCCACAACTACTGAAGCCCACGCACCTAGAACCCATGCTCCGCAACAAGAGAAGCCACCTTAATGAGAGGCCTGCGCACTGCAACGAAGAGTTATCCCTCCGCTCGCTGCAACTAAAAAGAAAGCCCGCGTGCAGCAATGAAGACCCAAGGCAGCCAAAAATAAATAAATAAATGAACAAATACGATTGTTTGTTGAATAAATGAACAAATGAATGAATGCATGTTGAATGTGCCTGTGAATCTAAAACTAAGAAGCTTTGGTGTGCTCATTACAAAAGACCCTGTTTTATGGCATTTGAAACTCCAAACCTTAGAAATGAAATTACATAGAAGACTATATCATCATCAGTGAGAATTAAATGGCCTCGACAAAATTACAAGACAAGGAAAATAAAGGCTCATTCATCAGTTGGTTTCTTCTGGCGATAGAAGGCTCCCCTGAGACTCTAGGAGGTTCATGTTTTTCATGACAGAGATTTGACTTTGGCAAAGCATGGCTATACTTTTAGGCTTGGATGAGAATATCCCCACATGTACTTTTTCCTCCCATTCCTGGCGAAGAACTTGCATGGGAGACCCAAACAAGAGGCTCCAGTGGTGGGAACAAGCAGGATGCCTTCTGGGCTCAGAGGGGAAAAGATGATATAAGTCAGTGGTTCTTGAATTCTGCTATACTTCAAAATCACTGGGGAACTTTGAAAAATCCTATGCCCAGGTAACTAAATTGGTGATTCCATAAATTACCAGTGAAAGTAGAATCCCAAAGTCTAGAGCTCAGGCATTGGTATTTTTTTCTAATTTCCCAGGAGATTCCAGCATATGATGTGTTAATTTTGTCTATAGCTCCTCTGCCAGCTACTGATTTTCAGGAATTTGGATCATCTCATTGAAAAGAACCTGACATTCACAAGTGCTTCGGTTAAGTTTCATTTAGGACACTTTCATATGATCGAGGGAACCGGTAGTGTCTTTTGTGCAGTGAGTTACAATTCCCTATTTTATGACAGTGGTGTGCCTAAATTAATGATAGGGATTCTTAAATTGAAAAAATGTCCAATAGAGGATAAGAAGAAATAAAAATTAAATTATACGTATCAATTTTAGTGTTAAGTATAATTTCTTGCTTTATACATTTTAGATCATGTTATTACTGAGATAAAATTCACATAATATAAAGTTTGCCATTTTAACCATTTTAAAGTAACTTTTAGTGTATTCACAATGTTGTGCAACCATCGCCACTACCTAATTCAAGAACATTCCATCACTTCTACAGAAAACCCTACCATTACTAGTGACTCCCAATTTCCCTCCCCCTCATTCCCTAGCAACTACTAATCTACTTTCTATCTTAATGGATTTGTCAATTCTGGAAGTTCTATTCAAATGGAATAATATAATATGTGGCCTTTTTTGTCTGGCTTTTTTCACTTAATAAAAGATTTTCAAGGTTGTAGTATGTATCAATACTTTATTTCTTTTTATGGCTGACGAATATTCTATTACATGATTATACTACATTTTGTGTATTATCCTCTCATCTGGTGATGAACACTTGGGTTGTTTCCACTTTTTTATTATTATGAATAATGAAGCTATGAATATAATTGTACAAGTTTTTATGTGAGCCTGTGTTTTCCATTCTCTTGGGTACCTACCTAGGACCAGAATTGCTGGGTCATGTGGTAACTCTGTGTTTAACTTTTGAGGAATGATTAAACTGTGTTTCTACAGTGGCTGTATCACTTTACATTCCTACTGGAGGCTCCAATTATTCCACATCTTCTTGCTTTATATTTTAATTATTTGATTATTATCTAGGATGTCCCTTACCTTAACCAAACAGAAAATAAATCTTACTAAATTTAATGCTAATTGTTTCTTTGACATCTCAAAACCATGATATACAGAATACTTTTTTCTTGAATAATGAAACTATGGCAGTTCTGTTTCCTGAGTCAGTTATCCTGCAGGGCAGTAAGTACGTGTCTTTGAGGTGATGCTCCTGTTTCCGTCTTCCAGCAGGCTACCCTGTTGGAACTCGGGGCTGCTGGAGCTGCCTTGGCACATCCCCCCTCTAGCCAGAGAAAAGAACGCCAAGGAAAATAGTGCCCACACCCTTCCACCCAAGAAGCCCCGTTAGTAGTCACAACAGTTTTAAGAGAATTGATGGGAGAAGAGAGAAAAATCTTAGATCAGATAGGAAAATATATGATCATTCTGTCCAAGAGAATTCAGTGAAATAATGTGAAAGCACTAAGTAAGCTAAATGCACCAGATAAATGCTGTGGAGAAGAAAGGAAAGATGATTGATTAATGCCCCTGAATGTTCAAAACTAGGATTAATTATGTTCAGCTGCAGCTATTTAAGAAGAGAAGTAAATATATTTTATAATGAAAATGTTCTGTGAAAACTTAACTAAAACAACAAAACAAGTTTTGGTGAAAAGATAAACGCTTAAATGCTAATAGAACTGCATGTACAGCTCTATGCACAACATTTCCTGACGTTGCCATACAGATGAGCTATCCGTAGAGGCTGCATCCAGTTAAGTTCCCTGCCAGACCACATGTGCTGCAAATACTTTTCCAAGACACTGCAAAGTTCACTTGATTTGACATTCATCTTAAATTAACTGGACATGTTTACTAAGCCTTTATTTTAGTCAACCTTACAATGTTTTAAATGCACCAAGAATCCATTTTTAAAGCGTACTAGAGTGTAATTTAAAATAATAAAAAAGAAAGAAATGAGTAGTTCAGGGGAGATCTTGTGAATTCTTGTTCCCAACTCTAAGCCACTAAGTGCCTAAGCAGAAGATTTTACAGCTGTGCCTTCTTCAATTCCACAGAGAACCATAAAGGAAATCAACTGTGAGGGTGAATTCCTTATATCCAGTATTGTCCAATACAAAATACTTATTAAATTCTTTGCCAGTTTCCAACATTAAAGCTTTTTTTGCCAATAGTTTTATGCACTAAGTAGTTGCAGTTTCATAACCACTTGGCAATTCCATAGGTTAAAAAAAATAGCCTACCAGACTTAAAAGATGTGTTCTCTGACACTATATTATCTATAAGGCAGTTACTTTTGACAAGAGTGCTCAACTAGGAAGTTTACAGATTTCTTTTACCATATTTTGACAGGCCAGCATCCATCAAGGACAAGACCTTTGGTGAAAGGGGGTGTAAGATGCTCTAAGGTAAAGGAATCACTGAATTCCTGAAGCTCTTCCAATAGAAAAGTGCTTTGGAAATGACAGGTGTACTTAGGAGAAGGATGTGGGGCCTCAAAGCAGAGCTTCATAAGGGAGGACTCTTCGTAAGGAAGCTGGGCAAGGGGTTCTTTCCCCTCCACCTAAGTGTTTACAAGCACTGTGCAAAACGCAGTGCCCCTCAGTCCAGAACCTGGTCCCTAGGAAGCCCCAGGAAATACTTAGGCTTTACAAAAAAATAAAAGGTAGCATTTTAGAAATACAGTTCAACCACTTGGCCCATTCCATTTATTTATTTATGAAGTTCATTTATCTATTCTATAAAATTGTTTTCTTTAGTATGTCTTTGCAAGCTTTAATTCTTAATTATATTAAGGACTATTGTTTTGTTTTCTTTCCTTTCCTTACTGTTTTGTCTATGCTGCCCAACTCAAAAGGAAATTCTCAACTGGTTGTGTTCAGTTAGACTTTGGTCAGAGGGCAAGGTTGTCTCTTCACAAGGTATTAAGTCCCCAGCCTCTCTGTTCAGGGGTGATAACAACTGGCCAGGACTGTTGACAGCAGTTGAATCACACGACGGGCTGCAGTGGAGGTTGTACATTTAAGGGCAAATGGCTGCTGAGTGCCTTCCCCTCCACGACCTGGAGCTCTCGGAAGAAGGTTGTCCTTTCCTCCCAAAGGCTCCTTTCCTTCCAGCCTTCCCCTCCCACTTCAGTTGCTTCTCTTCTTCCTTCTCTTCTAACCCCAAACCCCCAAGCACACGTTGGGAACTTGTATGTGATTTCGTTTGGCTTTTGTTTCTGCTTTGTCATGAGTTGAGGATAGAAAAGCATGACTGGTGAGAGAACGGAAGGTAAGAAGGCAGATGACTATCTCAGTATGTAACAGCTGTTCGACGTCTGTGTACGGCCCAGGAAGATCATGTTCCTCCAAGGGGAGAGCCACTGGGCAGGAAAGGAGGCCCAGCCAACCTGGCTGACAAAATCAGGCACGGTCACTGTCAAAGGTGACGTGCTGCAACCAGCGGCGCCTCCCAGCCCATCTGATGCCGTCCCTCTGTCATCGTAGGTTTGAACATAACATCATTCCATTGACTTTTCGAAACTTGAATTTAGTAAAACTCTCTTCAAGATTTCTAGAGAATAATTTCAGTAGGAATATCCGTTTAACTTATTCTTAGTTAGTTCTTATTACCAGTTTATAGCCCATCAGAAATTTGGGCAGGTTTAGCATTTAGATGTATCGTTTCACACATGTATTTAAAATATCTCTTAGTTCTCCAAGCGTTCATTGTGAACAGTTATTTTACTCTTTTAAGGTCATAATTAATTCACATCCTTCCCACACCCTCCAGAATTTGGCTCAAAGGAGGTCACTCTTGATCTGCAGCTCTGCTAGAACTGATCAGAGAACCTAATAATGTGGAAAGCTGACTTTTCAGTGCTTACGTATAACTTTATTTCTCTACATCAGTGGCT
This sequence comes from Stenella coeruleoalba, assembly GCF_951394435.1. NCBI lineage: Eukaryota > Metazoa > Chordata > Mammalia > Artiodactyla > Delphinidae > Stenella > Stenella coeruleoalba. The sequence continues at coordinate 35,367,450 of NC_137148.1, forward strand.
CTCAACCTGGGCTACCTATTGTTTAAAAAATCTCAATACCCAGGCTGCACCCCTGACAGATTGGGTCAAGCCTCTGGGAGTAGACCAAGGCATCAGTATCTTCTTAAAACTCCTCAGTCGATTCCGATGTGCAGTCACAGTTAGGAAATGCTGCTCTTAGGGCTTGCCAGGTTACAGATTTCTGAGAGTTTAGTTAAGAGCACATCTGAGCTGGTCGTCTTTCCTTTCTGGGAATTTCTTGAGAAGCAGTAGAGAATTGTCTAACAAAAAAGCTATTTTTTACTAGTGCTGAGAGTTTAGACGAAATCACAAGGATTTGTGTTTTAATCCCACCTCTGCAAACAACAGCAATATAAACACAGGCAACTCACTTAACTTCTCGGAATTCCAGTTTCACCCATGTCTAAGTGGAAATAGTACCCACCTTCTAGAACTGTTAGCAGTACTAAAGGAGATTACATAAATATTCAACATGATGTAACAATATGTAGCATGATGTATGAAACACAGTAATGATAACAAAGTAAACATGTCACTACAATCCTTATTTTCAAAATGAAAGCTCCAGAGAGAGAATAAAAGTGAATCCCAAGGTTATGGTCAAGATTTTTGAATGCTGATCAGTGTTAACACATTAACATTTCTTCAGGATGTGGGACCACTTGAATGGAATACTCATTTCTCTAAGAATTACTTTAGGGCCAAAGGTGGCTTCACTTGTCCATTGAAACATTCTTTTAAGAGATGTTTTTAAGAGTGTACTACTCTGTCTGTAGGTTTAGGCTAAAAAAACATCACAAGAGAGTAGGAAGTATTTCTAGTCTAGAAATGACTGTGTGTGGCTCATCAGAGAGGACCTCAGAGTGTATGATAACCATTTATTGCCTTCATAGTGAAACACAAAACAAGTTTCTACTGGGATTTTCAGATCAAATAGACAGGTGCTCATTTTAAGGTTAGGCCAGCACCTCTCAGACTTGGGAAACCTGAGCATGACTCAAAGGAACTGGACTTGAGGAAGGTTGAATGTCTTCAGCCACAGTGATAACAGCTGAAGCGGGAGGTGTCTGAGCAAGAGAGAAGCAGCAGTTGTATTACAGTTCTTCTTGCCTCCAGAAGAGAAGTCACCCACTTTCCCACACTCACTGTGACATATTCATTCGCTAAGAAAAGTAGTTTATGTCATTCTTAAACACAGCTCTGAAGTTCTGATATATACTGAATTTGTTTATTATATCAATATATCAACAGCCTTCAGATATTTACTATGGGTAATATTTTTCCCTATCCATCCTCCAAATTAATCCATCAGCTGGGTCCTCTGCCTCAGATTCTCTCACAAGGCTGCACTCAAAGTACCAGCGAGGGCCATGGTCTCATCCGAAGTCTGAAATGGGGAAGGATCGGCTTCCATGCTCACTTTCGTGGTTGTTTCCCAGGACTCAGTTCTTGGAGGGTTGTTAGACTGAGGGCCTCAACGTCTTGCTGGTTGTGGACCAGAGGCCACTCTCCATTCTTTGCCCTGTGGTCCTCACTAACATGGCAGCTTGCTTCAGCAACAGACTAAGTCAGCTAGCAAGACAGAAGTCACAATCCTTTGTAACCTAATCACAGGTGTGACATCCCCTCAATGCTATCATATTCCATAGGTTCGAGGCAAGTTACTCAAGGGGAGGAAATATTCAAGGTTGTGGATAGGGATCCTTCAGGGAGGATTGAAGGAGGCAGGGATCCTTGGGGCCATCTGAGAGGCTGTCTGCTACAGCACCTAGCAGCACATACCCAGCCATAAAAGAAGGAAGGAAGGAAGGAGAGAAGGAGGGTGCAAGGAAGGAGAAAGAAAGGAGGAAGATAGGGAAAGGAAGGCAGGCAATGAAAGACAGACATTAAAAAAGTAGCTTTGCTGCACTGCGCCTACATCGGGATTCCTCTGTGGGCATGTATTTCATCACATTAGCACCACAACCATGAATTTCCTATTTCTTATTTAGAATGCAGGACAATATGGGGCTTTCTATATATCTGGAGTTAAAAGGAAACAGAATAAACAAGGATAGTAAGTTTAAGCAAGCAAAATGTGTTTCAAATTAATTCTTTTTAAGTTGTTTTTCCCCCAGCTAGCAAAGTTTTTTTTTTCCCTTCATGTTTCAAGTTTTCATATGAGGTTTATTATTCTTGCCATTATGTGGCAGGCTCATTGCACAGGGAGTATAGGAACCTGGATGGTGTTCTCTGGTGGTTTGGGCGCCAATGCCAAAATTATGTTTTGATTCTGTAGATTTTTATTAGTGGTTGTATATGTCACTTAATTGTAAAAGTGAAGTTGTAAAGTACCTTGGATCTCATCTATTCCAGCCTCTCTATTGAGAAAACTGAGGTCCAGATGACTTGAGACGGTCAAGGCTACATAGTATCAGAGCTGAGACTACATCACAAATCTCTCAGTTGGAAATCTGGTGTATTTCCTCTTCTCACATTCTGTTCAAAAAAACAGTCAGAATGTGCAATCCTCCCCTCAACCCTGCAGGCATTAAAACATGTTAGTTGTGGTTTAGATGTGGTGTATTTAGCACTGATTTTCTGGAAGGATCTAAAAGATAATACTTCCAGTGCTTCAGCTAATAGAAAAAGGAACTTTTCCAGGAACTCTACTGTATAATAGTTGCTTGCCTAAAGAAACATACACCTTTTTCATTTGTAATCGATGACACAGGCTCCAGTGCTTCAGTGCTCTGAGTGGGTTCATAAACATTGACCACAGTCTCCAAAATGGCCATGGAAGTCAGAAGAATAATGAAAATTGATAAACAGAAATGAGTTTTACCTCAGACCTGCTGCACATTCATAGCTGCAGTTTTCATAGATGCAGAGGAGCTTGGCTAATATCCTAACACACAGGAGTCTTCTCCACTTCCCACATTAGAATTGACACGTATATATATGCACAAGTTGTTGAAAGTAGGTATCTGTTTAATGATACCTATTTAATGAGTTTACTGGCTGAATCTTTTAAAAGAATGCAAACATGAGTGACTTTATCAAACATCTGTAAAAAGAGAAAAGCCTCTGTGGTTCTCTGGGGCCCAACGCAGCCATCCATGGTGGGCAGCTGCCACCATGCACATTGCTGGGCACACTTCGGGTGCCTGCCTAGGTTTCTCAGAAGTCAGGTGCGGACCCTCAGCCCATGGGCAGGTGCAGCCTAGAAGTTCAGTGACATTAACACCACCAGGGCAGCCCTCCACCGATGGGAGTTGGTGGATAAACGCCCTGGGCTCCCATCATTGTCGAGGACACAGGGAAGGCACACTTTTCACAGCTTCTCAGAGGGACCTCTGTGGGGTTGGATCCCTGTCAGCCACTATGGGCACGAGCCGAAGAGCAGACACTTTGTTAGCTGTTTTCCCTTCCCTACGTCCCTCTTTCCCTTTCCTGGGGTCACCCTCCAAATAAACTACCTGTGCCCAAATCCTCATCTCTAGCTCTGGTTTCTTAAACAGGCCCCAAGAAATAATGTCGGAAATAAAGACAAAATGGTTTGTCCCTGGAATCGGGACTGACAGAGAAATAACTGGCAGCCAGCAGTTCTGTAGCTGTGACCCAAGGAAACAGCATTTCTAGAAGAAGTGCTTGTTCTTGACCACTTTAAGTATGTGTTTCATTAGGACCATCTGTTACCCTCCCGATATCATGCCTTGCCTTTTCTTTTTATTCTGCAGATTCTTCCGGGAAGCCTAAATTCACCAAGTGCCGTTCACCTGAACTAGAGACTTTTTCATGCCACTGGACAGATGGGGTTCATCACGGTTTACAGAGCCCAGGATCCATACAGCTGTTCTATATCAGAAGGTGCAGGCTTCGTGCCTTTCTGACTTTTCTCTTCTACGGACTTTCTCATTAAAACGTATTGAGTGACATGCAGGGGTAGGAACAGAAATAACCTATTTTGATGACCTAAGTGCATTCATCCATTCATTTATTCAAAGATATTAATTAAGCCCTTACTCTATGTTGGGTACTGTTTTAGGCCCTGGAGCTACAGTAGTGATTACAAAAAGATAAAGTCCCTGGTCTCATGGAGATTTGTTTCCAGTGGGGGAAGACAGACAAAAAATTTTTTTAATTAAAAAATTAAATGTCAGCTGGCAACATGGTTAAGAAAAGTAAAGCCAGAAAGAGTGTTAGCACTGTGTAAATATATGCATGTGCTTGAGAGTGTGTGAAGGTATTAGTGAGCATGTTTGTGAGTGCAAGAATGTGTGTGAGTGTGTAAAAGTGGGTACAAGTATGACTGCATGAATGTGGGAAGGTGGGTGAGTATGCACGTGTGAATATGTGTGAGAGTGTGGGGGTGTGTGGTTGTGCATGAGTGTCTGTATGTGTAAATGTGCGTGAGCATATGGGGGAGTGAACAAAGTGAGTGTGCATGAGTGTGTGTGTGTATGTCAGGAGCTCAGAAGACATCTTAAATGAGGAGGTCATCGGAGGCCTCTCTGTGGTGCATTATAGCGGAGACGTAAATGAGGTGAGAGAGGCCATGTGAGTATCTGGGGGAAAGACTGTCCAGACAGAGGAAATTGCAAGTGCAAAGGCCCTGAGGCCAATGTGGCAGGTAGGAAGAAAGCAGGAGGCCGGATGGTACAAGGTGGAAGACAGGGAGAGTAATGGGGGAGAATTCAGAGGGTTAGCAGGGCCAGACTGAGACGAGCCTTGCAGGCCATGGTGCAGCCTACTTTCTCTGTGGTGGGAAGCCATAGGGGTTTATTTTAAAGATGTGTGTTTTAAAAGACTGGTTCCTATGTAGAAAATAGACTGTGTCCCTGTTAAATTAGTTTCATTCAGTGAGGGACTATGATACTTGTCTCTTCCATTTTTACTGATGGTCCTATAAAATAACGGGAAGAGTGAAACAAAGATCTTCCAACGTGATCACCACCCGAGTCGTTCATTTCTTACCCCTCCTCACCTGGCACGATTTCCATTTCTGTTTACTCTCATGTTGTACCTTTTTGCTTTTAAAATTTTAGGCTCAAACACTCTATCATCTCCTCTTTTCCTCTTTTCTTGCCAAGATGCAAGATTAGTGGAGACCCCTGATCTGGTGGTGGTCATCTGTCCAAGGATGGTGCTTTCAATCCCCCAGAGGAGCGGGGAAAGGAAAGGTAGAGGCAGCAGGCAGTTAAGGGCATGAGCTCAGGGCCAACCATCTCGCATTTCAGCCTGGCTCCGGCCCTCGCTCAGAGAGTGGTGCTCGGCAGATTAGTCAGTCTGTCAACAATTCAGCCGCCTCATTTGCAAAATGGAGATAATAGACCTTGCCACATGGCTTCTTGTGAGGGTTCTATTAACTAATCCATGAAAAACACTTATCACTGTGCTTGGTGACAAGCCTAGTAAGGACTGAATAAATGGTAGCTGCTATTCCTATTATTGGTAGCGGGATAATAATTGAAAATAATATAGAATTCTGATTGCTGGGCTACAAAAGTGATTTTTGATTCTTTACTGCTTATGATTATTGATGTGCTATAAGACCATTTTTAATGCAGAGCTGGATGCTTAATTTGCAAATAAATACCTTGAATTAGCAACTAGGACTGGCCTTAGTCACCTTCCAGATGTGTGAGAGGTCTCTCAGATGTACCCCAAAGGGCACACAGCAATGAGACGGTTGGGCATCAAATGCACTTTTTTCCCCAGCGAGGCTGATACTGCAGAGAGGTAGGGGCCGGCTGACAAAGCTGATTTGTATACATACATTTGGACAGGAAGCTAAAATGTCTGGTAACACTTTTGAAAGGAAGCAAAAATGTCTGGTAGCGCTTTTGAATATCCTCTGAAATTATTGTTAAATGAAGAGAGATTTAGTAAGTTCAATTTTCATACTTTTGCTTCAGCAGCTTAGAGCTCAATCAAAACAAAATAGGTTATTCATATTGGCACAACTAACTAAAATAAAGAGAGAAATAGCAGTTGGGCCCACTTTATGAAAACAGATTTTCACCACCCTAATATTCACCAAATTTGAACCTGAGTAAAAAGATCCAACAGGATGCAGCCTTCACAAATATATATTTGTCCCTTACCCCATCCATCAGGGCCACATACCTTTGCCTCCAGGCCTTCTCAGCACAGCCCAGGCTTTTCAGCATCCCTGGTCCAAACCCAGCCCTGTGCCAGTAGAGATGCTACTAAAAGTGTGACGAGGTGGGGGAAAGTCTTGGATCTATTCAGAAAGACGTCATCAATTATTGTCCTAGTAGAGTTTGGGATCCCAGGGGAAGAAATTGTCACATCCTCCAACCCCCTAAGTACAACCTCATAATTAGGGCCTACCAAACTGGCAAAATCAGTGTTTTGTGTTTTCTCTATAAGCGTTGAACTATTTTGAATATCTTAGCCAAAATAACATGAGCGCCCAGCCCGGTGTCTCTGGAAAGGGGAGAATTAAGGGAATTAGGAGTATCAGGAATATACATTACCAGGACTGCACCAATTAGAGTACAGATGTGTTGCCTTCATGTTACCCACTCACACAAAGCAGAAAATACAAACGCATTTTCTGACTCTTGTCATTGTTTCTTAGAATTCAGTTCCCAGGCAACTCCTGGGACTATAGAATCATGACTCCCCGTCCTTGATACAGAGATGAGACTGTGACATGATGTCAGCCAGAGCCAGAGCACTGGAGGCGGGGAGGAGAGGGAGGGGGCTGATGCACTCCCGGCCTGGCCTTGGTAGCTAAAGCACAAGAGAATCTAAACACGTCAGGCCCAGAGCGCGGGCCCAGAGGCAGCTGCAGGCTTGGCTGGCTCTGCTCCTGGCCAGGTGAGCTGGGGGAAGAGGCAGCGAATTCAGAACAGTCTGTGCCACCCTGTGATGGAGACCGTGCCCGATTCAGCCTCTGAGCTTGGAGGGGACTCAGCAAGAATGCAAATCACAGGCCTGGCAAAAAGAGGAGCCTGTCAGCATGCTCTGCTCTCAGCCTTTTGCCTGCAGATGCCTTGTTTTCAAAGAAGTGGGCATGTGAAGACTCAGTCTCAAAGATTCTCTCTCCCCCAACCCCACCAAACCCCCTCCCCAAATTACCCCGGCTTTTGAAAAGAAAGTTTCTTTTCCATGCAAGGTGGTGGGGGAAATTAGAAAGGAGAAAGAGCAGTTTTACTTTCTTTTCTTTTTTTAAGGAATGTGTTAAATTTTAAGCCTAAAACGCATGATCTGGAGATAATGAAAACAGTTGCCCTTAGAACATAAATGATGTTGTTTTGTTTTGTTTTTTTCTCTTCCAGTTGGTTACCTTTAAGTGGAAAGCATTTCTTCTGCTCTTTATTCTGATTTTTATTGATAGGCTGTTGCTATAGTTCTCACCGGTATGTGACAAGCCAGTCTGGGAGCAAACCTAGAGCACTTAAGTGTAGGGAGTAGCTTCCATAAACGGGCTTTGGTCATCTGTAGAGAAATTCAACCCAGTGAAGGCAGGCAACAGAGCATCGGTTTTGTGAGTCCATTTGTTTTTTTGCGGTACGCGGGCCTCTCACTGTTGTGGCCTCTCCCGTTGCGGAGCACAGGCTCAGCGGCCATGGCTCACGGGCCCAGCCGCTCCATGGCATGTGGGATCTTCCCGGACCGGGGCACGAACCCGCATCCCCTGCATTGGCAGGCGGACTCTCAACCACTGCGCCACCAGGGAAGCCCCCATTTTTTTCTTCTCTAAATTTAATAGTTTAAAAAGAAGTGTTAAATATGTATTTAAAATAAAATTCAACTTCAGTTAGTGAGGGAGGGGGTTGGGAGTTGTGTTTTGAACTAGCTCTTCCGGATCTATTGTGCTTAAGATAAGTGCTTTAAGTTGTTTGTTCCGTGGAGCTAATGGGTTGGGGACAATCTAAACAGTGTTTTTCCTACAGTCCCCATGGGGACCAGGGTGCTGACAAGCCAAAGTTGAGAAACTGTGAAATACACAGAGCTAACCTCCCTATTACAACTCCAGACCTGCTAAGCACTAGAATGTTTTAATAGTCACTTTAATACTGTCAGTTATGCTAAATGCATTTGATATGTCCTTTACTATTATATGGAAGCCTCATTTCCTGGGCAATCTCTTAAACCATTCTCTTTACTGTACTCTTATTTTGTTTGAAAGCCAAGATAAAACAAACCATACCATAGTTCAATGACCCACCTATCGATAGTTCTTTTTTATCTTTTTCCTATTCTAAACACATACACACAATACACACGATTCTTCCTTCTACCCTCTACCCGCTTAATTTTCCCATCAGAGCTGAATCTCCCTCTCATCCAAGAGTATGCAGCTTCTGAGAATCTCAACCAGAAATTAAGCAACAGTTCACTGTCCATGTTAATCCCAAGTTCTTTCCAACAGCTGACAAGCAGCTGTCTCCAGGACCCCCTGATGTTACACAACTTTCCTCCTAGTGCCAAACTTGGGAAACAGCTGTAAAGAAGGAAACATGTGTCTTCTCCCAGCTCTTCATCCTGCCTTCCCACAGCCTGCAGGGTCCTTGCTGTCCACTGCTGCCCAGCACCCATCCCCCTGGGGTTGTCTGGCCTGCCACAGTCTGGCCTGCCAGCCCCAAGCACCTCAGCCGACACAAGGTCATTCCTACCCCCTTCTCCCTCAGCCACAGATTACCTGGCTTTATGTCTCCTGGACTTGTAAACCCCCTTCTCGGCCGATAGCCTAGTGAAGAGTAAGTAAATAATCAATTACCCCACCTAAGTAGCAATTCTAATTTAAGAAAGTTTTTCCCAATGATTCCATTGCCTTCTGTTCCCTCTCTTCCTTTCCCTGTTGCCATCTGTTAAACTTTTACCCATCTTCAAGATTGCTAAAAACACTACTTCCACCTTGAAGCCTTCCATGAACAGCCAGAGCAATCATTCCCTCTTCTAACTCCAGTGAGTACGATGTGTAAACACTTAGCCACACTGCTTTGTAATACAGTTTCTTGGTCATTCTCCTGAGGCAGGAGTAATTCACATGAATCCCGCATAATATCTGGCACGGTGTTTTATATATAATCAATGCTTATGAAATATCAGTATACTGAATAAAGGAGACAAAAAAAGAAAGTACTCGGATGGTAATTTCTGAGTCGTCTTCTAGCCTGAAGGTAGTGATCAAGTCTTATTAATCATTATAGCCACACAGTGCTAGTGCCAGCTATCATGCTTACATACTGCTTGCATTGGAGACACCCAGTGATGGCTTGCTGAATTCAGTCATTCAGTCAGGCAAGCAGATGGGAAATGGGAGGAGAGCTGTGTCACATTGTCTCACATGTTTGCTCAGTTCCTGCTGGGATGGACTTGAGTCTGAGCGATCTTTGGATTGCTCTGCATTTTTGTTCAGGTCCCCTTTAGCAGCTGATCAGGGAATATCCTTTCCCCAAACTGACGTCCTCCCACAGTGAACTTCCTGGCATCTCTTTTTTCTTCGACACACATCCTGCTGTTGTTCTAAGTCATCTGGGTAAATGATGCTTTCTGTAGACTGGGATAGAGGTGAATAACTCTATGGTAGAATTTAAATATGGAGATGTAGCTTTTCTGATTTCTTCAGTGTTCTCCATGTGTCCATCTATCCCTCATGACTTGTTTTGTTTGTTCTTATCTGATCGAAGATATAGGAAAAGATGAACTTGTTCTTTGTAGAGAAACCAAAAAAGGAACTGCTGGCAAACACATTGATTCAGTTCAGCCCATTTTTGTTTTCCTTTTTTTGATATTATAATTAAATGTCCATTTCTATTTACAAAATGGAGAAGAAAAATGCTTTCTCAGTTTGGAGAATTTTTTTTAATTTCTGGGTCCATGGCTTTTGTCTCTTTTATGAGTAGAGGGGAAAATCCTAGGACTCCCATGTTTCTTAAAGGTTACCTGGATGTCCAGCATGTTTGAAATGTTCCCGTGGCTCTTCATGTAATTAAGGAAAAAAAATCAGGAGAATGGGAAGGAGTTCGAGGCAACAGGAAACCATCCCCCCCAAACAATGGACAGCTTTGGGGAGATGGACACAGGATGCAGCAGTTCAGAGTAGGGCGGTAGCCAATTGTCCACTTCAGGGCCACCCAAATCTCCATGTCACTCAGCCTGCAGAACACCATCCATGTGCTGCCTCAGCTTCTTCCACCATGAGTTGGGGGAATACCCAGGTTTAAAGACTCAGCTATTCTCTGGGAATCTCTATAGTTTGGGGGTTGACTCTCCGCAGTATTTTAATAAAGGAACATTTTTAAACCTTCGTAAGCCTGAGAACCCTCATCTGCAGAATGGGGGTAATGAAGTACCTACCAATAAATCACTTAATTTAGGAGCTGGTTCATTATACACAGTCAATGAAGGGATGCTTTTGGTATAGGCAGAAGTACCAAATGGCCTTCTATCGGTCTACAGACACTGATCATCAGTCCACAGATGTGCTACTTCTTGGAAATGGTGCCACTAAGATACTTGCTCATAACATAGTCGTGTCCCAATTTATTGACTCTGACTGCCAAGCACCTTGCTTTGGCTTAAGCTATGGCATGATTTGGGGGAACAATTCATCCTTTTTTACCCTCCATTTCAGGAGCACTCAAGAATGGACTCAAGAATGGAAAGAATGCCCCGATTATGTCTCTGCTGGAGAAAACAGCTGTTACTTTAATTCATCTTATACCTCCATTTGGATCCCCTACTGTATCAAGCTAACTAGCAATGGCGATACTGTGGATCAAAAGTGTTTCTCTGTTGAGGAAATAGGTAAATCACAGGTTTGTGTTTTATTTGACATGGCTTTAGATTAAATAAGTGGGGAAGGCTGCAAAGTCCAAGTGTATGCAAATAGGAAGACTGTGTCATTGCACTCTGTAGAGGGATGGCGGTCTCCTTTACAGTGCATGGGATCAGCTGGTGAACAAGAGAGAAAGGGCAGAGGGAGCTTGGGTTGGCTCTAACATGAAAGAAATCTGGCAGTAAATGTTGTAAAGAAAAGAATAGGAGTCTTATGGAGTCTTTTCCTTGAGAAGGTCGCTAAAGCTGGATTGTATTCTTGTGTGCCGCTGCAAGGGACAAACTCAACGCACTCTTAAGATTCCTTCTCTCCTAATGATTTGGTATGATTATTATATTCTGATCTACTGAAATACATTGGCCTTGATCTCTGTCACTGCTATAATAAAAGCCTAGATTTTCTTTACCACAAGGCATAATCATTCTGGAATTTTACATGGACAGAACAGCCAAAATCAGTTTAAAGACATGTTTATAAGATCTCAAAACAAACACTGGAGGTAATCAGCTCAGTGAACGAAGTGAAAGTTCCAAGCAGCGTATCCCTTGCGCATCATGTGGACACAGGGGAAATGAAACAAAACAAACAACCATAATTGGAATATTCATGTTTATACTATAATAGTATAAACAGCTAAATAGAAAGAATCAAAGAAGGACCATGAGTAGCTGATGTTGGTGCCTCAGATCTATCCACAAAGCTCATTTGTTGCTTATAGGAATTCCTTGGAGCCTCTCTCAGACGTGTTGTTCTTGTGTGTGGTTTCCCAGGCATCAGCAGACTGGAAGAGACAGAGAGAGTGTGGGTAGAAGTTGCAGATGGAAACAAGTAAATCTGATAGCCTGACTTTGAGGGAGAAGATTGAGAAAACTGTACCACGCAGAAAAGAGAACCCAATTATACGGTTTAGAGGAACTATTCGTACATATGCCCTAACGTCAATAGATGTAGCTGTCTAGTGGCTAAATGGGTAGTAGAAAGACTACTGTGTCAAGACCCGTGTTCTAACCCTGTCCCTGCCAAGTGCCACGAGCCGGGCCCTGTGCTGGGTGTGTTGGCTACAGAACGAGTAAGACGCAGTCAAGTAGGGAAATCAGGCAGGTTAACAAGTAATTGTGATACAGCACAATAGGTGCCGGACTCAAGGTGTGTGGAATGCACAGCAAGCCAAGGTTGTGGCCAGAGGTGGGAATGATTGACTGGGCCCGAGGGTAGAGAAAGGGCTGCACAGAGATGGTGACTAGTTCAGTTACTTCTTAAAGCATCAGCAGGAGTTGCCAGTTATACAAGATGGACTGTGTCTTCCAACAGCGACTAAGTTCCAAAAGTGACAAACAGCACAGAATGTTCACAGACTCGGGAGCAGTTTGGCAGGCCTGACTCGCTGGCCAGAGAAATCATCAATTGATCTTGTGTACCCCACAGAGGAATTTGGACTTTACCTTACTGCCCAGGGGTACATTTGAGGATGCTTAAGCAGGGAAATGACCTCAGGATATTTATTGCTAACCCTTACAAAGCATTTACCATAGATCAGGTATGATCACTGTGTGAGATAGGTTCTATTATAATCCCCATTTTACAGATGATGAAACTGATCCCCAAAGCAGGGGATCAATGACTAGCTCAAGGTCAGACAGCTGGTAGGCAGAGCTGAGATTCAAACCTAAGCAGCATAGCTCCAGAGCCCATGCTCTTAACCTCAAAGCCATACAGCATGGTACTATTGTCTCAGGGGAATTCGTCTTGCTGCAGTGTAGAGGGTAGATTGGAATAGCACAGACTAGAGGTATGGGGATTAGAAGACTTTGTGATAATCAAGGCAAAAGATGATGACGGGCAGAGTTACCATGAAAGCAGGTAGGGAGGGAGCTGAGAGTGAGAGACAACAAAGAACCGAGGTGAACCTAGATCTGAAGATGACAGCCACAAGCCTCAGCTTCCTCATGTATTATGAATGTATTCTACTAGACCTCACAGGGCTCGTCTTTGGATTTAAAGTCATATTACTTAGGCATCTGTCATTCATTCAGTTTATTCAGCCAATCGTTGAGTCTCTTCCTTAGACCAGGCAGTGTTCTAGGTGCTGGGGACAGAAAACGTCTGCCCTAGTGGGACATTTTCCCAGTGAGGGTGGAAAGAGACCATGCTGGGAAGAGAGGTAACATCGGGAGGGAGAAAAGCATGCTGGAGAGGTTGCACTGGTAGCGTTATCAGACACGGCTTCACCGAGACAGCGACACTTGAGTGAAGAAGGAAATGAGAGAACAGTCACGTGTCCACCTGAGGGAAGAGGGCACAGGAAGGGTAAAGATCCTGGAGCGGGAGCATGCCTTTGCTCTCTCAAGGAACAGCATGGGGTAGCGAGGGGATACACAGAGAGCGAGGAGGCGCGTGGTCATAGACCAGATCCCAGAGGTCAGAGGGTCAAGGCTAAGGTACCCTTTAAGCCATGTGTGACTTTGGCTTTCATCTGAAGTGAGATAGGAAGCCTTTGGAAGGCTTTAAATGATGAGTGATATGACCTAACTTAAGATGACCACCATGTCCACAGTATTGAGGGCTGTGTTGAGAATAGACTGAAGGGGGACAAGGACCACAGGAAGAGACTAGTTGGGAGGCTAATGCAGCAACAACAACAACAACAAAAAAAAATGATAATGGCTAGGACCAGGTTAGAGCCATGCAGCTGATGAGAAGTGGGTGGATTTGGGGAGTATCTTGGAAGTACAGCTGACAGAATGTGGGATGGTGAAAAAAAAGATGAGTCCAGGGGCTTCCCTGGTGGCGCAGTGGTTGAGAGTCCGCCTGCCGATGCAGGGGGAAGATCCCACATGCCGCGGAGCGGCTGGGCCCGTGAGCCATGGCCGCTGAGCCTGCGCGTCCGGAGCCTGTGCTCTGCAATAGGAGAGGCCACAACAGTGAGAGGCCCGCGTACCGCAAAAAAAAAAAAAAAAAAAAAAGATGAGTCCGGGAAGAGTTGAATTTTTATCCTGAGCAACTGGAGGAATGGAGTCGCCATTAACAGAACCAGGGAAGGTAGAAGAGGAGCAAGCTTCAGGCAGAAGACTTGCCTTTGAATGCATTCAGTTTCAGATGCTTTTTAAGTATCTCAGAGTGTTTCTCACACTGTGATGTGTCAACTAAGGCACCTAGAAATAAGCATAAAAGTAAGGAAGAGGTGATTATTATGCTCGTAACGGTGGTACTGAGCCTTCTCAAAAAGGACCCAGTTCTATATCCTCTATTTAAAGTAGGAAGATTTGTAAGATGCAAAATGAGTAATAGGTTGGAGACAACTTTGCATTAAAAACATTTTTATAGTTCAGTCATATAAAGGGTTAAGCTTTGGTTTTCAGAATTCATCAGTCCCCAACAAATCCAGAAAGATGAGGTATAACTATCATGATGTGGGTAGCTTAGCTATTTTGCAAATCCCTTCAATTTAATTTCCAAAATGTGGTCATGATTAGTCAAATTGGGACTTTCTCATTTTTTATAAAGTAGTATCCACTCCACAGTGGTCAGTAGCATGCAGTTAAGTAAAACACAGAAAACACTGATTCATTACCATTTGAGAGAGCAGTGTAATGCCTTCATTTTATATCTGAAGAAATGATCACATGTGGCTAGGAAGACAAGCTAAGGAGTATTTACTGAGTGTTTGGAAGGAGTGTGCTTCTGTAGCCGTACAGAAGTGGCAAAGACAAGAAATGAGAAAGAAAATAAGAAAGATCTTGCCCCAGGTCACATACAGCTTGGAAGAAAAAAGATTTCTCCACCCCTAGTTCCAAAACAGCGACATGTTTAAATACCATAGATCTTTCTGACTCTCTCTTCCTTCAGTTCTGAGTTAAAGTGAATTCCTTTGCCAAAATCCCAAAGTATTAATCCTACCAGAGCCAAAAGAAGTGTAAAACATGGCAAATCTTTAAGAATAGCTATAGATCAGATTTTAAACTCAAAAAGAAGTTTTTTATAGGGGCTTTTTTTTTAAGTTAAAAACAGATCATCCTTAAGTTAAAAACAGATCATCCTTAAGTTAAAAAATGATTCACTTTGTTGTAAAGCAGAAACTAACACACCATCGTAAACCAATTATACTCCAATAAAGATGTTAAAAAAAATGATACTGTCCCATAAAGTGGGAATATTGGAAGAATTAAGAGTTTGAATAATAAAAATGTATAAAGTAACAGTCTCTTCGGAAGAAAGCATTCCACTAATATCGAGCTGTGTCTGTGTACTAATTCTCTGTTGAAATGCCCAGTGCAACCAGATCCACCCATTGGCCTCAACTGGACTTTACTGAACATCAGTTTAACAGGGATTCATGCAGATATCCAAGTGAGATGGGAACCACCACCAAATGCAGATGTTCAGAAGGGGTGGATAGTCCTGGAATATGAACTGCAATACAAAGAAGTAAATGAGACCCAGTGGAAAATGGTAAGATATCATTACATCTCACATTTAAAAATCCTTTGACTTTTCTTCTCTTTAGTTTAACAACCCCCTCTCATTTATAGACTTCCTTTTGACTTAATACCACATGCCCATGCTATATGCTCTCTAATTTCTTATTTGAGAAAAATGGATATAATCAGTAAAATATCATCTTGGAATTCTTTAAGACAGCAAATGCTTACATGGAGTTTTATACAGAAACCTATGGAAGGAAAGGAAAACTATATTTCCCCAGTCATCATTGGTATCCAGTTGAACTTCAGAACAATATCGTGCACTGTAGCCACTTAGCTGCCTTTGAGGGTGTGGCTAAACATGGGAAGGGTTATGATCAAGGTCAACAGTGAGCTGTGGCTAAATATTCTCCCATGATTTTAGTTGCTACTCTTCACCAGACCCCCATTAAAATAAGTTCTTGAGTGACTCCAGGAGGGAAACAGAGGGGGAGGGAATCGATCCCCTAGAGGTTTCAGAAGGATGTTTTGTTACATACCTCAAGGGAGAATCAAGCTAAGAGGTTTTTAATGTAAGCAAGTGGCATGGTACTGGTTGACCTCTGAACCCCACACTTCCTTGCCAAGTGTATGGGAACTGGGCACTTCGATAAAGTCCACATGGCGCACAACAAGAAGAAACCAGGATTATCATGCTGCTCCCAATGTAACCAATTCTAAATCAGTCTAGCCACAGCCACAGGCCTGGCCAAGCCAAGTGGTTTCTGGCTGGTCACCAGGTCGTGCCCAGCAGCCCCGCACAGCCTCACTCGCAGAATTTTGAGACACCGGGCCCTGTCCATTCAGTGAACTGCTGAGGAAGAAGCCAGTTTTGTCATTAGAGGAAAGTTAAGTTTAGAGCAGCTGTGCACAGTTAAGTATTGGGCTTCAAGGTTCTCAAAATTAAAATTAAACCATTTTAATTTAGATATCTGTTCCATAACTTGGTGCAGAAAAGCTTGGCTGGATGCTGAGTCAAACAAGGCTTTCTAAATTCAAGCTTCAGTCAAACATTTGTTCAGCAACCAGGTATTGAAATAACTACCGTGCATGAGGCACGGTGCTAGGCACCCCAGGGCAGCAGTTCCCAAAGTGTAAACTTTGGACCCCTGAGGGTCCCTGGGACCCTTTCAGGGAGTCCACAAGCTCAAGACTATTTTCATGATAATACTAGAATGTTCTTTCCTTTTTTCACCGTGTCGAGATTTACACAGATGGTACAAACACAATGGTGGAAACACTGCTGCTGCCTTAGCACGAATCAAGGCAGTAATTCCAAATCGTACTGACAGTCACTGTATTCTTCACCACCATGCACTCATAGTTAAGAAGCAGTGAGCAGGGCTGGGGGGAGGTGGCTTCACATAAGAATGTCCTCGATGAAGCTGCATATATTATTAATTTTATTAAATCACGACTTCTGAATATGTAGCTTTTTAATCTTCTGTGTGACACATGGGAAGTACACCTAAAGCACTGCAGCTACATACTGAGGTGTGGTTGGTTATCTTGAGAAAAGGCATGTAAACACCTGAGTTGCCTGCTAGAACTAGCTGCTTTTTGCTTGGAATACCATTTTTACTTTGAAAGAATAACTGATAAACAGCTGGATGGCTTTTCATATTTGAGTTGGCAAATCCTTGGCAACATTTCTTGAAAAAGTGAACTTAACACTTAAGAAAAACAATTGACAGTATTTGTTGCCAAGGAGAAAATTTGAGCTTTCAAGGTTAAATTCGAATTTTGGAAAACTTGCCATCTGCAGCTGTGAGCTTGATAGCTTCCCCAACCTTTGAAGATCTCCTAATGAGATCAACGGTGATATAAGCAAAAGTGAGGTTTTTTTAAAATATTTATAGTGAAATGTGTGAACATTTAGAAAATCTGCATAACTCAGTGAACAATATTTTCCAAATGACCAGTACGTACTGTAACCAAAACCACACATGGGGAAATGATCCATTCAAAGTACTAGATGGAATGGTGGATTTTAATATAATGAAGTATGAAAGGTTCATTGATAGAGTTTCAGATTCCACATTGCAACTAACCTTTAAGAAAATACCACTTACTGAGTTTTTTTGTTGGTGTTAAAGAAGAATATATACAATCATCTGAAAAGAGTATTAAAATATCTCTTCCATTTTCTAACTATATATCTGTGAGACCAAGTTTTATTTATGCACTTCAACCAAAACAACACATCCTAGCAGTTTTAATTCAGAGACAGTTGTAAAAATACAGCCATTAAGCCAGATATTAAAGAGATTAGCAAAAATGTAAAACAATGTCATTTTTCTCACTATAATTTTATTCTTTCAGAAAGTACAATAATTTTTATAAAAATGTTAACGTAAAATCTATTATTTTAATTTTGAAATTAGTATTTTTAAAATTCTCATTTTCAGTTTCTAGTATGGTAAATAGTGAAAGTTATAACCCAAAAAAACCAAAATCTTTCGGATTCTCAATCATTTTTAAGAGTGTGGAGGAGACCTGAAACAAAAAAAGTTTGACACCCTAGAAAAAGCAAAGATGTAAATCAGAACATTAGCACACAAACTGAGTGCTGATAGTTTGAACACAGAAAGTCCATGGCCTGTAGTTCTGTCCCAGGTGAGGCACTGATAGGAATCACACACTCTGAGCCAGATGCGTGGGAGCATGGGACTCCGTCGACCATTCAGGGCTGCATCCCAACTTGGCTTTGCGGCACTTTTCATTGCACCCCTGCTGAATCTCATCAGATAAGTCCAAAGGGGTCAATTAACTTTTACTTTACTTACCTTTTATAAATGAAGTTACACATTCATGATATTTATAAGTTTGGTAATTTGCAAGGTATCTCAGAATTGTCATGAGTATCAAGGGCCCATCTATAGAATTGACCTCTCTTGAAGAACTTACATTCTACTTGGTTATGAGAACAAGAGGCATAAGCATAAAAAGAAGAGAGGGTTGTAAGTCAAGGGGGAAAAGGCTAATGTTTGATGCTTGTATCAGGAATTCATGTTACATTTGACAATATTGAATTTGGTATTACTATGCCCATTTTTAATTTATGAAACACATTTTGAATATAAAAGTAATTCTAATGACCATGTAGTTGCTTACAACTATTTACCTGCTAAACCAAGTTAAGAATTTGTTGGTTTTTATTTTTTTTTTTAAGACTTAATGGGTGGCGTAGAATTATCCACAATGTGTTGGCCATCTCTTGAGTACCCACTATATACCTGGTATTGTGCTGGGCTTTGGAAATGTAAAGAAAATGAAGGCATCGTTTGCCCCCAGGGAATTTGCAGTATAATATAGAAATTAGAGCAATGAATTAAAAGAAGTAATATGTGTACTACCTGGCAGGATGGAGTAGGGATAATTGCCAGAAGAGGCTTCTTAGAATATCAGCAGTACTTGCACTGAGAATTAGCCAAGAATAGGCTTTCCCTTATAGGAAGGTGGCAGGGAGCAGGGCGGGTATTAGGAGGCCTGTGAGCAAATTTGAGTTTGGTGTGGCTGGTGTGGAAGGGTGAGGGAAGATGGAGAGGGGGCTATGGGTCGAATGGCCGAGGGTCCCTTTTTGGTTTTGTTATTAATGAAATCTGTAAAGAAATAGTACTGGTGACAGTGACAGAGAAATGAGGGCTTCAAGAATGGAAACATAGGCTTTTTAAAATAGTTTAAGAAAAATAATAAAATGAATTTAATATTCAGAAGCATTTTAGGTATACAAATATTCCATATATTAAGCATCTATAAAAGATGCAAACCAACCATTCTGTGTACATAGGAGAAAAAAAGAGGTACTTTGTGAGTAGAAACTAACTGAGGTGAAGGGAAATTTGTTTTAGAAGCTGAAGGCCCAGGCTCTGACTTAATAAAACAAATTATGAGAATCTTATTTATGTGATAAAACCCATGCTGTTGAAGAAGAGAATGTTCCTAATTTTCTATAAACAGGAACAAGATGTTCTACCCAAAAACACAAGAAAACCACATATTGTGTACCTGCTTTGAATATGTGACTTGGAGGAAAACACCATCATTAGTTGTGTCTAACCTCTTTGATAGCAACATGTCTTAAAGGTCTAATAGCCTCACCTACCCTTCCCTGGGAAGGTAAAGGAACATCCTGGCCTTCAGGGTTGTGGAATCCTGTTGGTTGTTACCAAAGGCCTCCAGTGACTTTTCTTCACAAATTTTGAATAGCAAACTATTTTGAGGTGGCTTTAAGCCTTCTAGAGCAAGCTGATAGAATTGTTTGAAAGTTTAATTAAGACAACTATGATTTTTCTAGGACACTTTCCAATTCTGTGATCATATGAATGACTACCCAGGATTTCCAAAGAACAGATACAGATATAGGAAATATGTGTTTCTTTCTGTTCTGATGTCTTTATATAAGAATGTAATATCCCAAAGGGTAGGCAGTGTATCTGTAATCTTTATAATTCTGCCATTCACTATAATTCTATTATGCTTTGATCTTAGTAGAATATCTGACAGCCTAATGCAAAGATATAGCTGCATTTCTTTAAACAAGTCTATCCTATCTTTGTGTTTATACCAAAATAAATTTGAAGACTACTCCCCATTTAACAAAATGATTCTTTTTTTACCATTTTTTAATTGAAGTATAGTTAATTTACAATGTTGTGTTACTAAGTTATTTGCCTTGATCTTTCTCTAAATAGCAAACTCCACCAGCGCATTTTAAAACATTGCCTACTTTACAGAAATTCATTTTGAATACGAATGTAGAAACACCTCATAGAGCTTATTGCATTGAGTTGTTGACTCTCTAACCAGTAAGTTTTATATTTTGTCTTGAAAGATGGACCCTGTATTGTCAACATCAGTTCCAGTGTACTCATTGAGACTGGATAAAGAGTATGAAGTGCGTGTGAGATCCAGACAACGAAACTCTGAAAAATATGGCGAGTTCAGTGAGGTGCTCTTTGTAACACTTCCTCAGATGAGACCGTTTGCATGTGAAGAAGGTAAACCTAAGAGATTAAGATGGAAGCCAACGTGGTTTTTGTCAATATACAGGGATTGTTAGGGTGTTGTCCAGATCAAGATACATTAGCATCAATTGTCAGGATGAGGGACCTTGAGTTCACTGCCTGTAACAGGTACTCTCCATTACAAAAGAGGAAGGAGGATTTCATTTTTGAATTATTCAGGAAAAGTCATGGGGTAGGTGCAAGTTAAAGAGCAGAAGATACACTAAGCTATTGATGGAGGGGGTGGGGTATCTCTGGATAACAGAATTTCAGGTGATTCTTTTCTTCATTTCTTTATTTCCTTGTTTCTGTATTTCTAGTATTTTCTATGAGTTTGTTTTGCACTTATAGTCAGAAAAAAATGTTTCTCATATACACACACAGTGAAGAAATTCTGAATCTGGATGGATGCCTGTCTATGTGGCATCTTAGAGAATTCCTAATATTGAGTCAGCATAAGTAGTCAATGGCAGGTGTTTATTGGTTTTAGAAAGTTTGGGTGCGGCTTTTACCTGGAGGAAGGCTTAATAAATCGTGTGCTAGATACGCTCAAGAGTGACAAGGAATATTTGAAGATCCTATATAAAAGAAATATAAACATATAGTTTAAAGAAATGAGATCTATGAATTCAGAATAAAAGAATTTAAATTTTTGGATACAGAAATAAAGAAGGCTGCTTAACAATGAATAGTAAGTGTATAAAGTATTATCACTCCCAAATGGGAATTGGCTATAACTCATCCCCATTAAAAACAGAAGGTTTACAGTGCCACATGAGGGTCTGAGGTTTGTTAACGAAACAATCACAAGCTACAGAGAAATTAAATTTATATTTCTGCACTTCCAGTACAGGTAGAATCCGTGATACTATATAACACAAATGAAAATGTCTATAGCACCATCTTTTCTACACTCTATTCAACAGACTTGTTGTTTCAAATGATACTTGATACAATGAAATTCAGGTTAAAAGCACATTTGCCACATGCCCTTTAACCTTATTGTGATGGCATTTAATTCCTTAACAAAAACATTTTTTAAACAAGCTTTTCTTCTCTGTTAAAAAAGAAAAAAATTAAACTCGCTTTCTATTATGTTCCTGAGTATATCATTGATATAAAATTATAGGTACCACAACATACAAAAAAATGATATTCTTTCCCCCACTAATTCTTTATAATATGCCTAATGTCTCCCTTGGGGCTTTTAATAACTGAATAAGAAAATAAATAAAATATTACAGCATAAAAGCCTACTTTCATAAAGAACGTTAAGGTAAATTCCACCTTAAAAGCAGTCAACCTCTGCCACTGCGGCACTTGTTCTTGAGAAATGAAATAGAAGTTTTACAGACGCCCACAAATTTGCTACAAATTATACTAAAATCTAAAGATGGGAGTCCTAGTACTGATCTTCTTCTGTCAAACAATATTTTTTAAGCATATTTTAAGCAATATTTAAGCAGAAAATGTATGCCCTGCATGTCTAAAAAGTTTCAGTAATGATTCAAAAGTAAAACTTTGATGGATCCTCAATCTGGAGGATAAAAAATATCACCACACCTTTAAAAAAAAAAAAGAACCAAGTGGACATTACTTAGGAAAAGTAGTATATTAACAGGCATCAATTTTTCCTAGAGCTGAAGCATTTTAATGACATACCCTGAATACATAAGGTGCTTAAAGCAGTTTGTTTGTATAAACATGGATTGTGCTTAAACTGTATGCTGTTTCTTTACTTTGATTTTCTTTTTTTGGTACATGAAAGGATCTGAGGAAGTGGATAGATGTGTTCTTGGAACAGAAAATACTCCTAAGTCATTGCAGTCTATTTCAGTGGTTATCAAATGAAATCACTGACTCTACTAGATGAATACAAAGTAGGAAGTTTTTTTATGTGGAACAGGAGAGTGAAATGTAAACTTCAACTATTCATAGTTCTGTGAGTGAGATGTTGTTCTTATGTTTTTCAGATTTCCGGTTTCCATGGTTCTTATTTATTATCTTTGGAACATTTGGACTAATGGTGACATTATTTTTATGCATATTTTCTAAACAACAAAGGTAAGTGTGATATAACATACTTTGATATGTTTTTGCCAGTTATTTAGCAAACATACATGTTTCCATTTATTGTTTGATGTTTTCTTTTGTGAATCATGAGTGAAATATTTCAACCCAGTGAAACGTTATGTCCAGTTATACATTTACCACTTTGTTGTGTTCATCATAGAGACATCACAGGTCTCAGTTCTATCTGGAAAGTTGCATAGGACATTAAGAGGCTGAGGCTAGTGACTATACACCTTGTGATATGTACCTCCTCAAAGTTCTGAAAAAATTGGCTCATTTATTCCAGGACCATAAGGCAGCAGTGAGGCTTTGGCTGAGTCTGACACAGTCCTAATGTAAGAGGAAATTTAAGTGGTAAACTAAAGCACCTAGATAATTCAATCTAATAAAACCTTTTTTGACTTCATATGATGATGATTTTAAGTAAATTTGGGTTTTATTGAAATTGCTTGGATAGTTATGATTTGGTATTTCATCTGCTTTTGTCAACACAGATAAAATTCTAAGCTTGAAGAGATTCCATTCTGCATTCTCTTGCAGTCAAAAGGCAGGTTCCAGTTATTATTCTGCCACTGCTGTTTAATCTCATTTGAGTCCCTTAATCTCTCTAGGCCTCCATGTTCTCATGGGTAATTTGAGGGTGTTGGATTATATGACCTTTAAATTTCCCTTAAGCTGTAAAGGCTAATTATTCTATTTTCATTCTTGAAAGAAACTCAGTACAGACTACAGGAACTTTTAATACAAAACATAGGAAAAGTTACTGGTACTGGTCGCCAGTTTTCTTACATTTAGAATATTTTTTTTTAAACGTCTTTATCAGAGTATAATTGCTTTACAATGGTGTGTTAGTTTCTGCTGTATAACAAAGTGAATCAGCTATATGCATATGTATATCCCCATATCTCCTCCCTCTTGCGTCTCCCTCCCTCCCACCCTCCCTATATCCCACCCCGCTAGGTCACAAAGCACCGAGCTGATCTCCCTGTGCTATGCGGCTGCTTCCCACTAGCTATCTATTTTACATTTGGTAGTGTATATAAGTCCATGCCACTCTCTCGCTTCGTCCCAGCTTACCCTTACCCCTCCCCATGTCCTCAAGTCCATTCTCTATGTCTGCATCTTTATTCCTGTCCTGCCCCTAGGTTCTTCAGAACCTTTTTTTTTTTTAGATTCCATATATGTGTGTTAGCATACGGTATTTGTTTTCCTCTTTCTGACTTACTTCACTCTGTAGGACAGACTCTAGGTCCATCCACCTCACTACAAATAACTCAGTTTCATGTCTTTTTATGGCTGAGTAGTATGCCATTGTATATATGTGCCACATCTTCTTTATCCATTCATCCGATGATGGACACTTAGGTTGTTTCTATCTCCTGGCTATTGTAAATAGAGCTGCAATGAACATTGTGGTACAGACTCTTTTTGAATTATGGTTTTCTCAGGGTATATGCCCAGTAGTGGGATTACTGGGTCATATGGTAGTTTAGAATATTCTTTAAGTCCCATGGGTTAATCTTGCCCCTTCTCCTAGAATTAGGGTAGCTAACACTCTGTTTGCCTGAGACTTCCCTGGTTTTAGCACTGAAAGTCCTGTGTCCAGGCAAACCAAGACAGTTGGTTACTCTAGCTAGGACTAAAGACAAGTCTCCAGGTGAAGCCAAGACGCATCTACAAATCAGAATAGGATCTATGTGAATATATTGTAAACGCTTTTTAATTTGTATTTTGAAGCTGTATAGTATTTGTAAACATCAAAATAGAGTTTCAGTAGAGAGAAGAATTCTCAGAATTCTAGAGTTCCAGAGTGTCAAGCATGCTAAAAGTCTCCAAGTGAATGTAGGAAGGGTTAATCTCCAATTTTATAATGTAAGCTCAGGAGAAAACAAAATTCCCTCTGTAGAATTTTATTTTCTATCTAACTTTCTAGCAACATTACTATCTTAGAAATACAAGTATTATAAAGCAGGATAACACACTTTTCAATTGTGGGGGGGGAGTTAGTAAATAAGTAAATAATTATTTAGAATTTTAAGTAATTTATATATTTAAGCAATGCCAACAGCAAAGGAGTCAAATTATTCTGTTGATTAATTTGAATTCACTGATCTGTACAGTTAGGCGATGGGCTAATTTATGTGTACCTGCAGTAGATAAACCCACTATGTACATAACGGAATTTACTTTTAACATTAGTTGTCAATTTCGAGTCATCATGAAGACCAAGCAAATTTGTTATGTTGCTTAAAATTACATTAGTTAACAATATTTGAAAGAAAAAATAATCCTCCAAATACAATTTCAAAGGAAATATATTAACCTTTGTCTAAAAGAGTGTTTTCTATGAATAATGAAGTTCTTAACTATGACGCTTGGTCAAAATCACCAAATTGGGAAAAATTTTGGAAATTTGTACTGCCAAATTTCCTGTTCTAAATTAAGTTTTCCGTGGAAAACAATTAACCTTTCTTTTTTCACGTACCCATAAAAACCCTTATCATTGTCTAAATTTCCATGTTCTAATGAAAGTAGGAAATGGTAGAAAATAGCTGACAGCAAGTGTGGAAAGAACAATTAAAATGAAACTCAAAGAATGAGGTGCTATGCCAGTTTACCCCAGAACTTCAGGACTGTAAAGGACTTCAGGTGCTCTTTGCTTGAGGTTTTGTTAGTTCACAAACCAAGCCATTGCTCCCTTTCTTAGTCCAGATCATTGAGTCAACTCTAGCAAAATTTATAGTGTAATTTGGATTTGAATAAAATGATAGAAAAATCAGAAACGTAGTTTCATGCCAGTTTATCGTTATTCTACACTCTGTGGCTCCCACCATATGACCTACTCCAGCCTTCAAGCTATGACTAATCCAGGAAGGAATAACTGAACCAACATAAAACAGAAGTGACAAACTGGCAACCTGAAAGCCAAATTCAGCCCACAGATCCATGTTTTGTTGTTTTATGTTCTTTTGATTTTGGAGTAAAGGTTTTCCTGCAAAGTGTTTATAAAACAGGGAATTTTCACACAAAAATCCAGATTACCAGATTACCTTTAAAAACAGATCTAGTGAAACTGGGCTGATATTTCTGCATGGCAACATGTGCAACAACCATCCCATTTGCAAAGGGCATATGTTCTCTGTCACCATTCCCATCCCTCCCTATGACTTTGTACCAGGCCCGCTATATTCAGTTGCATGACTGGCTTGGGTCCTCCAAGCTGCAGGGTCTGCCACCCTGGCCTAAAGTCAACCACAACCCCTAGAAATCTATCAAGTACCTAAATGCATCATCCTCTTCAAAAAAAAAAAAAAGAGGCACCCATACAAAGTAAAGTGTTAGACATTTAGGAAACTTTGCCTCCTGTAACTGGGGTTTTGTTGCATTTTTCTATGTGTTTGAACCTGTGAACTATTCATTTAGAGATGCAGAACCAAGTTTAACCCATCAGTGCGACAGAAGGCAAAGGGCCCAGGTTTTGGAGTCAGCTGGTTTGGATTTGAGCGCCAGCTGAGCCAAGTATTAGTGTGTGATTTGAACATGTTCCTTAAATATCTAAATCTTTCCACAGATAATGTCTTCTGCCTCCCTGGTAGTGGTAAGGATTAAATGAAATGTTTAGTGCAAGGGTTGACAAAGTTGTTTTAAAAATGACCAAACAGTAAATTTTTAGGCTTTCTAGGCTATGCAATCTCTGTCACCACTACTCAGCTCTGCCACTGTGGCGTGAAAGCAGCCATAGATGATATGCAAACTATTTTACATAGATAATATGTAAAATGACCATGACCATGTTCCAATAAAACTTTATTTACAAAAACAGAGGGCAGACCACATTTGGCCCATAGACCGTAATTTGCTGACCCAGAGTCTAGTGCAAGATACATCTCATAGTGGTTTATCAGAAGCATTCAAAAATGGTAGCAGTTATTAATAACATGAATTTTTTCTATAACTTCTGTTCATCAGTAACAATTTAACACCGTCCCACAGAGTAAACCTAGTGGAGTCTACTCAAACACAACTTGCGGAATTTGGCTTATTCCTTGGATTATGTAAAAAGGTGGTGGAAACATGCAAAAAACGTTCATTCACACTAAGCAGACTATCAGCTGATACCCAAAACTCAGATTGGAATGGATAATCTCTGAGCTTTAGTCCAGAGCCACAATGTTAATTTTTTTTCTTTTAATTGAAGTATAATTGCTTTACAATGTTGTGTTAGTTTCTCGTGTACAGTGAACTGAATCAGCTATATGTATATATATATATATATATCCCCTCCCTCTTGGACCTCCCTCACCCCCATCCCACCCATCTAGGTTATCACAGAGCACCGAGCTGAGCTCCCTGTGCTATAGAGCAGGTTCCCACTAGCTAGCTATTTTACACATGGTAGTGTATTGATGTCAAACCTAATCTCCCAATTCATCCCACCCTCCCCTTCCCCACTGTGTCCACACGTCCATTCTCCACATCTGCCTTTCTATTCCTGCCCTTCAGATAGGTTCATCTGTACCATTTTTCTAGATTCCACATATATGCATTAATATACAATATTTTTCTCTTTCTGACTTACTTCACTCCATATGACAGACTCTAGGTGCATCCACATCTCTACAAATGACCCAATTTTGTTCACTTTTATGGCTGAGTAATATTGTATATATGTACCACATCTTCTTTATCCATTTGTCTGTCATTGGACATTTAGGTTGTTTCTATGTCCTGGCTATTGTAAACAGTGCTGCAATGAACATTGTGGTACATGAATCTTTTTGAATTACGGTTTCTCAGGGTATATGCCCAGTAGTGGGATTGCTGGGGCATATGGTTGTTCTATTTTTAGTTTTTTAAGGAACCTCCATGCTGTTCTCCATAGTGGCTGTACCAATTTATGTTCCCACCAACAGTGCAAGAGGGTTCCCTTTTCTCCACACCCTCTCCAGCATTTATTGTTTATAGATATGTGATGATGGCCATTCTGACTGGTGTGAGGTGATACCTCATTGTAGTTTTGATTTGCATTTCTCTAATAATTAGTGATGCTGAGCAGCTGTGCCTCTTGGCCATCTGTATGTCTTCTTTGCTGAAATGTCTGTTCAGGTCTTCTGCCCATTTTTTGATTGGGTTGTCTTTTTGATATTGAGCTGCATGAGCTGTTTGTATATTTTGGAGATTAATCCTTTGTCCATTGCTTCATTTGCAAATATTTTCTCCCATTCTGTGTGTTGTCTTTTTGTCTTGTTTATGGTTTCCTTTGCTGTGCAAAAGCTTTTAAGTTTCATTAGGTCCCATTTGTTTGTTTTTATTTTCATTACTCTAGAAGGTGGGTCATAAAAGATCTTGCTGTGATTTATGTCAAAGAGTGTTCTGCCTGTGTTCTCCTCTAAGGGTTTTATAGTGTCAGGTCTTACATTTAGGTCTTTAATCCACTTTGAGTTTATTTTTGTGTATGGTGTTTGTTAGGGAGTGTTCTTATTTCACGTTTTCTTTTACATGTAGCTGTCCAGTTTTCCCAGCACCATTTATTGAAGAGGCTGTCTTGTGTCCATTGTATATTCTTGCCTCCTTTGTCATAGATTAGGTGACCATAGGTGCATGCGTTTATCTCTGGGCTTTCTATCCTGTACCATTGATCTGTATTTCTGTTTTTGTGCCAGTACCATACTGTCTTGATTACTGTAGCTTTGTAGTATAGTCTGAAGCTGGGGAGCCTGATTCCTCCAGCTCTGTTTTTCATTCTCAATATTGCTTTGGCTAGTCGGGGTCTTTTGTGCTTCCACACACATTGTATAATTTTTTGTTCTAAATCTGTGAAAAATGCCATTGATAATTTGACAGAGATTGCACTGAGCCTATAGATTGCTTTGGGTAGCATAGTCATTTTCATAGTATTGATTCTTCCAATCCAGGAGCATGGCATATCTCTCCATCTGTTTGTGTCATCTTTGATTTCTTTCATCAGTGGTTTATAGTAGTATCTGAGCTTTATTCCACAGCCACAATGTTGACTTTAAAACAAAAACTCTAGTTACACTATTAATGAAATAAATAAATGACTTACTCAAACTTATTCAAGAAATGGTTTATTGAGCACCCTTTCTGTGCCAGGAATTGTTCTAAGTGCTGGGGATATAATCAGGCCCAAGACAAGCAGGATAGATATTGAAATGAATTATGGTCAAAAAGTAACTTAAATATTTGGAACAGAAATTTTAAGTGCATCATAGACTTGTGTATACAAATCCATACTGATTAGAGATAGTTCAAATTTAGTCTGCCCTAACTGAAATGAACTATGCAATAACACCCTGGTTAATGAGATTGCCTTGGATAATCTTATAATTCATGTAGATTTGTGGTATGAACTTATACCAACCCACTCTTTTTTAAGGGTACAGATAATGTTGGCTCCACATAGACTGGCTCTTTCTCCTCCCCTTCCCTTCCTCTACAAATTACAGATGAGATGTATATTAAAATTACCTCCCTTATAACTGACATGGAAATTGGCTTCAGATGGAATTAAATTTCTAACTTCCAAGACTAAGACTGTCTTATCAATAAAAGACATTATAAAAGAAAAGTTATAAGAAAACTGCATTTTACTTAAATTGGTTTCAGATGAGGGTTTTTTGTTGTTGTTTTTTGTTCTTTTTTTCTTCTATAGTTTTGCCTTGTCATTTACTGCTTAATGCTTTCCTCTTTCTCAGATTATACTTATTCCAAATTTTCTGTTACTTTAATAATACTGTCAACATTTTATTTCTATCTTTTGAAATAAGAATGTGTAACTGACATCAAAACAAAATTTTGTTTTCAAGGATTAAGATGTTGATTCTACCCCCAGTTCCAGTTCCAAAGATTAAAGGAATTGATCCAGATCTCCTCAAGGTAATTAATAAATTATCTAAGTTATACATAACAGTAATTAAATGATACCTGAACAATAATGTCTTATGTTGAGACCTTTTGCAAGCTATAATGTATTACATTTTATTTTTTGTATTCTTTCTGGAAAAAAAGTTTTTAAATAATACATCTCAAAATTATGAAAATGTCTTACGTATTTAAAAATTCTTGACTACTGGATCAAGATGGCAGAGTAGTAGAATGTGAAGCTCACTGCCTCACACAAATACATCAAAAACACATCTACATGTGGAACAATTCTCACAGAATATCTACTGAATGCTGGCAGAAGACGTCAGACCTCTAAAAGGGCAAGAAAATTTCTGTGTAACCAGGTAGGACAAAAGAAAAGAAAGGAATTGGGAAGGGACCTGCACCCCACCCCTTGGGAGAGAGCTGTGAAAGAGGAAAGATGCCTGCACCCTGGGAAGTCCCCTCACCATCATGGAGATCAGCCGGGACAGAGTGGGAGTTTTAGAGCCTTGGAGGAGAATGCAGGAACCGGTTTTGCAGCAGCTAGAATGGAGAGAGACCGGCAGACAGTCAGTGCCACCGCTCAGCACTCCCCGGCCGGAGACACACATCCATCAGTGCAGGCAGGGACCGAGTGCTGAAGCTTAGGCTTCAGAGATTAGATCCAGGGAGAGGACTCAGGTGGTGGGCTGTGCAGAAAGAGCCTGAAGGGGCTGGAGCTTGGTGCAACTGCACCAGAGGATGTACACAGAGGAAGCCTGGGCTACCTTAGAGGCCAGGTACCATTGTTTGGGTGGTGTGTGAGAGGAGAGGCAAGACCTGCCATTGCAGCCTTTCTCCCTGTATGTGCTCTCAGGTTGCAGGACACTGCCTACACAAGCTACAGGAGCGATCACAAGCCACCACCACCCCCAACCCCCATGCTTTAAGAGCTGTCATGAGCTACCACCACCACCCTCGCAGAATCCAGGAATAGTTGTGAGCCATCTCCCATTGTGTGCTCCAGGGATGCGCATGAGCTGCTACCACCACAGAGAATGCCAGGACCAGGCACCAGCCACTGCATCTGCACACGCCCTATCAAGAGAATAATGGCCAGCACATGCTGAGGAAAGAGGTGACAGGCATCAATACTAAAAACAGCCCTTGCACCAAAATATTAAATCCACACAAACTACACCGGGACACTCCCACATATAAATAGCCCTCCAAGACCACAGTAGATTATTGTTTCTCCTAAACTCACAGAATAAGAGAAATATAAGGTAAAATGAAGAAGCAGAGGAACCACTCCCAGTTAAAAGACCAAGAGAATTCCCCTGAAAGAACAATGAAACAGACCTCTTCAGTCTAGTAGACACCGCATTCAAAAAGGAGATAATGAAAATACGGAAGGAACTAAGAAATGCTATTGACAGAAATGCAGAGTACTATAAAAAGGAACTAGAAACTATAAAAAGGAACCAAAAAATTTTAAAACTCATTTGCCAAGATGAAAACTGAACTAAAGGCAATGAATAGCAGAATGAATAATACATAAAACTGAGTAAATGACCTGGAAGATAGAATAGTGGAAATCACCCAATCAAGACAGCAGACAGAAAGCCAAATGAAAAAAAAATGAAAGCAATATAAGAGACCTATGGGATAATATAAAGCATGCCAATCTATGCATAATAGAGACCCCAGAATGGGAAGAAAGAGAAAAGGGTATTGAAAATGTATTTGGGAAGCTAAAAACTTCCCAAACGTAAAGAAAGAAACATATCCAGGTACAGGAAGCAGAGGGTCCCAAACAAGGTAAAACCAAACAGACCTACACCAAAATTATAATTAAAATGGCAAAAGTTAAAGAGAGGATTCTAAAGGCAGCAAGAGAAAAGTTAATTACAAGGGAACCCCCATAAGGCTATCAGCTGATTTCTATACAGAAACTTTGCAGGCCAGAAGGAAGTGGCAAGACACATTCAAAGTCCTGAAGGGGAAAAAACTGCAACCTAGGATACTCTACCCAGCAAGATTATTATTTACAATAGAAGGAGCGAGAAAGAATTTCTTAGACAAGCAAAAACTAAAAGAATACAGCAATACTAAACCTATCCTAAAGGAAATATTGAAAGGTCTTCTGTAAATAGAAAAGAAGAATATATAGGAAAGAGAAAATCACCTAAATAAGCCAGTACACGGATTTTAAAAAAATCAAAATAAATTTCTGTGAAATTTATGATAACCACAGTGAACAGCAAAAGGATGAACATGAAGATGTAAAAGAGGACATCAAAATCATATAATGTGGTGGAGAAGAGTAAGAAAGTGTAAATTTTTTTTTATCATTTCCTAGAATGTGTTTGAGCCTATATGATTACCAGTCTAAGGCAAGTATCAATAGCTATAGGATGGGGTTTACATACTTGAGAAACAAGGTAACCACAAATCAAAAACATACAAGAGACTCACAAAAACCAAAAAGAAGTACAATACAAAAGAAAATCATCAAACCACAAAAGGGAAAAACAAAAAGAAAAAAGGGACAAAGAAGAAATAAAAAATCAACAGGAAAGCAAGGCTTAAAATGGCAATAAATACATATCTATCAATAATTACCTTAATGTCAATGGACTAAATGCTCCAATCAAAAGACACAGAGAGGAAGATTGGATTAAAAAAACAAGAGCCTACAATATGCTGCCTACAAGAGACCCACTTTAGAGCAAAGGACACAGATTGAAAGTGAGGAGATGGAAAAAGATATTTCATGCAAATGGAAATGACAAGGTGGGGATCACAATACACGTATCAGACAGAATAGACTTTAAAACAAAGGCCATAAAGAAAAATAAAGAAGGACACTTTTACACTCATCAACATATATGCACCTAATATAGGAGCACCCAAATACATAAAACAAATACTAACAGACATAAAGGGAGAAATTGACAAAAATACAATAATAGTAGGAGACTTTAACACCCCACTCACATCAGTGCACAGATCTTCTAGAAAGAAAATAAGGCAACAGAGATCCTAAATGATACAATAGAACAGATAGACCTAATTGATATTTTTAGGACATTACA
Source organism: Stenella coeruleoalba (assembly GCF_951394435.1). Lineage (NCBI taxonomy): Eukaryota > Metazoa > Chordata > Mammalia > Artiodactyla > Delphinidae > Stenella > Stenella coeruleoalba. The sequence continues at coordinate 35,399,752 of NC_137148.1, forward strand.
TCCAAAAAAACAGAATATACATTCTTTTCGAGTGCACATGGAACATTCTCTAGGATTGACCACATACTAGGGTACAAAACAGACCTCAACAAACTTGAGTATAGAAATTATCTCAAGCATCTTTTCTGACCACAGCAGCATGAAACTAGGAATCAACCACAGAAAAAGAAAATGACGACTAAACAATATGCTACTAAAAAAACGATTACCAAACAATATGCTACTAAAAAACCAATCAGTCAACAATGAAATCAAAGAGTAAATTTAAAAATACCTTGAGAAAAATTACCATGAAAACACCACTGTACAAAATCTATGGGATGCAGCAAAAGCAATTCCTAGAGGGAAGTTCATAGTGATACAGGCCTTCCTCAAAAAAACAAGAAAAGTCTCAGATAAACAACCTAATCTACCACTTAAAAGAAGTAGAAAAAGAACAAACAGAACCTAAAATCAGCAGAAGGATGGAAATAATCAAGATCAGAGAGGAAATAAATAAAATAGTGATTAAAAAATAGAAAAAAATCAATAAAACCCAGAGCTTGTTCTTTGAAAGGGTAAACAAGACTGACAAACCTCTGGCTCACCAAGAAGAAAAGAGAGAGAACCCAAATAAACAAAATAAGAAATGAAAAAGGAGACATAACAACTGATACCACAGTAATACAGAAACCATAAGGGAATGCTATGACCAATTATATCTCAACAAATTCAACAACCTAGAAGAAAAGGACAAGTTTCTAGAAACATACAGCCCACCAAAATTGAATCAACAATAAGTAGATAATTTGAACAGACTGATCATTAGAGGTGAAATAGAATATGTAATTAACTCCCTACAAACAAAAATCCAGGACCAGATGGCTTCAAAGGCAAATTCTACCAAACATACAAAGAAGAACTCACACCAGTCCTTCTCAAACTCTTCCAAAGAATTGAAGAGGGAACACTCCCAAAGACATTCTATGAAGCCACCATCACCCTGATACCCAAACCAGACAAAGACACCACCAAAAAAGAAAATTACAGGCCAATATCTTTGATGAATATAGACGCAAAAATTCTCAACAAAATCCAACAACACATAAAAAAAGATCATACACCATGACCAAGAGTCATCCCAAGTTCACAGCATGGTTCAGCATACACAAATCAATGTGATACATCACATAAACAAAAGAAAAGACAAAAACCACATGATCATCTCAAAATTTGACAAAATTCCACATCCATTCATGATAAAAACTCTTACCAAAGTGGGTACACAGGGAACATATCTCAACATAGTAAAAGCTATGACAAACCCACAGCCAATATAATACTCAATGGTGAAAAGCTGAAAGACTTCCCACTAAAATCTGGAACAAGACAAGGATGCCCACTCTTACCTCTTCTATTTAACATAGTATTGGAAGTCCTAGCCATAGCAATCAGACAAGAAAAAGAAATAAAAAGTATCCAAATTGGAAGGGAAGAGGCAAAATTGTCGTTTTATGCAGATGACATACTATATAGAAAACCCTAAAGAATCCACAAAAAAACTACTAGAAATAATAAGCAAATTCAGCAAAGTAGCAGGATACAAGATTAACATATAGAAACCGGTTGCATTTCTTTACACTAACAACAGAATATCAGAAAGGGAATGTAAACAAACAATATTATTTAAAATCTCACCCAAAAATATAAAATATGCTTGAGAATAAACCTGACTGTGGAGGTAAAAGACTTATATGCTGAGAACTATAAAACATTAATAAAGGAAACTGAAGGTGAGTCAAAGAAATGGAAAGATATCCCATGCTCATGGATTGGAAGAATTAACATTGTTAAAATGGTCATACAGCCCAAAGCAAACTACAGATTTAATGCAGTCCCTATCAAATTACCCATGACATTTTTCACAGAACTAGAATAATCCTAAAATTTATATGGAACTATTAAAGACCCAGAATTGCTAAAGCAATCCTGAAGAAAAAGAACAAAGCAGGAGGCATAACCCTCCCAGACTTCAGACAATACTACAAAGCTACAGGGGCATTGGCACAAAAAACAGACATATAGGTCAATGAAACAGAATAGAGAGCCCAGAAATAAACCCACACACCTATAGTCAATCTTCAACAAAGGAGGAAAGAATATACAATAGGAGAAAGACAGTCTCTTCAACAAGTGGTGCTGGGAAACTTGGACAGCCATATGGAAATCAATGAAGTTAGAACATACCCTCTCACCATACATAAAAATAAACTCACAGTGGCTTAAAGACTTAAGACATGACACCACAAAACTCCTAGGACAGATCATAGGCAAAACATTCTCTGACATAAATCATACCAATGTTTTCTTAAGTCAGTCTCCCAAAGCAATAGAAATAAAAACAAAAAGAAACAAATGGGACCTAATCAAACTTACCAGCTTTTGCACAGCAAAAGAAACCATAAACAAAGAGACAACCTACAGAATGGGAGAAAGTATTTTCAAACAATGAGACCAATAAGGGCTTTATTTCCAAAATATACAAATAAACAACCCAATTGAAAAATGGGCAGAAGACCTAAATAGGCATTTCTCCAAAGAAGAAATACAAATGGCCAATAGGCACATGAAAAGATGCTCAACATTGCTAATTACTAGAGAAATGCAAATCAAAACTACAATGAGGTACCACGTCACACCAGTCAGAATGGCCATCATTAAAAACTCTACAAATAACAGATGATGGAGAGGGTGTGGAGAAAAGGGAACACTCCTACACTGTCGGAATGTAAGTTGGTACAGCCTCTATGGAAAACAATATAGAGGTTCCTCAGAAAACTAAAAATAGAATTACCATATGATCCAGCAATCCCACTCCTAGGCATATATCCAGACAAAACTCTAATCCAAAAAGATACATGCACCCCTATGTTCACAGCAGCACTATTCACAATAGCCAAGACATAGAAACAACCTAAATGCCCATCGAAAGATGAATGGATAAAGAAGATGTGGTACATATATACAATGGAATACTACTCAGTCATAAAAAAGAATGAAATAATGCCACTTGCAGCAACATGGATGCAACTAGAGATTGTCATACTAAGTGAAGTAAGTCAAAGAGAAAGACAAATACCATACGATATCACTTATATGTGGAATCTAAAATATGACACAAATGAACCTATCTACGTATGAAACAAAAACAGACTCACAGACATAGAGAACAGACTTGCAGTTGCTGAGGGGGAGGGGGTTGGGGGAGGGATGGAATGGGAGGTTGAGGTTAGCAGATACAAGCTATTATATATGGAATGGATAAACAACATCCTGCTGTATAGCATGGAGAACTATGTTTGGTATTCTGTGATGAACCATAATAGAAAAGAATTTTTAAAAAGAAAGAAAGAAAAGTTCTTCACTAATGTGGTTTTGTTACTAATTAGTCTCTGAATGTTATTATATCACTTAATTGTTGTGAGTTTTTCATAGATCTTCATTTTCTATTTCCTAGGAAGGAAAATTAGAAGAGGTGAACACAATCTTAGCCATTCATGACAACTATAAACACGAATTCTACAATGATGACTCTTGGGTTGAATTTATTGAGCTAGATATTGATGACCCTGATGAAAAGACTGAAGGATCAGACACAGACAGACTTCTAAGCAATGACCATGAAAAATCACTTAATATCCTTGGGGCAAAGGATGACGACTCTGGACGTACCAGCTGTTATGAACCTGACATTCTGGAGACTGATTTCAATGCCAATGACATGTGTGATGGTACCTCAGAGGTTGCTCAGCCACAAAGGTTGAAAGGGGAAGCAGATCGCTTGTGCCTTGACCAGAAGAATCTAAATAACTCACCATCGAATGATGCTACCCCTGCTAGCCATCAGCCCAGTGTTATCCTAGGAGAGGAAAACAAACCAAGATCACTTCTTATTGGCAAAACTGAGTCAACTCATCAAGCTGGCCATATACAGCAACAGCTCAGCAATCCAAGTTCATTGGCAAACATCGACTTTTATGCCCAGGTAAGTGACATTACACCAGCAGGGAGTGTGGTCCTTTCCCCGGGCCAAAAGAATAAGGCTGGGATCTCCCAGTGTGACATGCATCCAGAAGTCGTCTCACCCTGCCAAGCAAGCTTCATCATGGACAACGCCTACTTCTGTGAGGCAGATGCTAAAAAGTGCATCGCCCTGGCCCCTCATGTCGAGGTTGAATCACATGTAGAGCCAAGCTTTAACCAGGAAGACATTTACATCACCACGGAAAGCCTTACCACTACTGCTGGGAGGTCTGGGACAGCAGAACGTGTTCCAAGTTCTGAGTTGCCTGTCCCAGACTATACCTCCATTCATATAGTACAATCTCCACAGGGCCTCGTACTCAATGCAACTGCCCTGCCCTTGCCTGACAAAGAGTTTCTCTCATCATGTGGCTACGTGAGCACAGACCAACTGAACAAAATCATGCCGTAGCTTTTCTTCGATTTCCCATGAGCTACATATTTAATGAGTTACCTATTTACTCTAGCAAAGAGTTGGCTAGGGAATGAATGCTTAAACCAAAACAATGTTTAAACATTTTTTGGAGGGGGGTGGGAGTTGAGGGTGGGGGATACGGATTCTAAATGGCTTTTCCTGAAGTGTTGAAACATGATATTAAAGAAAAAGAAGAAGAACCCTTCATCAGATAGATATTCTTGTTGTGAATTGTAAATATTTTAAAGAATTGTCTCAAAGACTGTTTAGTGGCAGTGATTGTCTTGTTATTGTGGGTGTTAATTTTGTGCTACTAAGCATTGAATGGCTATGTTTTTTAATCTATAGTTAATCATGCTTTTTGAAAAAGCGAAAAATCAGGTGGCTTTTGCAGTTCAGGACGATTGAATGCAAATCATAGCACAGGCTAAGTTTTTTTTAATAATTGGGAACTAAAATTTTAGGTAAGAAGACAAGAAATAGTTTGGATATGTAAAACATTTATTTTGACATAAAATGGATAAAGGTATTTTTAATAATTTACACTTTAAGCATGGCTATTTTCTATTACACTATACACGGTGTACTGTAGCTCATGCCGACCCATCTAAAGAATGTAGTAACTGCAGTCTAAAGCTGGTTTAATGCTTTGGTCAACGCACCTGAAGAAAAACTAGTTTTTTACAAGGCCCTTTTTATACCTCCTAAAACTCTTTAAATGATTCTAAAATGATTGTAGTTAGCTGCATTATTGGAATGTGTTCATCTTATCTGAATTTGTAAACAGATATTTGTTAATTTAGAAAACTTTAAAATGTTTGCACAGATCAACTTATCATGAACCAAAAAAACCCAAAAAAACAAAAAAAAAAACCCACAACACAAATGAACAAAAAGGCTTTTCTTACCCAAGTTTTGGTTCATGTCAGAGCACTGCATACTAAGAGAATAGAAATCATAGCTGGTTCCTATTGACCCAGAATGCTTAATCACTGCAGTGCACGGGGAAGGAGTTTCTTAGTGCACTCAGATCATGAGAGTCAAGCCTTAGAACCTCGGCCACAGTGTCTCTTAGTTCATATTTACCTAAGGAAGGAATAGGTACAAGAAGCATTTTGTAAGTTGAAGCTGGTCGAAGTGAAGTTAACCAGATCATGGAATAAAAGTTCAAGAAAAAGCTTTTTCTTTCACAGCCTATAGCCAGACACATACTCATTATTCATGGTAGCAAAAAAAGAGAAAAAACAAGATTTTAAATCCCCAAGATAACTAAAAAATTTATTTAAACCCATAGCAGAAACTTTCTTCCTTACCAAATCTTTTATAGGATTTACTTAAATAAAAGAAGTTTCATCACTTTTTACTTCCCCTCTGAGTGGATTGGCCTTAAAGCGGGTAGTCAGAAGAAAAAGAAGCAGCCTGAGTAAATTATAAGTTATTGTTCAATATCTTAATAACCTAAACATCATTCATAGGAGCACTGGGATTGCTCCTCAAAAGGTTTGTCAAAAAAAGAAGACTCATCTCACTCAAGAAGGCTTCTCACTTAAGTATTTTTTAAAGGTTAATAAAACTTTAAAGTTAGCTTTAACTTAAATAGTATTTGCCATACCTTTTTAGGAAACAAGCTTAATGGTTGGCGATTTTAAATTCCCTCTTTCTTGCAGGAAGGACAGTGAAAAGCTAGAATTGGGTGTTTAAAGTTCAACATGTTACTTTGTAATAGATGTTTAATAGATTTTCTGCTACCTTGCTGCTACGGTTTTCTCTAAGAGCTACATAATTTAGTTTCATAGACAGTTTCATCAATGTAGAACCTAATTCAACTTAAAACTGTGTGTTTGGGAAAACTATCTTACTATTTTACAATAGGCTGACAACATTTCTATAGCCAAAAATAGCTAAATACCTCAATCGGTCTCCGAATGTCATTTTGGTACTTTGCTGGCCACACAAGCCATTATTCACTAGTATGACTAGTTGTGTCCTGCAGTTTATATTTAACTTTCTTTATGTCTGTGGATTTTTTTCCTTCAAAGTTTAATAAATTTATTTTCTTGGATTTGTGATGGTATGCTTCTATTGTCAAACACCCACAGGAAAAGCACCCTAAATCAGACTGCATACTCAGTTCTTCTCCTTGTAAGGGGAGCATAGCACAGTTCGTTTAAACACAGTAGCAATGTGTGTGAAGATTTTTTTCTGTGCTGAAATATAGAGCAGAGAAGACCGCTCCGACCCTTTTTTTATTTTGAATAAACACAAGCCCAGCTCAAAAATATCCTGCTGGCTTGCCTGGACTCTTAGAGCCTTATTTTGGATGCATCAAAGCATGCATGATGTACATGGGGGTGTTTGTGACATGGGGAGAGCTTGAGCATGTTGCCTAGAAAGAGGGGAGGGGTAAACAGTTCTCCCTCTACCATTCACACATTAGAACAAGTCAGTTTGTCAGACTAGCTCCTTGTCATAATGGGAAGCCAATAAGAAGTCAAGTCTGGGAGGGAAGCTGTTTAGGTAGGTTGTGTAGGAGCCTAAGAGCAGTAAAGCCACAAAGCAGAGATTCCCCCATTGGAGGCTCCAGCTCCAAGAAGGGTGCAATCACAATAAAGTCAAATCCCATACCCACCAGGTGGGCAGTTCACAAACTGGAATATAATTGTATCACAGAGGTTCTCCCACAGGAGTGAAAGTTGTGAGTCTCACATCAGGCTACCCAGGCTGGGGGTCTGGCATTGAGAAAAGGAGCCCCAAGAGCACCTGGCTTTGAAGGCCAGCAGGGTTTGACTGCAAGACTTCCACAGAACTGGGGGAGGCAGAAATTCCACTCTTGGAGGGCACACACAATGTCTCATGAGCACCAGGACACGGGAAAAAGAGTGACCTCATAAGACCCTAGGCCAGACCTACCTGCTGGTATTGGAGGGTCTCCTGTGGAGGGGGTTGGGGGTGTGTGAGGGGGTGGCTGTGACTCACTGTGTGGACAGAGACACTGGTGGCGGTAGTTCTGGGTAGTACTCATTGGCGTAAGCCCTCCTGGAGGCCACCATTTTCTCACCAAGACCTGGCCTCACCCAACCGCCAATAGGTTCTAGTGCTGGGATGCCTCAGACCAAACAACCAACAGGGTGGGAACACAGCCCCACCCATCAGCAAACAGGCTGCCTAAAGTCTTCCTAAGCCCACAGCTGGCCACTAAACACACCCATTAACACAGCCCTGCCCACAGGAGGGACAAGACCCAGCTCTGCCCACCAGTGGGCTGGAACCAGTCCCTCTCACCAAGAAACCAGCACAAGCCCCTTAGACCAGCCTCATCCACAAGGGGGCAGACAGCAGAAGCAAGAAGAACTACAACCCTGCAACCTGTGGAATGGAAACCACAATCACAGAAAGACAAAATGAGACAGCAGAGGACTATATCCCAGAGAAAGGGACAAGTTAAAATCCCAGAAGAACAACTCAGTGGAGACAGGCAATCTACCCAAAAAAGAATTCAGAGTAATGATAGTAAGGATGATCTAAGATCTCAGAAAAAGATAAAGGCACAGACCAGGAAGATACAAGAAATATTTAATAAAGACATAAAAGAACTAAAGAACAAACATAGATGAACAATACAACAACTGAAATGAAAAATACACTAAAAGGAATCAATAGCAGAATAAATAAAGCAGAAGAATGTATAAGTGAACTGGAAGACAAAATGGTAGAAATCACTGCTGTGGAACAGAATAAAGAAGAAAGAATGAAAAGAAATGAGGACAATCTAAGAGACCTCTGAGACAACATTAAATGCACCAACATTCACATTATAGGAGTCTCAGAAGGAGAAGATAGAAAGGACCTGAGTAAATATTTGAATAGACAATAGCTGAAAAATACCCTAACATGGGAAAGGAAAGTGTAACCCAAGTCCAGGAAGCCCAGAGAGTCCCAGGCAGGATAAACCCAAGGAGGAACATACTGGGACACAGAGTAATCAAACTGACAAAAATTAAAGACAAAGTGAAAATACTAAAAGAAACAAGGGAAAAGAAACAAATAACATACAAGGGAACTTCCATAAGGTTATCAGCTGATTTTTCAGCAGAAATATTACAGGCCAGAAAGGAGTGGCACCATATATTTAAACTGATGAAAGGGAAGAACCTACAACCAAAAATACACTAGCCAGCAAGGCTCTTGTTCAGATTTGATGGAGAAATCAAGAGCTTTACAAAAATGAGAAGCTAAGAGAATTCAGCACCACCAGACCAGTCTAGCTTTGCAACAAACGCTAAAGGAATTTCTCTAAGTGAAAAAGAAAAAGAAAAGGCCACAACTAAAAACAAGAATATTACAAAAGGAAAAGGCAAATATAAAGGTAGGAAATTATCCACACAAAATATGATATCAAAACCAGCAATCATGAGAAGAGGAGAGTACAAATGCAGGACATTGGAAATGCATTTCAAATTAAAAGACTGGCAACATAAAACAATCTTCTTTATATAGAGACTGCTATATCAAAACCTCATGGTAACCACAAACCAAAAATCTACAATAGATACACAAACAAAAAAAGAATAAGGAATAAAAACACAACAGTAAATTTAGCCATCAAATCACAAAAGAGAAGAGGAAAGGAAGGGAAAAGACCGACAAATACAAAATAATTAACAAAATGGCAATAAGAACGTACATATCAATAATTATGTTAAATGTAAATGGATTAAATGCTCCAACCAAAAGTCACAGACTAGCTGAATGGATACAAAAACAAGACCCATATATATGCTGTCTACAAGAGACACACTTCAGATCTAAGGACACATACAGACAATGAGAGGGGATGGAAAAAGGTATTCATTGCAAATGGAAATCAAAAGAAAGCTGGTGTAGCTATACTCATCTCAGACAAAATAGACTTTAAAAACTCTTGCAAGAGACAAAGGACACTACATAATGATCAAGGGATCAATCCAACAAGAAGATATAAAAATTGTAAGTATATATGCACCCAACAGAGCAGCACCTCAATATATAAGGCAAATACTAACAACCATAAAAGGAGAAATCAACAGTAACACAATACTAGTGGGGGACTTTGAAACCCCACTTTCATCAATAGATCATCCAGACAGAAAATCAATAGGGAAACACAGGCCTTAAAGGACACATTAGACCAGATGGACTTAATCAATATTTATAGAGCATTCCCTCTAAAAGGAGCAGAATACACATTCTTTTCAAGTACACATGGAACATTCTCCAGGATTGATCACATTCTAGGACACAAAACAAGCTTTGTAAATTTAAATAAATTGAAATCATATCAGCCATCTTTCTGACAACAACACTATGAGATTAGAAATGAACTACAAGAAAAAAATGTAAAAAAAAACACAAACATGTGGAGGTTAAACAATATGCTACTAAACAACCAATGGCTCACTAAAGAAATCAAAGAGGAAATCAAAAAATACCTAGAGACAAATGAAAATGAAAACACAATTATTTAAAACCTATGGGACACAGAAAAAGCAGTTCTAAGAGAATTTACAGCAATAAAATCTTACCTCAGGAAGCAAGAAAAATCCCAAATAAACAATCTAATTTAACACCTAAAGGAACTAGAGAAAGAAAAACAAACAAAACCCAAAGTTAGTAGAAGGAAAGAAATCATAAAGACCACAGAAGAAATACATGAAAAACAGACAAAGAATACAATAGCAAAGATCAATAAAACTAAAATCTGGTTCTTTGAGAAGATAAACAAAATTGATAAACCATTAGCCAGACTCAGAGGGAGAGGACTCAAATCAATAAAATTAGAAATGAAAAAGGAGAAGTTACAACAGACACTGCAGTAATACAAAGCATCATAAGAGAATACTACAAGCAACTCTGTGCCAATAAATTGGACAACCTGGAAGAAACTGACAAACTCTTAGAAAGGTGTAACCTTCCAAGACTGAACCAGGAAGAAATAGAAAATATGAACAGACCAATTGCAAGTAATGAAATTGAAACTGTGATTAAAAATCTTCCAACAAACAAAAGTCTAGGACCAGATGGCTTCACAGGTGAATTCTATCAAACATGTAGAGAAGAGCTAAAAGCCATCCTCCTCAAACTCCTCCAAAAAATTTCAGAGGGAGGAACACACCCAAACTCATTCTACAAGGCCACCATCACCCTGATACCAAAGCCAGACAAAGATGTCACAAAAAATAGAATTACAGACCAATATCACTGATGAATATGGATTCAAAAATCCTCAACAAAATACGAGCAAACAGAATCCAACAACACATAAAAAGGATCATACAATATGATCAAGTGGGATTTATCCCAAGATGCAAGGATTCTTCAATATATGCAAATCAATCAATGTGACACTCCATATTAACAAATTGAATAAAAACCATATGATAATCTCAATAGATGCAGGAAAAGCTTTTGACAAAATTCAACACCTATTTATGATAAAAACTCTCCAGAAATGGGCACAGTGGGAACCTACCTCAACATAATAAAGGCCATATATGACAAACACATAGCAAACATCATTCTCAATAATGAAAACCTGAAAGCATTTCTGCTAAGATCAGGAACAAGACAAGGATGTCCATGCTCACCACTATTATTCAAAATAGTCTTGGAAGTCATAGACACAGCAGTCAGAGAAGAAATAAAAGGAATACAAATTGGAAAAGAAGAAGTAAAGCTATCACTGTTTGCAGATGACACAATACTATACATAGAAAATCCTAAAGATGCCACCAGAAAACTACTAGACCTAATCAATCAATTTGGTAAAGTTGCAGGATACAAAATTAATGCACAGAAATCTCTTGCATTCCTATACACTAATGATGAAAAATCTGAAAGAGAAATTAAGGAAACACTCCCATTTACCATTGCAACAAAAAGAATAAAATACCTAGGTTTAAACTACCTAAGGAGGCAAAAGACCTGTATGCAGAAAACTATAAGATGCTGATGAAAGAAACTGAAGATGATACAAACAGATGGAAAGATATACCATGTTCTTGGATTGGAAGAATCAATACTGTGAAAATGACTATACTACCCAAAGCAACCTACAGATTCAATGCAATCCCTATCAAATTTCCAATGGTGTTTTCCACAGAACTAGAACAAAAAAATCTTAAAATCTATATGGAGACACAAAAGACGCCAAATAGCCAAAGCAATCTTGAGGGGGGTAAAAAAACAGAGCTGGAGGAATCAGACTCCCTGACTTAAGATTATACTGCAAAGCTACAGTAATCAAGACAGTACAGAATGGGAACAAAAACAGAAATATAGATCAATGGAACAGGATAGAAATCTCAGAGATAAACCCATGCAGATATGGTCACCTAATTTATGTCAAAGGAGGCAAGAACATAGAACAGAGAAAAGACAGTCTCTTTAATAAGTGGTGCTCAGAAAACTGGACAGCTACATGTAAAAGAATGAAATTAGAGCACTCCCTAACCCCATACACAAAAATAAACTCAAAATGGATTAATGACCTAAATGTAACACCAGACACTGTAAAACCCTTAGAGGAAAACGTAGGAAGAACACTCTTGGACATAAATCACAGCAAGATCTTATTTGACCCACCTCCTAGAGTAATGGAAATCAAAACAAAAATAAACAAGGGGCTTCCCTGGTGGCGCAGTGGTTGAGAGTGCGCCTGCTGATGCAGGGGATGTGGGTTCATGCCCCAGTCTGGGAAGGTCCCACGTGCCACGGAGCAGCTGGGCCCATGAGCCATGGCCACTGAGCCTGTGCGTCTGGAGCCTGTGCTCCACAACGGGAGAGCCCACAACAGTGAGAGGCCCATGTACCACAAAAAAAAATAAACAAGACCTAATGAAAGTTAATAGCTTTTGCACAGCAAAGGAAACCATAAAGAAGACAAAAAGCCAGCCCTCAGAATGGGAGAAACTATTTGCAAACAAAGCAATGGACAAAGGATTAATCTGCAAAATATACAAACAGCTCATGCAGCTCAATATTAAAAAACAAAAACCCAATCAAAACATGGGTGGAAGACCTAAATAGACATTAATCCAAAGAAGATATACAGATTGCCAACAAATACAGGAAAAGATGCTCAACAACACTAATCATTAGAGAAATGCAAATCAAAACCACAATGAGGTATCACCTCACATCAGTCAGAACGGCCATCATCAAAAAATTTACAAATAGTAAATGCTGGAGAGGGTGTGGAGAAAAGGGAACCCTCATACACTGCTGGTGGGAATGTAAATTGATACAGCCACTATGGAGAACAGTATGGAGGTTCTTAAAAAAACTAAAAATAAAACTACCATATGACCCAGCAATCCCATTACTGGGCATATACCCTGAGAAAACCATAATTCAAAAAGAGTCATGTTCCACAATGTTTATTGCAGCACGATTTACAATAGCCAGGACATGGAAGCAGCCTAAGTGTCATCGACAGATGAATGGATAAAGAAGATGTGGCACATATATACAATGGAATATTACTCAGCCATAAAGAGAAATGAAAATGAGTTATTTGTAGTGAAGTGGATGGACCTAGATTGTGTCATACAGGGTGAAGTAAGTCAGAAAGAGAAAAACAAATACTTTATGCTAACACATATATATGGAATCTAAAAAAAAAAAAAAAAAGGTTCTGAAGAACCTATGGGCAGGACAGGAATAAAGACATAGAGAATGGACTTGAGGACACGGGGAGGGAGAAGGGTAAGCTGAGACGAAGTGAGACAGTACCACTGACATATATACACTACCAAATGTAAAATAGATAGCCAGTGGGAAGCAGCTGCATAGCACAGGGAGATCAGCTCGGTGCTTTGCGACCACCTAGAGGGGTGGGAAAAGGAGGGTAGGAGGGAGACGCAAGAGGGAGGGGATATGGGGATATACATATGCATATAGCTGATTCACTTTGTTATACAGCAGAAACTAACACAACATTGGAAAGCAATTATACTCCAATAAAGATACTAAAAAAAAAAGTGACACATGCACCCCAATGTCATAGCAACACTATTTACAATAGCCAGGTCATGGAATGAATGCATAAAGAAGATGTGATACATATATACAATGGAATATTACTCAGCCATAAAAAGGAACGAAATTGGGTCATTTGTAGAGATGTGGATGGACCTAGAGACTGTCATACAGAGTGAAGTAAGTCAGAAAGAGAAAAACAAATATCGTATATTACCGCATACTTGTGGAATCTAGAAAAATTGTACAGATGAACTGGTTTGCAAGGCAGAAATAGAGACACAAATGTAGAGAAAAAATGTATGGACACTAAGGGAGGAAAGTGGGGCTGATAAATTGGGAGATTGGGACTAACATATATACACTAATATGTACAAAATAGTTAACTAATGAGAACCTGCTGTATAGCACAGGGAACTCCACTTCTCTGTACAGTAGAAACTAACACAATATTGTAAAACAACTATACCCCAATCAAAAAAAAAAATGAAATGAAATAGAGACAAAGAAAACAACAGCAAAGATCAATGAGACTAAAAGCAGGTTCTTTGAAAAAGTAAACAAAATTGATGAACCTTTAGCCAGATTCATCAAGGAAAAAAAGGGAGAGGGCTCAAATCAATAAAATTAGAAATGAAAAAGGAGAAGTTACAATGGACACTACTGAAATACAAAGGATCATAAGAGACTACTACAAGCAAATATATGCCAATAAAATGTACAATGTAGAAGAAATGGACAAATTCTTATAATCTTTCAATAGTGAACCAGGAAGAAATAGAAAATATGAACAATTACCAGTACTGAAATTGAATCAGTGATTTCAAAACTCCCAGCAAACAAAAGTTAAGGACCAGATGGCTTCACAGTTGAACTCTACCAAACATTTAGAGAAGAGTAAACACCTATCCTTCTGAAACCTTTCCAAAAATTTTCAGAGTAAAGAACCCTCCCAAACTCATTCTATGAGGCAACCATCACCCTGATACCAAAACCAGACAAAGATACCACAGAAAAAGAGAATTACAGGCCAATATCACTGGTGAACATAGACACAAAAATCCTCCACAAAATACTAGCAAACTAAATCTAACAATACATTAAAATGATCATACACCATGATCAAGTGGAATTTATCCCAGGGAGGCAAGGATTTTTCAATATCCCCAAATAAATCAGTGTGACACACCACATTAACAAGTGGACAAATATGACCATATGATCATTTCAGTAGATGCAGAGAAAGATTTTGACAAGATTCAACACCCATTTATGATAAAAACTCTCCATTAAGTGGGCATACCTCAACATAATAAAGGTCATGTATGACAGAATTACAGCTAAGATCATACTCAACTGTAAAAAGCTAAAAGCATTTTCTCTAAGATCAGGAACAAGCCAAGGATGTCCACCCTCATCACTGTTATTCAACATAATTTTGGATGTTCTAGACACAGCAGTCAGAGAAGAAAAAGAAATAAAACGAATCCAAATTGGAAAAGAAGTAAAACTGTCACTGTTTGTAGATGACATGATACTGTACATAGAAAATCCTAAAGATGCTACCAGAAAACTACTAGAACTCATCAGTGAATTCAGTGAAGTTGTAGGGTATGAAATTAATACACAAAAATCTGTTGCATTTCTATACACTAACAATGAAAGATCAGAAAGAGAAATTACAGAAACAATCCCATTTACCACTGCATCAAAAAGAATAAAATACCTAGAAATAAAACTACCTAAGGAGGCAAAAGACCTGTACTTCAAAAACTATTAGATGCTGATGAAAAAAACTAAACAGATGGAAAGATATACCATGTTCTTGGATTGGAAGAATCAATACTGTGAAAATGACTATATTACCCAAAGCAATCTACAGATTCAATGCAATCCCTAGCAAATTACCAATGGCATTTTCACAGAACTAGAACAAAAAATCATAAAATTTGTATGGAGACACAAAAGACCCTGAATAGCAAAAGCAATCTTGAGAAAGAAAAACGCAGCTGGAGGAAACAAGCTTCCTGAGTTCATGCTATATTACAAAGCTACAGTCATCAAAACAGTATGGTACTGGTACAAAAACAGAAATATAGATCAATAGGACAGGATAGAAAGACCAGAAATAAACCCACACACCTATGGCCTATTAATCTACAACAAAGAGGCAAGACTATACAATGGAAAAAAGACAGTCTCTTCAATAAATGGTGTGGGGAAAACCGGACAGCTACATGTAAAAGAATGAAATTAGAACATTCTCTAACACAGTACACATAAAATAAACTCAAAATTGATTAAAGACCTAAATGTAAGCCTGGATACTACAAAACCCTTAGAGGAAAACACAGGCAGAACACTCTTTGACATAAATCGCAACAATATCTTTTTCGATTTGTCTCCTACAGTTATGTAAATAAAAACAAAAATAAACAAATGGGACCTAATTAAACTCAAAATCTTTTGCACAGCAAAGGAAACTATAAACAAAATGAAAGGACAACCCATGGAATGGGAGAAACTATTTGCAAATGATGCAACTGACAAGGGATTATTCTCCAAAATGTACAAACAGCTCATGTGGCTCAATATCAAAACAAAAAACAAATAGCCCAATCAAAAAATGGGCAGAAGACCTAAATAGACATTTCTCCAAAGAAGACATACAGATGGCCAAGAGGCATATGAAAAGATTCTCAACATCACTAATTATTAGAGAAATGCAAATCAAAACTACAATGAGGTATCACCTCACACCAGAGAGAATGGCCATCATCAAAAAATCTACAAACAATAAATGCTGGAGAGGGTGTGGAGAAAAGGGAACCCTCCCACACTGTTGGTGGGAATGTAAATTGGTACAGCCACTATGGATAACAGTATGGAGGTTCCTTAAAAATTTAAAAATAGAGCTACCATATGATCCAGAAATCCCATTACTGAGCATATATCTGGAGAAAACCATGGTTCAAAGGGATGCATGCACCTCAGTGTTCATTGCAGCACTATTTACAATAGCCAAGACATGGAAGCAACCTAAATGTCCATCGACAGATGAGTAAAGAAGATGTGGTACATATATACAATGGAATATTACTTGGCCATAAAAAGGAATGAAATAATGCCATTTGCAGCAACATGGATGGGCCTAGAGATTATCATACTCAGTGAAGTAAGTCAGACAAAGACAAATATCATATGCTATCACTTATATGCAGAATCTTAAAAAAATGATACAAATGAACTTATTTACAAAACAGAAACAGATTCACAGACATAGAAAACAAACTTATGGTTACCAAAGGGGAAAGGTGGGGAGGGAGGGATAAATTGGGAGTTTGGGATTGATATATACACACTATTATATTTAAAAATGATAACCAACAAGAACATACTGTATAGCACAGGGAACTCTGCTCAATATTCTGTAATATCCTAAATGGGAAAAGAATTTGAAGAATAATATATATGTATATGTACAACTGAATCACTTTGCTGTACACCTGAAACTAACACAACATTGTAAATCAACTATAGTCCAATATAAAATAAAAATTAAAAAACAAAATTTCTCCACCTGCTGCCTTCTGCTCTTTGAGCAGCCATTATCTAAAAGAACCATGGGTGAAGCCTGAGGTTTTCCTACTTCCTTGTTTAGAAATATAGTTTGGAAAATCATGTCTCATTTGACCCTAAGATACTGGAACATATACTACCTTAACATTTACAAAACTAAAGGTCACATTTGAAGCACCAGATATTTTTTAGATGCTTCAAGGATCAGGAGTGAAGGGAAAGGCAGGACTCTTATTTCCATGGATCGGAAGAGCACGTTCCTTTCTATTTCAGAAGGTTAATGTCATGTTAATCTTCTGAAAGATTAATCAAGATGGCTACACATGTGTTCCTGTATTTTAAATTCTTAATGGTTCTATCAAAACATACTAATGCTGAAATCTAGTGTTATAATATTTTCATATTTACAGAGTTTTATAACAAAATACTAAATGTCTTTGCATGTTCCCTGTTTAGGGTAAGAAATGGGAAAAGGTAGAAGTTACTTGAATCCAAACTCTAGTTGGAATCCAATATAATACATCATTTGCCCAATCTCCTTGCTAGCTTAATATTTAAGGGCTGTGTGTAAAGGGCACAGCTTCTGAATAAGAATTTGACCTTTGGTTAAGCTCTGTTCCCTTGGAAATCAAAGAATATTATGTCAACTATGTTACACAAGTAAAATTGCTCATGGTTAAAATGACCTGACTGGTAAATTGCATCTGGGTAAGGAGAAACTCTAGATGCCGAGATAAACCATGCTTTGGACTTGAGCATGGTGACTCTGAGTACACCCCATATGGGGACACTAAAAGCTATGCCTTTGGAGTTGTAATAAGAGCTATTGGCTCCAGTGGAACAAAGAGCTTCCGAGCCTGGGAAAATCCTTTACCTGCCCAATATGAGTCCCCTGCCCTTGTACTTGAGCTGTCACTTGGCAGAGGAGAGGAAAGAAAACACTGGACAGCTATGTCAATGGTTGTGTATTCTGCTACATGGACTGTTGCTACAACTATGACTGTAAAACAGAAAGCCTGATACTGCCCTGTCTTACAGTCTCATCAGTACACTGGGGCCAAGTGTGGTCCGTAGTCATCTGGGGAATGTTTACTTGAACTTAAGATCCCCTTGTGGAGGTATCAAGAGACATTTGCCACTCTTTGAATAGAGTTTGTGCTTTCCCATCTCCATGTTTTTGTTCCTGCCTCTTCCTCCACCTGAAAGCTCCCCCCTACCAACTCTGCCTGTCGAACTTTCCCTCATCCTTCGTGGCCCAGCTCAAACACTTCCTTCATGCAGCCCCCTTGATCTCCTCCAAGCCTGAGTGATCATTCCCTCCTCTGAACCACTTCTAATGGTGTTTATCACACTCTAGTTTTTAACTCACCTAACAACCTGCCTAGGATGGGTTTGCCAACAGGTATTCTGGGGCGTACCTGTTTCCTGAAATGTTCTTAAATGAATGATTCTGTAGTCAATTTGGAAAACACTTCATACTACATTTCCTTCTGGGAAAGCCAGAGTACAAATTGACATTTTAAAGCTTCTACTGTTAAATCTATTTAAATTTAACACATTTTCCAGTTCATTCAACAATGGAAAATATAATGGTAAAGGAGTACCCATCATTGGGTCTATTAACACTTGGGGAAAGCTGATCTAAGAAGAATAACTAGAAAGCCTAGCACAAAATAAAGTTATAATAAATTTCAGGTAAATGTGAATCTGAACGACGCATCTTTGAGGCCATAAAACTTACTAAGAAATAAAAGGCTGCAGCTGCATGATTAAAATAACCACAGATCCTTCTCAACTCAGGTACGTTACCTTTTTTCCCCATATGAAATGACATTTTTCTAAGGTCTTGGGGGTCTTAGAGCATTTATTGTCTTCTCTGTGGCACTGACTTTCTATCTCCTTGCTGAAAAAGAAGACTGAATTTCCCCCCTTCAGCTGGAAGACTAGCTGAGGAGGATTAACACATGGAACTTACCAATAGTAACAAATTCTCAGTCTCACTCAGTACATTTAGTTTACTGTGAAATCTGTGTGTTACAACACTGAGTAATGCTTATATCACTCTTCATGAAGAGCATATTTTACTGGGAAGCTAAAGAATAATGTGTATATTATTACTTGAACAAAAATAATTCACTCCTTACTTTTATCTTCTGAGTTAAAAATAAATTAAAAATCACCCAGACGGGCGAAGAGAAGGAAGATGACGGAAGAGTAAGACGCGGAGATCACCTTCCTCCCCACAGATACACCAGAAATACATCTACACGTGGAACAACTCCTACAGAACACCTACTGAACGCTGGCAGAAGACCTCAGACCTCCCAAAAGGCAAGAAAGTCCCCACGTACCTGGGTAGGGCAAAAGAAAAAAGAATAAACAGAGACAAAAGGATAGGGACGGGACCTGCACCAGTGGGAGGGAGCTGTGAAGGAGGAAAGGTTACCACACACTAGAAGCCCCTTCACGGGCGGAGACTGTGGGTGGTGGAGGGGGGGAATTTCGGACACGCGGAGGAGAGCGCAGCAACAGGGGTGCAGAGTGCAAAGCGGGGAGATTCCCGCAGAGAGGATCAGGGCCGACCGGCACTCACCAGGCCAAGAGGCTTGTCTGCTCACCCGCCGGGGCGGGCGGGCGTCGGAGTTGAGGCTCTGGCTTCGGTCGGAGCGCAGGGAGAGGACTGGGGTTGGCGGCGTGATCACAGCCTGCAGGGGGTTAGTGCGCCACGGCTAGCCGGGAGGGAGTCCGGGGAAAAGTCTGGACCTGCCGAAGAGGCAGGAGACTTTTTCTTCCCTCTGTTTCCTGGTGCGCGAGGAGAGGGGATTAAGAGCGCTGCTTAAAGGAGCTCCAGAGACGGGTGCGAGCCGCGGCTAAAAGCGCGGACCCCAGAGACGGGCATAAGACGCTAAGGCTGCTGCTGCCGCCACCAAGAAGCCTGTGTGCGAGCACAGGTCACTCTCCACAACCCCCTTCCAGGGAGCCTGTGCAGCCCGCCACTGCCAGGGTGCCGGGATCCAGGGACAACTCCCTCGGGGGAACGCACGGCGCGCCTCAGGCTGGTGCAACGTCACGCCGGCCTCTGCCGTCGCAGGCTCGCCCCGCATCCGTGCCCCTCCCTCCCCCCTGGCCTGAGTGAGCCACAGCCCCCGAATGAGTGGCTCCTTTAACCCCGTCCTGTCTGAGCGAAAGACAGACGCCCTCCGGCGACCTACACGCAGAGGCAGGGCCAAATCCAAAGCTGAGCCCCTGGGAGCTGTGAGAACAAAGAAGAGAAAGGGAAATCTCTCCCAGCAGCCTCAGAAGCAGTGGATTAAAGCTCCACAATCAACTTGATGTACCCTGCATCTGTGGAATACATGAATAGACAACGAATCATCCCAAATTGAGGAGGTGGACTTTGAGAGCAAGATTTATGATTTTTTCCCCTTTTCCTCTTTTTGTGAGTGTGTACGTGTATGCTTCTGTGTGAGATTTTGTCTGTATAGCTTTGCTTCCACCATTTGTCCTAGGGTTCTATCCGTCTGTTTTTTTTGTTTCAGTTTTTTTCTTTCTTAATAATTAATTTTAATAACACTTTTATTTTACTTTACCTCCTTTCTTTCTTTCTTTCTTTCTTTCCTTCCTTCCTTCCTTCCCTCCTTTAGACAACGAATCAACCCAAATTGAGGAGGTGGACTTTGAGAGCAAGATTTATGATTTTTTCCCCTTTTCCTTTTTTTGTGAGTGTGTATGTGTATGCTTCTGTGTGAGATTTTGTCTGTATAGCTTTGCTTCCACCATTTGTCCTAAGGTTCTATCCGTCCATTTTTTTGTTTGTTTTTTTAAATTTCTTTCTTAATAATGATATTTTAATAACTTTATTATATTTTACTCTTTTATTTTCCATTAGCTTCCTTCTTTCTTTCTTTTTTCCGTCCTTCCCTCCTTTCTCCCTTTCTTCCTTCCCCCCACCGTCCCTCCCTCCCTCCCTCCTTTCTTTCTTTCTCTCTTTCTACTTTTTCTCCCTTTTATTCTGAGCCGTGTAGAGGAAAGGCTCTTGATGCTGAAGCCAGGAGTCAGTGCTGTGCCTCTGGGGTGGGAGAGCCAACTTCAGGACACTGGCCCACAAGAGACCTCCTAGCTCCACATAATATCAAACAGCAAAAATCTCTCAGAGATCTCCATCTCAATACCAGCACCCAGCTTCACTCAACGACAAGCAAGCTACAGTGCTGGAAACCCTACGCCAAACAACTAGCAAAACAGGAACACAACTCCACCTGTTAGCAGAGAGGCTGTCTAAAATCATAATAAGTCCACAGACACCCCAGAACACACCACCAGATGTGGACCTGCCAACCAGAGAGACAAGATCCAGCCCCATCCACCAGAACACAGGCACCAGTCCCTTCCACCAGGAAGCCTACACAACCCACTGAACCAACCTTAGCCACTGGGGACAGACACCAAAAACAATG
The DNA here is from genome assembly GCF_951394435.1 of Stenella coeruleoalba. Taxonomy (NCBI): domain Eukaryota; kingdom Metazoa; phylum Chordata; class Mammalia; order Artiodactyla; family Delphinidae; genus Stenella; species Stenella coeruleoalba. The sequence continues at coordinate 35,421,280 of NC_137148.1, forward strand.
GGAACTACGAACCTGCAGCCTGCAAAAAGGAGACACCAAACACAGTAAGATAAGCAAAATGAGAAGACAGAAAAACACACCGCAGATGAAGGAGCAAGATAAAAACCCACCAGACCTAACAAATGAAGAGGAAATAGGCAGTCTACCTGAAAAAGAACTCAGAATAATGATAATAAAGATGATCCAAAATCCTGGAAATAGAGAAAAAGTAAGAAACATTTAACAAGGACCTAGAAGAACTAAAGATGAAACAAACAATGATGAACAACACAATAAATGAAATTAAAAATACTCTAGATGGGATCAATAGCAGAATAACTGAGACAGAAGAACGGATAAGTGACCTGGAAGATAAAATAGTGGAAATAACTACTGCAGAGCAGAATAAAGAAAAAAGAATGAAAAGAACTGAGGACAGTCTCAGAGACCTCTGGGACAACATTAAACGCACCAACATTGGAATTATAGGGGTGCCAGAAGAAGAAGAGAAAAAGAAAGGGACTGAGAAAATATTTGAAGAGATTATAGTTGAAAACTTCCCAAATATGGGAAAGGAAATAGTTAATCAAGTCCAGGAAGCACAGAGAGACCCAGGCATGATAAATCAAGGAGAAATACGCCAAGACACATATTAATCAAACTGTCAAAAATTAAATACAAAGAAAGCATATTAAAATCAGCAAGGGAAAAACAACAAATAACACAAAAGGGAATCCCCATAATGTTAACAGCTGATCTTTCAGCAGAAACTCTGCAAGCCAGAAGGGAGTGGCAGGACATATTTAAAGTGATGAAGGAGAAAAACCTGCAAACAAGATTAATCTACTCAACAAGGATCTCATTCAGATTTGATGGAGAAATTAAAATCTTTACAGACAAGCAAAAGTTGAGAGAGTTCAGCACCACCAAACCAGCTTTACAACAAATGCTAAAGGAACTTCTCTAGGCAAGAAACACAAGAGAAAGAAAAGACCTACAATAACAAACACAAAACAATTAAGAAAATGGGAATAGGAACATACATATCGATAATTACCTTAAATGTAAATGGACTAAACGCTCCCACCAAAAGACACAGATTGGCTGAATGGATACAAAAACAAGACCTATATATATGCTGTCTACAAGAGACCCACGTCAGACCTAGAGACACATACAGACTGAAAGTAAGGGGATGGAAGAAGATATTCCATGCAAATGGAAACCAAAAGAAAGCTGGAGTAGCAATTCTCATATCAGACAAAATAGACTTTAAAATAAAGACTATTACAAGAGACAAAGAAGGACACTACATAACGATCAAGGAATCGATCCAAGAAGAAGATATAACAATTGTAAATATTTATGCACCCAACATAGGAGCACCTCAATACAGAAGGCAAATACTAACAGCCATAAAAGGGGAAATCGACAGTAACACATTCATAGTAGGGGACTTTAACACCCCACTTTCACCAATGGACAGATCATCCAAAATGAAAATAAATAAGGAAACACAAGCTTTAAATGATATATTGAACAAGATGGACTTAATTGATATTTATAGGACACTCCATCCAAAAACAACAGAATACACATTTTCCTCAAGTGCTCATGGAACATTCTCCGGGATAGATCATATCTTGGGTCACAAATAAAGTGTTGGTAAATTTAAGAAAACTAAAATTGTATCAAGTATCTTTTCCAAGCACAACGCTATTAGACTAGATATCAATTACAGGAAAAGATCTGTAAAAAATACAAACTCATGGAGGCTAAACAATAAACTACTTAATAACGAAGTGATCACTGAACAAATCAAAGAGGAAATAAAAAAATACCTAGAAACAAATGACAGTGGAGACATGATGACCCAAAACCTATGGGATGCAGCAAAAGCAGTTCTAAGAGGGAAGTTTATAGCAATACAAGCCCACCTTAAGAAACAGGAAACATCTCAAATAAACAACCTAACTTTGCACCTAAAGCAATTACAGAAAGAAGTACAAAAAAGTTAGCAGAAGGAAAGAAATCAGATAGAAATAAATGAAAAAAAAATGAAGGACACGATAGCAAAGATCAATAAAACTAAAAGCTGATTTTTTGAGAAGATAAAACAGATAAACCATTAGCCAGACTCATCAAAAAAATAAAGGGAGAAGACGCAAATCAATAGAATTAGAAATGAAAAAGGAGAAGTAACAACTGACACTGCAGAAATACAAAGGATCATGAGAGATTACTACAAGCAACTCTATGCCAATAAAATGGACAACCTGGAAGAAATGGACAAATTCTTAGAAATGCACAAGCTGCCGAGACTGAATCAGGAAGAAATAGAAAATATGAACAGACCAATCACAAGTACTGACATTAAAACTGTGATTAAAAATCTTCCAAAAAATAAACGCCCAGGACCAGATGGCTACATGGGCAAATTCTATCAAACATTTAGACAAGAGCAAACAGCTATCCTTCTCAAACTCTTCCAATATATAGCAGAGGGAGGAACACTCCCAAATTCATTCTACGAGGCCACCATCACCTTGATACCAAAACCAGACAAAGATGTCACAAAGAAAGAAAACTACAGGCCAATATCACTGATGAACATAGATGCAAAAATCCTCAACAAAATACTAGCAAACAGAATCCAACAGCACATTAAAAGGATCGTACACCATGATCAAGTGAGGTTTATTCCCGGAATGCAAGCATTCAATATACGCAAATCAATCAACGTGATAAACCATATTAACAAATTGAAGGAGAAAAACCATATGATCATCTCAATAGATGCAGAGAAAGCTTCTGACAAAATTCAACACGCATTTATGATAAAAACCCTGCAGAAAGTAGGCATAGAGGGAACTTTCCTCAACATAATAAAGGCCATATATGACAAACCCACAGCCAACATCATCCTCAATGGTGAAAAACTAAAAGCATTTCCACTAAGATCAGGAACAAGACAAGGTTGCCCACTCTCACCACTCTTATTCAGCATAGTTTTGGAAGTTTTAGCCACAGCAATCAGAGAAGAAAAGGAAATAAAAGGAATCCAAATCGGAAAAGAAGAAGTAAAGCTGTCACTGTTTGTAGATGACATGATACTATACATAGAGAATCCTAAAGATGCTACCAGAAAACTACTAGAGCTAGTCAATGAATTTGGTAAAGTAACAGGATACAAAATTAATGCACAGAAATTTCTGGCATTCCTATACACTAATGATGAAAAATCTGGAAGTGAAATCAAGAACACACTCCCATTTACCACTGCAACAAAAAGAATAAAATATCTAGAAATAAACCTACCTAAGGAGACAAAAGACCTGTATGCAGAAAATAGTAAGACACTGATGAAAGAAATTAAAGATGATACAAATAGATGAAGAGATATACCATGTTCTTGGATTGGAAGAATCAATATTGTGAAAATGACTCTACTACCCAAAGCAATCTACAGATTCAATGCAATCCCTATCAAACTACCACTGGCATTTTTCACAGAACCAGAACAAAAAAATTCACAATTTGTATGGAAACACAAAAGACCCCGAATAGCCAAAGCAGTCTTGAGAATGAAAAACGCAGCTGGAGGAATCAGGCTCCCTGACTTCAGACTATAATACAAGGCTGCAGTAATCAAGACAGTATGGTACTGGCACAAAAAAAGAAAGATTGATCAATGGAACAGGATAGAAAGCCCAGATATAAACCCACACACATATCGTCACCTTATCTTTGATAAAGGAGGCAGGAATGTACCGTGGAGAAAGGACAGCCTCTTCAATAAGTGGTGCTGGGAAAACTGGACAAGTACATGTAAAAGTATGAGATTAGATCACTCCCTAACACCATACACAAAAATAAGCTCAAAATGGATTAAAGACCTAAATGTAAGGCCAGACACTATCAAACTCTTAGAGGAAAACATAGGCAGAACACTCTATGACATAAATCACAGCAAGATCCTTTTTGACCCACCTCCTAGAGAAATGGAAATAAAAACAAAAATAAACAAATGGGACCTAATGAAACTTCAAAGCTTTTGCACAGCAAAGGAAACCATAAACAAGACCAAAAGACAACCCTCAGAATGGGAGAAAATATTTGCAAATGAAGCAACTGACAAAGGATTGATCTCCAAAATATACAAGCAGCTCATGGGGCTCAGTATCAAAAAAACAAACAACCGAATCCAAAAATGGGCAGAAGACCTAAATAGACATTTCTCCAAAGAAGATATACAGACTGCCAACAAACACATGAAAGAATGCTCAACATCATTAATCATTAGAGAAATGCAAATCAAAACTACAATGAGATATCATCTCACACCAGTCAGAATGGCCATCATCAAAAAATCTAGAAACAATAAATGCTGGAGAAGGTGTGGAGAAAAGGGAACACTCTTGCACTGCTGGTGGGAATGTGAATTGGTTCAGCCACTATGGAGAACAGTATGGAGGTTCCTTAAAAAACTACAAATAGAACTACCATATGACCCAGCAATCCCATTACTGGGTTATACCCTGAGAAAACCATAATTCAAAAAGAGTCATGTACCAAAATGTTCATTGCAGCTCTATTTACAATAGCCAGGACATGGAAGCAACCTAAGTGTCCATCATCAGATGAATGGATAAAGACGATGTTGCACATATATACAATGGAATATTACTCAGCCATAAAAAGAAACGAAATTGAGCTATTTGTAATGAGGTGGATAGACCTAGAGTCTGTCATACAGAGTGAAGTAAGTCAGAAAGAGAAAGACAAATACCGTATGCTAACACATATATATGGAATTTAAGATAAAAAATGTCATGAAGAACCTAGGGGTAAGACAGGAATAAAGACACAGACCTACTAGAGAATGGACTTGAGGATATGGGGAGGGGGAAGGGTGAGCTGTGACAAAGCGAGAGAGAGGCATGGACATATATACACTACCAAACGTAAGGTAGATAGCTAGTGGGAAGCAGCCGCATAGCACAGGGAGATCAGCTCTGTGCTTTGTGACCGCCTGGAGGAGTGGGATAGGGAGGATGTGAGGGAGAGAGACGCAAGAGGGAAGAGATATGGGAACATATGTATATGTATAACTGATTTACTTTGTTATAAAGCAGAAACTAACACACCATTGTAAAGCAATTATACCCCAATAAAGATGTTAAAAAAATAAAATAAATAAATAAAAATAAAAATCACCCAGACGGAACTTCAAGCATAATAGATTTTTCACATTAAGAGATGTTACCTGCATTTTCTGTAAGGATGAAATACTTTGTCAGGAAATTGTAATGCACTTTGGCTTTCCCAACAGATTTTGCAGAAGTTCAAAGTAGAAAGATTTTTATTATTAGCTTTCCTTTAGATGATACAATATGATAAAAATAATTTGCATAGTGTTTTAATTTTATGAAGTACTTTCATATGTATTATTTCATTTAAACATAAATCTGTAAGCAACTCAGACATTATTTTTAACATTTTACAGGCAAGAAAACCACGGCTCAGAAAATCTAAGAGTTTTTCCCAAAGTTAATTAATAAGTGTTGGAGCCAGGACAAAAGCATAGACCTTCTGACTAGTCCAGTATTCTAAAAACAGTGTAGGATGTAACATTCCTTGACAGGGTAAAAGCTTCTGATCTTATTCAGTGTGAAGAAATGGAAAAGTATTTTATAGTGTCCAACAATCCAAAGAATCACCTGCTAGAGATAAAAGTTTCTTTTTCTGATAAACATTTACTAGTACACCACCGCTTAACAACCAGTTCAGGGAGATGGGGGGCGGGGGGAGGAGCGAGTCCAGATTTGTAGTATTTGCAAATTTCTGTGGTGTAAATATTCCCAATGTAACTGATTTTAAGCCATCAGTGCTTCATCACTGAATACAGTCAGAAATATTGCACAATCACCTCTCATGAGATAGTTGAAACCAGCTCCAGCACACCACTGACTCTACATAACCTGATAATTCCATCTAATGGACATTTTTCATAAAGGATAGAATTTCTAGAATTTATTAAGCACTTATATGCCGGACACTTTTCTAAACACTTTACATACATGAACTTATTTTATCCTCACAACAATCCAATGATGTAAATTCTATTATTCCCAGCTTAGTGATGTGGAAACTGAGGAATATAGTTTATTAACCATGACAAAAGTCACAAAATTAATATTAGAGTCAGGATGCAAACACAAGAACTCCAACTCCAGAAAGGATCTAGAAAAATTAATAGAACTGCCATGGATCCAGTAGTGCCACTTCTGGAATTAAAAACAGGATCACAAAGAGATATGTGCACTCTCGTGTTCACTGCAACAGTATTCACTATAACCAAGATATGAAAACAACCCAAGTGCCCATTGATGGATGAATGGATAAAGAAAATGTGGGATAAAGAAACTGAGATACACCACAGGCTTGCACTAGATCTAGGACGAACACAACAGAGAAAGGGATACCACCTTGGGCTGTTGCTGAGCAGAACCATGGATGCCTACATAGGCAGTGCCTAGGTCCTCTGTGAACACATAGTCCACATTTCCTTCAGCAACCACCTCTACTGGGGCTGGGCATGCACTCAATGGTAATGGAGCCTGATCAAACCTGACCCTCAAGTTTTCTACTCCAACATCTGGAGAGCAGACCCCATCCCTGACAGGGCAGGGACAGACACAATGCAAAGAGAAAACCTTGCCTCACATCCTGCACAGGCTTTAAATCCACCAACACCAGTCAAAGGGATAACGGCCAGCACACTCTGAGGAACGATGTTGCTGGCATCCATACCAAAACCAGCCCTCACACCAAAAACATTGAATGCATGCAACCTACATAGGGATGGTACCACATAAAAACACCCCTTTAAGGCCACAGGAGGTAACTGCTTCTCCTAAATCCATAGAATCAGAGAAAGTTAAGTAACCTGAAAAGGCAGAGGAACTACTCCCAATTAAAAGGATAAGAGAAATCACCTGAAAGAATGAAACACACCTCACCACCCTACTACATCCTCAGTTCAAAAAAGGAGGTAATAGAAATGCTAAAGGAATTAAGAAAGATTATCAACAGAAATGCAGATTACTGTAACAAGGAACTAGAAAATATAAAGGTGAACCAATCAAATATAGATAATTCAACTGCCAAAATAAAAATCAATCTAGAAACAATGAATAGCAGACTAAATGACACAGAAGAATAAACAAGTGATCTGGAAGACAGAATAATGGAAATCACATAAATAGAACAGCAGACAGAAATACAAATGAAAAAACAAAATGAAAGCAACATATGAGATACATGGGGTAACATAAAGCATGCCAACCTATGCATGATAGGGGTTCCCAAAAGAGAGAAGAGAGAGAAGGGAATCTAAAATGTATTCGAAGAAGTTATGGATGAAAACTTCCCAAACCTAAACAAAGAAACAGATATCCAGGTACCTGAAGCACAGAGGGTCCCAAACAAGATGAACCCAAACAGACCAACATCAAGACATATAGTTAAAATGGCAAAAGTTAAAGAGGATTCTAAAGGCAGCAAGAGAAAAACAGAGAGTCAGTTACAAGAGGACTACCGTAAGGGTATCAGCTGATTTCTCTGCAGAACCTTTAGAGGCGAGAAGGGAGTGACATGATATATTCAAAGTCCTGAAAGGGAAAAATCTGTAGCCTAGGAGAGTCTACCCAGCAAGATTATCATTTAGAATAGAAGGAGAGATAAAGAATTTCTCAGACAAGCAAAAACCAAAAGAATTCAGCAAAATTAAAGCTACCCTAAAAGAAATATTGAAGGATCTTCTCTAAATAAAAAAAGAAGAATCTATAGGAAAAGGAAAATCACAATAGGAAAGGCGAATATAAAAAAGGATTGAAAATCACTTAAATAAACCAGTATATAGCAATAGAATAAAAAAAAAAAACATTTTATAAAAATGATGACTACAATTAACAGTAAAATGATAAGCATGAAGATGTAAAATAGGACATCAAAATCACGAGATGTGGGAGAGAGAAGTATAAAAATGTAGATCTTTTAGACTGTATTTGAACTTGTATGACTATCAGTTTAAAGCAAGTAGACATAGTTATGGGTCAACACACTTGAACTCCGTGGTACCCACAAATCAAAAACATACAATAGATTCAGAAAAGCCAAAAAGAAAGGAACTCAAGCATACTACAAAAGAAAATCAAACTATAAAAGAAAATTTTCAAACCACAAAGGGAAAAACAAAGAAGATATGAACAAAGAACTACAAAAACGACTGGAAAACAAAGTTTAAAATGGCAATAACCACATACCTATCAACAATTATTTTAAATGTCAATGGACTAAATGCTCCAATCAAAAGACATAGGGTGGCAGATTGGATAAAAAAAACAAGGACCTACAATATGCTGCCTAGAAGAGACTCAACTTCAGGGTGAAAGACACACAGAAAGTGAGGAGATGGAAAAATATTTCATGAAAATGGAAACAACAAGAAAGTGGGGGTAGCAATACTCATATCAGACAAAAAGACTTTAAAACAAACACTATAAAGAAGGACAGGGGCTTCCCTGGTGGCACAGTGGTTGAGAGTCTGCCTGCCGATGCAGGGGACACAGGTTTGCGCCCCGGTCCGGGAAGATCCCACATGCCACGCAGTGGCTAGGCCCATGAGCCATGGCCACTGAGTCTGTGCGTCCGGAGTCTGTGCTCCACAAAGGGAGAGCCACACAGTGAGAGGCCCATGTACCGCAAAAAAAAAAAAAAAAAAAAAAAAGGACAAATAAGTGCATTATATAATAAAGGGATCAATACAAGAAGAAGATATTACACTCGCTAACATATATGCACCCAATACAGGAGCACCTAAATACATAAAACAAATGCTAACAGACATAAAGGGAGAAATGGACAATAATATAATAATAGTAGGAAACTTTAACACCCCACTGATATCAATGGACAGATCATCCAGAAAAATCAATAAAGCAACAGAGATCCTAAATGACACAACAGACAATTTAGACTTGATGTCTACACTACAGTACAACCAAAACAACAGAATACACATTCTTATTAAGTATTCATGGAACTTTCTCAAGAAGAGGCCACATACCAGGTCACAAAACAATCCACAACAAATTTAAGACAGAAATTATTTAAAGCAACTTTTCTCACCACAACAGTGTGAAATTAGAAATCAATCACAGAAAGGAAAATGGGAAAATAATGAACACATGGAGATGAAACAACATGCTACTAAAAACCCAATGGGTCGGGCTTCCCTGGTGGCACAGTGGTTGAGAGTCCACCTACCGATGCAGGGGACACGGGTTCGTGCCCTGGTCCGGGAGGATCCCACATGCCACAGAGCGGCTAAGCCCGTGAGCCATGGCCACTGAGCCTGTGCGTCTGGAGCCTGTGCTCCACAACGGAAGAGGCCACAACAGTGAGAGGCCCGCATACCACAGAAAAAAAAAAAAAACCCAATGGGTCAATGAAGAAACAAAAGAAGGATTCAGAAAAAATCAAGGCAAACAAAAATGAAATCACAGCCTACCAAATCTATGGGATACAGCAAAAGCAGTTGTTAAGAGGGAAGTTCACAATGATATGGGCCTTCCTCAAGAAAGAAGAAAGATCTCAAACAACCTAATCTACCACCAAAAAGAATTTGAAAAAAAAAAAAAAACCCAAAGTCAGCAGAAGAAAGGAAATAAAGATCAGAGAGGAGATAGAGATGAAAAACAATAATAGAAGAGATCAATAAAACTAAGAGCTGGTTTTTGAAAAAGAAACAAAAATTAACAAACCTCTAGCCAGGCTCACCAAGAAGAAAAGCGAGAGGACCCAAACAAACAAAATAAGAAATGAAAGAGGAGAAACAATAACTGACTCTACATAAATACAAAAATATCATAGGAGAATACTATGAAGTTATGTTCCAACAAGTTGGACAACTTAGAAGAAATTGACAAGTTTCTAGAAACAGATCCTGCCAAAACAGAGTCAAGAAGAAACAGATAATTTGAACAGACTGATCACTAGAAGTGAAACAGAACCTGTAATTTTAAAAAACTTCCTCAAAACAAAAGTCCAGGACCAGACAGCTTCACTGCTGAACTCTACCAAACATGTAAAGAACTTATAGGTAATCCTGCTCAAACTGTTCCAAAAAATTGAAGAGGTGGGGACACTCCCAAAGGCATTCTATGAAGCCACCATCACACTTATACAGAAACCAGACAAGACACTACAATAAAAGAAAATTACAGGCCACTATCTTTGATGAACATAGAAGAAAAAACCTTAACAAAATTTAGCAAATCAAATCTGACAATACATAAAAAATAGCATACACCACGATCAAGCTGGATTGATTACAGGGTTGCAAGGAAGGTTCAATATATGCAAATCAATATGATGCACAACATTAACAAATAGTAAAGCCACATGATCATTTCAATAGACATAGAAAAGGCATTTGATAAAATTCAACATTCATTCATGATAAAAATGCTCACAAAAGTGGGCATAGAGGGAACATATCTCAACATAACAAAATCCATCTATAACAAACCCACTGCCAACATAATACTCAGTGATGAAAAGTTGAAAGCCTCCCTGATAAATTCAGGAATGAGACAAGGATACTCACTCTCACCACTTCTATTCAACATAGTATTGGAATTCCTAGCCACAGCAGTCAGACAAGAAAAAAAAAGGTATACAAATTGGAAGAGGTTAAACTGTCACTATTTGCAGATAATATGATACCTGATATAGAGAACTGTAAAGTCTGCACACAAAAACTGTTAGAATAAATGAATTCAGCAAGATAGGAGGATACAAGATTAATACACAGAAATCTGTTGCACTTCTTGTTTTTGTTTCGTTTTGTTTTGCGGTATGCGGGCCTCTCACTGTTGTGGCCTCTCCCATTGCGGAGCACAGGCTCCGGACGTGCAGGCTCAATGGCCATGGCTCACAGGCCTAGCCACTCCGCGGCATGTGGGATCTTCCCGGACTGGGACACGAACCCATGTCCCCTGCATCGGCAGGCGGACTCTCAACCACTGCACCACCAGGGAAGCCCCTGTTGCACTTCTTTACACCAACAAAATATAAGTTAAAAAAAATCCCAAAGTTGCATCAAAAAAAAAAAAAAACTAGTAATAAACTTAACCAAGGAGGTGAAAAATCTATACACTGAAAACTATAAAACATTGATAAAGGAAACTGAAGAAGATTCAAAGAAATGAAAGATATCCCATGCTTTTGGATTGGAAGAGTATTGTTAAAATGGCCATACTACTCAAAGCAATCTACAGACTTGATAACCCTATCAAAATACCCATGACATTTTCCAAAAAAATTAGAACAAACAATCCTAAAATTTATATGGAACCACAAAAGACTCAGGATTGCCAAAGCAATCCTGAGGATAAAGAACAAAGTTGGCGGGCTTACCTGGTGGCACAGTGGTTGAGAGTCTGCCTGCCGATGCAGGGGACACGGGTTCATGCCCCGGTCCGGAAAGACCCCACATGTCGCGGAGCCGCTGGGCCCGTGAGCCATGGCTGCTGAGCCTGTGCATCCGGAGCCTGTGTTCCACAACAGGAGAGGCCACAACAGTGAAAGGCCCACATACCACAAAAAAAAAAAAAAAAAAGAACAAAGTTGGAGGCATAACCCTTCCAGACTTCAGACTATACTACAAAGTGACAGTAATCAAAACAGCATGGTACTGACACAAAAACAGACATATAGATCAATGATACAGAATAGAGAGCCCAGAAATAAACTCATGCACCTACAGTCAATTAATCTATGACAAAGGAGACAAAAACATACAAGGGAAAAAAGACAGTCTCTTCAACAAGTGGTGTTGGGAAAGCTGAACAGTTACATGTAAATCAACAAAATCTGAACATTCCCTCACACCATATACAAAAATAAACTAAAAATGGTTTGAAGTCCTAAATATAAGACATAACACTGTAAAACTGCTAGAAGAGAACACAGGTAAAACATTCCTGGACATAAATGTAGCAAAAGAAAAGAAAAAATAAGCAAATGGGAACTAATCAAACTTAAAAGCATTTGCACAGGGGGCTTCCCTGGTGGCGCAGTGGTTGAGAGTCTGCCTGCCAGTGCAGGGGACACGGGTTCGTGCCCCGGTCCAGGAGGATCCCACGTGCCACGGACCGGCTGGCCCCGTGGGCCATGGCCGCGGAGCCTGCACATCAGGAGCCTGTGCTCCACAATGGGAGAGGCCGCAGCAGTGGGAGCCCACGTACCACAAAAAAAAAAAAAAAAAAAGAGCATTTGCACAGCAAAGGAAACAAACAACAAAATGAAAAGACAACCTACAGAATGGTAGAAAATATTTGCAAATGATGCAGCTAACAAGGGTTAATGTCCAAACTATACAAACAGCTCATACAACTAAACATCAAAAAAAAAAAAAAGGTCAAAAAATGGTAAGAACTGGGTTGGACCTACCTGATGATCTGGAGAGTCTGCAGGAGAAGCAGGAGGCAACTGCAGCTCAACCTCAGAACATAGACGCTGTAGGCAGCAGTTGTTGGGAGCTCCTTCTACCACATGGACAATGATACTAGCAAGCACCATTGTGGAATCCTCCTCTAGCTCATTAGCACAAAGACACGGTCCCACCCAACAGCCTGTAGGTGTTCAGTGCTGGGATGTCTGAGGCCAAGCAACTAATGAGTGGGTTCACAGCCCCACTCATCAGGGACTGGCTGCCTTAAGATCCCCTGAGCCCGCAACCACCTCTAGATATGACCCTGCCACCTCTAGACATGACCCTGCCACCTCCCAGAGGGCCCAGGATACAGCTCCACCCACCAGTGAGCAGGCACCAGTCCAAGAATACCCTGGGCCCAAGCCCTGCCCTTAAGGGAGCCTGTTCTAGCCTCTGGACCAACCTCACCCACCAGGGGGCAGACACCAGACTCAAGAAACCCAGAATCCTACAGCCTGTGGACCCAGCCTGCCCATCAGCAGGCCAGATTCTGTCCTGAGACTAGCTGGGCCCTGGCCCTGCCCACTAGCAGGCCAACAAGCTTTAGGAAACCCTGAACCCCAGACCCAACTGTATCAGAAACTACCCTGCCCCACTAGCAATCCAACACCAACTCTGGGGTCCCTGGGTTTTGCAACCAGACTCCAGGACCTGGCTCTAACCCCAGAACTTGGCTTCACCCACCAGTGGGTAGGCAACACCCTGAGTCTTCCAGACTCTGACTCAGCCCAGCAGTGAGCTGGCATAAGACCTGGAGCCCCCTGGGGTTCCATAGTCAGCTTCTTCATGTCCTGGTCCCACCAACCAGTGGCTGGCAGCCTCTGGACAAGGTAAGGCCTGGCAATCAACCTGACTAGGGGCCAACCAACCCTACCAGAATCCCATATAGTCAGCCCACCACAACAGAAAGACCCCTGAAGCCCTCATAGATGAAGCCTCTAGAGCCTATAGTTTGGGTTATGAGCAGGTAATATGCTACCTGGAGGCATAGTATGTCTCCTACAAAAGACCACTTCTCCAAGGTAGGGAAATATAACCAACCTACCAGATATATAAAAATAAAAACAGCAACTTAGGCAAAATGAGGGGACAGAGAAACAGGTTCCAAACAAAGAAACATGGTCCAAACAAAGGAACATGTTCCAAACAAAGGAACAAGATAAAACCCCAGAAGAACTAAGTGAAGTGGAGATAGGCAATCCACCCTAGGAGGAGTTCAGGACAGTGATCGTACAGATGATCAAAGGACTCAGAGAAGAATGGATACACAGAGTGAGAAGTTAGTTTTTAACAAAGAGTTACAAAATATAAAGAACAACCAAATGAAGAATACAATAATTGAAATAAAAATACACTAGAAGAAATGAACAGTAAACTAAATGATACAAAGGAGTGGATCAGCTGGAGAACAGTAATGGAAATCACTAATGCTGAACAGAAAAAAGAATGAAAAGAAATGAGGACAGTTTAACAGACCTCTGGGACAACAGCCAGTACACTAATATTCACATTATAGGGGTCCCAGAAGGAGAAGAGAAAAAGGTGCTGATAACTTATTTGAAGACATAATAGCTGAAAACTTCCCTAACCTGGGAAAGGAAACAGTCACCCAAGTCCAGGAAGTGCAGAGAGCCCCATGCAGGATTAACCCAGAGAGAAACAGACCAAGACAAATTAATTTTGTCATTTTAATTACACACAGAGAATATTAAAAGCAGCAAAGGAAAAGCAACAAACAACATACAAGGGAACTCCCAAAAGGCTATCAGCTTACTTTTCAACAGAAACACTGCAGACAGAAGGGAGGGGCACAATATACTTAAAGTGATGAAAGGGAACAACATACTACCAAGAATATTCCACCCAGCAAGGCTCTCCAGATTTGATGATGAGATCAAAAGTTTTACAAACAAGCAAAAGCTAAGAGTTCCGCACCACCAAACCAGCTTTACAACAAATGTTAAAGGAACTTCTCTAGGCAAAAAAGAAAAGGACACAACTAAAAACAAGAAAATTACAAAATGAAAAAGTTCACTGGTAAAGGTAAACATACAGTAACAGGTAGGAAATTATCTATGCACAAAACTAGTGGAAGGTTAAAAGACAAAAGTAGTAAAATCATCTATATCCACAATAAGAAGTTAAAGGACACACAAAATAATTAGATGTAAAATGTGATATCAAAAACAGTAATCATGAGGGGAGGACAATACAAATGCAGGGTTTTTAAAATGCATTGGAAATTAAGAGATCAGCAACTTTAAAAAATCACGTATGTACATTGCTATATAAAAACCCCATGGTAACCACAAACCAAAAATCTGTAATATATATAGACACAAAAAGAAAAAGGAATCTAAACATAACACTAAAGATAGTCAACAAAATCACAAGAGAACAAAAGAAGAAAGGGGAAAAAGACCTATAAAAACAATCCCTTAATAAACTGGCAATAAAAACATACATACAATAAATACCTTCAATATAAATGGAGTTAATGCTCCAATCAAAAGGCACAGAGTGGCTGAATGGTTACAAAAACAAGACCCATATATATGCTGCCTACAAGAGACTTACTTCAGATCTAAAGATAAACACAGACTGAAAGCAACAGGATGGGGAAAAGTATTCCACGCAAATGGAAATCAAAAGAAAGCTGGGGTAGCAATACGTATATCAGACAAAATAGACTTTAAAGTAAAGACTGTTACAAGAGACAAAGGAGGATATTATATAATGATGAAGGGATCAACCCAAAAGAAGATATAATAATTGTAAATATATATGCACCCAACATAGGAGCACCTAAAAACATAAAGCAAATATTAACAGATATAAAGGAGAGAGATACAATAACACAATAGTGGGGGACTTTAACACCCCACTTACGTCAATAGACAAATCATTCAGACAAAAAAATCAATAAAGAAACACTGGCTTTAAATGACACCTTAGACCAAATGGACTTAACTGACATATATAGAGAATTTCATCTGAAAGCAGCAGAATACACATTTCTTTTCAAGTGTACCTGGAACATTCTCCAGAACAGATCACATGTTAGGCCACAAAAGAAGCACTGGTAAATTTACGAAAATTGAAATCTTATCAAGCATCTTTTCTGACCATAACTCTGTGAGATTATAAATCAACTACAAGAAAAAAACTGCAAAAAGCACAAATACATGGAGGCTAACCAATATGCTACTAAATAACCAATGGCTCACAGAAGAAATCAAAGAAGAAATCAAAAAATACCTGGAGATAAAAGAAAATGAAAACACAATCCAAAACCTATGAGATGCAGCAAAAGCGGTTCTAAGTGGAAAGATTATAAGTGATACAAGCTTACTTCAGGAAACAAGAAAAATCTCAAATAAACAATCTAACCTTACTCCTAAAGGAACTAAAGAAAGAAGAACAAACAAAACCCAAAGTTAGCAGAAGGAAAGAAATCATAAAGCTCAGAGCAGAAGTTAATGAAATAGAGACTAAAAAAACAACTGAAAAGGTCAATGAAACTAAAAGCTGGTTCTTTGAAAAGATAAACAAAGTTGACAAACTTTAGCCAGACTCATCAAGAAAAAAAGAGAGGGGCCAAATCAAAATCAAGAATGAAAAAGGAGAAGTTACAATGGACACCACAGAAATACAAAGGATAATAAGAGACTACTAAGAACAACAATACACCAATAAAATGGACAACCTAGAAGAAATGGACAAATTTTTAGAAACGGATAATCTCTCAAGACTGAACCAGGAAGAAATAAAAAATATGAACAGACCAATTACCAGCCCTGAAATTGAATCAGTAATTTAAAAACTCCCAACAAACGAAAGTCCAGGACTAGATGTCTTCAGAGTTGAATTCTACCAAACATTTAGAGAAGAGTTAACACCTATCCTTCTGAAAATCTTCCCAAAAAAATGCAGAAGGAACAATTCTGAACTCATTCTATGAGGCCACAATCACCCTGATAACAAAACCAGACAAAGATATCACAAAATAAAGAACATTACAGGCCAATATCACTGATGAACGTAGATGCAAAAACCCTCAACAAAATACTAGCAAACTAAATCCAACAATACATTACAAGGATCATATACCATGAATAAGCAGGATTCATCCAAAGGAAGCAAGGATTTTTCAATATCTGCAAACCAATATGATATACCACATCAACAAATTGAAGAATAAAACCCATAAATCATCTCAATAGATGCAGAAAAGCTCTTGACAAAATTCAACATCCATTTAAGATAAAACTCTCCAGAAAATGGGCACAGAGGGAGCATACCTCAACATAATAATGACCACATATGACAAACACACAGCTAACATCATACTCAGTGATGAAAAGCTGAAAGCATTCCCTCTAAGATCAGGAACAAGACAAAGATGCCCACTCTCACCACTTTTATTCAACATAGTATTTGAAGTCCTACCCACAGCAATCAGACAAGAAAAAAATAAAACGAATTCAAACTGGAAAGAAAGAAGTAACTGTCACTGTTTGCAGATGACATGAAACTATACATAGAAAACCCTGAAGATGCCACCAGAAAACTACTAGAGCTCATCAGTGAATTCAGTAATGTTGCAGGATACAAAATTGATACACAGAAATCCATTCCATTTCTACACAATAGCAACAAAGTATCAGAAAAAGAAATTAAGGAAATAATTCCATTTACCATTGCATCAAAAAGCATAAAATACCTAGGAATAAACGTACCTAAGGAGGTAAAAGACCTGTACTCAAACTATAAGACACTGATGAAAGAAACTGAAAATGACACAGATAGAAAGATATACCATGTTCAGGGATTGGAAGAATTAATATTCTTAAAATGACCATACTACCCAAGGCAATCTACAGATTTAATGCAATCTCTATCAAAATACCAATGACATTTTCTACAGAACTAGAACAAACAATTTTAAAATTTGCATGGAACACAAAAGACCCTGAATTGCCAAACCAATCTTGAGAAAGAAGGACAGAGCTGGAGGAATCATGCTCCCTGACCTCAGACTATACTACAAAGCTATAGTAATCAAAACAGTATGGGGCTTCCCTGGTGGCGCAGTGGTTGAGAGTCCGCCTGCCGATGCAGGGGACACGGGTTCGTGCCCCAGTCTGGGAGCATCCCACATGCCACAGAGCGGCTGGGCCCGTGAGCCATGGCCACTGAGCCTGCGCGTCTAGAGCCTGTGCTCCGCAACGGGAGAGGCCACAGCCGTGAGAGGCCCGCGTACCGCAAAAAAAAAAAAAAACCAGTATGATACTGGCAAAAAAACAGACACGTAGATCAATGGAACACAACACAGAGCCCAGAAATAAACCCACACACTTATGGTCAATCTATGATAAATGAGGCAAGAATATACAATGGAGAAAAAACATTCTCTTCAACAAGTGGTGCTGGGAAAACTGACCAGCTGTATGTAAAAGAATTAAATTAAAACATTCTTTAACACCATATACAAAAATGAACTCAACATGGATTAAACACATAAATGTTAAGACTGTAAACCATAAAAATCCTAGAAGAAACCATAGGCAGAATACTCTGACCTAAATCTTAGCAATATTTTTTTGGATCTGTCTCCTAAAGCAAAGGAAATAAAAGCAAAATTTAAAAATGTTACCTAATTAGACTTAAAAGCTTTTGCACAGTAAAGGAAACCATTGACAAAACAAAAAGGTAACCTACTTAATGGGAGAAAATATTTGCTAATGAAATGAGTGATAAGGGCTTTATACCCAAAATATATAAACAGCTCATACAGCTCAACATCAAAAAAAAAACAACCCAATTAAAAAATGGGCAGAAGACATGAATAGACATTTTTCCAAATGAAAATGAAAAGATGCTCAACATCATTACAAGAAATGCAAGTCAAAACCACAATAAGATATCACCTCACACCTGGTAGAATGGCTATCATCAAAAAGAACACAAATAACAAATGTTGGTGAGAAGGTAGAGAAAAGGGAACCCTTGTACACTGTTGGTTGGTCCAGCCACTGTGGAAAACAGTTTGACAATTTCTCAAAAAACTAAAAATAGAACTACCATAGGACCCAATAATTCCACTCCTGGGTATATATCCAAAATATATATATATATATATATATATATATAAAACACTAATTCAAAAAGATACAGGCACCCCAATGTTCACAGCAGCATTATTTACAATTGCCAAGATACGGAAGCAAGCTATGTGTCCATCAACTGATAAATGGATAAGAAAAATGTCTGTATATATATATATATATATATATATATACACACACACACACACACACACACAATGGAATACTATTCAGCCATAAAAACAAGGCTGGAGAGGATGTGGAGAAATGGGAACCCTGGTACACTGTTGGTGGGAGTGTAAATTAGTGTGACCACTGTGGAAAACACTATGGAGTTTCCTTAAAAAACTAAAAATAGAGCTACCATATCATCCAGCAATCCCACTCCTGGGTATATGTCTGGAAAAAATGAAAACTCTAATTTGAAAAGATACATGTTCTCCAATGTTCACAGAAGCACTATTTATAATAGCCAAGACATGGAAACAACCCAACTGCCCATTAACTGACAACTGACTTCAGATGTGACACATGCGCACACACACACACCCCCACAGTGGCATATTACTCAGCCATAAAAAAAAGAAATACTGCCATTTGCAGCAACATGGATGGACCTAGAGAATATTATACTTAGTGAAGTTAAACAGAAGAAGACAAATATTATATGATATCACTTATACATGGAATCTAAATAATACAGATGAATCTATATACAAAACAGAAACGTAGAGGACAAACGAACAAACTTATGGTTACCAAAGTAAGGGAAGGGTCATATTAGGAGTGTGGGATAAACAGATGCAAACTACTGTACACAAAATAGATAATCAACAAGGGTTTAATGTATAACACAGGGAACTATATTCAATATCTTGCAATAACCTGTGATAGAAAATAGTCTGAAAATACATATAATATACACATTATACTCACTTTGCTGTACATCTGAAACACAGTATTGAAAATCAGCTAAACTCCAATTAAAAGAAAAAAAACTATGAGGTAGATAGATACATGATAAATATTGATATATAACACATTGGAATACAGCCTCAGTAAAAAAAATACTGCCAACATGAATGGAGGTGGAAGACATTACACTAAGCAAAGAAAGGCAGACACATAAAGAGAAGTACTGCATGAACTCACTTCATGTAAAATCTAAAATAGTCAAACTCACAGAAGCAGAGAGTCCAGTGGTAGTTTTCCAGGGGCTGGGGGTGGAGAAATATGATTATGTTGGTGAAAGGGTACAAAGTTCCAGTTATGCAAGATGAATACTTTCTGGAGATCTGATGTACAGCATAGTGACAATAGTTAATACTATATTGTATACTTGTAATTTATTGAGGATTAAATCCCCTTCCCACCACCACACACAAAATGGTAACTATGTAGACACACACAAAATGGTAACTATGTAGAAGTAATATATATGTAATATATATGTATATGAAATATATATGTATCGACTGAAGAAAATGCACTACCTAAAAGTTGTGAGTTATGTTTTATGCTGGGACCTTACTGAGGACTATAGCTCGGGAGGCAGACCCTCAGATAGCTCTAAGGAACTGTTCTGGAGAGGTAAGGGAGGAGCCAGGATATATAGGAGTTTTTATTGGGGAAAAAAAACAAAAACAAAAAAACATGTAGTCCAACATCAAGAGATTACTACTAATTACAAAAAAAAAACCCCAGATATCTCAAGTTAAGGATTTTAGTACTCTTTTAGGTATGGAAAGATGCAAGATTCTGGGCTCTTGGAAATTATACCTTAGATATGAATCTTATCTGAGACCAGTATCCTATTTTTCTCCATTGTGAATTCCACTCAGGGTGCACTGTCAGAGGCAGCTGCAGTGGCTGAAGGCAGGCAACATTTGTTGTTTACTGAAATGAGAGGCAACATTTTTTTGTCCATAATTAGCCTGATTGTGGTGATCATTTCATAATGTACGTGTATATCAAGACATCAAGCTGTATATCTTAAATATATACAATTTTATATGTCAATGATATCTCAACAAAGTTGTTAAAAAAAATTAAAGGAAATTATTTCAAGGAATCCTGGTCAGACATGTGTTCCCCAGGAATACAAATATCAGCTATTTCTTGAGAAAAGACAGAAGAACTTGTGACAAGAACTGAAGGTTTTGAAAATGTGATTTTTACTTCAAAATTACAAATAATTCCTATCCCTTTATTCAATCCAAAGTTGCATCCAGGGCCTTTTTGACCCAAATTCCCACCACTTTTCTCTTTCTCCATAAAGAACAAGCCTATTTAATGTTCTCTCTCTTCCCTCCTTCTCTCCATCAGTGGCTGCTTGCTGCCACTGTTACTGTGACATTTGTATTGCTACTTCTTTACTCCACTATATCCCTGAACCACCATCATCTATGGAGTCTTCCACTTTTCTTCCCTCTATTTTCACATTTATTCCTGAATTTTTTTTTCCTTATACATCTTGTTGATTCTACAGCAGACTTGGATCTCATGCAGAAAATCTGGACTTTAGAGACAGAGCCAGACCACTAGAGTTCCTTCTGCCAGGAAATAATTGTTCAGAATGTAGGGGATGTGATTATCAAGAGAGAGAACTCTGGCTCTTCTTGGCTGTCTCCATGACTGTTCACTGCTCTAAGTTTCTTCTTCACCGTCAGATATTTTGTTTTACTTGTTTTTTCTGTCTATATTTAGAGTGACTGAAAATTCTTGTAGTAACTGGAACACTAGTTTCTATATAATTTCAGTTTTACTGTAAAAGAAGTAACAGAGGGTAAACCCTTGATTAACTAGAATGCCCAAGGAATGGAATGCTTGATTATACTTTTTGTTGAACATTACTAAATATCTTAGTCCACTTCTCTGAAGTCTCATAAAGCACCAAGGTCATTACTCTGGCTTTCAACTTAAATTGTGCTGACTCTATGCTCATAGATGCAAGTGGTCTACTTATCATATGTATCCTGGAAGTCTTGTAAATTATTGTCATTTATGACAATACCTAGTGACTAAAAGTGCAAGTTCAAAATTGGCACTTTTTTTTTTTTGCTGTACGTGGGCCTCTCACTGTTGTGGCCTCTCCCATTGCGGAGCACAGGCTCTGGACACGCAGGCTCAGCGGCCATGGCTCACGGGCCCAGCCGCTTCGCGGCATGTGGAATCCTCCCAGACTGGAGCACGAACCCACGTCCCCTGCCTCGCAGGTGGACTCTCAACCACTGCGCCACTAGGGAAGCCCAAAAATTGGCACTTTTAAAAAGAATATTTGGCAATATGTGTCTCGAGCCTTGACAACATTCATAAACTGTACCTAGTAATCACACATCTAGGAATTTAATTATAGGAATAATTAGAGATATATCCAAAAATTATGTGCCTAAATGTCACATATTTTGGAAAATTAGAACATTATCCTCCAACATTAGATATATTTTGATATACCCATAAAATAGAATGCCATGCAAATATTAAAATTCATATTTTTAAGGGATAGGAAATGCTCATAATAAGAGAAAAGGGGAACATATAAAGCAATATAATCATTATGATCTAAATTGGGTAAAATACACATATATGTACATATGTAATTTTGTGTAGGTATGTGTGTGATACAGAAGATTTATGGTATATACATTAAAATGTTAATAATGGTTATCTCTGGAAGGTAGGAATATGGGTGTTTAAATTCCCTAATTTTTACTTTGATGTAATTTCCTACATTGTCTATAATCAAATTTTATTATTTTAGGATCATAAAATAATACATAACATTTTTAATTTTCTATTGAAATTTAGTCCTATCACATAACTTTCTCTGAAAGGCAAAATGCAGGGAAATGAACTTGAGTTCTAGCCTGTGGTCTTTTTCTCGATCAACAGTTTCATATTTTGTTGTTCCCATTCTTTTAACTTTCTTTGAATTATTATTTGAATTAATGTCTTCACTTATATGACCAGTGCTTTGAAGGGTAAAATCCAAGTTATTGCACAATTTGGGATTTTTTCAGCAGCTTCAGTTATTGGGATTCTCAGGACAATCATTGGCACACAAATCTTTAATTATTCACAATACAGGAAATGTTTGTAAAATGAAAATGTCATCAATAGCCTGGCTCAGGAATCAAACCTAGAAGTCTGAAATACCCATTAACCTATTCTTTTATTAGCATACTCTCTTCCACTACCTTAGTTCAGGCTCTGGTTATCTCAGTTCTTCACTCTCCTAAACTGTCCCACTGTTTACATCCAATTAGGAAAGCTACATTTTACCTAATTTGAAAGAGGATCATTTCTGAAAAAATGGCAATAAATGGAAAGAAAGTCAAACTTCTTTCCATGGCAAATATTTTATGCTCTTTCATGTTTCAAATAATAGCAATATACTCAGCCTTTGCTGCATAAAATATCCCTCCAAAACTTAATGGCTTAAAATAATAATCATTTATTAGTTCACAAATCAGCAGGTTGGGCTTTTTAGCTGGGCCTAGCTGGGCAGTTTTTCTGCCTGTCTCAGCTAGGCTTACTCATCAACTGTCAGCTGATGGGTTGGCTAGGGCTGGATGGTCTAAATGGACACATTTACCTGTTGGGCAATTGGTAGGCTGTTGGCTGGAGAGCCTCAGTCTCTTCCACATGACCTCTGTAGCAGGGTAGCTGAGGCTTGTTCACATGGTGGAAGTAGAAAAAGATGAGTGAAAGGTGCAAAACTTCTTAAGGTCTGGAAAACCTCACATTCCTTCTTCCGCAGTATATGAAGGCCAATCTAAATGAAAAGGATGGGGAAACAGACCTACCTCTTAAAGGCAGGAGCTCCAGTGGATTTTTGGCCATTTTTTATCTACTACACTATGTGATGGATCTTAGTACATACATTAAAAAGTAAGGAAGCAAGAAGCAAAAGAAGTCACATTCTTGGCTACCAAGCCAGGCTCCAACAATGACCCAATAATTTTTATTAATTCTTCTTTTTCCTCAGAGGCATTCATCTAGTGATCCCCCCCCTCTAATCCCATCCTATTCCTGGAGCTCTGGCTCTCTTATCTATATTCCCCCTTTTACTTCCTGGCACAGCCCAAGAGAGAAGTTCTGATTAGGTTGGGTAGTCTCAATCCATGTAGATCATCCCTATCTGGCAGCATTCTCACGCTAGATCACCTCCAGAAGGTGCTGGCCTGTTTAAAATTTTCTGATTCTTAAGGAGAAGAGGAGGAGAGAATCAGCAAGAACTCCCTACAAAAAGGGCAAGCCAGAATCACCTGTTGACATCATTTTTTAATTATGCAGTGTGAAAAACTCTTACCATCCTTCTACAATAGGCTCAAACCTATAAGAATTACCTCCACTGTAAAATCTTCCCCAGCATCCACAGGCAGAATCGGTGGCTCCCACCTCTGTGGTCTTACGTTATCTCAATTTTTGGACTAGTTACATTTTATAGTAATAGTGGACAGAGCTCTGGGGAGTATAGACACAGTTATAGGAACATTTCCAGTAGGCAAAATGGGCTCAGACTGAAGTTTCCTGGAAGGTTGCCTCATGCAGTGTTTACCTCTATTTAAAAAAAAAAAATTCGGGGATTTCCCTGGCAGTCCAGGGGTTAGAACTCCTCACTTCCACTGCAGGTGGTGCGGGTTCAATCGCTGGTCAGGGAACTAAGATCCCACATGGCATATGGTGTTGTCAAAAAAAAACAAAATTCAACTGAGTAAATTTTAAAGAGCTTATTGGCTTTATTCAATGATTCATGAAATAGGCAGTATCCAATCTAGTATAGAGAAAGGAGCACTGAGGACCTGTACAAAATGACAGACTTTTAGAGGCAGAAAGCAGCAGGAACAAGGAAGTTATACTAGACATAAAGAGGGTGGGTTATCACAAGGTTTCTTTCCTTTAGGGGATGACAGGAGTCTTATCAGGCAGATTACCTAACTAGTGCTCATCAGGCAATTCCTGATTGGTTTAAGATTCGATTTCTGGAGAGCCAAAACTGTAATTAAGTCTGAGTTTGGTAACATGGAGCTTAGCATAAGTGACTATTTTGGATCTGTGGTTTTTAACACCTCTGAAGGCCTTAAACTATAATTATTGACTAAGCCTCATAGTTCTGATAATGCTGGCAAGAGACAAGTCCTATTACACAGTTAAATTAAACAAGGAGGCCTTTAGTGGAGCTTCAAGATGGCAGAAGAGTAAGACGTGAAGATCACCCTCCTCCCCACAAATTCATCAGAAATACATCTACATGGGGAACAGCTCCTACAGAGCACCTTCTGAACACTGGCAGAAGACCTCAGACCTCCCAAAAGGCAAGAAACTCCCCCACGTACCTGGGTAGGGCAAAAGAAAAAAGAATAAACAGAGACAAAAGAATAGGAATGGGCAATGCACCAGTGGGAGGAAGCTGTGAAGGAGGAAAGGTTTCCACACTACGAAGCCCCTTCGCGGGCAGAGACCGTGGGTGGCGGAGGGGGGAAGTTTTGGAGCCTCGGAGGAGAGCGCAGCCACAGGGGTGCAGAGGGCAAAGCGGAGAGATTCCCGCACAGAGGATCGGTGCCGACCAGCACTCACCAGACCGAGAGGCTTGTCTGCTCCCCCGCCGGGGTGGGTGGGGTCTGGGAGCTGAAGCTTGGGCTTCAGTCTGATCGCAGGGAGACGACTGGCGGCGTGAACACAGCCTGAAGGGGGCTCTTGTGGCACGGCTAGCCGGGAGGGAGTACGGGGAAAAGTCTGGAGCTGCCGAAGAGGCAAGAGACTTTTTCTTCCCTCTCTGTTTTCTGGTGCGCAAAGAGAGGGGATTAAGAGTGCTGCTTAAACGAGCTCCAGAGATGGGCGCGAGCTGCAGCTATCAGCGCGGACCCCAGAGATGGGCATGAGACACTAACGCTGCTGCTGCCACCACCAAAAAGCCTGTGTGCAAGCACAGGTCACTATCCACACCTTCCCTCCCGGGAGCCTGTGCAGCGCGCCACTGCAAGAGTCCAGTGATCCAGGAACAACTTCCCCGGGAGAACACACGGTGCGCCTCAGGCTGGTGCAACATCATGCCGGCCTCTGCCCCCGCAGGCTTGCCCCACATCTGTACCCCTCCCTCTCCCCCGGCCTGAGTGAGCCAGAGCCCCCGAATCAGCTGCTCCTTTACCCTGTCCTGTCTGAGCGAAGAACAGACGTCCTCAGGCAACCTACACACAGAGGCGGGTCCAAATCCAAAGCTGAACCCCGGGACCTGTGCGAACAAAGAGAAAGGGAAATCTCTCCCAGCAGCCTCAGGAGCAGTGGATTAAATCTCCACAATCAACTTGATGAACCCTGCATCTGTGGAATACCTGAATAGACAACGAACCATCTCAAATTGAGGAGGTGGACTTGGGGAGCAATGATATATTTTTTTTTCCCTTTTTCTCTTTTTGTAAGTGTGTATGTGTATCGTTCTCTGTGTGATTTTGTCTGTATAGCTTAGCTTTTACCATTTGTCCTAGGGTTCCGTCTGTCCAGTTTTTTGTTTCTTTGTTTTAGTACAGTTTTTAGCACTTGTTATCATTGGCGGATGTGTTCTTTGGTTTGTTTCCTTCCTTCTTTCCTTTTTTTATTACTTTATAAATTTTTTTAATAATTATTATTTTTTAATAACTTTATTTTATTTTATCTTCTTCCTTTCTTTCTTTCTTTCATTTTCTCCCTTTTATTCTAAGCCGTGTGGATCACAGGCTCTTGGTGCTCCAGCCAGGTGTCAGGGCTGTGCCTCAGAGGTGGGAGAACCAACTTCAGGACATCGGTCCACAACAGACCTCCCAGCTCCACATAATATCAAATGGCGAAAATCTCCCAGAGATCTCCATCTCAACGCCAAGACCCAGCTCCACTCAATGACCAGCAAGCTACAGTGCTGGAAACCCTATGTCAAACAACTAGCAAGACAGGAACACAACACCATCCATTAGCAGAGAGGCTGCCTAAAATCATAATAAGACCGCAAACACCCCAAAACACACCACCAGATTGGGACCAGCCCAACAAAAAGACAAGATCCAGCCTCATCCAGCAGAACACAGGCACTAGCCCCCTCCACCAGGAAGCCTACACAACCCACTGAACCAACCTTAGCCACTGGGGACAGACACCAAAAACAACGGGAACTACGAACCTGCAGACTGCAAAAAGGAGACCCCAAACACAGTACGTTAAGCAAAATGAGGAGACAGAGAAACACACAGCAGATGAAGGAGCAAGGTAAAAACCCACCACACCTAACAAATGAAGAAGAAATAGGCAGTGTACCTGAAAAAGAATTCAGAATGATAGTAAAGATGATCCAAAATCTTGGAAAAAGAATGGAGAAAATACAAGAAACATTTGAAGAACTAAAGAGAAAACAAACAGTGATGAACAACACATTAAATGAAATTAAAAATTCTCTAGAAGGAATCAATAGCAAGATAACTGAGGCAGAAGAACATATAAGTGACCTGGAAGATAAAATAGTGGGAAAAACAACTGCACAGCAGAATAAAGAAAAAAGAATGAAAAGAATTGAGGACAGTATCAGAGACATCTGGGACAACATTAAACACACCAACATTCAAATAATAGGGGTCCCACAAGAAGAAGACAAAAAGAAGGGGACTGAGAAAATATTGGGAGAGATTATAGTTGAAACCTTCCCTAATATGGAAAAGGAAATACTTAGTCAACTCCAGGAAGCACAGAGAGTCCCATACAGGATAAATCCAAGGAGAAACATGCCAAGACACATATTAATCAAACTATCAAAAATTAAACACAAAGAAAAAATATTAAAAGCAGCAAGGGAAAAACAACAAATAACACACAAGGGAATCCCCATAAGGTTTACAGCTGATCTTTCAGCAGAAACTCTGCAAGCCAGAAGGGACAGGCAGGACATATTTAAAGTGATGAAGGGAAAAAAGTACAACCAAGATTATTCTATCCAGCAAGGATCTCATTCAGGTTTAACGGAGAAATTAAAATCTTTACAGACAAGCAAAAGCTAAGAGAATTCAGCACCACCAAACCACCTTTGCAACAAACGCTAAAGGAACTTCTCTTGGTAGGAAACACAAGAGAAAGAAAAGACCTACAATAACAAACCCAAAACAATTAAGAAAATGGTAATATGAACATACATATCGATAATTACCTTAAATGTAAATGGATTAAATGCTCCAACGAAAAGACATAGACTGGCTGAATGGATACAAAAAAAAAAAAAACCCATATATGCTGTCTACAAGAGACCCACTTCAGACCTAGGGACACATACAGACTGAAAGTGAGGGAATGGAAAAAGATATTCCATGAAAATGGAAATCAAAAGAAAGCGGGAGTAGCAATTCTCATATCAGACAAAATACACTTTAAAACAAAGACTATTACAGGAGACAAAGAAGGACACTATATAATGATCAAGGGATCAATCCAAGGAGAAGATATAACAATTGTAAATATTTGTGTACCCAACATAGGAGCACCTCAGTACATTAGGAAAATACTAACAGCCATAAAAGGGGGAACTGACAGAAACACAATCAGAGTAGGGGACTTTAACACCCCACTTTCACCAATGGACAGATCATCCAAAATGAAAATAAATAAGGAAACAGAAGCTTTAAACGATACATTAAACAAGATAGACTTAATTGATATTTATAGGACATTCCATCCAAAAACAACAGAATACACTTTCTTCTCAAGTGCTCATGGAACATTCTCTAGGATAGATCATATCTTGGGTCACAAATCAAGTCTTGGTAAATTTAAGAAAATTGAAATTGTAACAAGTATCTTTTCCAACCACGACACTATGAGACTAGATATCAAATACATGAAAAAAATCTGTAAAAAATACAAACACATGGAGGCTAAATAATACACTATTTAATAACCAAGAGATCTCTGAAGGAATCAAAGAGGAAACCAAAAAATACCTAAAAACAAATGACAGTGGAGACACGATGACCCAAAACCTATGGGATGCAGCAAAAGCAGTTCTAACAGGGAAGTTTATAGCAATACAATCCTACCTTAAGAAACAGGAAACATCTCAAATAAACAACCTAACCTTACACCTAAAGCAATTAGAGAAAGAAGAACAAAAAAACACCCCAGAGTTAGCAGAAGGAAAGAAACCATAAAGATTAGATCAGAAATAAATGAAAAAGAAATGAAGGAAACAATAGCAAAGATCAATAAAACTAAAAGCTGGTTCTCTGAGAATATAAACAAAATTGATAACCATTAGCCAGACTCATCAACAAAAAAAGGGAGAAGACTCAAATCAAGAGAATTAGAAATGAAAAAGAAGAAGTAACAACTGACACTGCAGAAATACAAAAGATCATGAGAGATTACAAGCAACCCTATGCCAATAAAATGGACAACCTGGAAGAAATGGTGAAATTCTTAGAAATGCACAACCTGCTGAGACTGAACCAGAAAGAAATAGAAAATATGAAGACCAATCACAAGCACTGAAATTGAAACTGTGATTAAAAATCTTCCAACAAACAAAAGCCAGGACCAGATGGCTTCACAGGCGAATTCTATCAAACATTTAGAGAAGAGATAACACCCATACTTCTCAAACTATTCCAGAATATAGCAGAGAGAGGAACACTCCCAAACTCATTCTATGAGGCCACCATCACCCTGATACCAAAACCAGACAAAAATGTCAGAAAGAAAGAAAACTACAGGCCAGTATCACTGATGAACATAGATGCAAAAATCCTCAACAAAATACTAGCAAACAGAATCCAACAGCACATTAAAAGGATCATACACCATGATCAAGTGGGGTTTATTCCAGGAATGCAAGGATTCTTCAATATATGCAAATCAATCAACGTGATACACCATATTAACAAACTGAAGGAGAAAAACCATATGATCATCTCAAGAGATGCAGAGAAAGCTTTCAACAAAATTCAACACCCATTTATGATAAAGACTCTCCAGAAAGTAGGCACAGAGGGAACTTTCCTCAAGATAATAAAGGCCATAT
The DNA here is from genome assembly GCF_951394435.1 of Stenella coeruleoalba. NCBI lineage: Eukaryota > Metazoa > Chordata > Mammalia > Artiodactyla > Delphinidae > Stenella > Stenella coeruleoalba. The sequence continues at coordinate 35,450,957 of NC_137148.1, forward strand.
ATGACAAACTCACAGCCAACATCATCCTCAATGGTGAAAAACTGAAAGCATTTCCACTAAGATCAGGAACAAGACAAGGTTGCCCACTCTCACCACTATTATTCAACATAGTTTTGGAAGGTTTAGCCACAGCAGTCAGAGAAGAAAAAGAAATAAAAGGAATCCAAATCAGAAAAGAAGAAGTAAAGCTGTCACTGTTTGCAAATGACATGATACTTTACACAGAGAATACTAAAGATGCTACCAAAAAACTACTAGAGCTAATTAATCAATTTGGTAAAGTAGCAGGATACAAAATTAATGCACAGAAATCTCTAGCATTCCTATACACTAATGATAAAAAACGTGAAAGTGAAATCAAGAATACACTCCCATTTACCACTGCACCAAAAACAATAAAATATCTAGGAATAAACCTACCTAAGGAGACAAAAGACCTGTATGCAGAAAATTATAAGACACTGATGAAAGAAATTAAGGATGAAACAAATAGATGGAGAGAGATACCATGTTCCTGGATTGGAAGAATCAACACTGTGAAAATGACTCTACCACCCAAAACAATCTACGGATTCAATGCAATCCCTATCAAACTACCACTGACATATTTCACAGAACTAGAACAAAATATTTCACAATTTGTACTGCAACACAAAAGACCCCGAATAGCCAAAGCAATCTTGAGAAAGAAAAACAGAGCTGGAGGAATCAGGCACCCTGACTTCAGAGTATACTACAAAGCTACAGTAATCAAGACAGTATGGTACTAGCACAAAAACAGAAATATAGATCAATGGAACAGGATAGAAAGCCCAGAGGTAAACCAACACACATATGGTCACCTTATCTTTGATAAAGGAGGCAACAATATACAGTGGAGAAAAGACAGCCTCTTCAGTAAGTGGTGCTGAGAAAACTGGACAGCTACATGTAAAAGTATGAAATTAGAACACTCCCTATCACCATACACAAAAACAAACTCAAAATGGATTAAAGACCTAAATGTAAGGCCAGACACTATCAAACTCTTAGAGGAAAACATAGGCAGACACTCTATGACATAAATCACAGCAAAATCCTTTTTGACCCACATCCTAGAGAAATGGAAATAAAAACAAAAATTAAAAAATGGGACCTAATGAAACTTCAAAGCTTTTGCACAGCAAAGGAAACCATAAACAAGACCAAAAGACAACCCTCAGAATGGGAGAAAATATTTGCAAATGAAGCAACTGACAAAGGATTAATCTCCAAAATTTACAAGCAGCTCATGCAGCTCAACAACAAAAAAACAAACAACCCAATCCAAAAATGGGCAGAAGACCTAAATAGACATTTCTCCAAAGAAGATATACAGACTGCCAACAAACACATGAAAGAATGCTCAACATCATTAATCATTAGAGAAATGCAAATCAAAACTACAATGAGATATCATCTCACACCAGTCAGAATGGCCATCATCAATAAATCTAGAAACAATAAATGCTGGAGAGGGTGTGGAGAAAAGGGAACCCTCTTGCACTGCTGGTGGGAATGTGAATTGGTTCAGCCACTATGGAGAACAGTATGGAGGTTCCTTAAAAAACTACAAATAGAACTACCATATGACCCAGCAATCCCACTACTGGGCATATACCCTGAGAAAACCGAAATTCAAAAAGAGTCATGTACCAAAATGTTCATCGCAGCTCTATTTACAATAGCCCGGAGATGGAAACAACCTAAGTGCCCATCATCGGATGAATGGATAAAGAAGATGTGGCACATATATACAATGGAATATTACTCAGCCATAAAAAGAAACGAAATTGAGCTATTTGTAATGAGGTGGATAGACCTAGAGTCTGTCATACACAGTGAAGTAAGTCAGAAAGAAAAAGACAAATACAGTATGCTAACACATATATATGGAATTTAAGAAAAAAAAAATGTCATGAAGAACCTAGGGGTAAGGCAGGAATAAAGACGCAGACCTCCTAGAGAACGGACTTGAGGTTATGGGGAGGGGGAAGGGTGAGCTGTGACGGGGCGAGAGAGAGTCATGGACATATACACACTAACAAAGGTAATAAGGTAGATAGCTAGTGGGAAGCAGCCGCATGGCACAGGGATATTGGCTCGGTGCTCTGTGACAGCCTGGAGGGGTGGGATAGGGAGGGTGGGAGGGAGGGAGACGCAAGAGGGAAGAGATATGGGAACATATGTATATGTATAACTGATTCACTTTGTTATAAAGCAGAAACTAACACACCATTGTAAAGTAATTATACCCCAATAAAGATGTTAAAAAAAAAAAAAATACCACATTACAATTAAAAAAAAAAAAAAAAATGGGACCTAATGAAACTTCAAAGCTTTTGCACAACAAAGGAAACCATAAACAAGACAGCCCTCAGAATGGGAGAAAATACTTGCAAATGAAGCAAATGACAAAGGATTAATCTCCAAAATTTACAAGCAGCTCATGCAGCTCAATATCAAAAAAACAAACAACCCAATCCAAAAATGGGCAGAAGATCTAAATAGACATTTCTCCAAAGAAGATATACAGATTGCCAACAAACACATGAAAGAATGCTCAACATCATTAATCATTAGAGAAATGCAAATCAAAACTACAATGAGATATCATCTCACACCAGTCAGAACGGCCATCATCAAAAACTCTAGAAACAATAAATGCTGGAGAGGGTGTGGAGAAAAGGGAACCCTCTTGCACTGTTGGTGGGAATGTAAATTGATACAGCCACTACAGAGAACAGTATGGAGGTTCCTTAAAAAATTAAAACTAGAACTACCATACGACCCAGCAATCCCACTACTGGGCATATACCCTGAGAAAACCATAATTCAAAAAGAGTCATGTACCACAATGTTCATTGCAGCTTTATTTACAATAGGCAGGACATGGAAGCAATCTAAGTGCCCATCATCCGATGAACGGATAAAGAATATGTGGCACATATATATACAATTGAATATTACTCAGCCATAAAAAGAAATGAAATTGAGCTCTTTGTAATGAGGTAGATGGACCTAGAGTCTGTCATACAGAGTGAAGTAAGTCAGAAAGAGAAAAACAAATACCATATGCTAACACATATATAGGGAATCTAAGGGGTAAAAAAACGTCATGAAGAACCTAGGGGTAAGACGGGAATAAGACACAGACCTACTAGAGAATGGACTTGAGGATATGGGGAGGGGGAAGGGTAAGCTGTGACAATGTGAGAGAGTGGCATGGACATATATACACTACCAAACGTAAAATAGCTAGCTAGTGGGAAGCAGCCACATAGCACAGGGAGATCAGCTCTTTGGTTTGTGACCACCTAGAGCGGTGGGATAGGGAGAGTGGGAGGGAGGGAGAAGCAAGAGGGAACACATATGGGTACATATGTATATGTGTAACTGATCCACTTTGTTATAAAGCAGAAACTAACACACAATTATATAGCAACTATACTCCAATAAAGATGTTAAAAAATATAATAAAATTAAAATAATTTTAAAAATCTCAAATAAACAGCCTAACCTTACACCTAACGCAATTAGAAAAGAACAAAAAAAAAAAACCCTCAAAGATAGCAGAAGGAAAGAAATCATAAAGATAAGATCAGAAATAAATGAAAAAGAAATGAAGGAAACAATAGCAAAGATCAATAAAACTAAAAGCTGGTTCTTTGAGAAGATAAAATTGATAAACCATTAGCCAGACTCATCAACATAAAAAGGGAGAAAACTCAAATCAATAGAATTAGAAATGAAAAAGGAGAAGTAACAACTGACAATACAGAAATACAAAGGATCACGAGAGATTACTACAAGCAACTCTATGCCAATAAAATGGACAACCTGGAAGAAATGGACAAATTCTTAGAAATGCACAACCTTCCAAGACTGAACCAGCAAGAAATAGAAAATATGAACAGAGCAATCACAAACACTGAAATTGAAACTGTGACTAAAAATCTTCCAACAAACAAAAGCCCAGGACCAGATGGCTTCACAGGCAAATTCTGTCAAACAATTACAGAAGAGCTAACACCTATCCTTCTCAAACTCTTCCAAATTATAGCAAAGGGAGGAACACTCCCAAACTCATTCTATGAGGCCACCATCACCCTGATACCAAAACCAGACAAAGATGTCAGAAAGAAAGAAAACTACAGGTCAATATCACTGATGACCATAGATGCAAAAATCCTCAACAAAATACTAGCAAACAGAATCCAACAGCACATTAAAAGGATCATACACCATGATCAAGAGGGGTTTATCGACAGAATGAAAGGATTCTTCAATATACGCAAATCAACATGATACACTATATTAACTAATTGAAGGAGAAAAATCATACGATCATCTCAATAGAGGCAGAGAAAGCTTTCAAAAAAATTCAACACCAATTTATGATAAAGACCCTCCAGAAAGTAGGCATAGAGGGAACTTTCCTCAACATAATAAAGGCCATATTTGATAAACCCACAGCCAACATCGTTCTCAATGGTGAAAAACTGAAAGCATTTCCACTAAGATCAGGAACAAGACAAGGTTGCCCACTCTCACCACTATTATTCATCATAGTTTTGGAAGGTTTAGCCACAGCAGTCAGAGAAGAAAAAGAAATAAAAGGAATCCAAATCGGAAAAGAAGTAAAGCTGTCACTGTTTGTAGATGACATGATACTATACATAGAGAACCCTAAAGATGCTACCAGAAAGCTACTAGAACTAATCAATGAATTTGTTAAAGTAGCAGGATACAAAATTAATGCACAGAAATCTCTTACATACCTATACACTAATGATGAAAAATGTGAAGGTGAAATTAAGAAAACACTCCTATTTACCACTGCAACAAAAACAATAAAATATCTAGGAATAAACCTACCTAAGGAGACAAAAGACCTGTATGCAGAAAATTATAAGACACTGATGAAAGAAATTAAAGATGATACAAACAGATGGAGAGATATACCATGTTCTTAGATTGAAAGAATCAGCATTGTGAAAATGACTCTACTACCCAAAGCAATCTACAGATTCAGTGCAATCCCTATCAAACTACCACTGGCATTTTTCACAGAACCAGAACAAAAAAATTCACAATTTGTATTGCAACACAAAAGACCCCGAATAGCCAAAGCAGTCTTGAGAAGAAAAGCGGAGGTGGAGGTATCAGGCTCCCTGACTTCAGACTATACTACAAAGCTACAGTAATCAAGACAGTATGGTACTAGCACAAAAACAGAAATATAGATCAATGGAACAGGATAGAAAGCCCAGATATAAACCCACACACATATGGTCACCTTATCTTTGATAAAGGAGGCAAGAATATACAATGGAGAAAAGAGAGCGTCTTCAGTAAGTGGTGCTGGGAAAACTGGACAGCTACATGTAAAAGAATGGAATTAGAACACTCTCTAACACCATACAAAAAAATAAACTCAAAATGGATGGATTAAAGACCTAAATGTAAGGCCAGACACTATCAAACTCTTAGAGGAAAACATAGGCAGAACACTCTAGGACATAAATCACAGCAAGATCCTTTTTGACCCACCTCCTAGAGAAATGGAAATAAAGCCAAAAATAAACAAATGGGACCTAATGAAACTTCAAAGCTTTTGCACAGCAAAGGAAACCATAAACAAGACCAAAAGACAACCCTCAAAATGGGAGAAAAATTTGCAAATGAAGCAACTGACAAAGGATTAATATCCAAAACTTACAAGCAGCTCATGCAGCTCAATATCAAAAAAACAAACAACCCAATCCAAAAATAGGCAGAAGATCTAAATAGACATTTCTCCAAAGAAGATATACAGATTGCCAATAAACACATGAAACAATGCTCAACATCATTAATCATTAGAGAAATGCAAGTCAAAACTATAACGAGGTGTCATCTCACACTGGTCAGAATGGCCATCGTAAAAACATCTATAAACAATAAATGCTGGAGAGGGTGTGGAGAAAAGGGAACACTCTTGCACTGTTGGTGGGAATGTAAATTGATACAGCCACTATAGAGAACATATGGAGTTTCCTTAAAAAACTAAAAACAGAACTACCATACGACCCAGCAATCCCACTACTGGGCATATACCCTGAGAAAACCATAATTCAAAAAGAGTCATGTACCAAAATGTTCATTGCAGCTCTATTTACAGTAGCCAGGACATGGAAGCAACCTAAGTGTCCATCATCAGATAAATGGATAAAGAAGATGTGGCACATATATACAATGGAATATTACTCAGCCATAAAAAGAAACGAAATTGAGTCATTTGTAGTCAATTTAGGTGGATGGACCTAGAGTCTGTCATACAGAGTGAAGTAAGTCACAAAGTGAAAAACTAATACAGTATGCTAACACATGTATATGGAACCTAAAAAACAACAAAAAAATGGTCATGAAGAACCTAGGGGCAAGAGGGGAATAAAGACGTAGACCTACTAGAGAATGGACTGGAGGCTACGGGGAGGGGGAAGGGTAACCTGGGACAAAGTGAGAGAGTGGCATGGACATATATACACTACCAAACGTAAAATAGATGGCTAGTGGGAAGCAGCCGCATAACACAGGGAGATCAGCTCTGTGCTCTGTGACCACCTAGAGGGGTGGGATAGGGAGGGTGGGAGGGAGGGAGACGCAAGAGGGAAGGATATGGGGATATATGTATAACTTTGTTATAAAGCAGAAACTAACACACCATTGTAAACAATTATCCTCCAATAAAGATGTTAAAAAAAATCATGGCATGCAAGAGAAATAAACACTGTAATAAAAATGAAAAAAAGGAGGTCTTTATATGAGGTGGCTCTAATGCCACAGCAGCCTATGTAAGCAGTTCAAAATCTAAGCCTGTAAATGTGTCAGGGTTATAAAATTGTAACCTACGGACAACCAATCACAAGTAGCCAAGTAGGCTTTAAGCTTTAGTCAATTTCCTCGCTTTGCTTCTGCCTTTTCTCTGTAAAAGTGTCTCCCCAGCTCTTGTTGATGGAGAACTCCTAACCACCTACCATTTGGAGCTGCCCAATTTGAACTGATTTTTGCTCACAAACTCTTAAAATTTTTAATATGCCTCAGTTTGTCTTTTTAACAACACCAAAGCAACCTCATAAGTTAATGATTGCCTAAGGTCACATATAAGGGCAAAGGCTTACATCCCAATAAGATATTTCTGAGTGATTCTCAGATGGGCTTAACTGAAAAATGACTTACTAGTCTTTAGTTTCATTATGCTACTATTCTGACTAGCATTCCTACTGAGTCTAAAATAATGGACTACAGACAGCCCCCAACTCAGGATGGTTCAACTTAAGATTTTTGGATTTTATGATGGTGTAAAACTGATACATATTCAGTAAAAACCATTTTGATCTTTTCCCTGGCTAGTGATATGTGGTATGATACCCTCTTATGATGCTGGGCAGAAGAAGGGAGCCACAGCTCCCCGTCACACATGCAATCACAAGAACCAATAGCCAATACTCTTACAACCACTCCAGACTTACAACATTTTAGTTTTTCACTTTCAATACAGTGCTCAGTAAATTACACAGGATAGTCAACATATTATAAAATAGGTTTTGTGTTAGATGATTTTGCCCAACTTTAGGCTAATATAAGTGTCTGAGTGCTGTCAACTGAAAAAAAATGCACAGCATGAGGGTCGTGAGTTAAGTTTTATATGGGACAAAATGAGGACTATAGCCTGGGAGATAGCCTCTCAGCTCTGACAGACTGCTCAGAAGAGGTAGCGGGGGAGGTCAGCATACATGTGATTTTAGTGAAGAGAGACACGTTCAACCTAGCACACGTTTTGGCAGAATCTTGCTGCTAGTCACAAGAAGCTTGCTGCTAGTCATGAGGAACAGATGTCTGTTAACAATGTGTTTTTCTAGATATGAGAAGATGCAAGAACTTGGGCTCATAAAATCTTCTCCTGAAGATATCTAACTATCTGAGGGCCTGTTCTGCCAGTTTTTCCCAGAGCAGAGTGCCTCATTCCTGATCTCCACCCTGAACTCCTTTCAGGGTGTGCCGAAGGTCAGCAACTGCAGTGTCTAGTGACTTCATTCTTATAGAACCAGATAGCGAGCGACAATTTTCAGTTGGCAGCGCCCCTCGTGGTCATACATTTGACGATGGCTTGGGAGGCATTTCATGACCATTTTGTCCCACAGTGCATGGAATGTTCATTCCTAGGCAAGGATTTCATTGATACCACTCAATGTGCTATTACTGGACTAGGCCCTATTAACTGTAGCCAAAAGCCCCTGGACCACCTGTCTTACTAGTCCCTTATGGTCCTGGAAATGATTCCCTCTTGGTGCTTCTTCCCATATTGAGAGTTACTATTACAATCATTGATCTTATACAGAACTGTATGTCTGGTCAACTTCTTCAAGTCACTTAGTCATCATTTTATCAGAGGTTCATTCACACATTTGGTAATGTAAGAAACAACAATCTTGTAAAATAAGCAATACAAATAATCTAGCTAGTAGTATTAGTAAGGTCATAAGCAAGAATTTAAGCCAAGAACTTCCACTAGGTGCGATCCAATAATATTCCCAGGTCATTTGACTTAGTCTGTTCTGTACCAGTTCGTATCTTTAAGGGAAGTGATATATAGGCTTATTCATAAGGCACCCAGCCCAATTTCCTAGCGTTATTAAGCTGGAAATCCTTAGTATGGTTTAATTGTTCCCAACATTGGGGGGGGGGGGTGGTCTTAAAAATCATAGCCTGATGTTAGCCATATAAATCCAGCGCACAACTGAGGGAAGTTACATTCTTTGGCTGAAAATTTGCTCGTTGCTCTGATTGAATTTGAGTACCTTTAAAAGAAAATTTATATTTTTGGTGATGGTTAGAGCAAGTCTGATTGATTGGCCAAGTGAGGGAGTCCCAGGAAGGAAATACATTTGGTTTGTAAGCAAAAGTGTGAGCAATTATCAAAGTAATTGGTATACAGGCCTGATCCATCATCTTAGGTAAGCTGTCTACTTCAGATATAGTCTTCTTCTCGTCCTGGTCTTGTAGTTTCTCCCCTGTTTAAGCATCGCTTTTAAGATGATTCTGAGGTCAGCAGTCCTCTCCATAGGCCAGTCCAATGCAAGGGGTCAACTTCCTTAGTTTTACTGTGCATGAGCTGGTTAAAAGTACCTGATAAGGGTCCTTCCCATTTAGGTTGGAGATAGTCCTTTAAATGATGTCTTTTCCAGTATGCATAATCTCCTGGTTGCAGTCATGGGGGCATCTTTTTTTTTTTCCCTTGGGAAGTCAGGATTTATTAAAAGCATCAAGCTCCAGGGCATTTTTTTTTTTTTTTTTTACCAAATACCTTTAAAAATGTTTTTTTTATCCCCACAAAAATCCTTATCATTTAAAACCAGATATTCAAATGACATGGCTAACATTTTTAGCTAATCAATTCTTCAGTACTGATCCTAGAAAACAGCCTTCAATGGATCTTTGAATAATGGAGATTCAGCCACTGATACGAGTGGTGTAGGTGGTCACACCTTTAACGTTCAAGCCACAAGCTGTGACGTTTGGAAGGGGTGAGGTTTACTGTCCTGCATTATCAGAATTTGTCATATTTTCAGTGCTACTGGGTTGCACATTATCTGCGAGGTTTTGTGCATGCTCAAGAAATAAATCTTTCAGTACACTTAATTCCTTAGCAATTTACTTTTTGCTTCCAACCGTTCATTCTCTTCCTTGAGCTGATTCACTCTCTGCAGCGTATCCTGCGCTTTCAGCTGGCTTTTCAACAGGCTTTTTCACCGCCATGCTGTTCCTCTCTCTGCGCTGACGTCACGGTTGCGATCCACGGGCAAACTCCTTTTGCTCTGCTTGCTAGGAGGCACAGGTCTGCCTCCGCCCCCAGGGCCGGCGGGCCCCAGCTGAGGAACCTGCTGTAAACCGCTGGCAGGAGCCTGAGTATGAATGACACTTATTCCATTCACGCCCGGGGTACTGTTCTGCTGCGATACCTTGCTCATTTGGGCACGCTCCCTCGACAACACAGAACTAGTAGAAATGAGGACAAGGTGATCAATGGTTTCCACACTAAAGTGCCAAAAAATCAGCACATGTACCTGAACCCCTGAGGGTACTGCCCATCTGCGTTGGAAGAACAGATTCTCCTTCCCCTCAAACATGCATTTCCATCCTCTCCATCTAGACACCTCTGCTGACAATTTTCCTTACTGTGTTCCCTCCAAGCATGCTAACGAAGCACTTTATTTTTTGCCCTCCTCTGTCCTGTTCAACTCATGGTTGCTGCACGTTCCTCCAACCCGTGTTCAACAGTCCTCCAGCCCGCCAGCCCCCAAGCGGCCTCCACTCCAAGCAGCCCTCACGGCGCAGCCCGACCCGACCCTGGCCTCGCAGCCCGACCCAATCCAGGCCTCGCAGCCCGCGAGTCAGCAAGGAGTGATGGTTATGAAACAGGCAGCCTTTGCCGGTTCCGCAGCCGCCACCCGCTTCGCCTCCCCGCCGGGGCCCGTGTGCGCACCAGGGACATCTTATCTTCATCCAAAGATAGATTAATGAGGTAAACTTCAGAAGCAAACTTAGAGTGTCCTTAAAATAATTCAATAAAACTTTACAATAATGTAACAGCAAGGAGCTACAGGGAAGTGAGTCTTAGTAAATACAGACCTCAACTAACAAAACTATAATTTAATGTCCACTGAAACGATCTTTTTCTAAAATTACCCTCATTTCTACAAAATATAGCCAAAATAAGACTAATTTGTTTGCAAAATAAGTCTGGTTTCAATAAACCTGGCCTGATGATCTATACAAGTGTAATTGATCATATAGGTTCTTTTAAAGTTGGCTTTGTTGGAACTTTTTAAGCAATCTCAAATTTTTAAAAGGCCTTTCAAGGGTAGGAAAGCTATGCCAGGGGCTTGTCACTGATTTTGCCTTGGAAATTTTTGAGTGAATTTCTCCCTTTTCAAGGTCCTCAAAATATCTTGAGATTCCTGCACCTGTTAGGAGGTGGCCTTCCTAATTTACCTGATAAACGTGCTGGTAATCCACGAGTTTCCAATCTCTGGAGGGATCAGGTAGAGAGAAAGGATATATGTTTCAATTCTGCTTACAAAGGTATAATTTACTAAATTGATGTAAGTCATAATTAGCTTAAGGGGAAGGGTTCCTTATAGCTGGAAAAATAAAGATTAAAAGCCAATAATATTTCAGACAGAAGTCATAAAAAATTATAACCATATTCACCAGTTCACTGTCTCATGTAACTAATCCTTGTTAAGTTTATGAAGCCAAGAGATTTTCCATTAGAATTCTTTAATTTCTTACCCATCAGCAGTATAATCTGAAAGTTATCAGAAGCCTGCACTTGTCAAAAAGTGCATATTCTTGCTATGAATATTCTTGAGGAAGCATTTTTGCAAGGGCATCAGAGTAAAACAGTAACGGTCTATGAATGACAAGACTTAAGGCACAGTTAAAGACCTAATTACCATGCAGTTGACAAAGAAACTTGGTTACTGCTATGACATAAAACATTTTAAGATAACTAGAATTATGACTGATAATACTTTACCAAGGCCTACTGATTTTTAGGAATTCCATATAATTTCTAGAATATCTATATTAGTAACATTTACCCATACAACGTAACCTAAGAAGATTTATTACTCATTTGACAATGCTTCTCATGTAATTAATGTACTAAATGAACCTAATTAGTTTAATATCTGTCTTTGGGAGGTTTCAGGGACCCTTTTGGAATATCCCAAAAGTTAGTTAGAGGTCAAAGGAACTTCACTGGAATTTGATTTGGGAAGTTTGTCAAAAAATGTCAGAAAGGTTTTAAAACACTTGGTCAAATAGGACCATAGATCACTGTGAAACAATACATATTCACTTAAGCAATGTGACAAAAGATTTCAAAGGAAAATACAGAACAGATCACTTAAAAGATAAACTCTAAAAGGTAAAGAAACTTAAGTTCTGTTATAAAAGCAGTTCAATGGTCAAAAAACAACTTTGTTTTCTTAACAGAAAGAAAACTGAACTCCAGTCTTGCATCAGCCTACTTTTAATAACAATTCATTTACTTAATTAAATTTATTCTAAACTTAGCCAATCCTGACGTTGCACAAAACTCTTTTCTTGGGGTCCCTTTCCACGAACTTTCCATAACTTTCTGTATCAGTATTAGTTTGTCTCTTATTTTTTTCCCATGCAGAAACAACCATCTCTAGGACAAAATTACTTTCTTTTCCCTTAACAAAATGCAATTCTATTCTTCATACCCTCTTTTACTGAAAACCCACATCCTACTTTGCTACTGTATACTGAAATATTTCTCTAATTATTTCTGGTAGCTTTAATTACATATTTAAACTAGAATACTCAACTCTTCAAAACCTTAATTTCTAGTGAAAACTAAGGATCAAGCAAATATGAACTGTCTTTTATGTTAGTATTCTATAGATTGGCAAACATAAATACCAATAATAATTTCTAAAAATATGTGCTTTCTTATAGAAAATCTCATGTGGCACCATATTTATCAATAGTCTTAAATATCTTTAGTTTCTCTGTAAATACAAGCCAATGTTTAGTAATTAGTGTTTCAGTACCTCATGTTATTTGGGAATGACCTAGCTATTCAATAAACTTTCCTCATTTAAATTAGCACAACTCTAAAATTTCAAGTTACCAAATATCTGGAGAGATTATTTTTAAGTAGACATTCCTAAAACATAATTACTCCTAAGACATTTACCCAAAAGCTCTTACTTCATTTACATTTTTTTAATAAAAATCATATCAAGTTTTTTCTTGCTGACAAATCTGCAACACATCCAAGATCTTATTTGACTTCTATTAAACCTAGATACAGTAAAAGTATTATACTTAATATTGATGATTCTAAAGACATGTCTATACTAATTAAATTGACAAACTTTAATACCAGGTATTAACAATGAATATTTCCCAGTTCGTGTGAACCTGAAATTCATTCTGGCAGTTTCCTTTTATATTTCTGAGAATTCATATAAGCACTTAATTTCCTTTAAGCCAATTAAGTAGAGCTCATTTCCAAATTAATTTTGATAATACCATCCAAAGGTAAAGACATATTTATAATGCACACATAGACATATGGAAAGACACAAGCAGAGGTCTCAACTTCACTTTAAAATTTAGTCATGAATTAGGCATTACAATATAAAACTCATTCGTTTATAAATAACATTTGGAATAAGTTAAATTTGAAAAGGCCTCGTCCCCCCCCACCCCGTTGTTTCCCTCAGTCTCAGGAATTACAGTAGTCTAGGTAAGTATTCCTGAGAACCCTGGTAGAACATTTACATCTCAAGGCACTGGGAGAGAAAAGCAAGTTTTCCTAGAAAGACTTGTTCCCTCAGGGTCAGAATTCTGGAAAGGTGTTTTATCATGCCAGCTTTCTCTAACAACTGTGTCTGCTATAGAGTCCACTTTGGCCATTTTCTGGGCAAGATTCTCCTTTAATGCCCAATTAGGTAAGTGCTTGTAAGAGTAAGTTTTGTTTATAAACTTGGCTGGGGTGTTGGTCAGAGGCTGGCTTTCTGACACCCCTTGTTTCTGTTTGAGAGCTCTATTTCCCATCTTAAAGTTGAATTTGTTGGGGATAAAATCTACTAATGAGATTGTATGTGGGCCAGTGTGCTGCTTGTGAGCTTAACTCCTCTAGGCGCCGCTCTGGAGTCATCGCAGCCCTCTTACGTGTCTCAGTTTCTCCCTTTGGTCGTCTAAGACCACCGTTGGTACTCAGATCATTGAATGGCCAATTCTTATACATGATCCCTGGATGAGCACGTCTTTTAATTAATAGACAGGTTGCCCTGTGGGACCACTGCACAGTGTGAGGATTCTGCCTCCACCACTCCCATAAATTTCTCAGTTTCCTGAGAAAGTCGTAACCAACCGGAAGCAGTCTTATCCTCCTTCTTCAGAGCAAAGCTCTCATGTAATATCTTCACTTTTATCCCAACAAACTCAGTAAAGCAGCCAAATTCAGGAGAGGTGTCAGATCAGCCTTCTACCTAACCACTCAGCCCAGACAGCTCAGTGTCTTTCAATGGGGTGGACGCCTTCCCTGGTATCTTTCAGCTGGGTGGGCACACCCCTCAACAGTGTCTTTCACCTGAGGGGCCAAGGACTGTTACATACTGCCAGATAAAACTCAGGATATCAACCAATATGGGAGAGCCGAGAGCCAGGGAAGAGAGACTCACCCAAATTCGTCTAGACTCTCTGAGGGAGGTGAATGGGCACAAGAGGCCTCTGCTGGTACCAAACTCTGGTTCCTCATAGAGTTCAAGCAAAGGAGAGAAGACTGCTCTGGGTCCCTTCATTAGTTGCCAAACTGTTGACTGAAAAAAAAAAAAAAAAGAAAGCACATGAGTTTAAGTTTTATTTGGACAAAATGAGGACTAAAGCCCAGGAGACAGCCCCTCAGATAGTTCTGAGGAACTGCTCGGAAGAGGTGGGAGCGTGGTCAGTATATAATTTTAGTGAAGGGGGATACGTGCGATCAAGCACACATTTTGGTAGAATGTTGCTAGTCACAAGAAGCTTGCTGCTAGTCACAAGGGGCAGATGTCTGTTAATGATTTTAGCGTTCTTCTAGATATGAGAAGATGCAAGAATTTGGGCTCATAAAATCTCCTGCTGAAAGTATTTAACTGTCAAAAGCCCTGTTCTGCCAGTTTTTCTCAGAGCACAGAGTACCTCATTCCTCCTCTCCCTGAACTCCTTTCAGGGTGTGCCAAAAGTCAGCAACTGCAGTGGCTAGTGACTTGATTCTTATAGAACCAGAGCGCAGGTGAAAATTTTTAGCTGTCAGCATCTTTAAGGTAGACTAGGCTAAGCTATGATGTTTAGTAGGTGTGTGAGATGCATTTTCAACTCGGGAAATTTTTGATTTACAATGAGTTCATTGGGATATAACCCCACCGTAAGTCAAGGAAGATCTGTATTTTCTTTTAGATCAGTATCAGAAATATAACTCACTGACTTGTAGATGACTCCTTACAAACAAGGAATGTCAGTTTTGATAAACATAGTACCCTTGCTAGAGTCAGAAAATCCATTTTTAGCCTGTTAATATTGTTGGGAAGGAAAACTTTTCCATTCTACCCTTCTAGGTTCTGTGTCTGACTTAAGAACTGAATTGGCATAACAGATAAACAGGAGAAAAACACTATTTTAATTATGTACTTAACACACAGGAGCATTCCGAAGATGTGAGACTCAAAAGGCAGCCAGACTATTGAGGCTTATAATAACATCCTGACCTAATGAAAGTGATAGAGGTCTGCGTTTCAAAAGGGAGAGAAGGCAATTCACGGGAAGGTGAAAAGAGGAAATGAAATATTTGTCAAACAAACGTTGCCTTGCCTTGTAGGTAAGCACCCCAGGTGACTTATCTCTGGTAATAACTCTGTTCCTAGTACAGGCCCCCTTTCTAATGTAAATTACTCTTACAAAAGCGTAACTTCTACTGGTTCTAGAGCTTCTCCTGTGTCTGCAGTTTCTCAAAATAATCAGTTCAAAATAATCTTATGCCAAAGAAGCATAATTTGGGGTGGCATATTCTGCTACCCTTCAATGTTTTACTTCCTTTAATAGAGCTGCAGGGAGAAACTAGGTTTTCAAAAATAGCGGAAGCGGAACAAAAAGAATAGAATGTATTTTCCTAAAAACAATCGTTTCAATGGTGTGACAAAATTAGGTGGTCTTCTCAGTGGCACGTTGTAGCATTTTGAGATTGAGCATTCAAGTAATTTAACATAATTGCATAGAATCAGGTTTTAAAATTCAGTTGAAAAATAGCATGAAGTCTCAGGTTGGGTTCTGCAGGACGCAAAGTTTAGCATGCAGAATATTTCTTAGGAGTGCCCTAGGGACCAACATCTGTGGCAGGGAGGAGGAAGCAGGAGTGGGCAGAACAAGAAGTGAAGATTCAATGCAGGCCGAGAAAGCCTCGTCTCCCCTGCCCCCATCCCCCAGAGAGTTACAGAATATTCAAGATTGTCCTGAACTGTCCTAAGATGTCCAGGCTTTCGTACCCCGATCAGTTAGGTGAGTATAAACTACCATAGCCATCCTAGAGATCAATTCAGCAGTATTTAGTGGAATGGGTAGGCACACACCCCGCGACTTGCCAGTATTACTTGTGTGTTCTTCAGTGAAACTCTTGTATAGGTTTATAAGGGAGAACTGGTATAACAGAATTGGAGTCTGTTGTCCATCATCAAGGAACTACATAAACCAAATGGGGTGGAGGCATATGACAATCCTATTCAGTGGTCAGAAGCAATGAACTAGATGATGATAGCAAATATTTAGTTAACTACTAGGGAATGATAATACGAGCTAACATTGACTGATAATACTAGCTAACATCACTTACTGTTTGCCATGCCCTTTGTTTATCTGCACCACCTGTATTCAACCCAATGCTCCATTATCATATTCCTAAATGTGGACACTGAGGTATGGAGAGGGCTTTCCTAGTGGCGCAGTGGTTGAGAGTCCGCCTGCCGATGCAGGGGACGCGGTTTCGTGCCCTGGTCCGGGAAGATCCCACATGCCGCGGAGCGGCTGGGCCCGTGAGCCATGGCCGCTGAGCCTGCGCATCCTGAGCCTGTGCTCCGCAACGGGAGAGGCCGCAACAGTGAGAGGCCCGCGTACCGCAAAGAAAAAAAAAGATCACACAGCTAAAAAGTGGCAGAACCAGGATTTAAATGGAGAAATCCTAGTTTTGAGAGGTCATGCTTTTAACCACTACCTCAAGTATACACTTTGGGGATAAAATGTTGAATGTGAAAAAGAGAGACAAAACAAGAGCTAGCACATAATACTCTATGTGAATGTAAGGCACACCTAATATATAAATTACACCATATCTTTGAATGATACATACCTTGCCAAGGATTTATGTTAATCACTTTAGAGTAGCAGCCTCTAAAGGAGGAAGGGAAGAAGGGAAATAGAAGCAGGAAGATGAAGGGGAAAAGATATAAAAAGAGGAAAAGGGCCTGGCATGCATCACTGATGCTGTGCTATAAACTGATTATGAGTAAGACAACTCCCTTCACTTGGGGCCCAAAGCAAGCAAAAACGTTACAGTAAAACTTCAGATCTGATCAGGTCTCAACTTACCTGATAAAAACATTTGTCATTTCTTCTGTGATAACTTACAAACTCCTGTAAAAAGGATACAAGACATGGGTCACTTCCACCTTACTCTCAATGTCCAGCCATATAGCATTTCTCTGTTGCTTGAACACCTTGTGCCTTCCCGGGCCACCTTCCTTCACGCTGAATGTCTGCTCCTCCCCTCTGCAGCTTGGCTACATTCTGCTCATCCTTCAGATCTCAGCTGAAACATGCTTTTTACAGGAAATTCTTTCCTTGAGCCCCAGACCAGGTTAGCTCTTCACAGCACTTACTTTTATTGTGTAGTTATTTGTGCCATTCTGTTTTCATGCCTTTCTCCCACCTAATATGAGGGTGTTTTATTTCCTGTGTTCACTGTCCCTAAGCCCAGCAGGGTATTTAGCGTGTATTACACACTCAATATTAAATGAATAAATTCAAGTTGTAGTTTATAAAAATGGCCACAAATTTTTTGATGCTTATCCCTTTAAAAGATAGAAATCTATTTCCATGCTTTGAATCTGGTGCGTTTGTGACTGCTTCAACCAATAGTATGTGCTAGAAGTGACACTGTATGGTTTTGAACACTAAGTCACAAAAGGTGATACACCTTCCTCCCAGCTCTCCTGGGACAACTCCTTTCAGAAAAGCCCACCACCACATAAGAACTCTGACAACACTGAGACCACCATGCAGGAGACATCATGTGTAGGCACTCTAGACAATAGTACCAGCTAAGCCCAGCCTTCCAGCCACCACTGTCAGGAAGCCAGAAGAGCAGGGACATCATCTTTTGCCCTGCACACCAGCCTATCCAACAGTTGGGTACCATGGAATGACTTCAATCGAAGATACAAGAAGCGAAAGAATTGCTCGGCCAAGCCCTGTCCAAATTTCTGATCTACTGATTATGTGAACTATACCAAAAGGGTTGGTGTATTACTAAGTTTGGGGGTAGTTTGTTTTGCAGCAATAGCAACTGGACCATCTAGAAACTGGAGGAGATATAAAGAAACCCTGAATATTGAGAGAGCATGTATATGCCAGGGGAACAGTACAACAGGGTTATACATACACAGTACAGCTGCATATATTCTGGTAATATTTTTAAAAACAAAGAATCCTACAGTTATCCAGGATTTCAGGTATACATCTGTCCCCGCATTATAGGATGTACCTTTGGTTTCCAGATACTAATTCTAATAAGGTCTTCAGTCATTGTGAAAACCCAAAAACATCCTTGCACATTTGAACAATGCACATATAAGACAGATTTCTCACAGACTCATCACGAATTAAAGTACATTCCTTCTATAACCACAAACATTTGAAAAAGAAATTACAAGAGCATCACAGGATAGAGTTTTTAGGCCACATCAATCAAAAGCTTTATTCTAGTTTTTGAAACTTTTAAACTTTGTTTTAAAAACTTAGAATTTAAAACCTGTACCAGTGAAGTTGGGTTTAATCAGTGTATGGGTTCAGAATTACAGGCTCAGGGGGCTCCCTCTGGAAGATGAAGAGAGAGGAAAAAAAAAAGTCTCCACCATCATTAAGGATTTTTTATGTTTCTGGAGGTCTCAAATCCTGGTAATTTTCCTCTCAACTCAAACTTAGGAAAATATTGTTACTATATAGCTTGGTATTCTAAACTTGTGAGATTACAGAGCCATCAGAAGGTTCTGTAAAGAAAATCTCATTACCATCACAATGAGTATGGGATTACAGAATTCAAACTTTTTACCCCAAATTGAGGAAGGCACCCATTCTGCTAGAGTTCTCTACATAGTATTATGCATAGCATAATACTTTACATTATCACAGCTTTTATCAGGACTCTTTGGAAGATAATCTGTCTCAGCTATATTCTAGTTATCTAGCTATAAAATATAGCTATATCTAGCTATATTTTAGTTATTTTAGCTTTAAAGATATTTTCTAATTAACTTTTAATTTTGCTTGATAATTTCAAAAGTTATAATGAACTAGATCTCTAAAGATGTGACTGAAAATGGTGGAAGTCAAAAGGATAAGTATCTTGGGCTTCCCTGGTGGCACAGTGGTTGGGAGTCCGCCTGCCAATGCAGGGGACATGGGTTCGTGCCCCGGTCCAGGAAGATCCCACATGCCGTGGAGCGGCTGGGCCCGTGAGCCATGGCCGCTGAGCCTGCGCGTCCGGAGCCTGTGCTCCGCAACGGGAGACGCCACAGCGGTGAGAGGCCTGCATACCGCAAAAAAAAAAAAAAAAAAAAAAAAAAAAAAAGGATAAGTATCTTGGTTTATTACTGTCTTACTATGCAGAATGGAGGACCCCCAAATCCACCCCCATCAGGAATTTTAATGGCTGATTTGCTGATGCTCCCTATATCAAATAATGGCATCAGCAAATATGATGATCTAAGTTACAAAATATCTAAGCCCCAAATGTCCACTCTGACTTCCAGATACCCATTCCATCACCAAATTCCACCACCAAAATTCAGCTTCTACAAAAGGCAACACTCCTACACTGTTGTTGGAAATGTAGATTGGTACAGCCACTATTGAGAACAATATGAAGATTCCTCAAAAATCTAAAAATAGGAATACCATATGATCCAGCAATTCTACTCCTGGGTATATATCTGGAGATGAAAACACTAATTCAAAAAGATACATGCACCCCAGTGTTCATAGCAGCATTTACTATAGCCAAGACACGGAAGCAACCTAAGTATCCACCAACAGATGAATAAAGATATGATATATATACACAATGGAGTATTATGCAGGCATAAACAATAAAGTTTTACCATTTACAATATGGCTAGTCATGGAGGGTATTATGCTTAGTGAAATAAGTCAGAGAAAGACAAAATACTATATGTTATCACTTGTACGTGAACTCAAAATGAGTGTATATAATGAAACAAACCGACTCACAGATCTAGCAAACAAACTAGTGGTTGCCAGTAGGGAGAGGCAAGATAGGGGTAGAGGATTAAGAGGTACAAACTACTATATATAAAATAGGCTACAAAGATACACTGCAGCACAGGGAACATAGCCAACATTTTATAATAACTTTAAGTAGAATATAACCTAAGAATTTGAGTCACTGTGTTGTATAACTAATATTGTAAATCAACTATACTTCAAGTAAAAAATGAAAAAGAATTCAACTTCTACATATCCCTTATTTTTTTGAAGAGTTCAGACTTTTATTGTCTGATTTCCCAACTTCAACTTCTTCCATAAGTTTTGGCCTCGCCAGAATTATCTTTCTAGAACATAGGTATGATCATGCCAATCCTCTGGCATCCACATGTCTTAACCAAAATAACCGTTATGTTCCTTAGCCCGATATTCAAAGCTCATCACAAACTTGTCCCGGGCTCTAGACTGTTGCAGAGTTTCAGGTTAGGCATTTCTAATTCTTATCTCAATCTAGAGCCAACCCTTAATCAAAACTGAGTCTTAACTTTGGAAGATTGATGGCCCATGTGGATTTTATTTTTAATGAATTGACTTAGTGGTCTTACCCTGCCTTGTGTGCCAACTCTCCCTGACTCCATCAAATCTAACAGAAAGCATCAGGGGAGGAGGCTTGGCTCTAAACAAAGAGATTTGGAATAACTAAATTCACTGGTATCCTTCTGAATAGCTCGCTGACAGACACAGTATTTTCTGAGCTCGTTTTAAAGTATTGTTTACACTGGTCTATGGCTATAAAACTGATTGTGACAAAGCCCAAGACGGAAACTGGAAGATGCTTGCGTTCCTCTCAGGAGATTGTGCAATGCTTGGAGAAGTCACCAGGGGGCGCCACGCCTCCCTCCACCTCTGCATCTCAAGCATTCCCAGCACACAGCTACAGACTCTAAACTTTCAAGACAAAAAAAGAGGAGCTAGAAAAAGGTAAAAATCCGTGGGGCAAGAATGCAGGAGCGGAAGGCAGGCCAGCTGCATGGGTGTGTGACCTGTGTACAAGCACAGGGCTCCACATACAGAAGGGTCTGTCCTTGGTTTAATGCTCTGTTCTGCCTTGAAACAGTTTTTGTGCAAGGGCTCCACAATTTATGTAGGCAGTTCTGGTCTGAGGGTTTGGAGGCTGGCACTTCAAGCCATATCTAACCTTCCCCAAGGAAGGATTATGACGTTGGATTTTCTTCAACTTTTTACAACCCAGGTCCAGTCATAAAAATCTTTCAATCCCATTTCCCCCTAAAATTGGTTATATGGTATTGTTGGGCTGCACCCCACAGGACTGCAAGCCTTGTTGCCCAGCCTGGAGACCAAGGAAAGAGCCTGGAAACAGCAACAGAGACTATCAACAGTTGATTGGATAGAGAATCTTACCACTCTGAAGCAGAAGCTCCTGGAGTAACACCCCACTGTGTATGGCAGACACCAGGAAGGACACAGAAGCAATCTTTGCTACTCGGGGAGAAGGAGGCTACCATTTACAGGTGAAATTGGAGTCAGTTTGGCTTATCAGTTACCAAAGAAACCAGCGGCCGGGACAGTGGGCAAGCACCTGGGCAGTTACTGATTAAGCCCTATCATTAAGAGGATTGGATAGTCTTGTGAGGGATTTATAGAGAGCAAGAGAACAGTCATCTTGAGTGGCCTGAGGATACACTCCACCCCTACGCACCCTGCACAACCCTTACAGTTTGGCCTGCCCCTCCTCCACGATATCCCTGGGGTCAGGTATGTAGAGGTACACAGCAACAAAATACCACAAATGCAATACAAACAACAGCAGCTACGGAGTATCAAGTGTAAGATACCTAGGATGCTAAAAAGTGATTCTCCAAGAGGTGGGAAAATTCTGGAGCCAGGCGCCTGGCATGCGGGACAGGAAAGAGGAGAGTCTTCAGTCGTCCCCACGTAGTCACATTAGCTGGGTCGATTTTTCATGGCATCTTACTGCTCCTCCAGCAAGCAGACTCACTTTGCAGTGAGACCACCATTGTCACCTTGTCCTCAGACAGACTAGGGATGAAATGTGAGTTGCTGGACAGGCACAATACAGGGGAGATCATGACCATTAAGCCAATTACAAGCAGTAACAGCACTCTGAGAAAATACCACCCCTGCCTGTGGTTTGGTCCTGGCCTGCAGTACCACACCGCCTGTCCACCCTCAGTCTCCACAGCCGGGGCTGAGGACTGGAGACCACATATGTAAACAGACCACAGTGTTAATGTGACGGTACCTCTCTCCAGTAAGGGGCCCAGATTACTATAGTAGTTTTGGGTGTAGCCAGGTAGAAGCCAGGTGAGATCTCTAAGTCCCTTTCTAACCCTATTCAGCAAACCCAAACCACCGGGGCTTTACCTGCCAATCCCAGGGCCATTTTATAGTGTGTTCCCCCAGTGGGGGGCTGTGGGAGGGATGGGGAGTGGTGTAGATCCTGCAGCAAGGGTGAAAGTGAATCATTGTCCTGACCGACAGTTGACCATTGCCTAGTTGCCTCTGGGTTAACATGGCGTAGCCACTGGCTTCTTCAGTTATAGCTCACAGGGTTTGAATTAGCTTCCCCGTCCACACGTGGAGAGAGCAGGTTTCCATCTCAATGGTTGTTTAAGTAGCCCACTCACCCTTTCTGCTAGCCCGGCAGCAGTGGGGTTGTAGGGCAGGTGGAAAGGCCAGTGTGTCATTTTTATCATTCCATGCCTGAACTTCCTGGCTGGTAAAGTGGGTTCCTTGGTGGCTATTGAAGTTCATGGGGATCCCATACATCACGCACAGCTGTTACAGATCCCCAACTAGTGGTTTTATTGAGTTGCTGATGACTTGGGTGGGCCTTTTGTAATGTCTTCCACCTGTTGTAACACTGTAGCCCACATGCAGCTGCCGCTCGATCACACCATCCTTACTCTTCCTCCTTCCACAGCTCAGAGCAGAAGCCCAAGGGGACTCTTTCATCACTTTGCCATTGCCACAGGCCCAAACCAAACCTTTCTGGTTAACTGACCACATCCAATTCACAAGCCTGGCCCTGCGTTAATATCCCTAATGCCCGTGTCTGTAATGGTTTAGGTTATGCTTGTCTTACCCGACCAGATAACACCCAAGTATTTGATAGATAATCCAGGTCCTTGCATTTTGTCTGTATTCACCAGCCAGCCCCGTGCAATCAGACAAGCCACAAGTGCAGGGCTGCTACTTTTAATACTAGAAAGGAACTCTGAGGTTAACAGGATATCATCAATATGGTGGAAGAGAAAGACATCTCTCATGGTAGTCAGCTGCCTCTCCTCTGAAGGGAGCCGCTCTTCATCTCTATCCTGTGGGATAAGGACCTTTATGACCTCACCCCAATCTTCCCCTTCTTCAGTGCTCTCAGTAGGTCCCACACCTTGGGAGCCCAATTTGGACGGGCCATGACCCTCTGGACTCTCTTGCTGACACCCCTTCCTCAAGGACAGCCACCACAGGGCCCCACTTACTAGTGGACAGCCAAACCGGGGTTCCCCCTGCAACTTTCCATTCCCCGTTCTTATTTCCTGACGTCTTGGTGCTCATGGGGGTCTCTTTGGCCTCCTGGCTGGCTCGTCAATTGTTGGGCTGCACCTCACAGAACTACAAGCCTTGTAGTTGCCAGACTTGAGACAGAAGGAGGAGCCTGGAAATAGCAACAGAAACATCAACAGTTTACTGGACAGGGAATCTTACCAGTTTGAAGCAAAAGGTCATGGAGCTATACCGTGTAGGGCAGGCGACTGCAAGAACCTCTACTACTGCCAGGAGGAGGAGGCTACCATTTATAGGGGCAAGTGACGTCAGGTTGGCTCATCAGTTACCAGGGAAACCAGCAGCTGGAGCCGGGGCAAGCACGTAGGCAGTTACCAATTAAGCCCTATAATTAAGAAGACTGGATAGTCATGTGAGTAAAGGCGGGTCTGGTCAAGCAGGGGATGCACGGAGAGTAAGAGAAGAGTCATCTTGAATGGCCTGACCATACAGCTATTTTGCCAGTGTTCATTTTATTGTACCACTTGCTAACCCTGGGCAGCTGGTTTTCTGTGATTTTCTGTGATTCCTTCAGTGAACAAAAGGATCCAGGTGGAATTTACCTCCTTTTGTTTCCCATGTGGTTACTTTCCCATTCTTTTCTTTTTTTGGCAATTATTTTTTAATATTTCTCAGCAGTGACGATGGAATAGGCTTTATTGTTGGGAGCTGGTTTTGAGTGTTTTGGCCTAAAGATTCAGATGAAGAGGTTGGTTCAGCCCAGCAGTTTAGAGGTGCTTAACCCTTCAGCTGAGTCTATGAGCCCATTATAACTTAGGTTTCTGAGTATTTCTGGTTCCTAAAGCTGAAATGAGTCTTTTTGGTTCTCAGTGGTATTTTATTTCCCACTGTTGTCTTATCTGTCCCAAATAAGACAACTTTCTCAAAGCACAAGGCTTTGAGAAAGTTCAGCATATTTTGGCAAATAAACAGCGCAGCTCCTGATGGAGACCTGATTGCAAAGTGAAATCACACCGTGGGATCCAGAGCAGCCGATAAAGGGGTCAAGGCACAGCTTGTCACTTCTTCCTGTTTGACCTAGATTCTCTCTTTAAAATCCTAATATAAACTCTGTAGGGATTACGATAGCAGCTTAAATGGAACTGGAAATCACCCTTCTGCAGCAATGTCATTAAGAAGTGGACACGAAGTGTTCTTAATTCATGCCATGTAGCTGAGGAGACAGTGACACGAAGCAAACTGAGAATCATGCAGTGTCATAGGAAGCCAATGTATAAATTATTTTGTAGGAGTTATAATGATATTAAAATACTATATCCCCTTAAATCATTTCAAACTATATGCACAATTGCTTTACAATCAAATTGTTATTGATGCTTCTTGGTAAAGATGGGCGATAATGAACAGATCACAGAAGCTCACCATATTATAAGCTAGTAAGATGAACAACAACAAAAAAAGAATAGATGAAAGCAGTCAAAAAGTTCACAACAACAACAACGAGACAAGAGAAAAGCCATGACCTTATGTCATAAATTTAGAAGATGACAACCAAGAAAAGAAACAGAGGAGGGTTAGTGAGGGCTCTTCTCCCCTCCCTCCCCTCCTGCAAGCATCACTGTTGAGTCAGAAAAGTCCTGAGACTTCTGCTTCTACCTTCTAACTATGGAGAGAAATAGACTAATTAAATATTGTTACTGTCTTGTGACTAGGGAAGGGTGGGGGAGTAGGAAAAGCTACTGGGTAGATGGAGGAAATGGGAAAACCTGGACTGACTCTCTGGTAGAACACAGGTTCCCAGAGCTCCAGGCCAAGTTTGAGAAAGAATCTATGTCATAAAAATATCTACCATGAAGTAGAAGAAGCTCTTATTAAAGGGGTAAACTCCATTCGTGAAGATTTAACACAATCTCAGAGGAGATAGCAGAGTATTTTTCCAGGAACAGCTGCAAACAGATTTATCTGAGTTGTTCTCACATTCAAGATACAGGAAAGTGGCTAGACCTCAATTCCCAGTCTTCAAATAGAATTCAGAGGCAGGGTAGATTAATGAACTAATTTGAGGCACAATATGAAATTTATATTTGAATTTACAATAATAGATACAATAGAAATTACATTTCTTCAACCTCCATAGAGCCAAAAGCCTCTCTCTTAACCTAGCCGTGAAATTCAAAGAGTGAAAAGTGCCCTAAAGCCCAGGAAGATGAGAACCAACTCCCTTCTCAGTGGTGAGTGCCATGAGGCATTCTGATGGGAGATCCAGGGATCACTAAGAGAGATTAGTGAGGAAAAAAAATGTAAGAACACGACAGTGGATCAGGGAGAGTGAGCATTAAGAAGAAAGTGGGCAGAGACGGACGGAAGGGAGTGAGATCTCCAAGGAGCCCCATCAAAGGTAGGGCAGGGTCTGCCTGAACCACCACAGCACAGCCAAGTTAAGGGGCACCACCTGGGGCAGAGTTTGAGTGCCAATCTATCAGGAAATATAACAAGATGAAGAAAACCACCCAGAACTCCTCTTCCAGACAACCATGTATGGTTGGAAGAAACGTTTTGATAACTTGTGTTAAAAGATAAACTAAGGGCTTCCCTGGTGGCGCAGTGGTTGAGAGTCCGCCTGCCAATGCAGGGGACACGGGTTCGTGCCCCGGTCCGGGAAGATCCCACATGCCGCGGAGCGGCTGGGCCCGTGAGCCATGGCCGCTGAGCCTGCGTGTCCGGAGCCTGTGCTCCGCAACGGGAGAGACCACAACAGTGAGAGGCCCGCGTACCGAAAAAAAAAAAAAAGATAAACTGAGGCATATTTAAAAGTTTAAGGGTTTATTTGCGCAGAAATAGATTCCAATCAAGCATCACCAAAACACAGTGATTAGGAGCGCTCCACCGATAGGAGCCAGGAGAAAGAAATTAATTATTTGATTGCCTGTAGCTTAAAGCCTAGTCAGCTGTTTGTGATTGATTGTCCTAAGCGTTTTGATTTTGTAACCTTGAGGCATTTACAGGCTTAAATTTTGGTTTGCTTACATAAGCCCCCACTACATTGGCGCCACATCACTCTAAGAGCTTCCTTGTTTAACTATTTTAACGCTTTTTTGGGGTGGGGATTGAGAACTCCTAAAAGATGGTCCCAAAGGAGAGGAGGTCAGGTTAAGAGAGTGCCTGAATATTTGGGGCCAGGCTGGGAGTGCTCAGGACATGGAGGAAAGACAGTGAACTTTTAAGCTAAGAAGTGGCTTTTCACTTTCTCAGCTTAAAAATGAGATTCAAAAGCTTCAGCTGAAATTGCAAATACTTCCTGAACTTCACCAAGAACCTGAAATGCAACTTTGCAGAAAATTAGTAGAGGAGGATATTTACCACTTGCAAATAAAGAAAAAAATAACTTCCCAAACTGTATGAAAACAGCTGAATACTTATCCACGGGGATGGCTGAAGACCTGGAAAAAGAATGAGAAAGAATGACTTCCTTCTATCAAGGGCAGATTATCTCCAGTGAGAAAAACCTCAAGAAAGATGGTTGGCGGCTCTGTCAACTGAGAGAAAGCTCAAAGAGCTAAGGTGGGGAGGGGTGGGGTGGGGGGAGATCATAATAGACAAAATTGGTGGAAACAGAGTTTAAATTCCAGCTTTTTCCAAGTGGCCCTTTTGCCCCTGCAGTTCACATATAGTCCTGGGCAGAGGCCCGAGAGGATCAGGGGAACCGCTGGATAATCAAATCCTCAAGAAAAAGGGTAACAGTGTGAGGACCCAAGGAGCCAGGAGACATGCAGGCGTTTTGTTTTGTTTTGTTTTGTTTATCACCTAGTCTTTATTCTTTTCTTTTTATCATCTTTATTGGAGTATAATTGCTTTGCAATGGTGTGTTAGTTACTTCTGTATAACAAAGTGAATCAGCTATACATATACATATATCCCCATATCTCCTCCCTCTTGCGTCTCCCTCCCTCCCACCCTCCCTATCCCACCCCTCGAGGTGGACACAAAGCACGGAGCTGATCTCCCTGTGCTATGCGGCTGCTTCCCACTAGCCATCTATTTGACATTTGGTAGTGTATACAGGACATGCAGGTTTGATTCAGCTTTCACAGCAGGGACCCCTGAACATCCACAGCCACAACAGGGCATCTGTTTTCTGTTTTTAAAAATAATTTTATTTCTTTTTAGTTTAACTGCGGTTATTTAACGGATGCTAGTTTTGCTCTTATTGAGGTTTGATAGAATTATATTTCCCCAAAAAAATGTTTTGTGAGTAATTAATGCTTATGAACATCTTAGTTCAACTACCCTGAACACTCTAGAATTTGTTAAATATAATTATAAGTATAGGGACTTCCCTGGTGGTCCAGTGGTAAAGAATCTGCCTTCCGATGTAGGGGACGCAGGTTCGATCCCTGGTCGGGGAACTAGGATCCCACATGCCACGGGGCAACTAAGCCTGCGCACCACAACTACTGAGCTCAGTGCCTCAACAAGAGCCTGCGTGCCACAAACTACAGAGCCCACGTGCCCTGGAGCCTGCGCACCACAACTAGAGAAGAGAAAACCCCACACCACAACTAGAGAGAAGCCCGCGCACCACAACGAAAGATCCCGCATACCTCAATGAAGATCCCGCATGCCACAACTAAGACCCAATGCAGCCAGAAATAAATAAATAATAAATAATTTTTTTAAAAAAATTATAATTATGGCATTTTGATTGAATAATCCAAAATTGAAGTTTTATGTAACCAGGTGGAGTCATTTTAAATAAAAAAGACCATTTTTATAGGTTATGAGGATGTTATTTAAAATACGTAAAAGTCATTTAATTTACCTCAATAAGTTTCATTGGTTTTAAAAGCAATATGCACAACCACCACAATACTGGAGCTAAACTTTTTATGGTTTAGCCTAAATTTATAGATTAATTTAGAGGAGTTGACATTTTGCAACCATTTGCATTTTATTTTGCAATTTCGTTTTAATCTTTGTTATTTTGTTCAGGTTATTCTATGTTGTTTAATGTTTCTAAACTTTATGTAGTCAATATGAAAGTTTTCTCTTTAAAAAATTAACCCGGTTACTTATTTTATATAATATGTACAATTAATGTGTTCCAGAATTTCATTTATAATTCAATCGTTCAGTAGTCTGAATGCATTTTTCTGTAGAAACACTGTCAGATTCTATGATTAAGCATACCTATGGTATATAAGCATACCTATAGCATACCAATACAAGCCTGTTTAAACCTCAGTGCAACTGAAATGCTATACATTCAAGGTGAAGTATTAGATTCTGTGCACTACCTGGTTAGGAAGCAATCTTAAAAGTATCTTTTATCTCATGTTTGACAGGAACATTTACCTAGCAGAGGATGAGGAGGCAGACGGAGGCTTGTGTGAGAAGGATGAAGAGGACTCCCAGAAAATTCCAAGGGCTTCAGAGTTGGTGGTACTGGTTCTCAACTTTATATTTCCTTTTATGTGGGTCACACTGCATTTATTAGCCAAGACTAAGTTCATTTTGGTAACATCCGATGAACCTAAGAGAGAAAGAGAGAGAGAGAGAGATGTCTTAAGGTTACTAGGCACAAATTGAGTACAGTAGAAAGGAGTTGTTAAAGAGACTGTGAGAAGGCAATTATCTGAGGATTTACTGAACCATGACAAATGAAATGGTGAAGAAAAGAGGAGGACTTTTACTGAGGGTTGAGACACATAGAGTAAAATCTTGATTATTTTCTGACCTGACTAGGCTTCTTTTTCCAGAACAATGTAATATCTCCAATGTTTATAGTTACCCTGCTTGCCCTATATTGCCTATTTATAGATCTAGTTTCAATTTGTTAGTTTTTCGCTTTTTTGTTTTGTTTTTTACTCACGAATCCTTTCTGAAGATCCTAATGGCAAGGCTGCTAATGACTCCCTTCATAGAAGGCAGAGGATGGAGGAAGTCCAAATTAGCTCTGTTTTTGTTTTTTAACATCTTTATTGGAGTATAATTGCTTCACAATGGTGTGTTAGATTCTGCTGTATAACAAAGTAAATCAGCTATACGTATACATATATCCGCATATCCCCTTGCTCTTGCATCTCCCTCCCAACCTCCCTATCCCACCCTTCTAGGTGGTCACAAAGCAACAAGCTGATCTCCCAGTGCTATGTGGCAGCTTCCCACTAGCTATCTATTTTACATTTGGTAGTATATAGATGTCCATGCCACTCTCTCACTTCGTCCCAGCTTACCCTTCCCCCTCCCAGTGTCCTCAAGTCCATTATCTACATCTGTGTCTTTATTCCTCTACTGCCCCTAGGTTCTTCAGAACCTTTTTTTTTTTTTTTAGATTCCATATATATGTGTTAGCGTACGGTATTTGATTTTCTCTTTCTGATTTACTTCACTCTGTATGACAGACTCTGGGTCCATCTACCTCACTACAAATAACTCAACTTTGTTTCTTTTTATGTCAAGTAATATTCCATTGTATATATGTGCCACATCTTCTTTATCCATTCATCTGTTGATGGACACTAAGGTTGCTTCCATGTCCTTGCTATTGTAAATAGTGCTTCAGTTAACATTGTGGTACATGACTCTTTGAATTATGGTTTTCGCAGGGTATATGCCCAGTAGTGGGATTGCTGGGTCATAAGGTAGTTCTATTTTTAGTTTTTTAAGGAACCTCCATACTATTCTCCATAGTGGCTCTATCAATTTACATTCCCACCAACAGTGCAAGAGGGTTCCCTTTTCTCCACACCCTCTCCAGTATTTATTGTTGGTAGACTTTTTTGATGATGGCCATTCTGAGTGGTGTAAGGTAATATCTCATTGTAATTTTGATTTGCATTTCTCTGATGATTAGTGGTGTTGAGCATCTTTTTTTTTTTTTTAACATCTTTATTGGGGTATAATTGCTTTACAATGGTGTGTTAGTTTCTGGAGCATCTTTTCATGTGTTTGGTGGCAATCTGTATATCTTCTTTGGAGAAATGTCTATTTAGGTCTTCTGCCCATTTTTGGATTTGGTTGTTTGTTTTTTTGATACTGAGCCCCATGGGCTGCTTGTATATTTTGGAGATTAATCCTTTGTCAGGTGCTTCA
This sequence comes from Stenella coeruleoalba, assembly GCF_951394435.1. NCBI lineage: Eukaryota > Metazoa > Chordata > Mammalia > Artiodactyla > Delphinidae > Stenella > Stenella coeruleoalba. Next base: position 35,481,728 of record NC_137148.1, read on the forward strand.
TTTGCAAATATTTTCTCCCATTCTGAGGGTTGTCTTTTGATCTTATTTATGATGGTTTCCTTTGCTGTGCAAAAGCTTTTAAGTTTCATTACGTCCCAATTGTTTATTTTTGGTTTTATCTGCATTTCTCTAGGAGGTGGGTCAAAAAGGATCTTGCTGTGAATTATGTCATACAGTGTTCTGCCTAAGTTTTCCTCTAAGAGTTTTATAGTGTCTGACCTTAAATTTAGGTCGTTAATCCATTTTGAGTTTATTTTTGTGTATGGTGTTAGGAAGTGTTCTCATTTCATTTTTTTACATGTAGCTGTCCAGTTTTCCCAGCACCACTTATTGAAGAGGCTGTCTTTTCTCCATTGTGTATTCTTGCCTCCTTTATCAAAGATAAGGTGACCATATGTGCATGGGTTTATCTCTGGGCTTTCTATCCTGTTCCATTGATCTATATTTCTGTTTTTGTGCTAGTACCATACTGTCTTGATTACTGTAGCTTTGTAGTATAGTCTGAAGTCAGGGAGCCTGATTCTTCCAGCTCGTTTTTTCTTTTTCAACATGGTTTTGGCTATTTGGGGTCGTTTGTGTTTCCATACAAATTGTGAAATGTTTTGTTCTAGTTCTGTGAAAACTGCCATTGGTAGTTTGATAGGGATTGCATTGAATCTGTAGATTGCTTTGGGTAGTAGAGTCATTTTCACAATGTTGATTCTTCCAATCCAAGAACATGGTATATCTCTCCATCTCTTTGTCTCATCTTTAATTTCTTTCATCAGTGTCTTATAGTTTTCTGCATACAGATCTTTGTCTCCTTGGGTAGATTTATTGCTAGGTATTTTATTCTTTTTGTTGCAATGGTAAATGGGAGTGTTTCCTTAATTTTGCTTTCAGATTTTTCATCATTAGTGTATAGGAATGAAAGAGATTTCTGTGTATTAATTTTTATCCTGCTACTTTACCAAATTCACTGATTAGCACTAGTAGTTTTCTGGTAGCATCTTTAGGATTCTCTCTATATAGTATCATGTCATCTGCAAACAGTGACAGTTTCACTTCTTCTTTTATGATTTGGATTCCTTTCATTTCTTTTTCTTCTGTGCTGTGGCTAAAACTTACAAAACTATGTTGAATAATATCAGTGAGAGTGGGCAAATTTGTCTTGTTCCTGATCTTAGAGGAAATGGTTTCAGTTTTTCACCATTGAGAATGATGTTGGCTGTGGGTTTGTCGTATATGGCCTTTATTGTGTTGAGGTAGGTTCCCTATATGCCTACTTTGTGGAGAGTTTTTATCATAACTGGGTATTGAATTTTGTCAAAAGCTTTTTCTGCATCTATCGAGATTATCATATGGTTTTTAATCTTTCAGTTTGTTAATATGGTGTATCACATTGATTGATTTGCATATACTGAAGAATCTTTGCATTCCTGGGATAAACCACACTTGATCATGGTGTGTGATCCTTTTAATGTGCTGTTGGATTCTGTTTGAGGATTTTTTCATCTATGTTCATCAGTGATATTGGCCTGTAGTTTTCTTTTTTTGTAACATCTTTTTCTGGCTTTGGTATCAGGGTGATGCTGGCCTTGTAGAATGAGTTTGGGAGTGTTGCTTCCTCTGCTACATACTGGAAGAGATAGAGAAGGATCGATGTTTGCGCTTCTCTAAATGTTTGATACAATTCATCTGTGAAGCCATCTGGTCCTCAGCTTTTGTTTGTTGGAAGATTTTTAATCACAGTTTCAATTTCAGTGCTTGTGATTGGTCTGTTTCTATTTTTTACTTCTTCCTGGTTCAGTCTTGGAAAGTTGTGCTTTTCTAAGAATTTGTCCATTTCTTCCAGGTTGTCCATTTTATTGGCATAGAGTTGCTTGTAGTAATCTCTCATGATCCTTTGTATTTCTGCAGTGTCAGTTGTTACTTCTCCTTTTTCATTTCTAATTCTGTTGATTTGAGTCTTCTGCCTTTTTTCTTGATGAGTCTGGCTAATGGTTTATCAATTTTGTTTATCTTCTCAAAAACCAACTTTTAGTTTTATTGATCTTTGCTATTGTTTCCTTCTTTTTTTTTTTTTTCATTTATTTCTGCTCTGATCTTTATGATTTCTTTCCTTCTGCTAACTTTCGGGGGTTCTTGTTCTTCTTTCTCTAATTGTTTTAGGTGTAAGTTTAGGTTGTTTACTTGAGATTTTTCTTGTTTCTTGTGGTAGGATTGTATTGCTCTAAACTTCCCTCTTAGAACTGCTTTTGCTGCATCCCGTAGGTTTTTGGTCATCGTGTTTTCATTGTCATTTGTTTCTAGGTATTTCCTCTTTGGTTTCTTCAGTGATCTCTTTGTTATTTAGTAGCATATTGTTTAGCCTCCATGTGTTTCTATTTTTAACTGTTTTTTTCCTGTAATTTATATCTAGTCTCATGGCGTTGTGGTCAGAAAAGATACTTGATACAATTTCAATTTTCTTAAGTTTACCAAGGCTTGATTTGTGACCCAAGATATGATCTATGCATGGCTCTATGTTCCATGAGCACTTGAAAAGAATGTATATCGGTTGTTTTTGGATGGAATGTCCTATAAATATCAATTATGACTACCTTGTTTAATGTGTCATTTAACACTTGTGTTTCATATTTATTTTCGTTTTGGATGATCTGTCCATTGGTGAAAGTGGGGTGTTAAAATCCCCTACTATGATTGTGTTACTGTCAATTTCCCCTTTTATGGCTGTTAGCATTTGCCTTATGTATTGAGGTGCTCCTAGGTTGGGTGCATAAATATTTACAGTTGTTATATCTTCTTCTTGGATTGATCCCTTGATCATTATGTAGTGTCCTTCTTTGTCTCTTCTAATAGTCTTTATTTTAAAGTCTATTTTGTCTGATATGAGAATTGCTACTCCAGCTTTCTTTTGATTTCCTTTGCATGGAGTATCTTTTTCCATCCCCTCACTTTCAGTCTGTATGTGTCCCTAGGTCTGAAGTGGGTCTCTTGTAGACAGCATATATATGGGCCTTGTTTCTGTATGCATTCAGCCAGTCTACGTCTTTTGGTTGGAGCATTTAATCCATTTACATTTAAGGTAATTATCGATATGTATGTTTCTATTACCATTTTCTTAATTGTTTTGGGTTTGTTTTTGTGGATCTTTTCCTTCTCTTGCACTTCCTGCCTAAAGAAGTTCCTTTAGCATTCGTTGTAAAACTGATTTGGTGGTGCTTAATTCTCTTAACTTTTGCTTATCTGTAAAGGTTTTAATTTCTCCATCAAATCTGAATGAGATCCTTGCTGGGTAGAGTAATCTTGGTTGTAAGATTTTCCCTTTCATCACTTTAAATATGTCCTGCCACTCCCTTCTGGCTTGAAGAGTTTCTGCTGAAAAATCAACTGTTAACTTTAAGGGGATTCCCTTGTATGTTATTTGTTGTTATTTGTTTTCCCTTGCTGATTTTAATATTTTTTCTTTGTGTTTAATTTTTGATAGCTTGATTAATATGTGTCTTGGCATGTTTCTCCTTGGATTTATCCTGTATGGGACTCTCTGCCCTTCCTGGGCTTGATTGACTATTTTCTTTCCCATGTTAGGGAAGTTTTCAACTATAATTTCTTTGAATATTTTCTCGGACCCTTTTTCTCTTCTTCTGGGACCCGTATAATTCGAATGTTGGTGCATTTATTGTTGTCCCAGATGTCTCTGAGACTGTCCTCAACCCTTTTCATTCTTTTTTCTCTATGCTGCTCTGTGGTAGTTATTTCCACTATTTTATCTTCCAGGTCACTTATCCCTTATTCTGCCTCAGTTATTCTGCTATTGATTCCTTCTAGAGAATTTTTAATTTCATTTATTGTGTTGTTCATCATTGTTTGTTTGCTCTTTAATTCTTCTAGGTCCTTGTTAAATGTTTCTTGCATTTTCTCCATTCTCTTTCCAAGATTTTGGATCATCTTTACTATCATTACTCTGAATTCTTTTTCAGGTATACTCCCCTTTTTCCTCCTCATTTGTTTGGTCTCGTGGGTTTTTACCTTGCTCCTTTATCGGCTGCATATTTTTGTCTTCTCATTTTGTTTAACTTACTGTGTTTGGGGTCTCCTCTTTACAGCCAGCAGGTTCATAGTTCCCGTTGTTTTTGGTGTCTGCTCCTAGTGGGTGAGGTTGGTTCAGTGGCTTGTGTAGGCTTCCTGGTGGAGGGGACTTGTGCCTGTGTTCTGGTGCGTGGGGCTGGAAATTATCTTTCTGATGGGTAGGGGTGCAGCCGGTGGTGTGTTTTGGGGTGTCTGTGGACTTAGTATGATTTTAGGCAGCCTCTCTGCTAATGGGGGTGGTTGTGTTCCTGTCTTGCTAGCTGTTTGGCATGGGGCATCCAGCACTGGAATTTGTTGGCTGTTGGGTGGAGCTGGGTCTTAGCACTGAGAGGGAGATCCCTGGGAAAGCTCTCACCGATTGATATTATGTGGGGCCAGGAGGTCTCTGGTGGTCCAATGACCTGAATTCGGCTCTCCCACCTGAGGCTCAGGCCTGACACCAGGTCGGAGCACAATGACCCTGTCAGCCACATGGCTGGATCCACATCAGAAGAGCAAGGAATAGAAAGGGATTCCTCAGAGCTAAAAGCCTCACTGTTGGCCTCCTGGCTGGGTCTCTGCAACACTTAATCCCTTACATCATAAGCTGATGGCAAGTCCAAAGCATTGCTCTCCTCTGACTGGCTTCCTGAGTTGCCATAGTCTGCCCTGCAACAGCAGCCACCTCGAACCAGAAGCCTAGCTCTGTTTTTTTTGTTTTTTGTTTTATTTTCTGGTACGCGGGCCTCTCACTGTCATGGCCTCTCCCGTTGTGGAGCACAGGCTCCGGACGCACAGGCTCAGCGGCCATGGCTCACGGGCTTAGCCACTCCGCGGCATGTGGGATCTTCCCGGACCGGGGCATGAACCCGTGTCCCCTGCATCGGCAGGCGGACTCTCAACCACTGCGCCACCAGGGAAGCCCCCTAGCTCTGTTTCAAGAATCACCTGACTCTTCATTTTCTCCATTTCTTTTTAATATCGCTTGATCATTTACAACTGCCTAGGAGGATACTTATGCCCCTTTACATGGATGATTTAGACTAGGAGTTGCCTCAAAAGACATTTCATTCTGCTCTCTAACCACTATTAGAACTAACGACCAAATTTCAATTTTTCTTACACAAAAATCATTTGGCAGATGTCTTCCAAGTTTGGATTTAAACTTGGACTATTATATGCATCAGGCCATGTATCCCCTTTACTTAAGTATGCATTCTACAACTATTTTATTTTGACAGGTATACCTAAAGATAGTTATTGGTTAATTTTTTTTTTTTTTTTTTTTTTGCAAAATGGCTGCAATTATTCCCTTTCCTGTATTCACCCTCTTTGCAACTCCTGCCATCAAGAGGTGGAGTCTGTCCCTTCACCACTTGAATCTGGGTGGTCTTGTAATGCACTTTTCCCAAAAAAACGGTGAGGAAGTGGTTGGGGGCAGTGTTGAGCCTCACCCGCTAGAGAGCCTTGCATGCCTCTGCTTCCTCTCTTGAAATCCTGACACTCCCTGAGAACAAGCCTGGTCAAGCCTGCTTGAGGATGAGAGAACAAGTGACAGAGTGAAAAGCCATCCCAACTCACATCCCAAGATGTGAGAGCTGAATCAAGACCAGCAAAGCCACTTACACCCCTTACTTGATCCACAGTTGAACACAGGTACATAAGGGAACCCAGGCAAGACTAGAAAAATTACTCACTGAGCCCAGTCTAAATTTCTGACCAGAAATAGCATTAGCTAAATAAATGGTTGTTTCAAACCACTAAGTTTTAGAGTAGTTTATTACACTACAATAGCTTATTGATTCAGGAACTAACACTGTTCATTGGTTCATTCATCCATTCAACAAATACTTCTGGCACACTCTAAGCCTGCCCTGATAAGATGTAATATCTCATTTTAGCTCTTCCACAATCTTCAGAAGTTTGTTCCCATTTGAAAATTATGAAACTAAGGGGAATAGAGATAAACTGAGTTGCCTAGAATCACACAGCTCATAGGTGTGGAGCCAGGATTGAAGCTAGGTATGCCTAAAAGTCTATTTATTCCCTCTACCCCCAACCGAGTGATCGCTAAGAAGGTATGTTATGAACAAGTTGATTTCTCTGGGAGCAAGGGAATATTTTAGACCCAAATCATTAAACTCATGCTACATTATGACACAAAGTAATCATGGATCATTTGTTTATGTACTTGTACAGACTTAAAACTGTATTTTGAGAAAAAAATCTGACTTCTCCTGAGAGTACCCTATAGTCACCTCCAAGCAACTATGGAAGACCAAGCCACTAAGCGGTGGCTAGATTCCTTAATTTTCACAAAAACATGTCACCCTTACCATAAGCTCACTGACTAAAGTACATTGATTTCTTCTTAATAAATTAAATAGAATACTCGTACTTTCTGTCCTCAACCAAAAATACAAATTCTGCTTAGTTAGCTATATGCTTCTACTTTTAACAGAAGCCTGTTTAGAGATGGAATATTTACATATATAAGGCTGATTGTTTCAAGAAAAGTAGTCCAAGTATTCCATGGTTTAGGATTTATCCTGGGATTGTGTCCAAATTCCTCTCTCTACATGAGGATGGATGGAGGTGAGTCCAACCAACATAGTTTCATAGGGTCATAGACCTGGTGCCCAGGGTGTCTCTTACCAAATTACTGCAGGCAATGCTGAGAACCAGGGAGCCACAGAACTGAGACCTGAAGTTGCAACTGAAGCCAGGACAATGTGGTTCATAGCAGATATTGAAATAAGGGAATCAGATAAACACAGAGATAAGAGCAGGGAGAAGTGTGCCAAGAGAGCAAGCAGGAGGTAGCAACCCTAGTATTTATCTGTTGCCCACAGCTAACATTTTGATGTACCACTGAGGTCTCGCTTTCAGCTTATCTGCTCTGAGACACTTACTGACCACTATACCTAAAGCAACTCCTGTTCACTTTTTAAATCAACATCATGGATTTTTGTTTCTTTCCTTGCACTTATTATAATTTTTATTTATCCTTTATTTATTTGTTGATTATCTATCTCCATCTCTACACTGTAGGTCCTCTGGGGTCAGGGACAATGTCTGTTTTGTTCATTTCTAGTGTTCTCACAGATCCCCAAACATGGTTGGTGCTCAACATGTATTTTTTGAATAAATAGATGGGTAAGTGCTGATGGTCTTAAAAAAGCAGTCCTGTGAGACTATAAGCTCCAAAGCAGAAGGAGAATGTCTTATTTGACTTGCTCTCCTTAGCACCTAGACCCTCAGTAGCTGGTACCTTGCAAGTACTTAAATATTTAGGAATGAATTAAAAAATGCTGTTGTTTGTAACCTGGAAAAACATCAATGTATCATTCATCTTAAGATACTTACATACATAAATCACTGGCTTCTAATTTTTTTCAATTATGTGGGTGCATATGCATCTATTTTTCCAGATCAAGGTACTTTTTTTTTTTTTTTTTTTTTTGCGGTACGCGGGCCTCTCACTGCTGCGGCCTCTCCCGTTGCGGAGCACAGGCTCCGGACGCGCAGGCCCAGCGGCCATGGCTCACGGGCCCAGCCGCTCCGCGGCATGTGGGATCTTCCTGGATCGGGGCACGAACCCGTGTCCCCTGCATCGGCAGGCGGACTCTCAACCACTGCGCCACCAGGGAAGCCCCCAAGGTACTTTTTAATGGATTCTAACATTACTTTCTTTACACTCCCTTTGTTAGTACGGCATAGTAACGTAAGTTATTTCTCTCTTACGGTTTTCCAGGCAGTTTCTGAGCAAATGTTCAATGAGTCCATTCTGTTTCTCAGATGGTATTTGATGAATAAAACTGTGAATACAACTGTGAAGACATTCCCTTTTTAAAGATGAAATCATGGGAAGCTCATATAGTTTCTCATTGACAGATATATCTCGAATTCACTAGGATTCTTTCCAAAAAATGCTAACACCTATAAATTGGAAGAGACGCTTATGACTCATTTCAAACTAGAAAAATCAAGCTAAATTTTCATGAGTTATTTCTGGTATGTTGATTCATTTATTTATTCTGACTATGCTGGCACTATGGAGAAATACACACACACACACACACACACACACACACACACACACACACACACACACACACACACACTAGATTTCTTTCTCCAAGGAGCAGATAATGCAACAGGAGAGAAGGAGAGATAAGATATCAATTCAAACAGCCCTAAGAAATGCCAAAGAAGTCCAGCATGTTCCAAAGTGTAATAAAAGCATAGAACAAGGAAAAGTAGGTCATGTTGATTGATATGATCAGTGAATGCATCATGGAGAAGGCAGCATTTTAGGTGGATCTTAAAATGGGCTTGTTTAAGTAACCTATTATGATACAAGTGACATAGAACATGATATATAGATATAGCTATATACACTAATTGGATAAAACCAGCAATTTGAAAGGCCATTTTCAATATCCCTATGTGTTGTTATTAATGTCAAGGAAAGCCTCCTTGGATAGCCAGAAGTTTCATCTCTTGAAAGATCTTTAAAAATTAAATTATGTGTGTGTGTACGTGTGAATTTTGTGAAATTAATGAGGTAATAAATATGAGAAAATGACATTTTCAAAATATTTGATGAGCAATGTCTTATCATAAGACTAGTTTAAAAATCTTAAAATTTTATCTCTGTTATTTAGTCTACCTCTCTTATTTTTAAATGAAAAACAAAAAAAGACTTGCGAAGTCCAACCTTCCCAAATTACTAACAGGTTAGCAACATAAAGAGGATTTCCCCCCTCCCCCCTGCCACATTTCCCACTTTCATCTAGTTCTCTTGCCACCATGCTATAATACCTTTCAAATAATAAAGTACGAATTATCCTATTACAGTTTACATTTTTCTGCATGCCAAATTTTGGGTTTCATAGAAAAATCAAATTAAGAAAAATAAATCTCCCATCTCCTACTCAAAAAAAAAAAAAAACAGAAGTAGATAAAGCAAAGTTGGCAGTGGATATTCTTTCAGTCTTTGAAAAAATTTTTAATTATAATAATTAATATCTTTAACACTTACCTTATGCCAGGAGGTACATTATTCACTTTTAAAATGCATCATTTCATTTAAACATTGCAACAGCCCTATGAAGTAGACATTAATAAATTAATGTCTATTTTACAGGCAAAGAAGCTGAAGCAGGTATAATTTACAAATTGCCCATGATCACCCAGTTGGTAAATAAAAGAGTTGCGGGTTGGATCCATGCGGAACCCACGCCCTTAACCACTAAGCTACCAAGACAAAACTCTGTAGAAGAGAGATCATATCCATTAACTGACTTTGGACTGCACAGAATGCATTGTATCCACGTTTTCATCTCCATCACCCAGCATAGTGTCTGGTACTTTATAAGCCTACTTTATGTTGCTAGAATAAATATGGATTATTATTTATTCAATAGTGCTGACTCATTAATCAAAACTTAACCGGGCTTCCCTGGTGGCGCAGTGGTTAAGAATCCGCCTGCTAATGCAGGGGACACGGGTTCTAAGCCCTGGTCCGCGAAGATCCCACATACCGCGGAGCAACTAAGCCCGCGAGCCTAGAGCCCGTGCTCCGCAGCAAGAGAAGCCACCGCAATGAGAAGCCCGCGCACCGCAACGAAGGGCAGCCCCCGCCTGCAGCAACTAGAGAAAGCCTGCGCGCAGCAACGAAGACACAACACCGCCAAATACTAAATAAATTTATAAAAAACTTAACCCAATGTGATTTATTCTTTGCTCGGGAAATAATTATTGATCTGACAGTCACTAAGTGTTGAATCATATTCTAGAAACTACATGAAAATACCTAAGAAGCCCAAGGAGGTAAGGCTGAAGGAGGTAAGGCTGGAGGAGGAGCCCTAGGGCAGAGCACAGGTGGGACCAGGAGAAGGGCGGGCCCATTGTTGGGGGAACCGCTTCCGGGGGAAGAGACAGCAGTCAGGGGCGGACGAGCACCAGGAGGAAGCTGCGGGGGGAAGCCTGAGGGGACTGTGGGAGACAGCAGGTACGCTCCAGACCTTTCGTGGGCGGGTTCGGAATTCTCTTTTCCGTGAATATTCTTTACTTAACACCTCCTCACATCCTCCTGGGTCAGAACAGAGTTCTGACGCAGCCATTTCTCCCACGCCTGAGGACAGCAGGATGCGAGTGGAGGAAACTGGAATCCCCGGGCCTCAGGACTGAGGGTGACTTCATTCAGGGTGGCAAGGAGCGGGGGTGGGGAGATAACACAAGCCTGTCGTTGGGCTGCCGCGGGCCGGCCTGAGCAGGGTAGGGGAGAGGGCAAGGCAGCGACCCAGAAGAAGGGCACGGAAGGAAATGGGGCTGCCACCCACTGTGCGGATGGTTGAATTTGGGGCTGTGGAGGTCACAAGTCAGTCCCTTGCTTCTCACCAAGAATTTGACGACCCCTGAATCACCAGCTTGTCCCCTAGTTCACTGGGCAAGAAGACCATACAGACTGAAAAGATCTTGACCTTGTCCTTCGTACATCGGAGGAGGGGCAATGAAGACACTTAGAAACAATCAGATGGCTTGGCCAGTGTGACAAAAGGAATAGCATGTGATAACAGCCAGTGGAATGTTAATGATGATTTTATAAGGATGGTTCTATAATATTAGTGATGGTTTAAAAACACCTCAAGGGTCTCATTAGCGGGGAGGAGTTGGGAGAAAATCAAGCTCAAATTAAAATGAGTTTAGTTCAGGAGCCATGTTCTGAGACAAAACCCTAGTGAAACTTAGGAACTACAGGACTTCCCTGGTGGCGCAGTGGTTAAGAATCCGCCTGCTAATGCAGGGGACACGGGTTCAAGCCCTGGTCCGGGAAGATCCCACATGCAGCGGAGCAATTAAGCCTGTGTGTCACAACTACTGAAGCCTGTGCTCCTAGAGCCCTAGCTGCGCAAGGGAAGCCCCCGTTCGCCGCAAGTGTGCAGCAACAAAGACCCAACACAGCCAAAAATAAATAATTTAAATAAATTAAAAAATAATAATAATAGTACAATGTTAGGAACTACAAAGAAGACATACACATGGCCTGTAGGCACATGAAAAGATGCTCAACATCACTAATCAAAATGAGGTATCACCTCACACCAGTCAGAATGGCCATCCTTAAAACGTCTACAAGTAGGGCTTCCCTGGTGGCACCGTGGTTGAGAGTCCGCCTGCCGATGCAGGGGACGCGGTTTCGTGCCTTGGTCCGGGAGGATCCCACATGCCGCAGAGCGGCTGGGCCCGTGAGCCATGGCCACTGAGCCTGTGCCTCCGGAGCCTGTGCTCCGCAACGGGAAAGGCCACAACAGTGAGAGGTCGGCGTACCGCAAAAAAAAAAAAAAAAGTCTACAAGTAACAAATGCTGAAGAGGGTGTGGAGAAAAGGGAACCCTCCTACACTGTTGGAGGGAATGTAAGTTGGTGCAGCCACTATGGAAAACAGTGTGGAGGTTCCTCAGAAAACTAAAAACAGAATTACCATATGATCTAGCAATCCCACTCCTGGGCATATACCCAGACAAAACTATAATTCAAAAAGACACGTGCACCCTTATGTTCATTGCAGCACTATTTACAATAGCCAAAACATGGAAACAACCTAAATGTCCATCAACAGATGAATGGATAAAGAAGATGTGGAACATATATGCAATGGAATACTACTCAGCCATACAAAAGAACCAAATAATGCCATTTGCAGCAACATGGATGCAACTAGAGATTATCATACTAAGTGAAGGAAGTCAGAAAGAAAAAGATAAATACCATATGATATCACTTGTATGTGGAATCTAAAATATAGCATAAATGAACCTATCTAGAAAACAAAAACAGACTCACAGACATAGAGAACAGACTTGTGGTTGCCAAGGGCGGTGGGGGGGGGGGTAAAATAAATAAAATAAGATAAAATGTTAAGAACTAAAAAAAAAAAGTTGAGAGGGAGGATTTTGCATCATTAACTACTTCAGATTATCCTACAGATCAAAACAGTATACAGTTCAAAAACAGTATATCAAATCATAATGATTTCTAAACTTTACCCCAAAAGGAATTTTACTGCATTTATCATGGGTTGCTATTACAGTTAGTCTCCTGTCTTAAGGATCAAGTTTTAACTATTGAAGAGTTTTACTAGTATATGTGATACAGAGGATAATAATTCAATAAACTGAAAATACACGGCTAAAATTCAGATTGAAAACCACTAATAGTTGTTAATGCAATATAAAAAGAGGAAGGAAATTGGATTTCTTTGTGAAGTAACAAATTGTCAAGCAATATCTATGTTTTGGTGTATCTCATTTTAAACAATATATCCCCAAAATTACTTTGAGTAATTACTTTAGGAATTTTACTTACCTTTACTTTGGACTACTTGTTACTGCCATTTTCACACACCAGGCATTGGCACATGCCCCTTCCTCAGTCTAGATTACCTAAATTTCAAATTTGTATTTTCTCCTTCCTCTTTGCTAGAGAAAAGTCTAAAGACAAGTATTTCATACTTTTAGATTATATTAATCCTGATTCTTCTAGACACTCTCCCACCCTCAAATGTAAATGCTTACTGTTTTGCAAAAGTCAATTTCTCCATCCTAACTAAATGAGTTTACCTCTGGAATTCTGCAGAATTTCTTGTGATTGGTTCCATAGAACTAAAACTGAAACTCATTCTTCACTTCAACAGTTAGTTGGCTATATCCCAAAGTATTCTTATACAAAATAAGAGGATAGAAATACTTAGCAATTGCTTTGAGCATATTAATTTCCTTATGTCCTTTATTTACCAAACAGGTTACCATACAAAATACGAAAAATATTCAATAATTGTATTGTCTACTCAGGCTGCTATAACAAAATACTATAGGCTGAGTGGCTTAAACAAGAGAAATTTATTTTCTCACAGTTCTAGAAGCTGGGAAGTCCAAAATTAAGGTGCCAGCAGGCTTGATACCTCACGAGGGCTCTCTCCTTGGGTTTCAGACAACCACCATCTCACTGTGTGCTCACAAGGCCTATCCTCAGTGTGAACATGTGGAGAGAAAACAAGAGCACTCTCTCTCTTCCTCTTCTTATAAGGCCACAGTCCTATTAGATTAGGGCCCCACCTTTATGACTTCATTCCTTAATTATCCTTAATTAACCTTAATTATCTCCTAAAGATTCTATCTCCAAATACAGTCACACTGGAGTTCAGAGCGTCAACATAAGAATTTTGGAGGTGACACAGTTCAATTCCTAGCAACAGGCAGACTACCAAGAAATGCAGCAAAAAATATTTGTGGCATGATAATTAAATATTATAAACATCTTAAATTGAGAACACCTATATTTAAAAGTCATGCATCAGATTTAGTAATGCATCAGATTTTAAGTACAGCCATACTGATGGCAAAGAGATGAGTGTTGAACAGTGGCATAATTTGTTTTTTGTGTAATAGGGACAAATAATTTCTACATATGCACATATCATTGCACTAATTTTAGATTGGTTTAGAGAAAACTTGGCTGGTGTGGGTGTGGAGAGGAGTGGAGAAGCCTTAATTCATTTGACCATGGTTAATACTGGGGGGTATAATAAAAATTCTCTGAGTGCAATGGAGCTCAAGTAGGTACTCCATGAGTGGAGTACAGAAACTTTAGTATTTGAGCTATTACCACTATTATATGCTTTGTATATTGTTTGTTTGTTTGTTTTAACACTATCTACTCTTCATTAGTTTAGATATGAATCAAAGCAGTGAAGGATGTATGAAAAAGATTAGCAATGTGAATATTGACAAACTTATAAATGACTTCTCACAGATAGAAAAGGTATGTAATGATATCAAACAGTTGTAGAATATAAGGAAAAGTGGAACAGATTTTGCCAATGGAGGGAGTTGGGAAGAAAAAAAATGTACAAAATATAAGCAAGGTAAAAATAATGGAAATGCATTTTGCTAAGCCCCTCTCTCTCATTTTAAAAATCTGTATTTAAAACGTGGTTTTGGCTCATTTATACTAATACATCAACATGTTTGGGGGGCAAGGGAATTAATAATTGATACACTTTTGCTAAACTTAAAGGGGAAATACATGTGTAAGTACCCAGGATGTCCATAAATTCAAGAATGGTTTAGTAAGAATTGAATAGACTCAATCCTCAATCTCTTGCCATTATGACTCTTAATTTTTTAGTCTTTCCTATTTTATTTGTTCCCTTTTTCTTCTCTTTTGCCTAAAAGCAGACTTGTTTAAAGTCCCCCTCCCCAGCTCTGGACAAATTACATGGTAGACCATACCCACAAGTATATATTAGGCTCTTTCTCTCCTCCTGTGTCTGGGAGAGGAGTAGGAATAGCTGTTGAGAAATGTAGATGGATAAATTAAAGACTTGGGAGGTGGATTTGTGAAACAGGAATAGGAGCGGGAATAATACCTACTTCTATTTTCTCTCCTTTTCTTATCATCCTTCTCTATTCCTTGTTTTCCTCTGTACAATTTAGTATTGCCATAATGCAAGAATTTTCGTGACAGTGGGTATTTTGAGATAACATGAGCTTTTTTTTCAACGATGAACCTGGGTTTTCTTAACCAAGTGATTCTGACCAAAGTAAGAGAGAAAGAGAAGGAAATAAGCACTTTGGTGGGAGAAGAATTTGTACAAAGTATTTGAAGATTAATTTGGAATTAGCTCTTATATTCTTAGACATTTAAGAATTCTTATTTAAATTTTAAATAAGAAATATTGTTCATTTTTTGATGTTATAATGGTACTGTGCTTGTATTTTTGAGTCATCTCTTAGAGATGCATATAAATGATAATATTTATGGATGGAACAATATAATGTCAAGGAGTTGCTTTGAGATAAATTCAAAAGTGGTGAGACTAGGATTGGGTAAAGGTATAGATGATACAGGACAGGTCATGAATTGATGATTTTTGAAGGTGCTTGAAGGATACATGGCAGCTATTTCACTATTCACAAAGATATCAAAGAGATATGTTGAAGAATATTTATTCATTGTCTATAATAGCAAAAAGTGGGAACAGCACAAATCTTCCTCAGTAGGGAACTATTTAAATAAATTATATTCATGAATGAAACAATGCAGCTGTTAAAAAGAATGAGGCAGACCTTTATGTGCTTATGTGACATCATCTCCAAGAAAACAGTACTAAGTGGAACATCCAAGGTACAGAACAGAGTAAATACGACCCTTTCCTATAGTTGTATAGTCACAAAATATTTTGGAAATATTTATAAGGAATTGTTAATCGAAGGACTGGAGGTTGAATAGTTGGAAAGAAGGAGGTTCAAATTAGATCATATTTTTACTTTTTATAACTTTTCATAAGTGTTCATCTGTTTTAACTTTTTATCATCTTACTCTTTAAATTAAAGATAAATTAGAAAGTTGGCTTATTCAAGAATATATGCCAGGCTTAATTATTAGACTCTCAGGTATTAAATGGTTTGTATTTTCATTAGTCTTCATATCTTTAGGTAAAAAATCAAAAGAGCAGCATTGATTTAGTGGTAATATGTATTCTGTTTCTTCTATAGAGGATGATAGAAAACAGTGGAAAGAACAATATACTGGATATGCAGTTGGAAAAAGCTAACTGTTTATTGAAAGCAATGCAAACAAAGGAGGTCGCAATTAAAGAAGGTTAGTTCTCTGCTGCCTATAGAAATAGTAATTCTAATGAGTGTGCTTTTTGCTGTAACAGTGATTTTACATTTGTAAAATATTTTAAATTCACATAGAACTTTCCAGACTATCATTTCATTTTATCCTTAATATAAACCTGAAAGACAGATAGGACTGGTATTACTATTCCACCTTGGTAATGAAGAAACATGAACAAAAGAAGGTAATCTGGGGCTTCCCTGGTGGCGCAGTGGTTGAGAGTCTGCCTGCCGATGCAGGGGATGCGGGTTCGTGCCCCAGTCCGGGAGGATCCCACATGCTGCGGAGCGGCTGGGCCCATGAGCCATGGCTGCTGAGCCTGCGCGTCCAGAGCCTGTGCTCCGCAAGGGGAGAGGCCACAACAGTGAGAGGCCCGCGTACCGCAAAAAAAAAAAAAAAAAAGAAGGTAATCTGTCTGAGTCCAGTCAGCTAAGAAATGGCTAATCCAGGGACTTCCCTGGATTTGGCGGTACAGTGGTTAAGACTTCGCCTTCCAACGCAGGGGGTGCAGGTTCAATCCCTGGTCGGGGAGCTAAGATCCCACATGCCTCGCAGCCAAAAAACCAAAAACATAAAACAGAAGCAATATTGTAACAAATTCAAGAGACTTTTTAAAAAATGCTCTACATTAAAAAATCTTAAAAAAAAAGAAATGGCAAATCCAAGGCTCAGTCCAGGTCTTCAAACACATGGAAAAAGTACAGTTGAATTCCTGCCTCACAATTACACCAGAAGAAATGTGAGATGGGTCAAAAATTTTAGTGTTAAAATGGGCTGTCCTAGTCTGAAGCTCTCCTCTCACTTCTTGGACGTCCACGCCATGCGCTCAACTGAGCTCCCAGCAGCCGCCATCCACACTGCCTCTCCTTGCCCTACACCTTCTCTGTACACCCATCAGCCCTCAGGGAGCCTGGGAGCCTGGGCACCCAGCCTGGCACAGTGCTACTCATTGAGAAAGCGGCATTTCTCTGGGGCACAAAGGTCTGAGACTGCACTCAGATGAACCAGCTGCAGTGGCAACTTTGCCCCAGGCCTGGTAGTGCTGGGCTTCCCATGCAACCAGTTCCAGGCATCAGGAGAACACCAAGTACCAAGAGAGCCTGAATTCCCTCAAGCTCATCAGAGATGGTCACGCTTTTCCAGAAGTGTGTGATGAATGGCACACAGATGCACCTGCTTTACGTCTTCCTGTGGAAGGCCTTGCCCTAGCCCGCTGACAACCGCTGTTTTCAACAGAGTCCAAGTTCATCACCTGGGCTCTGTGTGCTGCAACGCTGTTGCCTGGAAGTTAGAGAAGTTCCCCAAAGATGCGTCTGTGCCCAGCATGGAAGCCCTGCTGTCCCAGGAGCCCAGCTGTGCCTAGGGCTCCCCTCCTACCTCTGCTGCTTGCCAGTCACAGTGGTGCCCCGTGGGGGGGGTCTCGTCCATAAGGTATTTCCTCTACACCTGGGTGCAGAAGCCACCTGATAACCAGGAAGATCCCCCTAGACAGGTGCTAGTCCTGTCCATCCCAGCCTTCCCTTTGCCAGACCGAGGGTCCTTACTAATAAAGAGCTGGGCATCAGAAAAAGAAAAAAGAAGAAGCTGTATACATATAATTCCTCACTACGTCAACTGAGAGGGCATAAAATCAGTAGGAACAAACGAACCTAGCACCAAGATCTTGGTTTCTAATACCGTCTTATAATAAAAGGAACCAGGGCTCCTTGAAGAAATGGTTGATTCTAAGACTGGGGCAAGAAATATATAAGATGAGTCTAAAGCATCTTGTAGTACCAGAAAATAAGAAAGTGCTCCAAAAGAAAATAAAAACTCCACAATGATAGGGGTATGTTAAAGGGATAAAGGACCCAGGTGAAAAAGTTCTCAATGACCAAAGCTGGAATGATTTGAGCAACAAAATAGATAAAGTAGTATTGGATTATAACTCAAAGTATATAATAAATATCCACGAGTACATACTGATAAAAATAAATGATTAAATAAATAAATAAATGGGGATGAAGAGATAAATCTCTGCAGAATTCCAAATAACTTATGTAAGTGACTTGGCCTCAAGGAAGTATATCATAACACCCCACTCATCAGGTGTGGGCTGTGTATAGTGACTTTCTTCGCTATAGGGAAACATACAGAATGGAAAAGGAGGTGGTGGAGAGTAACTATATAGTGGAAAAATCTGACATACACGACCTAAGGCAAGTAATCAAGGTCAACGTGGTGTAATGTTGATAGTATATACCTTTGCTATGATGTGATGAAGATGGCACTCTACCTCTATGTTCTTCCCCCCCATAACCTCATCGAATCATGAGATAAGCATCAGACAGATTCACATAGAGGGACATGCTACAAAATACCTGGCCAGTACTCTGCAAAACTGTTAAGGTCATCAAAAACAAGAAAACTCTGAGAATCTATCACAGCAAAGAGGACCCAAGGAAGACATGACATCTAAATGTAATGTGGGGCTTCCCTGGTGGTGCAGTGGTTGAGAGTCCGCCTGCCGATGCCGGGGAACACATGTTCGTGCCCCAGTCCGGGAGGATCCCACATGCCGCAGAGCGGCTGGGCCCTTGTGCCATGGCCGCTGAGCCTGCGCCTCCGGAGCCTGTGCTCCGCAATGGGAGAGGCCGCAACAGTGAGAGGCCCGTGTACGGCAAAATAAATAAATAAATAAATAAATAAATAAATAAATAAATAAATAAATAAATAAATAAATGTAATGTGGTATTGTGGATGGAATCGTAGAACAGAAAAAGGACATTAGGTAAAAATTAAGAAAATCAGAATAAAGCATAGATTTTAGTTAATAATAGTGTATCAACATTGGTTCATTAATTATAGCAAATATACTGTACTAAAGTAAGATGTTAATAATAGGGGAAACCAGGTATAGAATATTTGGCAACTCTCTGTAATATCTTCCCAATTTTTCTGTACATCTAAAACTGTTCTAAAAAATAAAGGTAATTAAAGGTCAAAAAATGAAGCCACAAAAAAAAAAAACTAGAAGAGAATATAGGGGGTTTTGTTCTTATGTTTTTAAGAACTGAGAAAGCCTTTCCAAGAGTGACATCTACCAGTGGATATCTGGTTAAATAAATTATGGTATGTTTATTTAACGAAATACTATGTAACTGATAAAAAAATGAACTACCTTTATATGATATAACATAATCTCCCACATATAGTAAATGAAAACAACAATGTACACAACAGTATATTATCATTTTTATAAAAATATATCTTAATGCACACACAAACACCCTCTCCCCTATATGTTTGTATATATCTGTAAAGCTAAACAATGGCCCGGTAACAGTGCTTGCTTTGATGGGAAGGAAACTGGTTAGTTTTGGGGCAGAGATTGGCGAGATGGTCACTTTTCACTAAACTTGTGTTTCATGTGTATGTATTACTTGAAAAACATAATCAAATACTTCTTTAAAATCCAGTTATACTTATTCTAAATCTAATGGCCTTTTTGCTGAATAATATGCAGTAGAAGTGAAAGAACAAGTGAGAATGATATCTTAGAAAGCAAAATGTGTACTAATTCACTTAGAGAGGAAGAACAAACTACATATAATGATTGGACTTGTTCAACAATAAAGAATGATATCTTGATATTTTATTTTCTTCACTTGATACCAGATAAACAATGTCTTTGCCAGCTCAAGATGGTATAATATTGATATTGAGGATCATATCCTATTAAAAAAAAAACCTTTCCATACATAATTGTATTTAATATTTACAACTGCTTTATGAAATAGATATTAATGCCCAAATTGCTTGTTAATGATAGAGCCTAAATGTGACCTCAAAATAATCACTGATTTACTAAATTATACAGTATAAGCAGTAGCTTAATATTCTGAGCTCTAGTTTTTAAGAATTGGATAGGATAGTATACTTCAAATTACACTGTAAAGTCCAACAGAAATGATAATGCAGGTAAAGATTTGCAAAGAGAATTAAAAGCTATTATTCTAAAATAATGAATGGTATTCTATTGATACCTTTTGAAGAATTCCTTATTGAGCCAGTTTCCTTTGTTTTTTTTTAAAAAAAAAAAAAGGTGTGTTGAGAGAGCCACCTTGTGTTCTAAATTTGAAAATACACATTTTGGGAACATTCAGTATACTTTCAGTTTCAGGGCTCTGTTTTCAATTTGCTGATTACTGAGGTACCATATTTCATAAATGCTGGATTCATGCTTTTAAAGGCACAAAGACAAGTGATGGCAGGATCTATGCCTCCATTTCTAATTGTAGCAGCTAATACAGTACCATACATGAAGTAGGTAATGTCAGTTGTCACTTAACCATCATTCTATTACTGAGAAACAGCAAGAGAAAAAAAATGGATGATGGTGGGAACTTTGTCTGAGCTGGTGGTGGGGAAGGTAGAGGCGAACTGGGGAGGAGTAGAACCTTATACTTGCATAAAGATTTTAACTTCTACAAAATACTTTCATTTCTATTAGTGTAGTTGAAAAAAGTACATGGAGACTGAGTGCAAGACCTCTAACTGAAAGGTGAAGTTTTGAATTCTCCCCTCACAGTACTGGTTCTTTCAGTTAGTTAATAAATACAAAAACTATTGAATACCTATGAAATAGTTATCACTTTAGAAGCAAGGAATATCAAAATAAATATCTTTACCTGAAAGAGTTCACTATCTAGTGGGAGAAACCACAAATAACTAAAATGTAATGTGAACAATGGAGAAAAGCAATATATACAAATTGTTATGGGACACAGAGGAGAGAAATAGTAACAACAACAATCACAATGTTGAATATTTGTGAGTGAATTTAGAAAGTATATTTTTTCATTTGTTTGTCAGAACAGTCCAATATATGAGAATAGGAGCTTACCCAGAGTGTCATAGCTACAAAGTAAAGAAAACTCTAATCTGGTTCCTCTGATTCCAAATTTCATGGTTTCATCAGCATATCCTACAATTCCTGAGGAAGTACTGAATTAAGAGCACAGGATTTGAAATGCGAAAAACCTATGTTCAAAACTAGACCTTCCATATACTGTGGAATCTTTGTTAAGTAACCAGACATCTATGGGTGACTTCCTCCCTTTGCAAAATCACAATAATTATACCAACTTCTCAGTATCAGATGGAATACTGATTATGATGTTTATAATGTACTTAGTGTAATGCCTGGCAGGGTAAACATTCAATAATAGTACTTTATTATACCTAGACAATTTTTATTGTTAGACACAAATGTGGTATTTAATATTTAACCATCAAAACAGATACCCAACTAAAATGGAAACTAGTCAGTGTGTCACACTAATGCATAGTGCCTGAATATCGGCCGTGGGCCTCTAAAACAAAAAGAAAGAGCATAAGGTTCCATATTTATTAGCTGTTAAGCCAAGCACATAAGAATGAAATTGCCCCAATCTTTCTTTTTAAAAATATTGTTATTCTTTATGAAGTTTTCATCATTATATATTTAGCTAGTATAATTATAAACTTAAACTAGTACAACCTGGGTTTCTCAAATTTATAGTAAAAATGTGATAGCAATAATTATCACAGAGTCTGTCTCTGGCTCTGTTCTTGCCCCCTTTCCAGGGCCTCCCACCTACTCAAATTACTCTGAAGAAGTGGTCTTGCGCTGGTCTTCTTGGTGGTAGTAAAGTAGTTAGAATCATTGACTTTGGTGCTGGACTGCTGGAGTTGATGTTGTAGCTCTACCATCTACTATTTATAACTTTGGATAATTTGCTAAACTTCTGCGTATCAATTTCCTCATATGTAAAATGAGGCAAATACTAGGACCAATGTCATAGGGTTAAGAGGGTTAAATGATTTAATATTTGCAAAGCACTTTGAATATCAATACAATATTATTTTCACACCACAGTTTCTCCACTTATTCCTTTCTTACTATGATATTGCCTGTCAATCAATCAATCACTTAACAAATATTTATGGAGAGACTATTATGGACCACAACTGTTCTAAGTACTAAGGAGAAATAGTAAAAAAGAAAATAGTCCCCGCTATCCTGGAGCTTACAGCCAAGTGGACTGATTAAAGTTACAGAAGTTTCCACCACTGTTGCTACCATCAGCTGTTGCTGGTGATAACCAAGGGTATACTGAAAGCTTATATGCACATGTCAGGGCACTAATGCTTGCAAAGGAGGTTCCATCTCCCATTATGCAAGAAGACATTGGCACCAAAGTTGCTGATGCCTTGTAACTCAGCACATTGAGTTTTTACTTTTATTGCTACTCCCTTGCTCGAGGACTCAGGCGAAGAGGACAGGTTAGAGAACAGTGAGGAAGAAAAGCATTATTTTCTCCCAAATGACACCTTCTCATCAGCTCTATTTTCTAACAGAACTTAATGTTCCTTGACTCTCTTTCCTTAGAATGTTCTTTTATGGAAAATTCACTTGGATACACACCTCATAGTTCTCCAGACATGTCCAAATGTGCCTTACTTCTAGGGCAGATGTTGCTAAGTCACATGGTGGGGAATCCCTACATACTGGGTTTATCGTGCCTTAGAAAACTCATTACTAAATCCTGGAGTGCATTAGACTTAAAGAGTGCTTAAAGAGCGATTAAAAGGTATTTATTATATAATTTATTTTGAGATATCTGGTTGCTTTATTAGGTCTCATAATTGTCAATTAAATATTATTTTAAGTGTCTCAACTTTGAGATAATAATTCCAAAATGAAAGCAAATAATATTCAAATAAATTTATCTTTTATGTTTTAGAATGTGCTACTCTTCATAATATGATAAAAGGGCTACAACAGACCATTGAATATCAACATAATTTGAAAGGTAAGTTAGAAAAAAAAGTAAAATCTAAAAAAATAAGATATATTTAAGCACCTTTAAGAATAGAGTTTTCATAAACAAAACGAAAAGACAACCCTCAGAATGGGAGGAAATATTTGCAAATGAAGCAACTGACAAAGGATTAATCTCCAAAATTTACAAGCAGCTCGTGCAGCTCAATATCAAAAAAATAAACAACCCAATCCGAAAATGGGCAGAAGACCTAAAAAGACATTTCTCCAAAGAAGATACACAGATTGCCAACAAACACATGAAAAAAATGCTCAACATCACTAATCATTAGAGAAATTGCAAATCAAAACTACGAGGTATCACCTCACACATGATCAGAGTGGCCATCATCAAAAAATCTACAAACAATAAATGCTGGAGAGGGTGTGGAGAAAAGGGAACACTCTTACACTGTTGGTGGGAATGTAAATTGATACAGCCACTATGGAGAACAGTATGGAGGTTCCTTAAAAAACTAAAAACAGAACTACCATACGACCCAGCAATCCCACTACTGGGCATATACCCTGAGAAAACCATAAATCAGGAAGAGTCATGGGGGGGCTTCCCTGATGGCGCAGTGGTTGGGAGTCCGCCTGCCGATACAGGGGACACAGGTTCGTGCCCCAGTCCAGGAAGATCCCACATGCCACAGAGCGGCTGGGCCTGTGAGCCATGGCCGCTGAGCCTGCGCATCCGGAGCCTGTGCTCCGCAACGGGAGAGGCCACAGTAGTGAGAGGCCCACGTACCGCAAAAAAATTAAAAATAACATCATTATCTACATGGAAAGTCTAAAATATTCATCAAAAAAAAAACCTTCTAGAACTAAGTGATTACAGCAAGGTTGAGCTATACAAGATTAATATACAAAGGTCAATTGTTTTCCTATATACTAGCAATGAACAAGTGGAATTTGAAATTTAAAACACAGTATTTGGGGCTTCCCTGGTGGTGCAGTGGTTAAGAATCCGCCTGCCAGTGCAGGGGACATGGGTTCAAGCCCTGGTCTGGAAAGACCCCACATACCACGGAGCAACTAAGCCCATGCACTGCAACTACTGAGCCTGTGCTCTAGAGGCTCTGAGCCACAACTACTGAAACCTGCGCACCTAGAGTCCATGCTCTGCAACAAGAGAAGCCACCGCAATGAGAAGCCCGCACACCACAACGAAGAGCAGCCCCCGCTCGCCGCAACTAGAGAAAGCCCACACACACAGCAACGAAGACCCAACACAGCCAAAAATAAATAAATTGTTTTAAATTAAAAATTAAAAATAAAACACGATACTATTTACATTAGCACCTCCCAAAATGAAATACTTAGGTATAAATCTAACAAAATATGTATAAGATATATATAAGAAAAACTACAAAACTTTGATACAGTAAGTCAAAGAAGAACTAAATAAATAAAGAGAAAGTCCATGTTCATGGAAAGGAAGATTCAATATTGTCGAGATGTCAGTTCTTTCCAACTTGTTCTATAGATTCAAAGTGATCCCAATCAATATCCCAGCAAGTTACTTTGTGAATATGACAGAGTGTGGATAATACAGAACTTGGAATTATTGTTATCCAGGTCTAATGTCTCATTCAGTCCTGTCACTGATCCCAGTTGGGCACTGAACTCAAGTCCTGACCTCTATCTCATACTGATTCCCAGTTCCAGTCCTGGCTCCAATCCTACTTGTGGCCTAATTTTAGCTCTGAACACCTTTAATGTCTGGCTCAGGTAGAGATCCTGACTCTATTTTGAACTCTCACCACGCACTATACCAGGATTGGCTCTTTCCTGATCTAAGTATATCTGATTTTCCTAAAAACACCTAGAGGTTAACAAGAGTGAATACAGAAAACTGTGAAGCACCACTCCTTCTCCATCATCCTTCATCAAGAGAAACATTTTGGTTATATACAAAAAATGTCAATTATGATAGGTGTGAAACAGTAGGACAAATTAAAGATGCAAAACTACATTTTAATTAATTTCATTTTTTCTTATTTAAGTTTTACATGGAAAGGCATTATATAAATACAACTGTGGTTCTTAATAATGTTGCTGAAAGCTAAAACCTCCCTTTCTTTCTAGCTTAGGATATCACTCATCTTCTCTTTTGACAGTAGTTTTGTTTCCCTCACCCATTCTGCAATACAAACTATACTAATCCTCAAATACAGATCAATCCAACCATACACTGTTTTACTTACATTGCTACAGCTACTGAAGGTTATTGGTGAAAAATCATACACTGCAGACTACTGAAGGCTATTGGTGAAAAATCATACACTGCAGACTCCTTTTAATTTTTGAGTCCCAGTATCACTTATACCCTTAATTTATCTTGGCTTTTTAAATTTTCATCCTTTAAGCCCCCAACTTTAAATGTTTCTCTTTCAACCTACTTTACTTTCTATATCACAGAAAAAAATGAAAGCTGTCAGGTATAAACTACCTCATTTCCTGTCAGCTACCTCCCCTGCTTCCCACTGCACTTCCTCCAATGTATTCATACACAGGCATATCCTTCCTTCCTTCCTCATTAGCTTAGAAAAAAGAAAATCCTTCTTCTTATCCAAAGTTTATTTCTCTGCATGGGTTTAACTTTCATCTCTCTTCACCTCTCTCTTCTGGGATATTGCATCTTCAGTTGTCTCTTCTTTTCTCTCTTTCATTTCCCTCTTTCTATTGGCCATTCTTCTCAGCACTTAAACAACTCAGATCTCTCCCACCTTTTCAACAAACAAGACAAAGTTTTCTTGACTTTGGGTTTATTCCCTCCAATTACCCTCACTCTTTCCTTTTACAATCGAATCTCAAGGGAATAGTCTGCACTCACTCTCTCCATTTCCTTACCTTCACCTAGTCTTCAACTTAGAACAATTGAACATCTCCCAAAGTTTTCAGATTCAAAGTTCTTTCATTTTATCTTTTTACTGCATTTATTGCCATTGATTATAACCCCCTTAAACTCTCTTTTCTTAGTAACACCCTCACCTGCGTCTCTGGACATTTCTTCTTAGTCTTCTTTATAGGATAGTCTTCCTTTGGCCACCTCTAAATGTTTCTCAGCCTACAAGAAATATTCTTCTGGATACCTCAAGCATTTCAAATTTGGTGTGGTAAAGATCTAGATTCATCACTTCACTCCTAAAAAGCTTCCCCTTTTAATTTTTCCCAAACCAATGAACAATTTTCAACCACTCAAATCAGAAAACTAGAAGGCAAACATTCCCTTTTCTCTTTTGCCTCTGTTATCCAATCGGTCACTAAGTCTCCTGTTAATTCTATCATCTAAATAGTTATCTTTATTTTCCTTTTGTCTCCTACTGCCAGTGACCTAATTTAGGCTCCTGTTATTTCTTACTTGATCACTTGTTACTGATATCCATTCCTCTGGGGTCAACCCCCACCCCCATTCATCCTCTGCACTGCCGGATAATCTTTTTAACATGTAACTAATCATTTCACTTCACTGTTCAAAATTCTTTGATGATTCTGTAACCTATAAAATAAAATTCAAAGTTATTCATATAGAATATGTCTACCTCCTATTAGGCTACATCTCCAACCTATTTAACACATTCTCCTTAAAATTTACATTCCAACAATACTGTATTTGAATTGTAATTTTCCCAAATGTGCTATATTCACTCAAGCCCAAAGTCTTCTGTGCAGTTTTCTGTATCTGGAACACATTCCTCCAACTTATCATTTAAGTCTCAGCTCAAGTGGTTCCTCTTCTACAAATCCTTTCCTGACTTCAAGCTGACCTAAGCTTTTCTTCCACAGCTCCCCGCCATATTTCAGACACACTGCCATTACAGAGCAATTATCATAGCATATCATAACTATTTACACATCTGTCTCACCACTAGGCTGTAAGTTCTTTGAGGAGAAATAATTTTTTTGTTTCAACATTCCCAATGTCATGCACAGAGCCTGGTGTGTAGTTGATGCTGTATGCATGTGTTGAATACATACATGAATGGAAACTTGAAATGTTAAACATATTCCCATATTAATTTAAAAGTTCTATATATTAGGATATTCACTGATGTTTTTTACACAGGTGAAAATGAACAACTAAAAAGAAATGCTGATCTTATGAAAGAAAAGTTAAAAACTCATGAACAGGTGAGTTTGTGTGTCTTCATATTCAATCAGATCCCTGTGGAGCATTGTCTTCCCAAATTAGAAAAAATAAAGTAGTTTTTTTCATTAATAAAGACAGCCAAGGGCTTCCCTGGTGGCGCAGTGGTTGAGAGTCTGCCTGCCGATGCAGGGGACTCGGGTTCTTGCCCCGGTCTGGGAAGATCCCACATGCCGCGGAGCAGCTGGGCCCGTGGGCCATGGCCGCTGAGCCTGCGTGTCCGGAGCCTGTGCTTCGCAACGGGAGAGGCCACAACAGTGAGAGGACCGTGTACCGCCAAAAAAAAAAAAAGACAGCCAAAATTTTTAGAGTAAATATATATGGGAGTGCCAGACTTTTTACTATAGAATATACTCAATTAGCACTTTAAAACTTTTTTATAATAAAGTGAATGTGTTCAATATTTATGATTTGAGTAATTTATTGCAATTTTATTGTACCATCTAAATGAAGACAGCATTTTATGTGGATCACCAATTAATTTTCTCCCAAGGGCCAACATACCCTCTGCTATGTTTTCTTCTCTCCTATAAGAGCAGTGCCATGATGGCAATTATAGAACATAAAACACAGTACCTAGAACATAAAAGGTCCTCAGTAAATGTAAGCTCCCACCCCTCTGCCCTGTGGGAAGTTTATTATGCTAATTTTTTCTCATCTCCTAAGAGCCAACATGTCAAACTCTGGCAGACCTAAGATTTCCAAAACTCAACTTGGATCTGTATCCAGCTTAGAACTTCAACTTGAAGGATCATCTCTATTTCAATCTGGTTCTTCACTTGAGGAGCCTTTGAAGAAATACAGGCTAATTCTGTAACCCTTCCAGGGCTTCTGGGTAATACTCAGGAGTAATGAATGGCATCCGACTGTGCTCTTGGAAAATTTAGCTTCTCATCACCAATTTTGAAATAATTTAAATATCTCTGGATTATATCCCATCCTTTATTTTTCCTTTCCCCTGTTGCCTTTATTTTTCCATCATTTTCATATCTTGCCTCTAGAGTTCAACAATAAATGTGAAGTCAGGGTGTAACTGGGACAGAATGAAAGGAGGAAAATTTTTGCCTCTTTTCTCTGCTAAAATGTCAAGTCATAGAATACTGCTTTATCTAGAATACTATGAATTTTCAGAGGGATGGGAATTACAGAGAAAATGCCATGATCCAAGATTCTGAACTTATTAATCTCTGTCCAAAGCAAACTAAAGATCACCTCAATCCAATGAAAATTCTCTAGTACTAACCCTCCAGGCACATCTAAAACATATGGAGAACCACTCCCTAGAAACAAACTTAGGAGTTACTTAACGGCCATATTTATGGAATATGTTAAGAATTATTAAGTTTTATAAGAACAAAAATATAACCAGAAGCTGTCCCTTGGAATTTAAAGTTCCCAGAAAGCAAATGAAAAGAAGGCAACCAAGAATAACTTGTTGGAACTTTGTCCTCTTAAAAAGAAAAAAGGATTGGACTCCTTGGGGCTGGCACAGGCTAAACTAGGGGAGAAGAACCTAATTAGATACAGCCTGGCCCCAGCCCAGACATTTAGGATAGGCTTATGCCTCAAGGCTGCAGTGAAAATCCTGGGTCTTACCGAATTAATGGAAACATTTCAGGTGGCAAAGTCAATGGGGAAAAGATACATAGATTTGTCTCTTGTGGTTTCCCAGGGCAGCAACTGCTTAATGCAACCATCTGAGTCAGGAGAAGTTTATGAAAGGCACTCTATAGTTGCCCATCTAGAAATCTAGATACAAACATAGGAAAAATAGCAGTTTATGAGATTCACCCCTTTAGTCACCTGCCCAGCTTTAATCAAAGGCAATGGTTGGATATGTTCAGCCATTCCTGCAAGTTGCCTGGCAAAAAAACATAGCCCAAGTAGGACTCCTGACTATATCCCCTTGAATTTTTGATAATCTAGAGGAGCTATTCACTGGGTCTAGGCTAAGAACCTCTGACTTAATTCTTATTTGCACTCTCATTCATTCAAAAAATATATATCAAGGGATATACACTAGGAGTTAGGAATACAACAGTGAGTAAAAACAAAGTCCCTGCTTTTATGGTGTTTAGAGATTTTTCTGGGCCTCTTGCCTTGATCGTTGTCTCTTTCTTACTATCCCACCTCACTTTTATTCTTCCTGCTTTCCTTTTCTCCTGCCTGTAAGTGGTTTCTCTATGTAGAAACATACCTCTGGAAAAATTGTAAATTTTATCTTTGGAGGATTTCTCTCTCAACACCTCTCTCAATGCCACTCTCCGTATTAGCATAATAAATCACTTCTATGCTTCAACAACCTAAGAAACTAACCTCAGGAGGCTGTTGAGCACTTCGCAAACCCCAAATTCATCCTTCTTTAGCCTCCCCATAAAAGTAACCCTTACCATAGGTAATGCTTAACCTCCTTCTGGGAATTAGGAATGTTTATATAATTTTCAGAAACAGAAATTCAGCCCACATTCAAAGGGATTCATCCTACATTAGGGTAAGCGCACAGACCATCAAACAGTGCCTAAAGTTGGCTTTAAAATATAGCTTTGACGCTTTTTTGACATATTTTAATGCTGTCATGGCATTTATTCATACAATTAAACAAAATATTTTGAGCATCTATGATATGCTCTGAATATAGTGATGAGAATTCAGAGGCAAAGATAAAAAATCATTGTCTCTAGGGCTTCCCTGGTAGCGCAGTGGTTGAGAGTCCGCCTGCCGATGCAGGGGACACGGGTTCGTGCCCCAGTCTGGGAAGATCCCACATGCCGCGGAGCGGCTGGGCCCGTGAGCCATGGCCGCTGAGCCTGCGCGTCCAGAGCCTGTGCTCTGCAACGGGAGAGGCCACAACAGTGAGAGGCCCGCGTACCGAAAAAAAAAAAAGGGGCGGGGTGAGGGGGCTTCCCCGGTGGCGCTGTGGTTGAGAGTCTGCCTGCCGATGCAGGGCACACGGGTTCGAGCCCTGATCTGGGAAGATCCCACATGCCGCGGAGCAACTAAGCCCGTGCGCCACAACTACTGAGACTGCATGTCTGGAGCCTGCGCACCGCAACAAGAGAGGCCGCGATAGTGAGAGGCCCACGCACCGCGATGAAGAGTGGCCCCCGCTTGCCACAACTAGAGAAAGCCCTCACACAGAAACGAAGACCCAACACAGCCATAAATAAATAAATTAAAAAAAAAAAATCATTGTCTCTAGATGGTCTCTATCTACTTGGACCAGAAATTGGTCCTTCTCAAAGCTTAGCATTCAAACAATGAACAATATCTTTCCCCTCTAGATATGATTATATACCAAAAATTAATATAAACTGAAAATTTCATCTTTCTAATTAATCAAAAGTTGTCTACACATACTCAAATTGAAGGATGAATGTATATTTTAATCTTTAGGAATATAAGAATAGTATTGCCAAACTTATGAGTGAAATGAAAATCAAAGAGGAGGGACATAAGACAGAAATAACAAAACTTTATCAAGATATGCAGAAAAAAGGTAAGTTTTAAAATTTACTGAATTCTAAGATACCATAAAACAATTTACACAGATATATAAACTTTTTCAGTAATTGCCAGTATTCTGAATAAACATTGCCTTGACACATTTGAATTTAGTTTTTGTTCCTTTATATATATTTATGTGATATAAATTATAACACTTAGAAATTGGACTCATGGAGTTTGCACTTAACATTATTTAATGTGAAATAGTTAATATCATTGTAAAATTAATATAAAATGTATAGTTAACTTTGATATTTATATACTCAGCATATTGAATATAATTTCACTAATGAAATATTCTTCCTTCAGCAAAGTCTCATGAAATTATGTTGAGAGTTAACTGGTTTCATAAAGGTATTAAAAACTTTCTTAATGAGCCTAGATGCACACCATATGCAAAAATTAACTTGGAATGTATGATAAGTCTGAATGTAAACCTACATCTATAAGACAAGTAGAAGAAAGCATAGAAGATAACCTTTGTGACCCTGAGTTAGCCACAATTTCTCAGAAAGAAACAAAAAGTACAAAAAATAAAGGAAAAAAGTTCTAAATTGAACTTCTTCAAAACTATTAACTTCTGTCCTTCAACACTGTTAAGAAAATGAAAAGACAGGCCACAGACAGGGAGATAATACTTACAAATGCATAGCTGATAAAGGACTTATGTCCAAAATCTATGAAGAACTCTTATAACTCAGTAAGAAGTCAAACAACCCAGTAAGGAAATGGGTAAAATATTTGGACACTTCCCCAGAGAAATACGGATGAAAAGTAAGCACATGAAAACACACTCAACATAATTGGTTAGTAGGGAAATGCAAATTAAAACCACAATGAGATACCACATTGCACCTTTTAGACCTGCTAAAATCTTCTATAAAACTATCAATACCAAGTGTTGGTGAGGATGTGGAGCTATTGGAGCCCTCATACATTACTAGTGGGACTACAAAATTATAGTCATTTTAGAAAAGAGTTTTGCAGTTTCTTTGGGTTCTCTGAGAAGCAGATGCCTAGACAGAATTAGACATTCAAGAGGTTTGTTAAGGCAAACATTTGTGAGGGTAGATAGGGAGGGAACTGGGGGAGACGGGGTTAGCCGTGGGTTTATGATACAGGTCTAACCTCTGTGAAGAAGAGAAGAAAGGAAGGTGTGTTGGGCAGAAGTCTTAGACTGTGACACACTTATAAGAAAGTTTCAGCAAAGTTGGGCCAAATTTGCCCATCAACCAAGTTCAGCAACTCTCAGGAACAAGTCTGCCTTAGTGTCCCTGCCAAGTTCAGTCACTGGCTAGGAGCAGCTCTTGGGAATCATGAGCTCAGCATAAACATGGTCATGAAGACAATGAGCCAATTATGTTCCCTGAAGCTGGAGATCTGAAAGATGCATTTTCATGGCCACAACTGTCCCCTCCTTATACTACACATACCTACTTCTCCATAGGAGTTCAGGTAGCAGGTTCTCCATGGTTCTTGTGGATGTTTCTTCCTCAGGAGAAACCTACAAGAGGGATTGTTGAAATGTTCTTCCTCCTAGGGACCTAACCCTGTCTTTTCAGCCAGCGGGTTCTAGACCAAAAACGTGGTTCAGACTGGGGAACCGAGCAAAGGATAATAATTTTTAACTGGGGCATGTACCCTCAGCCTCCTGTTCCTCCACTTGGATTCTTTTGTACTAGGTGTTAAGCAGCTTGGCTGCTCATCTATTAACTAACTCTACAACTGTCGAAAATCACGCCCCTTTGGCCGCTCTCTGACCTTCCTGCTCATTATGATAATTGTGGCCTCCTGGGTTTTGGCAGTTAAGCACCATCATCTGGCTTCTACAGCTTGGTGGGGGAGGGGGGACACCATCCGCATAGATATTAATGAGCCCAACTTTATACCCACCTCTTCTGTCAGCCCAAGTTTGCAGATGAGAGCAACCATTGAACTTCTTGGTGGTGCTGGTTTTTCTCTCACCAGCACATTCCTTGTGGTCTTGGTTAATAGTGTGTCTTCTGGGCCCTCCTAAGGAACATGATCTTTTGCTGAGTTATCTTGCCTCACATAACATATCCACTCAAGCATGCCAACTTTCGAGAGCCTCTTTATGCCTTTCTCTACTATCTGCCAGGGCATCTCAGGTATTCCCACTTCACTCAGCTTTGGCCAGGGCTTTCCCTAGAGGTCTAAGGCTACTCTAACAGAGTTTGTCCCATATCCTAGGTCCTTGCTAGGGTATTATGTCCCCTGTCCCTAAAGAGTATATATCTTCAAGTCAATGAATTCTTGCTTACCTAGTCTTACTTTCAGTCTTCTTCTATCCAGCACCCTCAAAGTCTGTTCTCAAGGGTATTCACATGGCTCTTTCCAATACAACCTAGCTAATTCTTGCGGCTCTCTGGGGTATAATCACTTTCCCCCCTTATCAGCCCCAGCACTCCCCCAACCAGGTTATACTGCACTTTAACCCTAGTTATTGGCCTAGCAGCCAAAAGAGGAGGGAAGGGCATCTTCTGAGAGGAGCCTCTGCAGCATCTTTCATCAGCTAGGTTAGTGCTAGTTCTTAACAGGAAAAAGTAGGTCTGCAATTTCCGAGCATTTAGGGGAGTTGTCACAGCCAGCATCCTCACAGGTGTTTATCCAGATGTTCCTGTCCTATTTTTCAGGATCTTAGGTGTTCCCAACTAGGACCCTGATTTAGCATAGCAGACCTGTTTTGGCTGAACATTTCAACATCTCTGGAGTTCTGCAACTTTAATGATTAGATTTTCTGTTGCTCAGCTCTACCTGCTCTTCCACTAGAGTTGGTGAGAGTCTGTTTGTAAGCTACCAAAGAGTCCCTCTGGCTCTCACACCTATTCTTTTTGTTTTGTTTTCCTTTTCTCTTTTTTTTTTTTTTTTGAGTTTTATTTTTTTTATACAGCAGGTTCTTATTAGTTACCTATTTTATACATATTAGTGTATATATGTCAATCCCAATCTCCCAATTCATCCCACCACCACCATCCCCCCGCCTTGGTGTCCATACGTTTGTTCTTTACATGTGTCTCTATTTCTGCCTTGCAAACCCATTCATCTGTACCATTTTTCTAGATTCCACATATATGCATTAATATACGATATTTGTTTTTCTCTTTCTTTTTTTCTTTTTTTTTTTTTTGCGGTACACGGGCCTCTCACTGTTGTGGCCTCTCCCGTTGTGGAGCACAGGCTCTGGACGTGCAGGCTCAGCGGCCATGGCTCACGGGCCCAGCTGCTCTGTGGCATGTGGGATCTTCCGGGACCGGGGCACGAACCCGTGTCCCCTGCATCGGCAGGCAGACTCTCAACCACTGTGCCACCAGGGAAGCCCTGTTTTTCTCTTTCTGACTTACTTTACTCTTTACTCTAGACAGTCTCTAGATCCATCCACGTCTCTGCAAATGCCCCAATTTCATTCCTTTTTATGACTGAGTAATATACCATTGTATATATGTACCACATCTTCTCTATCCATTTGTCTGTCAGTGGGCATTTAGGTTGCTTCCATGACCTGGCTATTGTAAATAGTGCTGCAATGAACACTGGGGTGCATGTGTCTTTTTGAATTATGGTTTTCTCTGGGTATATGCCCAGTAGTGGGATTGCTGGGTCATATGGTAGTTCTATTTTAGTGTTTTAGGACCCTCTATACTGTTCTCCATAGTGGCTGTATCAATTTACATTCCCACCAACAGTGCAAGAGGGTTCACTTTTCTCCACACCCTCTCCAGCATTTATTTGTAGATTTTCTGATGATGCTCATTCTAACCAGTGTGAGGTGATAGCTCATTGTAGTTATGATTTGCATTTCTCTAATAATTAGCCACACCTATTCTTTAAATCGTTAAATTCTTGTTAACAGCTGTTTCTCATTATCCCTCAGTAGGATGTCAATTTAATTTAGCAGTAACTCTCCAACTCTACTGTCTTTGTGGGCATTGTTTCCCTCTATCTTTCAAATGCCTGAACTATTACACCTGCAAGGCATTCACCTCCACCAGGACATTTCCCCCAGATTACTTCTGGTAAAATCTTCAGCAATCAGACCCCCGTTGTGTACTAGGAACTACCAGTACTCCATATACCACTAATGATGGCTTCCTCGTTTCTTACAAAGCAGTAAGTGCCCCATCATACCTGTTTTCTTGTGCTAGCTCAGGTCCTCCAAGGAGCTGACAAGATGGGAGTAGACAGTCAAAGAAATTTATTGGACAAAATGCTTATGAAGGGAAATGGTGAGGGAGCCAGAAAAAGCTGATGTAGTTCTAGAGTCATCCTGTAATTTGAGGCCTTCTATAACTAGGAACCCAGGATGTGTCCCTCTTTAACCATTAAATCTCCTATTTATTCTCTAGGCATTTAGAGAATATTATTCTCTAGATATTTAAGAGTACAAATTATTCATTCAAAAGCATTCAATGGGCAACCTTTGCGTCGCAAGCATTTTTCAGGGGCTTGTTAAAAATATATAAAAGCTACCCTGCATGTAAACAGTTTCTAAAATACATGTTTTTATTAATAAATTCCACTTTCTTGTAGATTGTTTAAAATTCAAAAAAAATCTTTTAAGATTTTTGAAATGTTAAGATGAATTTATGTTTTTATGCAGTTGAATTAAGTGAAGAAAAGAATAAAGAACTGATAGAGAAAAAGGAGGTGGAAATCTCAGAGTTAAATGCAAAGTTAAGAACTCAAGAAAAGGAAAAACAAAGTGAAATAATCAAACTACAGCTAGAGGTAAGTGTTTAAGGCTCTGCTAGATTTGAGGATGCATCCCTTAGTCTAGGCCATACTTTGGTTATTTGTCATCAGAGTGAGATAAATTTCAGGATTAGAAACAACCCTGTGAGAGGGCTTCACACATGCTCATTCTTCATCCATCACATGCAATGCTTAAACCTGGTACAGTACAACTGTTAGCTACACTGCCTTTCAGCACTTGGCCTCAAGGTGGGACTCTTCAGTCATTCAAAAGGTCCTGGTTTCCAGAGAGGGTATTTTCCTCTGACAGCAGAGACAGATAACTCATATTACCTGCATTTTACAGCTGAGTCTATGCAGCCTTTCTAGGACTACCATTCCAGCTGTGGGGAGAGTGTTTCTAATCCTAAACATTACTCTCTCCTCAGCAGAAATTGTGGAACCCTGGTGAACTAACTGGAAATTTCTTTTTCTTTATTTAAAATAAAAAGAGACTAATTTGTTCCCAATAAATATGTAGAAATATAGAGGCAGACAAACCAGATTTTTTTAAAGGGACTTTAAATAGGGCATCTCAAAGGCTGAGGTTCTGGTTCTTGGGTCAAAAGCCTTCTCAGTTGGTTGTTTAATTAGATGTCAGAATCTCAAAGACATTGATATTTTGACAATATATTTGCCCTTTACATTTTTGTCTAGATCCTTCTAATCTCCCTTTCCATCATTCTTCCCTCAGCTTGACTCCCACTTTACCTTACGTTGTTAGAATTCACCTACTTAGTTAAGATAACCTAGTTTTCATGTTCTTTAAAGTTTGGTATCCTGAGGTGCTTGGTGAGATACAGTGTTGAAGATTCTATAATTATTGAGCAAAAGGGGACTGATGTTGACTTTCGAGGCCCTTTGATGCTGTTCCTGCCTTCTGGTCAAGTGTACCCACAAACCACAGTGAGGGATGGATGGCCATCTGATATAAAATAGACTGTGTTTCAAGATTGGCCATCAACTTCTAATCCACTGATTGGGAATGTGCATTTTGTTTACCATCCTGGCTCTGTCACTGGTCTAGCCCAAGTTTGATATACAGAACTCTTTGTTTGATATACAGAACTCTTTGCTATTTATCTTCATTATAACTATAATCCATTTCTCTCCCCAAACCAGAACACAATCTCACAGAGTTTATTCTTAGTTCACAATGAGGCTACATTAAATTCAACCTGAAGGAAAAATTA
Organism: Stenella coeruleoalba; assembly: GCF_951394435.1. Lineage (NCBI taxonomy): Eukaryota > Metazoa > Chordata > Mammalia > Artiodactyla > Delphinidae > Stenella > Stenella coeruleoalba. The sequence continues at coordinate 35,517,911 of NC_137148.1, forward strand.
TAATGGAAGATTTTGCAAAAAATATGACTGTAACAATGGCCCATGAGAATTTTTTTAACCCAATTCACTTTAATGCCAAACCAGCAAGAGTTCAAACTAAATCAATAAAATCATATCCAAATTCTACTATTTAGCCTCAAAGTTTCTGCAGAAGGGTATATGTTTTTCTCCCATGACTGTTGATTATACTACATATTCTTTACAAAGTACACTCACAGTAACATGAAAATATTTTTATGTATCTTTAAGTTAACTAGATTCTCAACCCTAATTAACTAGATTCTTAATCCTCCATGATAGAATCAACTGATGTCTTGAGAAAAAAATGATGCTGACCCCACCCCAGAATTTCTAAGGTAGTGTCCAGGTATTTGGTTCTTTAAAAAATCTCCCCAGGTAATTTTAAAATGCAGCCAGGGTTAATCTTGTTTGGGTATTCCTTGTTCTTTCTTAAAGACTTTTCTATCTTCTGTTATACAGTGAATACACTTGAATTACAGATTATATGTCTAAGGATACAATGGATTATACTTATATTTATAGAAACATTTGTTTCTAATTGTTTAACTAAAATGTTCTCAACTTTCTTTTTAAACTTGATTCAGTTTGATGCCAAACTAGCAAGAGTTCAAACTAAATCAAAATCATATCCAGATTCTACTGTTTTGCCACACAGTATCTACAGAAGGGTATGTGAGTTTTTCTTGCACAGCTGTTGCTTAAAAAAATTAATTCTCTTAGTGTGTTTTCATAAAGGTTATATTTACTAACAACATACTTAACAGTTTTCCTTAAAATATATCACACAATAAAGATATTAGATTTTTAATAATCTTTATAAGTCTCTTTCAATTTAAACTAGTAAATCTTAGTAGTAAATTAAAACATTAGAGAAGTCCTCTGACTCTTTGGACCATCTAAGGAATTCCATAATGTACTTTGAACTAAGGCTGATTTACTATTCTGAAGTTATTTAGGTACTCAGATAGCAGATTACTTCTTGTTCAACTCCTTTATTTATGGTTTATAATTTCAAGCTATATAGGGAGAATGGAACAAACTAAAACAAATGGTGCTAATGTGTGTTTTTGTATCCTTGTACCAGTTTTACCCCATTAAATCCCACAAAAGCAAAATTATAGACCTTTCAAAATATGGTATCTTTTTTAATACCTACTTCTACTTAAACCAGAAGCATAGTTTTTGCTGTTGTTCTGTTGTTCCTTGTACTTAACCTTATTATTTATGAACAGCAATAACAAAATTTTTCTGCTCTCTTTAGAAGCTTCAGCATCTTCAAGAAGAAAAGAACAAGGAGATTGCAGTTCTTCGTAATACCATTCACGATTTAGAGCAACGCCTCTCTGTTAGCAAAGATTCTCAATTTAAACTTGCTGGCAAAGATTCTTACTTTAAGCGTAGACGGTTTTGAGTATGGAAGTAAATTCATTAGTTGCTATTTAATTTCTTTAAAAGCAATTGAAAATTCACTTCTATTGTCAATATAACATACTAAGTAATTACAATGAAAACAAAAAACAGCTTTAAACTTCATTGAGTTTATTTAAACAAGTGCACACTTTTGCCAATCGTGTTCTGCATTCTTGCTTAATAGTATCAGCCATAAAAAAGTTCAGGTTTATAGGACTTAGTTTACCTATTGAACCATCATTGACTATGGAAATACTTTCTAAGCAATCAAGAGATAGACAACATTCTTTTATCATTTCCCATCTATCTTTCAAGACTGGCAATCTTAAATTTTAAAGAGTACGATACAATGCTAGACAAAGAAAGCAAGATATAAAGACTTCATTCATATGTGATAGTAAAAATCAAGATATGAGTCTTGGATGTAAAAAAAGTATAAATGGATATCTAAAATGTAATCATAGCAAAATATTCATGTATGAGTATTTCTGGATCTGAAAAGACAGAAATCACTTCTTTCTTTAAAGGTTTAATTTGTTAAAAACGTAAGATTAAAAAGACAAAGATAATATTGTTTGAGAAATAAGTAAAGAAAAAAATGGAAAACATGTCTTTGTTGTTCTTCCTCCATTCTAAGTTGCCGACTATCCAACAGAAACCCCTAGGTCATAGTTTATGTTTCTGTTCTCATGAATGCAAGTAGAATGCTGGAGAAAGAAAAAGAAAAACATAGGAACCAAATGCTGCAACCACCTTTCAGCTGCCCTGTAATAAAAATATGGTTGGGGGTAAACATTTTTTGACTTAAATTTTAAAATGTGGAAGCCAATTTCTCCATGTGTACACAAATCCAATTCCTATTTTTGGATCACTATTAATTAGGTAGCTTATAAAAATGCTGGAGCTGTAATTGTCTAGACTGACTTAGGCAGTACATCCGATTGTAAATGTTTAATCTGAAGGTCATTTTCACATTTCTGCCTTCTTCTCTCAGCTTCATTTGGTGCTGGCTTCTGTAGGCTTGAGCTGCTGACTTGCGTGGCAGGCAGCTGGAGGCAAACGTCACTGTCAAGATTCAGTGACGTGCTCCTCCGCCAGAAGGCCCTGTCAGCTACATAAAGAGGGGAGGTTGTCTTTACACTGTCAGGTGACTGCAGACCCTGTTTTTTCAAATATCAGATGTCGGCAGTGTCATCATCAGCTACTCAGAGCTGATTCTGAATCTTTGGGAAATTTTCAGAGTAACTGATTTATGCATCCACTTCGTCAGAGCTTCTTTTGTGGAAAAGAAAGTTGTAATGCATCTCAGTTCTCTGAGTGACCCTGTCTTTGGTGACCCCTGTGCCTATGGTGGCGATGAAGACCTGAAGGAGGGGGATGCTCAGGGTTATCTGGTGCTTCTGGTTTTGGATACTCTGAAAGATGACCGTTCTCAAGATGGTGATGGTGATGGTGATGGTGATGGTGATGGTGATGGGGCTGTGGAGCCTCGGTTGTTTTTTCCACAGTAGCCAAAGATACATTTTTACAGAAGTCTTCATATTCCAGTGTCTGGAATAAATTTATAAATCACTTACCAGCAAATTTATAGATTTAGCAGGAATGCGTGAAAAAATGATTTTTAAAGGTAACATATAAGAAATTCAAACACTCACTAAGTGATATGATTTGGTATTTTGAAGGTTTTGAAAAGTTATAAATTCCACTGGATTTTAGCATACAACTAATAAATGGTACATTTTTTGGTTGTTTCTGAATTACTTTTGAGAACTTAATAGTGTTTTATTAAAAACAAACAATTTGGTATACGTATGGGTTCCAAAAAACCAATTACTATATTTCATTGATTCTACAATGTATTTTTTTCACATTTTAATATCTTTAAAATTGGAATGCATCCTACTATTGATAGTTTTATAGTATTGTATCCTACTCTAACTGACAGCAGTTTTTAATAACACATAAATAATGTGTCATATAATTGGTGGCATCTAGGATGCAATGAAATAGAAAAACTCCAATTTGATTTGACATATCAGATAATACGATATATCATTTCTATTTACAGATGTTTGTAAACTTTACACATGTTATGAGAATTGTTTCTACATTTGTTTCAATATACCTAGGTATATTTACAACTATTAGGCATTTGTGAAAATGCAGAATGCTGAAAAAAAAGTCCCAAAAAATGAGGAATCAATATTGCTAACATTCATTAAGCACTTAGTATAAGTTAGACATTGAGTTAATACTTTATTTGCATTACTTCAGTCTCCTCATCTGTAAAAGGAGTAAAATAACCCTCACGGTATTATTATGAAGATTAAAATGTGAAAAATGACATAACTAGAGTAATTAAACTGTTGAGCTTCTTAACAACTTAAGTGATTCATTAAAATCTGAATGGCTTTCTTTAGAGTTGGGAAAAATATAAAGGAAGCAGAGCTTCCTTTATTTTAGAAATAAAAATTCAAGATTATTTTTAAACCTGAGTTCGAATTTTGCCCACTTGCTCTGTCAAGGAAACACTGTTTGGAATTATTTTCCTTCTCAGTTTGAGAGGAAAAGAAGTTTAGTTAATACAAGTTAAAATCAATTCCTTGAGTATCTTTTTTATAAACCACTTGTAAATATAGTGTCTCTCATGACAAGGAATAAATATTCTCATGGTTGTTAAGAGAGAAATATCAGTAATGAATAAAAAAGTTATTCCATTGTGAAATAAATGCAGTAATTCCAAGTGCACTGTGTAAGGGCTTCACAGAAAAGCTGACAGTTTTACATTCTTGGTAAATTAAGTAGTTATCTGGGCCCCAATTCCACTTCAGGTAATGCCATGGATAATCTTTGCTATCACTATGCTCTTATATGAGCACATTCAGAATATTGCAATAATGTATTTTATGTTGGCTGAATTCTTTAAGTACTTATATTCATGCAATATCATTCGGTGGTAATTGAAATACGTAATCTACGTTGATTTTTTTGTTTTCTAAACTTCTTCTAGATAAAAGCAGCAATATGGATCTTGAAAAGACGTTTTAAAGTATATGTTACATAAAAGGAAGCATATGTAATTATATTAATAAAAATTACTGTTGTAGTTTATTTTTAGTACACCAACAGAAACATTGACTAGCTAGTCATGAAACACTAACTTACTTAAATAGTTCTTAAAAGATTTCCTCTTTTCTCTAAGTAAAAATAATTGAGAAAAATACCTTGAGAGAGCAGTTTCCACATTTACTTTCACAGTAAACAGACTTAATGGAGTCTTCTACATATGAGAAAGTTAGGAAGGAATAAGGCAAACCAAGATGATATACAAGGCGGCCACATCTGAAAAAAATAACAAAGTCATTACAGTATTTTCTGTATCATGATCCTACTCATGCACCATCTGGGATAGGTACTGTAGGTTCAATGGTCTTATAACTAAGACCCTTTCATAACTTCAGTAAATTTCCTTGAATGGGGTCTCAAAGAACCTCCCTGGCACTGTATACCAGGTCAGGTCACGACAAGACTATAGTGAGTCTGATTTTGAAATGTGAAATAGATATGTCACAACAAATAATGTCAAAACTATGCAATCTAGTTATTGTGACTTGGTCAAATACAATTTTGTAATTGACTTGTAAATTCTATCAATGCTCAAACCACTGACATCATAAATTGGGCTCTGCAAATCACACGATCCTTTCATAACTGCTAAAGCAGCACAAATTCCACACAAGAAGAAATCACAGCATAACAAAAAGATCCTCAAGTCTTGGCCAGTAGCCCACTGATTTAAAAAAATATCTGATGCAACAAAAATTTCAGTACGGTGAAAGAAATGGAAATACAACGCCTGGCATTTTCAGAAATAGTGGAGTTGAAATGTCCTTCTTACCCCTATTTTACCCTGTATATACAATTTTATATGACTATCAAAGGGTTACGCTTTGCAACAGAATAAGAAGTTTGCAATCCTAAAAGAATGACATGTAATATTAAAAATATTTAGAGTAAGACCAAGTAGGTCTTAGGCCTTGGCAGAGTCTGGCTTACCGTTCCTGAAGAGCCAAAAAAAAAGAAAAACCAGCACCAACTAGAAACATTGGTGATGTCAAATTTATTTATTTATTTATGTATTTTTTGGCTGCATTGGGTCTTTGTTGCTGAGCGCGGGCTTTCTCTAGTTGCGACCAGTGGGGGCTACTCTTCCTTGTGGTGCTCAGGCTTCTCGTTGCGGTGGCTTCTCTTGTTGCAGAGCACAGGCTCTAGGCACGCAGGCTCAGTAGTTGTGGGTCGTGGGCTCTAGAGCGCAGGCTCAGTAGTTGTGGCACACGGGCTTAGTTGCTCCGCGGCACGTGGGATTTTCCCGGACCAGGGCTCGAACCCATGTCCCCTGCACTGGCAGGCGGATTCTTAACCACTGCACCACCAAGGAAGTCCCAGTGATATCAAATAATGTATGTGTTGAGGTTCCTTGAAAATACAAACGTTTTACTCATTCATGGAATCAAAAGCAGATTCATGCCGATTATACCTAAATAATTAACATATTTTATAGTTCAGAAATGCAGGCATGTAAACTTAAAATTTAGTAATTAGATTAGAGATAAGCAAGTGGCCTGCAAAGTATGGTTATTCATCTGCAAAATTTTTAAGTTAGAATTGTATGTGAGGTACAAATTGATTCTTTTTTAAATTTAATCAGAATGCTAATTTACAGGGGAAAAAAGTATAGTCAATTTTCTTTATTTCCCTACTGGAGTGGTGAATTCCCTTGTGTGAAAAGAAGTCATTTCAAAAATACTAAAACCAAACATTTGAACGGGCTCACTTTGAAACTGAGTATTGGGTAATAAAAGCAGATGTGTTATTTTAAATTACTTATTAAATACAAAGCAGGTATCTTTTAATTTGGGGGGTGGGTGTGTATGCATATATGTATACATGTGTGTACACACCTGTCATATATGAGGAAGTCATCTTTATTTCCATTTAAGAGAGTCCAGACATCTGTTTGGTTTTCTTCTTGTTGGTAAACAGGAATATGTTCTGAAACCTTATTTTTAAGATGCACATAGTTTAATCGAGAAGAGATTCCTTGATGATTAACAACAACATAAGAGATGTTTGAATATCCTTCTTTCTCCAGTTTTACTCGCAGGTCTTCCAATCTAAAATATTTGGAAAAAATACAAAAAAATGAATAATTTTATTTAATTTTATTTTAGTGACTTCTCCCTTTTTCCTCACTCTATTTTCCTAAATGAAACTCTTGTTATTTTTTACTTAACTCATACCTCTTTTTTGCATTGTTTTAAAAGACTAAAACTTTTGTTTTTCTAATTATTTATTGAGCACTTATGCTCAGTTAAAACAATAAGCTAAGCGCTTGCACAAACATCAGCTCATTTAGTCCGCAAATTAATCCTGTGAAGGGTATATTTTTAAGCCATCTCGCAGTTACAGAGAATTGTACCCAATAAATATTTGGCAAATAACCCAACAAATATATATTTATAAATTTGTTAAATGACTCAAGACCTTTGGTGGCAAGTCTAGTGTTCATTCTACTCTAGCAAAGTTCTCGTCTCTGCTTCCTATATTGAAACAACTAATCCATTTCCAACAGTACAATTTAGAACATTTTCATTACACAAGTAGTACATATTTAGTAGGGTACTACAAAATACAGGTACACAAAAAGAAGAAGCTTCCATAGCCCCAGGAAAACAACTGTAAACACCCTCCTAGTCTTCTTTCCTCTAACATATTCTAGGCAAACTTGTATAGTTTTTCAAAAATGCAATTTAATAAAAATATCTTTTCTATTTTTATTTTATTTTATGTATGTATGTATTTAATAGCTATCCCCTTAAGAAATGCTAGACCACAGAAAGACTACCTTACCTAGATGCCTGCAATATGCACAGGTATCAGCTGGCTTGAAGAAGAGCAACCACCGTCACTGAACCATAGGAGTTCAGCATGGGGTCTTGATCCTTTATGCTCCAGGCTGGAGGTTGCTTACAAAAGGAGCTCTGCCCCTGGCTCTCTGTTCCTCCCGTGGGGAGGAGACAAAGAGCCAGGGCCAGCCCCAGGCCTCTCCACATTGCTGGGGCTGTCCTGTAAAAGAGAAAACCTTTCTGTCATCTTCACAGTCATAACAAGGAATTTCTATAAACCCAGCAGGTACAATTCTACTTTGTACAAATATCTAGCCAGTGGATTCTGTCTCCATGTTGTTGGACTCACTACGTTGGGCCTCTTAGCCCCAAATCTCCCTGTAAAGGGGAAAAGATCAGCCAGAGTCAGGGAAGCTGTCAAAGTACCTCTTAACTATCTGGCTTAGCAAGATACTTTAGTAAGCATGCAATGGAGATCTGCCTGAACAGGCAGCCAAGTACTTCTCTAGTAGAAGATATATGCCTAGGAGAAAATACATGTCTAAGGAAATTTTGAGAATGTGGCCTCTACAACCAAGTAACATTCTGCAAACATGATTTGATTTTTATTTGAGACACACCAAGTTCTCCCTGCTTCTCTCTATCCTCTACCAATCTAAGAAAGGAAAGGGTAAGTAGGGGATTCTCCACAGAAATGAAAAGACAGCACGGAAAGAGAACCCAGGAAGAAAGAAGGTGGCAGTGAGGGCAGTCTACCAACGTGAAGAGATTCAGATGTTACTGCCTACCAAAATGTTGCTATCACATCCAAGACAAACACCAACCAATGAAAAAACACCAGACCAGGAAGAAGTACTGCAAATCACTGGCCCCTGTACCATTTAAGATTCACTGGAATCTACACTCGATTAGTCTACTTCTTGGCTACCACTACATTCAGGAAGTTCCTGTGACTAGATAGCACATTCTTAGGTAAAAAAGATGACCCCTCTGAGTAGGAAATACTCAGACAAGAAATGTACAAGTATTAAATACATGACAAGAAATATTCCCAAAACAAGGGCTAGCGCTCTCTGCAGAGAGGTACAAATAAAACACGTGATTTGTAGACAGGTGGTGGAAAAAAGAGCATATTCAGCAGAGATAAGCAGAGAAAGAAAAATCCATACATTTATATGCAAACATGATTTAATTTTTATTTAAGACACACTAAGTGAATCAGATAAAGTAATCAGGCTCATTTTGATATAAAAGTCTGAGGGGCTTCCCTGGTGGCGCAGTGGTTGAGAGTCCGCCTGCCGAAGCATGGGACGCGGGTTCGTGCCCCTGTCTGGGAAGATCCCACATGCCGCGGAGCGGCTGGGCCCGTGAGCCATGGCCGCTGAGCCTGCGCGTCCGGAACCTGTGCCCCGCAACAGGAGACGCCACAACAGTGAAAGGCCCGCGTACCGCAAAAAAAAAAAAAAAAAAAAAAAGTCTGAGGGAGAGAGATCAGGACAAAATTCCAGAACTAGGAAGTTGGCACATTTTCAGGCACTGATCTGGGATTAAAAAAGTAAAAGTACTTGGGCAGGGGGGAGGGTGGGCAGCTAACGATAAGTTACCTAGAGTGAACCCAGGGTTAAGAGGGGAGTAGAAAGGCTAAAATCAGATTGATTTGGGCTCTAATGCACTGGTAGCTATAGAGAGAACTTTTAAAAACCTGCTTATCTTTCACATTATTTGACACCACAAAATTCCTAGCTATATAGAATATCTTGGTAAAAGCCTAACTAAAGGAAGAGAAATAAAGGGGGGGGGTGTTAAGAGAGGATAAATTAAATAATTTATTAAGGCCATCCCAACTATTCTAATATCTTTAAAATTCCAATACTTAAAAAAAGGAGAGGATATATCTGGACTAAATCTAGGGAATTTCTTTAGGATAGTACTTATACTGATGATACAATTATCCTTCTTATAGCTACCATTTATCGAGCATTTATACAACTATTTGCAGGTAGCACAAAGCACTTTTTTAATATCATGTCAGTTAATCCTTACAACTATGTGACCATTATCTCCTTTTGCAGTTGAGAAAACTATGGCTAAGTGACAGCTTAGGCATCTTGCCCAAGTCCACACAGGTACTAAGTCACAGGGAAACTGGGTTCAAACTGGTTCTACTAATTCCAACACATGACCTCTTAGCTACTGCAATATATTGACCGTTTTTAGCTGGGTCATCTTTAGTAACTATAGTAGCCAGGATCTGGGTTTTTTTAATGCCCTAAGATGACAAAGAAAACATCAAAATTATTCAAGCTATTTTGTTTCTTACTAGAATGGCTAGATCTTCCCTACTTTCTAGAATATAAATTCAGTAGTTATAGACCCCAGCATAAACTCAGCGCCTGGCGCCCTTACTTTGCATACCATTCCAATGGGCTGGAGAGTGAATACAAATGAAAAGGCTATCTCACCCATTGCTCTCATTTACTTTTTTGATGAAAAAATAACAGAAGCCATTGGCAGAGTGGATTACAGAGTTCACACTTTCAGATTTTCCTCTGTTACTATAATCAATAGGCTGTTCAACTTTGTTTCCTTAAAATCACTTTTTACATAATAAACTTTTGATTAATTACAGCTGTCAGACAACCATATAAAATAATGTAGATAAATAACAAAACTAGATTTAGTGGAAGCTGATGCAATAACCGTTAAAATGTAGTTATGAATTTCACTAATCTCACCACTTTCAATCACAAAACCTAGATTCACTGGCCACATACAGAGCTACATTTGTTTAAAATTTCCCATCAAAAGGCAAAACACGCAGAAACTTCTTCCACCCTCTTCCCCTAACCTTCAGACCCGCATCTGAGGGTCCCCCCTCATTCTCCTGAAAGCACCCATCACCACGTAAACTGCGAGGCATTGCGTTTAATCGCAGATCACCCGATTCTGACATGGGTTTTAACTCTTTCAAGGATGATCACTTCCGCACAGTGGACCAAACCTGCTCTCCCTTCTTTTTTTTTTTTTTTTTAACCTTGAAACTGCTCACAATATCCCTGGCCATTTCTACAGCACTGTAGAAAGGCCATATCTCAGTCTCTGCTCTTCAAACCCACAGGCTGTTTTGCCCCTAGAGCTCTCACTCTGCATTTCTGCAGGAAATATTTAAGCTTGAACATATAATGTTGCCTATGTAACATCACAACTTTTTGCAGAGGAAAAGAATTCAATTTCTCCAGCCTCCTCTGCCCGCATCGTCATCCTCAGCTGTGCAGAAAGCAGGGCAAAAATCAGCAAGAACTGTTAGTGTCCCCACTGCACTCAGCGTTTAGACTCTTTTGTTCTTTCTTTTGTATTACTTTTCTTTACCCATCTCTTTTCTTCAAATCTATTCTAAGGACAGAAATATTTTATCAAGACTCAAAAATCAAATCATTTACCAAACTGTCAAGGAATCAAGTTTGGAAAAACACGAAGTTTCTACTTACACAAGCCCTTCCGACTAGCTTGCTGCTTCCTTTCTCTCGCTCAGCTGGGGCAGCTCCACAAAGCCACAGCCAGAAACTCGCATATTTATAGTCCCTGTTGTCTACCTCGCCCCTCAGCTATAGTCCAAAGTTCAATGCCCACTCAGGCTGTGACCTGGCTAGCAGAGACAACCTCTGACTGATTATTGCAACCAACTTTTAAAAAGTAGCAAGTGCTGGCATGCACAAAATGGGGGCGGGGGGGAGTTTTTGCAATTACTGATTTATTCCCTATCCTTTTTAGACACCCCAGTAGCTAGGATTTAATGGTACAGTCGGGGGCGGGAGGAAGGGCTAAGGGTAAGAAGGCCTGCAAGTTATGCTCTTTTCCAAACTATAATAGGGAAAAACATTTGCTGAGCCAGCGAGGTAAGCTGTCTTTTTAAAAAAAGAAAAAAATTTTTTTTTCTTTTACTTTGTAGTGGTCAGGTGCTAGCCTAACCCAAACTGTGTGAACTTGGTTAGAAAAGTCACCTGGTGTTTCAAATCTTTCCTGCTGTTACAGACCTACTTAGATTATTTTGCAGTGGTTAAAACCTGAATCTCTGTGGGATCTCACAGGACTTCTGTTCTTTTCTTTTTCATTTAAGGAAAGGAATAAGGAAAGAGACCTCTTATCTGAGAGATGCCAGGCCTCATTTTTCTCATCACAGAAGTCCCACTCCCAGGAAGACCTAGGTATCCCACAGAAGCTTTTAACGATCTATTGTAAATTCTTTACAAATTTAAGTACCATACAAATAAGTTAGCTGTGATAGTAGCTGAACATGGAAAAGGATATGGAAATTTCAAAAGGTACAAATAAAATGGAAAATTCCTACCCTTTCAGAAAGGGATACATTCTCTCCACTAACTGCTACAAATGAGCACACGCATGATAGGTAAGGCAAGCAGCAATTTCAAATGACAGCAGCCCTGGATAGTGATGGTTTTCAAGTAAGCCTCGCTTTCACTACCGATGCATTTTGTCCAAACAAACCCCTATTGATTGCTGTGGGCTGAGTACTGCTGTACAAGGTGCAGAAAGTACAAAGAGGCTCTGATGTTATCTTTCCTGTAAAGAAATTATCCAAGTAGAAACTTGGACTTCCCTGGTGGTCCAGTGGTTAAGATTCCACGCTCCCAATGCAGGGGACACGGGTTCATCCCTGGTTGGGGAACTAAGATTCTACATGCTGCGTGGCGCTGACAAAAAAAAAAAAGAATCCTTCCACACTTGGCTCCATAAAGTGGGTTGGTTCTAAATTCCTCTGCCACTTAAAGCACTATTGAATAAAGCAGCAACTTTCTTTAAAAAAAAAAAAAAAAGGAAAAGCTTGACATTTGAAAGCCAAATTCTATTTACTCACACCAAGCAGTAGGTATTAACCTTTTGGGGTCCCAGATCTCTTTGAGAATCTAGTGAAATGCTTAGTTTTTCTGCAGGAAAAGAAAAATGCATATATACATACTTGTTTTTTAAAAGAACCGTGTGAAAATATTTTGTATGAAGCAGATAATCCCCCTATAGTTCATTGTCTTCACAAATGTAAATAGTCATGTTGGGTCTGTCTGCAGCAGGAAACTGAGTATTTCACCATCACCACCTTCCTTCACATGTGGCTTAGCAGCTGCCTCCTGTGCCAGAGAATTCCCTGCAAATGTGCAGCTAGCTCCAAAGCAAAGCGCCTGGGAGTGTTTGTGTCTAGGCCAGTTTATGGCTAAAACCCCCAGATGGCAAAAAGAGATGATGGGGAGCTTGCAATGTTTGAAGGGAATCCACGGGTTTCTTTTAATTGAAGTATACTGGATTTTACAACATTGTGTTAGTTTCAGATATACAGCAAAATGATTCAGATATATATTTTTTAGATTATTTTCCATTATAGGTTATTACAAGGTATTGAATACAGTTCCCAATTTTTAAAAAAAATTTACCTATTTATCTTTTGTCTGCATTGGGTCTTCGTTGCTGCACGCGAGCTTTCTCTAGCTGCGGCGAGCGAGGGCTACTCTTCGTTGCGGTACACGGGCTCTAGGCGCACGGCCTTCAGTAGTTGCAGCATGCGGGCTCAATAGTTGCAGCGAGTGGGCTCAGTAGTTGTGGCGCATTGGCTTAGTTGCTCCCCGGCATGTGGGATCTTCCCGGACAAGGGATCAAACTGGTGTCTCCTGCACTGGCAGGTAGATTCTTCACTGCGCCACCAGGGAGTCCTACAGTTCCCAGTGTTACACAGTAAATCATTGTTGTTTATCTACTTATGTACAGTTGTTTGTATCTGTTAATCCCATACTCCTAATTTATCCCTCCCCTTCTTTACCCTTTGGTAAACATGTTTGTTTTCTATGTCTGTGAGTCTGTTTCTGTTTTGTATGTAGATTCATTTGTATTATTCTTTATATTCCACATGTAAGTGATATCCTATAATATTTGTCTTTCTCTGTCTGACTTACTTCACTTAGTATGACAAATGGCAGTATTTCATTCTTTTTTATAGCCAAGTAATATTCCATTGTAAATATATACCACATCTTCTTAAACCAATCATCTGTTGATGGGCACTTAGGTTGCTTCCATGTCTTGGCTATTATAAATAGTGCTGCTATGAACATTGGGGTGCGTGTATATTTTCAAATTTGCCTTTTCTGGATATATGCCCAGGAGTGGGATTGCTGGATCATATGGTAACTCTATTTTTAGTTTTTTAAGAAACCTCCGTACTGTTTTCCATAGTGGCTGCACCAATCTACATTCCCACCAACAGTGGAGGAGGGTTTGAAGGGAATCCATTCTTAACAGCCTCTTCTGTGCTGGGCAATCTGGGTCTAGTCAGCATACTTAAGAAAGCAGAGTTTTCAAACAAACCTTTATTGACTAGTAAATCAAATTACATTAAATTGAACAAGATCAAACGTTTATTAGGTGCTTATGCTAGGCACAATGCTGAGTTCCCTGTTCTTAAGGACCTCAAAATCAAATAGAAGAGACAGACATGTAAGCAGTGAAAACACATTGCAAAGTGAGACAATGTCTAGGATGGCTGTAAGCACAAGGTTCTGTAGGAACCCTGGATATGAAAAGAGGAGCGTTTTAACCCAGCCTGGAGATAGGGCCAGCAGGATAGGTTAGTACAAGTTCAACAGGCACTTTACCTTAGGTTTCACACTCTTACCTCCAAAGCCCCCAGCAAAGCTGATCATAGCGCTGTCTAGAAAAATATTTTGTTTCAATTTTTATGAATGATTAAAATCTCCTGATAGGTTGTTCCAGGCACCACCATACAATGAACCTTAAGATTACTGACTGTAGGGGCCTTCCCTGGTGGCACAGTGGTTGAGAGTCCGCCTGCCGATGCAGGGGACACGGGTTCGTGCCCCGGTCCGGGAAGATCCCACATGCCCCGGAGCAGCTGGGCTCGTGAGCCATGGCCGCTGGGCCTGCGCGTCGGAGCCTGTACTCCGCAACGGGAGAGGCCGCAAAGTAAGAGGCCCGCATACCGCAAAAAAAAAAAAAAAGAAGATTACTGACTGTATCCTATCAAATTGAACTTTATCCTAATGATCTCATCTCCCACAGCTTCCAGCCCTGGAGTAAAGAATCTTTCTTCGTACTGTCTCATTCTTCCACATCCTTATCATTTTTCCCCAGAAGGTTTATGCATCTATTTAATCTCTGTTTTTAATAAGCATTCTCAGGTTCTTAGGGGTCTTGGTGACTTCCATGGAGAATAGGGCCCTAAGAACCTGTGAGTTCATTATATACTTAAAAGAGAAAAAGACTATGAACTGTGATTTTAGAAATCAGTTTATTAGCTACAGCAGGTGATGATATGACATTGATCCATTAACATTTGTAAAACATTGATGTCTCAAATTATTAAAAAGCGTCATTACCATATGAAGGGCCTATATAAAATATTAACCCCCTTAACTTGGTTGTTAGGTGGTGTTTTACATACAAAGGGAAATGAAGACTTTTCCAATATTTTGGGAAATGGACCCTTTGATCTAAATTATTCTTCCTCCACTTTCATGTACAAGAAGGTGCCCTAGACCTCACCTTATACATTGTACCCAGTATAAGATTGTTTGAGCCGTTGAATATGCAAGGGGTACCCAGGAAAAAAATAAGATGCTTTCAAAGTAAGCAGGCAAACTAAGAACAATGGCCAGAGGAAGGCATGGACCAGCAGTTTGGATTAGGTAAGGAGTAATGTGAGCCTTTGAGATTCATATGAAATATGCTTTGAGGGGAGCTCTTCTTCAAGCTCTCAAGTTGACAGATCTGAGAACTGTTTGACGTATCAAACATGAATGCAATTAAGGTAGTAACTACATAGAGTGCCAAATTTCATGCGGGACTGAGCACATTCAGAGAGTAACAGACATCAGAAGAATTTTTCTTTGAATTAGGATGTTATTAATTTTTTTTTAATTTTAAAAAAACTTGTCTAAACCAGAGCCAGCACCTGCAGCTCCTCACAGGACAGAGAATTGGCACCAACATACAAGAAGCAAGGGGGTATCACATAGCCTCCAGATGACATGTAAGGGAGGAAAAATAATTTCCCTCTGCCCTTCTAGGTTCTTGGCTGAGACACCCCCTGTAGTACAAGATAGAGCAACAAGAGAAAAACAAACGGAGGTTTAATAACACGTGTACCTCCTGTATACATGGGAGATACTCAGAAAAACTGAGTAACTGCCAGAAACGGCTCAAGTCACCACCTTAAATACCACCTCCAGCTAAAGGCAAAAGAAGGTGTTGGGAGCTAGTTATGGGAGGCTACTGGGGAAAGCACAGTAAACGAGGGTAAGGTTATTACACAGATTTAGGTCATTGTCTTCTCCATTGATAAGTTTCTAGATTCAGTTATCCTCCCCCTCCTGTTACAGAGAGGGAGATACCCTTACAGAAGTTTTCCCTTATAAATGTAAATATCCCTTACAAAAGAATAATTTCTCAGTTTTCAGAGCTTCTCCTGTGTCTGCAGTTTCTCCAAAATACAGCCCAAAGTAATTCTTATTGCCAATGCAGCTCAAGTGAATATTCATTTCTTCACATATCCTAGACATGGAAAACATAGGTCAGTCTGATGAATTCCTTCTCAACACTAATAATGCCTTAGACTAGCTGCTAAAAACCCTTTACGCCCATTTTCCTTAAAACTTAGAGAGCTTTCTGTTGTGCGTGTACCATGCTATCCATTTTGCAAAGAGGCCAGTTTTGTATAGTTGAAACATTTCAACTATACAAAAAGATAATTAATAAAACATTTCAACTCTACAAAAACTGAAATATCTCAGTTAGATGGATATTTCAAGACAATCTACGTTAATTTTCTGGTGGTCTTAATTTGCCACTTCAGTTTACATAATACCAAAAAGTCTTCCAGGACTTGTGTTGATGATTTCTCAAATATTAAGAGTTTTATCATAGAATCTTAAAGCAAATATTTTGAATTTTCTGAAAGAATAGTCAAGTAAGTGTAATAATTTCAGACCAGGTAGTTTTGTATAATGCTCATTACAAATAATTCAACTGGGGCTTCCCTGGTGGCGCAGTGGTTGAGAGTCCACCTGCCGATGCAGGGGACACGGGTTCCTGCCCCGGTTCGGGAAGATCCCACATGCCGTGGAGCGGCCAGGCCCGTGAGCCATGGCCGCTGAGCCTGCGCGTCTGGAGCCTGTGCTCCGCAACGGGAGAGGCCACAACAGTGAGAGGCCCGCGTACCGCAAAAAAAAAAAAAAATTTAATTGACCATATTTTTATATGTATCTTTGTGAATGACACATAATTTCTGCTTGAAGCAAAATTGCTGGTGAAAGGGAATGCATATTTCAAATTTTGAATGCTATTACCAAATTGCCCTTTCAAGTATACCAAATCATACTCCCACCCAAAAGTACATGGCAGTACTTATTTCCACTGTCAAATTATTGTTTAATTTGAGTTTATTTCATTATTTGTAAGTTTATTGATTGTGTTACTTCGCTAGGGCTGCCATCACAAAGTACCACACATTGGGCAGCTTAAATAACAGAAATTTATTTCCTCACAGTTCTGGAAGCTAGAGGTCCAAGATCAAGGTGTCAGCAGGGCTGGTTTCATTTGAAGCCTCTCTCCTTGGCTTGTAGATGGCCATTTTCTCTCTGTGTCTTCATATGGTCTTCCTCTATGTGTGCCTCTTTCCTAATCTCCACTTCTCATGAGGACACCAGTCATATCGCACTAGAACCATCCATATGACCTCATTTGACCTTAACTACCTCTTTCAAGGCCCCATGTCCAAATACAGTCACATTCTGAGGTACTGGGGTTAGGACGTCAATATACAAATTTGGGAGAAGACAATTCAGCCCCTAGCGTTGACCATTTGTACTCTCTTATCTGTGAAATGCCAGTTCATGCCATTTGTCTATTTTACTATTAATCTTTTTAAATTTATTACAAACATTATTTGTATATTAAGGAACGTATTCCTGCTCTATGTTTTTCTTTGCTGTTTTATGTATCAACATACATGAATGCATCTTTTAAATTCTGGTTTATTAGCAATATAAGCCTAAGTGCAGAAGGGATTTTACTTTTCTCACATCCTTAAATCACCACCTAGAAGCATGACACCTCAGTTTCCCTTGGCATTTTCAGACTAGGTTTTGCTACAACTTATTTTCAGTGTAATGCTGATAGCATGGGACCATCCTAGCTGTTAAAGGCCAACACTCATATTTAGCGCTAAATTCTCCTTTATTGCCCCATTATTAACCCTCTAGTGCTGGTACAAGCAGTCATGTCATTCTAAAAAAATTATTTTATAGCAGTTGTTTTCGGAACCAGCTGTCTTTGTAGACAGGTAATTAATCATCTATATGGTTTAGTTTGAAGGGCACAAAAATCACTTCCTCTGTGCCTTAAGTCCTCCCAATAAAATCTTCCTTGTCTCCAGAAAGGCCTGGGATAAAGCAAATGGTTATCAGAGAGGGAAGGGGGCCATTCCCAGTTACTCAGTGCTGCAGCAAGGTCGGCGCCGAAGGAAATGAGGCCTGGAGGGTCAGATGATGAAACTTAGGACTGAGAACTGCAGAGAATATAAATAGCCATGCTGTCATCATCACACGTCATCTACCATGTACTTATGGGGTGACGTTTTTCACTGATGAGACATATGCTCTCTGGGCCTGTGGGAATCATCATGTGATGAAGTGAAGAAACTGGGTAGAGAATGTTCCTTCTGGAGGACAGAGAGCAAACAGGAGACATACCCACTCCTAGTTCTCCCTGGAAACTGGGACTTTATCACCCTCTGTTCCAGCTTTCTGATCTGTATAACAGTATCTATGGTTCTTCACCGCATTCTAGGAGCCTAAAATCACGAACTGTCAGAGAAGGGAGAGATCACCCCTCTCAAAGATAAACAAGTAAGCAGAGGCCCACCTGACTTCTCTACATGGAGAAGGAAAGTGAGGAAGACAGAAGCAGAACAAGGTGGGAAAAGGGACGTGTTAGCTCCTTGAAAAACTATTGGCAATTCACCGAGAATTCATAATTACAGCTGGTGATACACTCACTTTCCCTTTTGAAATGAAACACGGGTTGTATAAATGAGGCATGTTTGAGTTCTAAGGTCTTTCATGTTTATGTAACTCAAATATATACTCAACAAAGCAGCCAATAGTAGGACATACACTTTCCTCGATTTGAGGATTAATGGAAAAATGGCAAAATATTTGTTCTTTTTGAAACATGACTCCATAATAACTTTTAAAGTAAGTTTTGGGGCTTCCCTGGTGGCACAGTGGTTAAGAATCCGCCTGCCAATGCAGGGGACATGGGTTTGAGCCCTGGTCCGGGAAGATCCCATATGCCGCGGAGCAACTAAGCCCATGCGCCACAACTACTGAGCCTGCGCTCTAGAGCCTGTGTACCACAACTACTGAGCCCGCGTGCCACAACTACTGAAGTCCGTGCTCTACAACAAGAGAAGCCACCACAATGAGGAGCCCGCACACAGCGAAGAAGACCCAACACAGCCATAAATAAATAAATTTATTTTTTAAAAAAATAAATAAATAAAGTAAGTTTTGATCTTTTAGCGCATAGCTTAATCCTGAATGCATACTTGTGCAGGGTTATTTAACCATGAAAGCACAGTCTAATCTTTGCAAGAAGCATAAAAAGGTGTGAGTGTGCGTATATGCCTGTGTGTGCACGCGTCTGTGTGTGCAGGCCCACATGCCCTGGAACCCTGGACACTGGAGTGTGACTCTAGAGTGACAGTAAACAGAAGGCGAGCACGTGAAAGAAGACTGGGAACATAGAATTAACAGTGGTTCTCCTTTAGTATAAGGGTGTTTTAGTTCTTCTTTGTGCTTATGTGCTTTTTTCTAAGAAGTCTATAGTAATGATGGCTAAGAAGTCTATAGTAGTGGTGGCTAAAAAGTCTACTGTAATGATGGCTAAGAAGTCTACAATAATAGAATGGCTATCATTTATTGTGTGCCTGTCACTGTCCTAAGTCTTTTCAAGGTAATAGCTCATGTAATCCTCTCAACAGCCTATTACCCTTGCTTTATAGTTGAGAAAACTGAAGCAAATGGAGGTTAAGTAACTCTCCCCAGATTCAGATCTGGAAAAGCAGAGGAGCTGGGATTCAAACTCAACAGTTCCAGTGTTCAAGAGCTTAACTGCTACAATAAACATGAGTTCACTTTTCTTCATAGATGTGTATGGATGTATATATGTGTATACATATACGTGTTTTTGCTAGGCACATACATGCGGAGGCTTGGTACATTTAAACAAATGCATAGCACCTGTAGCTGAATTCCACGCTCTTGTTTGCTGGAGAATAGTCTTCATAACTATTTTCCAAAATACTTTAACTGCTAGGTTTTTCAATTGGAGGAAGAAGAATCTGGTACCAGGCAGAAGGCGGCTCTGCAATCCCTCCTACCGTTTGGTTGCCACCTGACTCAGGACAGAAGCGCTCTCAGATTACTACGTGGAGTCTAAAAATCAGATTAGTTTCAGAGGAGCATATGCTGTACAGTGATAGAAATGCAGATTTGAAACCCTCAAACTCCATCCTCACACTCCAAACAAGGAACACTTCCGAAACCTCTCTCCTCAGCAGTCTTCCAGCCTCTTTGCAAACATTTCTAGAATGAAGAGCTCACCCCTCCGAGAGCTCGCCCCTCCATGTTCTCTCATGGAGCCTCCCACATTGTAAGTGAAGTCTCCCCACATGAACCTGAACTCTCGCGGTACAAGCTCTGCACTCAGGAACTGCACAGACAAGTACATAGTCTAAAGCTGATGAGGTTACCATTTTGCCCAGCTCCCTCCTTCTGAATTCCACCTTTCTCTTTGGGTTCCCACTCCAGTTACCCTGGGAGATAACACAGGTGAAGCTAATATCTGAAAGTAATACGTTTCAATGGAAAACACTTCCCTCTGCCGTGCTCTGGTGCTGTAATAGTCTGGGGTCATCACAGCCTCTTGAATGTTGTGTTTAACTAGAGGGGCTGAAAGTTAGTGCTGAGTAACGTGCCAACAATGTTGCAAAGGTGCAGGAATGGACAAATACTGCCATAAAATGAATCAGGCCTTAGGTATGTAATATACCAGGGTTCCAGTTCTTCAACCCTCTGACCCCAAACCATCAGACCCAGACCCTGGCCTCCAGCTCCTGTATCTTTAGACCATGAGGCATCTGAACCTTCAGAACATGGCTGGACCTAACCTTGGCTGCCGCTTCTCAGCGTGTTCCAGCTTCAACCTTGGATTTGCCACAAACCGTGGGTTCTGGCTCTGCTCACATTTGGCATCTCCCAATGTACTGACCCTGGTCATATTCACTGACCTGGATTTTGCCTTCTGGACAAGGTTTTCACTTCTTGCCAACACTTGCCTATTTATGTCATCATTATTTCAATCTCAGGACTGACGAGGCTCATGACCCTGAAGGCTTAACCAGGCAGACGGAATGAAGCCAAACCACTTCTCTCACCTTATTTGCCACCACTTCTGGGTGCGGCTCCCCTATCCAGCTCTACAGCTTCACCTGGTCCTCCCCACTTTGTCAACACCGTCCCCCTGCCCCACAGGCCCTTTCCCTCTACTCCCCAGTTCAAATCCTAGCACAGGGTTAAAAATTCAGGCTCTGGGGCTTCCCTGGTGGCGCAAGTGGTTGGGAGTCTGCCTGTTGATGCAGGGGACACGGGTTCCTGCCCCGGTCCGGGAAGATCCCACATGCCGCGGAGCGGCTGGGCCCGTGAGCCATGGCCACTGAGCCTGCGCATTCGAAGCCTGCGCTCCGCAATGGGAGAGGCCACAACAGTGAGGCCCACGTACCGCAAAAAAAACAAAAAAAAAAATTCAGGCTCTGGAATCAGACTGCCTGGGTTTGGGTCCAGTTTCTCTACTTATTAACTAGGGGGCCTTGGGCAACTGTGACTTAACTCTCAATACTTAGGGTTTTTCCATGTGTAAAATGAGAATTGTAGCAGCACCAGCTATGGGGGTACCACTACCTGCCGATGCGACATCCAGGTCCTTCCTCCTCCTTCAGGTCTGTCCTTAGGCTGCTCTGTGCTCAGACTGACAGACAGAAACCAAAGAAAGCCTCCATTTCTCAGCCAATCCTGCCACTGGGGTGTCTGTATGACACAGTTCTAACCAATGAGACGGAGGGGAAGTCTGAAGTCGGCTGGGGATCCCTAGGGAAGTTTTTCTTTCCATTTATTAGCATTCATTGTTTTCTTTATCTTTCTGCTGGGATGCCAATGAACAGCCTGCAGTGGATCGGCCCTTTTGTACCCTGGGGATAACGACACCCAGAGCCCGGAGCAAGAAGCTAGAAGGAGCTGGAAACCTGATGATTTCTCAAGCACCCACATCAGCCCAGACTGCCTACTCCTGGACTTCTTATATGTGAGGAAAAATAAGTCTCCACCTGATTACGCCACTATGGCCAGTTTTCTGTTGCCTAACAACTTTGTAAAAAGAACTCATGACACATAGCCTTCTGTCTTTCTTATCAAATGACACAATATTTTAACAAGCTACCCTCACCTCAGGAACTGGACTATGGATGCCCTAAGGCTGGGAGAGAAAATGCACTGTCCACAGTGACCTTCATGTCTTGCCTCTTCTTCCCGTGCCTAGGCTGGCCTGCATGACCCCCTCCATCCTGGGATTGATGCAGGAATTGGCAGACCAGGAAATCCTTCCCTCCTTAGATCCTTCACGGCACTATTTTGACACCTTCCGCTCTTGGTGTTAAAACCATATTCTGCCTCTACTCCAGCTATTTGTTTATTTTTTGGTCACCCTTCCAGATTATGAACTCCTAAGGGCCAAAAGTGTGTCTTACTCAGTTTGTATCCTCTGCAGCCACCATCCCAATACCTGGCACATAAAAGTTCCTCAGTAAGTATCTACTACGTTTCATTAAGCTAAATTGCTTTGAAACTGACCCGTAAAAAGGACCAGAAATAATTAGTCAGACACCTGGTTTCCTGTCACTTGTTGGTTGGGTGCAATTTGCTTTCTTTATAGCTCTGCTCACAAAACAAATAAGATTTGTTTCCCTCTACTACCCAGAAATGGCATTTTTTTTTTGTAAAGTATGTCAAAAATTCCAGGGAATCCCAAGAAGGGAAGACACCATGTTTGTAGTATCTTGGTCACTGTCCTTACAATGTGTTTTTTGTTCATTCAACAAACAGTTATTGAGCATCCAAGTGCTGACATTGTTCCTATGTACTGGATATACAAGCAAGCAAAAAAGATAAAAGCAGAAGAAAACCCCTTCCTACCCTTATAGAGCTTATAGTCGGATGGCAGAACAAATGTCAAGTGCTCAGTAGCAGACAGTAGAAAACAGGGAAAGGAGCTGGTCCGTAGGGTTGGCGAAGGCTTCCCTGAGGAGGCAGCAACTGAGCTGCAGTCCAAATGAGGCACAGGAGTGGGGCAGAGACAGCTGGAGGAAGACAGAAGGGCAGTGCAAAGACCGTCAATGGGAGGGAGCACGGCTGACGGAAGGAACTGAGTCTGGATAGCCGGAGCGGAGGGTAAGTGATGAAACAGGAGACGTGCACGGGGGCCAGGCCATGCCAGGCTGTGTAGACCTGTGGGAGCTTGTGTGTAACATGATCGGATTTGGATTTTCAAAAATCACTTTAGTGCACAGTGATTGGAAGGCAGCAAGAGGGGCAGTGTGCAGCCTAGACAGTGCAGAAAAGCTTCTCCAAAGGTCAATCTCTGCCTTTTCAACCATCAGCCCTCTTCTTGCAGGAGCCCAAGGGCTCAAAAAGGACCTGGGACAGGCCACTGATCCACCTGGCCAGAAAAGTTTGAAAGTGGAAGATGGGTCAAACTCAACTGAAAATGTTGTAAGGTTGTTGCCAGACTCACAGCTACCCTCCTAGCTTTCAAGGGAGACTTAAAACTCACGCCTTGCCGTCTTGGTGACCATAATTACTTACTATGTGTGGGTTGTTGTCTTGAGAAAAGGGAGAGTTGTTTTTCCTAAAGTAATGCAATTTAGGGTCACTATGAAAAGTAAAGAAGTGACTGATAAAAGGAGTCAAGAGTCTTAGCAAGATTCTGTGTTTGTGTCAGGGAAAGATATTTAAATTAAGGAATTTGTGAGTTGGCGTGACAGCCTGGGGGAGAACAGATACATAACTGACTTTCTGGCAGGTTCTCAGCAGGCTCCTATCTTTCTGGGTTTCCACTGGCAGAGCCCAGACACAGCCCCTCAGGCCCGAGGCCAGGTAATCATGTGTTTTGATAAAAGTGAACAGAGTATTCCTTGGAGCTGAAGAGTTCAGTCAAAATCTTACTTGCATTTACTCCAAGAAAAGCCTGGAGTTTTCTTTTTTTTCATCTTAGTCCAAGGGCGAGGTTTTCCAGAAAGTCTGAGAAGAAATTTATGCCTAGCAGTTAGAGGCCTATAGGGAAAGAAAACAATACGTTCCTTTTTTTCTGAAGAAAAGTCCAGCAAACAGCCTTGCAATCAATTTCTCTGGCATTCCTAAGCCCTTGGAGGATGCACATTGGCCATTTTGTACCTACACACAAAATATCATGTAGTCCAATACTGATACCACAAGAGCTGAGTCTATATACAATGGTAAACGTTGCTTAGCAAAAAAACTGGCTGTATTCCTTCATTCACTTATATGTTTCTAAATAGCTGAGCATCAATTAAGTAGCCACACACTGCTACATATTGGGGTTTGCAGTGGTATGTCCAGCATCTCTGATTTCACTAGGGTGCCACCAGGGCAAATGTCTCATGAGTTCTGAGATCTGAGTCCCCACGGGTGAAGGCCTTGTTGTGAGCAATCAGGTTAGAATTCCCATCCTGCAAACTCCTGCAAAATATGTGTTGTGGGTCACAACAATGTGAATATACTTAACAATACTGAACTGTACATTTAAACGTGATTAAAATGGTAAATTTTATATTATATCCAGACAAAACTATAACTCAAAAAGATACATGCGCCCCTATATTCACAGCAGCATTATTTACAATAGCCAAGACATGGGAACAAATATCCACTGACAGATGAGTGGATAAAGAAGTGGTGCATATATACAATGGAATATTACTCAGCCACAAAAAAGAACAAAATAATGCCATTTGCAGCAACATGGATGGACCTAAAGATGATCATACTAAGTGAAGGAAGTCAGACAGAGAAGGACAAATACCCTATGATATCACTTAAATGTGGAACCTAAAATATGACACAAATGAACTTATCTATGAAACAGAAACACACTCAGACGTAGAGAACAGACTTGTGGTTGCCAAAGGCAGGGGGGTTGGAGTGGGAGTTTAGGGGTAGCAGATGTAAGATTTTATATACAGAATGGATAAACAACAAGGTCCTACTGTATAGCACATAGGGAACTATATTGAAAATTCTGTGATAAACCATAATGGAAAAAATATAAAAAGGATATATATACACACACACACACCTATATATCTGAATATATGTGTGTGGATATATATATACACATATATATATCTGAATATGTGTGTGTATATATATATATGTGAATCACTTTGCTGTACAGCAGAAAATTAACACAACATTGTAAATCAACTATACTTCAATAAATTTAAAAAATAAACTTAAACATATACAAAAAATAAATAAATAACTGTCCAGTTACCCATCACCCCATCTTATTTTAATCCATGGGACAGCTCATACTCTGGATTTTTCTAGGTATTTATTTATGTGTTTGTTTATTATCTGTCTCCCCACTAAAATCAGGGATCATGGCCGTCTTATTTACTTCTGCAGCCTCAGTACCTAGGAAAGTGGCTGGCACATAGCAAACACTCAATAACAATTTGTTCATTAATATTACTAAATTGCATCATTATACAAGGCAACATAGCAAATACATTAAAAACACATATTCTGAGTCCAAACCAATGTTTGGGTTCCATCCCTTCCACATTGCTATTGGCAAAATGACAATTTAACCTCTGTCTGTTTCTACACCCTGAAAATGGGAATAGTAACTACTTCACAAGATTGACATGAGAATTAGATAATGTCTTACCTTTACATGTGTATAATATGTGTTAGCTATTAATATTACAGAAAATTAAAAAGCACAAATGACATATAGCCTAACTATAGCCCCTCCAAATTTACTTCTATTGTTTGCCTAAAGGCTTGCACTCACATATTGTTGTAATTCATATGCACATAAGAAAATTAATTTTTATTGAGAACTTACTATGTACCAGTTACCATTTTAAGCACTTTATATCTGACTTATTTAACCTCTATTGATCATATGAGAAAGTTACTATTACTATCCCATTTTACAGGTGAGAAAAATTGAAGCCTAGAGGGTTTGAGTAATTTGCCCAAAGTTATACAACTAGAAAGTTGGCTCAAACTTGAAAGTTGTGCTCTGTAGACTCTGTTCTTAACCATTAGTAGCATGGGCCTCTCCATATTTTGATTAACTTTTTCAAAAACTTAACATTATAAACAGCAAGGTCCTACTCTATAGCACAGAGAACTATATGTGTGTGTGTGTGTGTGTGTGTGTGTATAACTGAATCACTTTGCTGTACAGAAGAAATTAACACGTAAATCAACTATAGTTTAATAAAATAAAATTTAAAAATAAAAAACATTAGTTCATGCCACTAGTTTCATATATCAAAAAAGTCAACATGATTGTCATCTTTTAAAAATAGATTATCCAATTGTGATGACGGAAAGCAGTTTTTTTAAACTGTTGGTGGATATAAATTATATACTGTAAGCTCACTATTATTAGCTTCACTTTATATAGGGACTCCAAGGCAGAAGTTTCAATGATTCTCCTAACATCACACAGCAAGTTTAAGAGCCAAGTCTTCAACGTCCAGTTCTAGTACTTTTGGTCCTTTTGTAAGAGCTGCTAACTGTCTACATTAATGGAATATTACATGTTTAATATGGCAGACCCTGTTCAGTTTTGAATTAACAACTGGTGGTCGTAATTTGATATTTGGAGCATAAGTATTTCTTACCCCGACTCTAAAAATCCTCTCAACCTAAATCAAGATCATGCAATGGCATTCTACAAAATCAAAGTTTTCTCCTTTTGGTTTCTGGATGGACTTTAAAAGTTTGGTCAGTTTGAAACCATAATGGCCTTCATAGTGACATGGTGGGAGAAATCCTACAAGGGTAATGGATCAACAAGAAACCCAGAATTATAGTTCGGCCTATAATTCTGTAAAGAGTAAAGAAAGCGAAAAATCCAGGCCAATCACTCAAGATAAGGCCCAGTCAATGCCACGAAAATGAAAGAGGAGCAGGAGCAAATGTCTGGATCTTTCTGAGGCCTTTTTAAATTAAAGGAACAGTCATTCATTCAGACTTTGCATTTATAAACCTAGCCCGGAGCTGGGTCCCCCAGAAGCCTGTTTTATGGGGTTAAAACTCACTGCCTAGAGGGAAAAGTACCAAGTGCAGCAAGTAAAAATGCCTGTTGAGAGTGGAACTGGGACAGGCAGCTGCTAAGCAGGCCCCAATGATCCCTTCCTCCTGGATCTCATGGCCTTGTGTAATTTACCTTTCCTTGAGTGCTGGTGGGACAGGGATAAAATATGGCAAAAGTGATGGGATGTTACTTCCAATGTTAGGTTACAAAAAGACTCTGGTTTCCATCTTTCTTCCCTCTCTCACTGGTTCCCTAGCTCTGAGGGAAGCCAGCTGATATGCTGCGAGCTTTCCTGTGGAAAAGTCCATGTAGCAAGAAACTGGGGGAGACCCTCAGTGCAATGGCCAGTGAAGAAATGAATCCTGCCAACAACTGCATGAGCCAGCTTGGGACCAGATCCTCCCCCTGTTGAACTTTCAGATGAGGCTGCAGCCCCAGCTGTCACTTTGACTGCAACCTTGAGAGAGACCTTGAGGGAGAGGTATTCACATAAACTGTTCCCAGATTCCTAACTCCAGAAACTGAGAAAAAATAAATGTTTGTTATGTTAAGTGACCAAGTTTTGGGGTCATTTGTTATATAGCAATATATTTCTAATACAGAAACTTTGCCAAAAGCAAAGGCCCCATTATCTGAGGCTCACTCATTTATTCATTCTCTTAGTACCTATTTATTGAGCATTACTAAGATAAAGTCATATTAGGGACAAGAAGAGCTCCTTGTCTTCAAGGAGCTACGTTCTAGACAAGTCTACAAATATCTAAGAAAGGCAGTAATATTGAAGGTCCAGTCCAGGAAGGCATTCCCAAAGAAATGAATTCCCAAAGAGGTTCTTGACCAGACCTTGCTGGATAGACAGTACTCAACTGGCAGGCAGAGATGGCGATAGGAAAAGCCAGAGAGTGAAGTGGATGGTGGCAGGTAGGAAGCAGGTCTAGACCTCTGAGAGTGTACAAGCTAGTGGAAAAGGCATGAGGAAAAGCAACAGGGGAAAAAGAACAAGGTTCACTCAGAGTTTCCTTTCTGGCCAGTCACCACCAGCATCAGGGACTCTGGAGAAAGAGCCCATCCTCTGCCTGGTCCTAATACTGTATACACAATTTGTTGATCTTGTCAAAGATGGGGGCAGGGAGTGGAATTTCTTCCCTTCAGTTTGTACCATCTCTGAGGTCATTGCTATACTGTTCCATTGTTCCTGAGCTTGAATGAACCATTCATCACTGCAAACGACTAGGGGAAAACAAAATGCACAAAAGGCATTTTCAGATACAGCAGCCTGAGAATTTATGTCTCATCACTTGGAGGTTAGAAACATAGCTAAAATGATGCATATGTCTCATGAAATGTGGAAGAGAGAAATTTCAGAGTCACAAGTTCAGACCACTAATAAAGATGATTTAATGATGA
Source organism: Stenella coeruleoalba (assembly GCF_951394435.1). NCBI lineage: Eukaryota > Metazoa > Chordata > Mammalia > Artiodactyla > Delphinidae > Stenella > Stenella coeruleoalba. Next base: position 35,546,146 of record NC_137148.1, read on the forward strand.
TTGTTGTAGGAGTTTGAATTCCTATTGTATGACAATTGCACATCTGTATTATCATCATTAGACCTTTCTTTGGTTCTTTTTGGAGTCTTTGGGAAAGTCTTATAAGGTTTACTCTAAAAATATTATTTCACAAATGAAGTATTTGAGTAAAAGACACAGGATACCCTCAAACTTCGGCTAATGTTGTTTTCATCACTGGTGTTAATTTAATTTCTTGAGTTATTTAGGTCAAACATTTCTATCATGGAAGTTGTTACAAGTGGAACTGTGTAACCCCAAAATTCATATGTTGAAGTCCTAACCTCCAGTACCACAGAATGTGGCTGTGTTGGAAGACAGGGCCTTTAAAGGGATAGTTAAAGTAAAATGAGGTGATGTGGGTGACGGGTACTAATTCAGTATGACTGGTGTCCTTATAAGAAGAGGAGATTATGACACACGCACACAGGGGAAAGACCACGTGAAGACACAGGAAGAAGACTGCCATCTGTTAGCCAAAGACAATGACCCTCAGAAGAAACCAACCCTGCCAATACGCTGATCTCAGACTTCCAGCTTCCAGAACTGCGGGAAAATAAATTTCTATTGTTTAAGGCACCCAGCCTGTGTGGTACGTTGTTATGGAAGCCCTAGCAAACTAATAACTAGAAGTCTTTATAGTTTCATGAAAGGAATAAAGAGAATTCTCCCAAAAATTTTTAATCATCCTTTCACAGTAAATATATTTAACTCATCTATAAACTATTCGGTATTTGGTATAAGTTATTCATTTAAAAAAAAACTTTCTGTTAAGAAAAGATGTTCATTGGAGATAAATTAGAAAATATACATAAGCAAAATGAAGAAAATAAAAATCATTCCTCCTTTATCAATCAATATTATGATTTATCACCAATGATTTATCCTTGCAGATATATATAGTAATGGTTCAAAATATTCTGATGGAGCATGGACTTTTCCCACAGGACTTTGGTCAAGTTTGGGCAAGCTGGAACCTTCATGAGCTTCCATTTTCTCATCTATAAAACAGGGATAATAAGAACTGCCTTCCTGGGTTTTTGTCAGTTGTACAATATATAATAAAGTACAGTATATAAGCACTTAACAAAGTGCCTGGCACATAGTAAACAAACAATAAATGGTCTGTATATTTTATATAGCCTGCATTTTACTATAACAAGTCATTCTGCACATGCTATTTTTACAGTCTGCTTTTTTTTTTCATGCTTGGTATAGTTTCATTACTAGCTGTTTATGAAATTCTGTTTCTGGGTATTTAAGCACCCCACATATAAGAATATTGTTTTCGGGCTTCCCTGGTGGCGCAGTGGTTGCGAGTCCGCCTGCCGATGCAGGGGACACGGGTTCGTGCCCCGGTCCGGGAGGATCCCACATGCCGTGGAGCGGCTGGGCCCGTGAGCCATGGCCGCTGAGCCTGCGCGTCCAGAGCCTGTGCTCCGCAATGGGAGAGGCCACAGCAGTGCGAGGCCCGCGTACCGCAAAAAAAAAAAAAAAATATATATATATATATATATATTGTTTTCTGGTTTCATGGTGTTTTCATTTGAATACCTTTCTTCAGGCCTCTTGGTGTAGAATTCATGCCGCTTTAAGACTCTTGGTCTTTTAGCAGCCTCCTTGTGTTAGGAAGACTTCCAAAAGCACTGTTGGGGATTGAGAACTCGTTCAAGTTTGAGACGGTGCCAGTGGCAAAGAGAAAACAGAACTGTTCCTGCTGACTCTGCACTGCAGCTGCCAGATGCCTTGGTTAGCTTGCAGAAAGGGAAACAAAATGGAATGGCGAAACGAAATGCTTTGGAGACGACATGGTGGTGGCAGAACAGGGGTTTCCTCCGCTGGTGCTCTTAGCAGTGGTTCTAAGGGTCAGGATGCCCCAGGCCCACATGTCTTGAGTCAGAGCCAGGCCACCCCATGATGCGGTCAGCCTATAGCCTACAGGAGGGGACTCCAGCCGGACTGCCAAGGGTACCGGAAGTCACCACCTCAGTGCCCCTGTACCACCACTACCCCCAAAAGCGACCTCCTCCACCTGAAGCTTTGCTCACTGAGGTTCTTAAAGTGCAAAAACTCAGGACGGTATTTAAACCCAAAGTTCTTAGAATGAATGAGTTTCAAGCCCCTTCCTAAAGCAGGGGAAAGGTAAACAGCTTGAGAGAATACACAGCATGTGTGGGTAAGAAAGATATCAATTCCAAAGCGGAGGCTGGAGGCTGAAGTTAAGTCCTGTTTATCTCCAACTGTGCAAGGGTCATCGGAAGCCGTGCAGGGGGATGGGACGGCGCCATAGGTACTCAAGGTCTCTTACAAATACTCTATAGCTATCACGAAGAAAACACTCCATCCTAACCTGGCATCAGGATATTTCCTAAGGACATGCAGTCCAAGGCTGCTTCCATATAGAAAAGAACTGCTTTTATCCATAAAGTGGCACTTTATGGAAGAGCCTTGGGCTCTACGGAAAACAGGGAGGGAGGGCGGTGAGCTCCCACCTGTTAGCAGCAGTTCTTTCTTCCAGTAGTTCCATTATCACCTCAGGTCAACTCAACAAATATTTGCCAGGCGTCCAGCGTGAGCAGGACATTGCATTAAGGCGGATGTACCGAATGAAGGCTGCTCCAGGGAGCTGGAGCTTGTTCGTGCAGCAGCTTTGGCGCTGGAGGCTGTGAGGAACCCACCCCGCCGTACTCCAAGGTCAGCTGCTGGGCTCCCTGCACAGGAACGGAAGGGTCACTATAATACCACCCACTGGGGCTTTCCTGACCACCAGCTTTTCTAAAGACAAAGTGAGAATCTCTCTAATCAAGAAAAACAATTTAACACGGATCTTGGAATCACCCTGAGAAACACATGTGACTGTTTATTTCATAAGAGAGCGATTTTGTGGCAGTCCATATTCAGGACTGTGTGTCAATGGCAATACATTGCTGCAGCTGGCTATGTACATTTTAATCTTTTTTTCTGCTGGTTTTTCTGCCAGAGTTTGGAAGCACAGAAGGTCACCAACATAAACTTTATGCTATAAAGATGCCTCAGCAGAACCCCTAAAATGACACAATTCCCAATTACAGCTAAGCAATTCCACCCATTTTGGGGGGATGCCTGAAGACACGGGGTCTTCATTTCTTCATGTGAAAAATGAGCACTGTGCTGGCCAATACCTCCCAGGCCTACAGTCACCTTCCAAAGGAAACCGCCACTTGGAGCCCTGTGGAGGCAAACTGCTCCAGGCCAGCAGTCCCAGCTCTGGCTGCACAGCAGAATCACTGGAGAGCTTTTAAAACATGCCACTATCCAGGCTCACCCCACAGATTCTAATTGCAGGGTTCCGATTAATCCTGGATGGGGTCTAATTTCTAAGTCATCACAGAAGATTCTGTTTTGCAGCCTGGGTTGAGAACCACTGCTTCAGACCATTCCATAAGCTGGAGAGATCAAGCACGACTCCACCCCCCCTCCCCCATATGCAATTAATTAATGGGACCAATGTCGAACTCTTAACCCAAGGACAGCCAAGACCTAAGTTGGCCTGGGTCCTCTGAGGTGGCCTGTGTTGGGATCTCCAAGGCAATCCCCATATTCAGAGATGTGCTACAGGGACTCATCACATAGTTGGACTCATGGTTAAGATTTATTACAGTGATGGAGTAAGGATACACAGCCAGATCCTAATGGAAAAAGACAGGCAGAATCTAGAGAAATCCATGCACAGGCTTCCTATGCTCTCTTTCTATGAAGGGACAAACTTGAACACATTACTTTCTCCAGCAATGAAGAAATGTAGTAATATGTGTGCAATGTTTCTTCCAGGAAAGCCCAGTAGAGACAGAGCATTCAACATGTTTACTGGGGACTGGTCACATCTGCACTCTCTGCCTAGCATGCATCAAAATTCCAGACTCCCAGAAGGAAAGCAGGTGCTCAGCATAAATATCCTCGTTTGCACACAGTCTAGGCACAGAGAACCACCCTTCTCAGTTTTGAGAACGGCAGAAACACCCACATACCAGCCAAAGGCCAATCTTGCAAGCAGGCCTTTCCAAAGAGAGCAGTCTCAGGCCTGCTGTGTTAACTCTTTTCTGCACACGGCCCAAAACAGAGATGCTGATTATCAGTTAGATGGGTAGATTCTGTCTCAGGAATTTGCCTTGGGAAATAAGAACAGCCTGAGGAAGTTGTTTTGAGAGGAGAAGCGACCACACACAAAGAGAAGCAAAGATAAGAACATGACCCAGTCACACGATGGGGATGCTCCAGTGAAGGGCACAAACTCCAGTGCTGAGGATTCAGCAAGGCAGCTCAGTTATCAGATCTCTGTCGGCTCTTCTGCCTCCCAAATCCTGTTGTTCTTCTTTCCCTGAAACCTGTCACCCCAGCCGTTCCTGGGTTTCCATGAATATTCTGTGGAGCCACTTTAGAAGTCTGTCCTCCCTATATGTAGCTTATCCTCGCTCCAAACCTCCATCGCTCAGCCAGAGTACGTCTCAATATCTTTTAACGAAAAGAGCTCACAAGCTCGCTCATCACACGATCCTGACCCAGGACCCTCAGAGGTAGGCAGAGAAAGAGCAACCAACCACAACCTCAAAAAAAGGAAAAAAGGCGTGTGAGTCGTCAGCCAGACTAGGCTTCACAAAGCCACAGTTATTCTTAGCCACACACTGCCCTCCACATCAAGTGGACTTTTGGCTGAATTGGGTGATACCTTTGCAGAAATGATTACAAAGTTTTGGTGATGGAGACCATGAAGATGTGGTCTTTGTGGTCCCGGAATACAAAACAACTAATGGAGAATTAGTTGGAAAAGTTCCCAGCTCTATGAAACTCATCCAGTTATAACTTGGTCTCACTCATTTAATGTTTAGCTGGACGTATCTATGGACTTCAAAATCATTTTAAACAGTGAAATAACCACATAAATATTCCGTTCAGATGCTGTGAAATTCAAACTTTTAGGTTGAAGGATTAAGACCCTCCTCTATCAAAAGAGCACGAGTTTATTCCTCTCCATTCTACAACCCATCTTTCCAGTGCTAACACTATCACCATTACATGTTCTTCCTATCACAATGGCTGTTGATTCAAATAAATCAGAGAATGTTAGAACTGGAAGAGACATTACCAATCACCTGAAATTCAAGCCTCTGGTTTCAGAGATGAGAAGCTATAGGCCCAGCAAGATTTATAGGCTTATCCAAGGTCTCACAGCTGGCTTGAACCAGAGCAGAACTAGAACTCTTAATCTCCTGACTCCCAGGCTAATTTATTGCCACTCTGGGCTCTTCGTGTTGGTCTTTTCCTGTGCGAGAGAATTCAGGCTCCAAAACTGTGGATAACTTCTGACTATTTTTGCAGCTGCTATCTTTCCAAAGTCTATTATCATTCCCAGAAAATATTAACATTCACAAGGCTGTGGATTTGTGATTGTGCAATAAGTAAATAATACATCGTTCTCAAATGTGCTAATCTTTGCAAACCAAGATCACGTGTTTGTAAATACCAGGAAGCTACACTCAAAATATGTACTTCTGAGTTTCTAAGAACAAGTCAGCACGATGTGCTTTTTGCTACAGTTACACTTAAAAGAGAATTTAACCTTCACTCACTCATTTACTTTTAAAACTACGTCACATGACAGTATTCAATTCAAAAAAGGTAAATGTTACCTGTATAACAACTTTACTCAGACGTTAGGCATCAGTTAATCGATCAGTGATCAATGAAGAATAACTTAGTTAACCATTATTAGAATCCCAGCTGTTCCAGGGTTGGGTGTGGTGAAGGGAGACAAAGCAACACAAAGTAAGATACTCTCAGAGCATTTAATGTGCAGAAGACAAAATGCAGAAAGATATTAAAAATGTGCAGAAAAATATTAAAAACAATAAGCACTAGATCATACAGTATATCTTACAATAATACCCCAAGAACTCAAGGACGAGAGAGAATAGCAGAGACAGGATGGGTCCAATTAATAGTTTTCTGACTGGGCATTTGTGATTGGACGTGGTTAAAATAGAGAGCATTTTTGCTCCGAGGCAGAGTAGAAAAGCAGGACAACTTTGATGTCAATCTGATTTTTATTTCTAATTTTTTCATCCACATAATGAGTATTTATTGAGCACATTTTTATGTGCCTAACACTTTGCTGGCCATTGCAAAGGATCCAACTATGGGAGCATTGCTTAAATTCTCAAGGCCTCAGATTCCTTACCACTGAAATATGAAAAGTGTATCAGATAATATTAGGTTCCTTCTAGTTCTTACTTTCTATGAGTCTAACATCTCCAAGATGAAGAAGGAATTCCTGATAAGCTCTTATAATATTAGGTCCCTTCCAGTTCTTACTTTCTGTGAGTCTAACCTCTCCAAGATGAAGAAGGAATTCCTGATAAGCTCTTACAATCTGTTTGAAACAACAAAATTTGTGTGCATGGAAACAGGAATACACAATACCCGATTTTCAGGGGTTCTAAAGTTTTTTGCCCTCCTAACACACAGGAGATTTATAACACATTTCTTTCAGTGGCTCAGTCAGTACACTTGGAGAACATGCCCCACAGAGGGGAGAATCAAAATGGCAGTGGAAAACTAAATAGGTTTGAAAAGTTCTCCCAGGTGATCCAGACATGAGCCCCTCTTCTCAGAGGGGCTCTGCCACCTCTTTGCTCAAGTAAGAATCATTGGATTAAATGTTCAAACGAATGGAATAGTTCTGATGAAATGTGCTGAAATGGTAAAGAATAAAAACTTTCTTCTTTCATTCAAGATAAATTCAAATACCTACTGTGTTCCAGTCATTGTGCTAGGTATTACAAATTAACAATAAAGAAGCAAACCAGAGACCCAGCCCTTCAAGGACTTAGAGCATGGTAGCCTAGGTCAACTACAGGACACTACAGGCTACAAATATCAGAAAACCTGACAGGCTTAAACACTAAGGACTGTGATTGGATGATGTAGCTGGAATCCTAAAAGTAGGGCAGGCATCACAGTTGGCTTCATCTAGTGATTCCAATTAGTTGGTTTCAAGGAACCTTGGCTTCAAGTCCCAGCTCCTCACTTACTAGCAACATGACTCCGGCGAGTTGTTCAGTTTCTCTAAATCTCAAGTTCAACATCTGTAGAACAGGAATAATAATTGTTCCTGCCTCAAAGTATTGCTATGAGGATTAAATGGGACAATGGTAATGAAGCACTTAGCCTGATGCCCAGAAAAAAGCAAAGTCTCAAAACAGTTATTATCTCTATCATCATAATTAAAGTGGCTGACTATGTGCAAAAGTGAGACTTAAAAAAAAATACAGAATTTTACAACCCACAGCTAAGCTTGTGAAAAAAGACAAAAAGTTGGTTGAAAAGTGATTTGGGGGCTTCCCTGGTGGTGCAGTGGTTGAGAGTCTGCCTGCCAATGCAGGGGAAGTGGGTTCGTGCCCCGGTCCGGGAAGATCCCACATGTTGCAGAGTGGCTGGGCCCGTGAGCCACAGCCGCTGAGCCTGCAAGTCCAGAGCCTGTGTTCCGCAACGGGAGAGGCCACAACAGTGAGAAGCCCGCGTACCGCAAAAAAAAAAAAAAAAAAAAAAAAGTGATTTGGGAAGGATAATTTGCAGAATGTAGCAGAAGTCCTTTCGGAGAAAGGAAGATAAAAGGGTGGTAACTGGAGGGAGATCTCAGGATGGAGACAGAACTCGTTATTTTGGAAGTAAAGAAACCTGGGTATTTTTATAGTCTGTGAGGTGGGATCTAGTAGAGGTGAAGAAGCTGAAAATACTAGAGAAAAAGAGAATATTGCAAATTGCAGAGGAGATGGACACCAAACACAGGTGTAGGGATTTGCCTTGAGCAGGTGATATGATGAGAATTTTTAAATTATTCCATTTTATTAAACGCTTACTATGCCAGGCACCAGCCTAAGTACTACGCATGTTATCTTATGTTAGCCTCACAACAACGTTAAGAAGTACATACTTTTTATCTCCATTGAGCACCTCTGTTCAAATCTAAAACTGAGGTTTGGAAATTGTTAAATAACACCTAGGGCTTCCCTGGTGGCACAGTGGTTGAGAGTCCGCCTGCCGATGCAGGGGACGCGGGTTCGTGCCCCGGTCGGGGAAGATCCCACATGCCGCGGAGCGGCTGGGCCCGTGAGCCATGGCCGCTGAGCCTGTGCGTCCAGAGCCTGTGCTCTGCAGCAGGGGAGGCCACAACAGTGAGAGGCCCGCGTACAGCAAAAAACAAAATAATGAAATTTTTAAAAATTAAAAAAAAATAACACCTAGTAAAAATGGAACACAGATATGAACTTGACTTTCACACCAAAACCTGTGTCTTGATACCTAAGTTAAATTGAGGTAACGAAATGAGAAGAGGTGCATATATTACATATACTAAAACATCTGTAGCTTGGGGATAGCAATTAGTGGGAGTCTGTACTGGATAGAATCCGTATTCTCCAGGAAGTATACAAAATTAACTACTGAGATAGAGGAGTTCAGACAATGTCTAGAAGTCACAAAAGAAGGAAAAGAATTACTGGGGAGAGGCAACAGTCACATAAGAATTTTCCAGAATCAATGAAAGACTTAAATGTTCAGATTTAAGAATCACAATGAATACTAAGCTAAACAAGTAAAAATTAAGCCACACTTAGATTCACCCGGGTAAGACTGCAGAACACCATTGAAAATAAGAAAATTTTAGTATTCAGAACAAAAAAAACCAGATTACCTACAAAGTAACAATTAGACTAAAGCAGACTTCTCAACAGGAAAAAACAAAGACCACAAAATAATAGAAAGTGCTGAGGAAAAATATCTGCTAGTATCATTCAAGAGGAGAGATAAAGTTTGAGCGTGTATGTTTTCAAACAGTCCCTGAAAGAACTACTAAAGAACGTACTTTAGAAAGAGGAAATTGAACAGAAAAGGAATGAGTGGAGAGCAAAAACCGGTATGGATCAAAGAACTTGGTAAATATTGATACTTTGGTAAATATTCATTCACTGTTTGAAATAACAACAATAATAATGACAACTGAAGAGAGGAATTTAAATGAAGTAAAACTAAGATACTTAAAAAATAGAAGAAGGGGAAGGTGATTTAAATTAAAGAATTCTAAAGTCATTATTTTGTTCAGAAATAGTGTAGGCATATCAATTTTTGACTTTTTAGAGTATGTTTCTTTTTGTAACAGTAACCGCTATCAAATTACAATCTCTACTTTTTTTTTTTTTTTTTTTTTTGCGGTACACGGGCCTCACTGTTGTGGCCTCTCCCGTTGCGGAGCACAGGCTCCGGACGCGCAGGCTCAGCGGCCATGGCTCACGGGCCTAGCCGCTCCACGGCATGTGGGATCTTCCCGGACCGGGGCACGAACCCGTGTCCCCTGCATCGGCAGGCGGACTCTCAACCACTGCGCCACCAGGGAAGCCCACAATCTCTACTTTTAAAGGCAGAGAACTTCAAAATCATGGTTTTAGAGTGAACATAGGAATGGGTGTGACTAACTGTAGGTGTAATTAATTTCTATAGAGAAAAGGATCTAAAGGAAATAGGACCAAATGTTAGTATTTGTTAGTATCTATTATTTTCTGTATTTTTGAAATATTTTGCAATTAATTTTTTTTTAAAAACAGAAGAAGCTTCTGGTGCTTTTAACTGACAGGTTTTGCTTGATCACATATCAAGCCACAATCGCTGAACCTTCACTAAACAAAGAAGAAGCTGAACCAGCGAAGCTCATATTTGTCTAGCTAGGGCCTCACCACCTGCAGAAGCAGAAGTACATGATATGTTCCTTTCTGTTTCTGTAAGCAATGTGTCCCTGTGAGGCATCTGGACTTTGAGCACGTGAGTCAGGCTCATAGTTACAGCCTGTCTCACCAGGTCACAGTGACCTTTGTGATTATCACTTAGATGCTTCTGGAAGGATCATCTTAGTAGTCTTTCAAAGTCCTTTCCAAGTCTCTGTCAGTCTATGTTTATCATTTCATGGTCTAATTGGGCAGTTTTCATAAACTGATACAAAGTGTCTTCTGCATGAGCACAGTCAACCTTTACAGCTGTTGTAAAGAGAGTATCACTCTAACTCTGCCTGGCTAGAGTTGGTTGGTTGGTTTTTTAATGGGATATGAGTCCTTTAATAGCAGTCTAATCCCTTCAATTTACAAGAAAGTGAGGGCTAGAGAAATCAGTCTTCTTGTCCAATATCTTACAACTAATAAATGAGAAAGCTGAAAATCAAATTTTGGACCCATCACTATCATCATTCTCTAAGATAATGCCTACATTCCTAAGCTGTTACAGGAAGAAGTATGTTATCTGTGAAGATCCTGAAAGTATCGATCACAATGACATCATGATTTATAGCCACCTGATTTAACCCCAGTAGAACAGCAAAGTGCAGTGCCTCTGGCATTCGAGGCCACACCCCCGGGCTATTCATGTCTAGCCTGTGCCTATCCAATGCAGCCAGGCTTCTGGGATCTTCAGAGGTAAGTCCTCCTGCATGACCCCAAGTTGTGAATCCAAGTTGTGAAGAGTTTGAGGAAGACACATTTGCTGACAACACAACCTTAACAACAGCCATAATGTTGCTAACATGGTTAGACACACCTCACTGGAATGATCAAAACTGCCCAGGTCACCTGCTGTTGGGTTAAAGAACCACTACCCTGGAGAGGACTCTGAGAAGTCACAAAGGACACCGAGATCTAACCACAGCACTTTTCAAACTTTCACGTGCACATGAATCATGCAGGTATCTTATGAAAATACAGATTCTGATTGAGTGGGCTGGGGTAGGGCCTGATATTCTACATTTCTAGCAGACTTCCAGGTGGTACCCATACTGCTGGTCCCACGGGTACCCTTCAAGTAGCCAGGCTTTTCCCGGTGCACAAAATTCTCACAGGGTCTGTGATGAGACTGTGCTTCTCTAAGGCAGGACTTTGGCGGCCAGGGAGGGTTGGAAGCAGGTGGACTGTGTGAGCAGTATGCACAGAACTAGTCACGTGCCGCCAGAGTTACGGGGGTGAACACATGACCGTGAATGATTAATGAACCTGAAGGAGGAGCCTTCTGGGAGAGAAAGGTTTCTGGGAGAGAAAGGTTTCTGAAGGCTTCTGGGAGAGAAAGGTTTCCTTTCTTTGAGAGAGGTTTTGAAAGTGGCTCTTGATGGTTCATTCACCTTCCAGCCAAGATGGAGTAGCCAGCAGCAGTACCCTCCTGCCGGAAACTACTAAAACACAGGGTAAAAATACATAAAACAATGATTTTCGGACATTGGACACCAGGTCGTGCAGGACAGTAATCCCTGGGAAAGGGGAAAAACTGAAAAAAATAAAACAGAGTGTCAGTGACCTGTGCAACAACTTCAAGCAACATAATTTTATGTTATTGGGTTAACTGGGGTGGAGTGGTGATAGAAGACAATATTGGAATAGATAACGGTTGAAATTTTTCCAAATTTGATTTAAAAAAAAAGAAACTCAAGATTTAAGAATCTCAATGAGCCCCAAGCACAAGATAAAAGAAGAAAAGAAAGGAAAGAAAGAAAGGGAGAAAGACCAGATCATTATAGTAAAGATAATTTGTCAGTGGTGGAAATCTATAAAATATTTTCCCTTAAAAAGAAGTCTGTATGTTAACCAGTTTTGAAGAACCTGTTTTAAATGAATTGCTGTTCTCCTTTAAGTCAGTACTGCAATGATGATAGTTTGATTTCTGTTTCTGCAGAACTCAAAACTAGCTTGGATATGTGAACAGATCTCATTGTTCTGCTAATGTATTATGCATCTTGGTCACATGTTCAGGCCAGACCAGGCTCAAAAGGCAGCCACAAATTCTGCGCCCATGAAATTATCTGTTTCACCACAGCTACGAATCCTATACTCCTTTCATGTGTGTACTTAGGGGCTCGATTTCCATCCCATTCTTCATTTAGATATACTGAAGGCCGACATGGTCTATACGACCTCCTGCAAACTATTGTGAGTGAAAATATGATGATGATTTTTTCTTACTTAATTGTTCCAAGTTTCACATACCCTTCATGTCTGCCATGTCCTCTCAAGCACTGCTTGCTCCCCCTCTCACAGTTTCACAATACACACCACTTACTGTCCAAGAGCACAAGGAGTGTCCAAGAATCCAATGATGAAAGAGGGAGAGAGGGAACTGGACGCTGTCATCAGCCGCCTAGCACCATTGTCACTCTTGGCCCTGCTCTAGCTAACGATTGCTTGTCCCTGCTCTGGGTTATAGTTCCAAGGTTTCAGCTCTTCCACCCTTTGATGCTTAGCCACTTTTTCTGCAAAGGCTTGAAATCATGCCAGAGTGAATGTGTCATCTAGGAGGGGTTCCTGCCTTCAACACACTCTGCCCTGAAACCAGTCTTTACCCAAAATCCTTAGACCCCTGCACTGAGTCTTGAATCCCTTGTCCTCCTGGTAAGGTCTGCTTTAGGGTCCATGCTGTCCTTCCCTGTCAGCAGACTCCAGTTCAGCCTAAAGGTTTCTCTAATCTACCTTTAGCAGGTCCAGGGCATTCCCATTTCTTCCTCATAGGAAGGCCTGATCTCTTTATGTAATTGGTCTCCCCTTCTCCGGAACTCTGCCTACCAAGCGAAGGGCTTGGATAAGGGCTTGTATCATCAGATACAAAACGTTCTGTCCCCTTTCTCAGGATATCAGCTCATTCGAGTCTCATCTTTGATAACTGAGAGAAGGCTACTCATCCTTCTCTTAAGGAGGACTTCATGCATAAAAGTGAAACAAATGTCAATGCTTAGGTGATTTTTTTATCTCTTTCTATAAATATGGAAATTGCTCACACGATATTTTAGAATTCTGCTTCAGCCCCTCACCCCATTATTCAGAATCTCCACCATACTAAGAAAGCAGAAAGAATTCCAAAGGACATATATCTATAGGTGGAAAAGAATCGCACTGCTTTTGTTTGCTTATTTTAATACCAATGATCATTTTTAGACATCAAGACCTTCTAACAGATTCTAATTCCAAGGAATCCCAAGCTCCCTATAAGTCCTCCCGGCTCCTATCTTGCCTATCTTAACATAAATGAGTCCTTTCCTACCGACTTGGGTGCACAAGAATTTCCTGTCCTCCCTGCTCCCAGGCCAGGGCCTCTCTACCAGGGAGTTGTCTCCACTTGTGCCACAAAGGGTAAGCTCAGATGCTTGTAGTTTGGAACTCTTCCCTTGCCCTTCCTGGGTGTGATTGAGGAACAAAAACTAGGAAGGAGACATCCCAGAGAGTGGATGTTTCTCACTTAGATCTAAAAAATCTCTATCCCAATCAACAAGCCCTTCACAAACGACCAATCAGAAAAACTGTTAGTACCTCTAGCATCTAGCCATTGCCTAGGACGTAGTAGGCACCTGTTCAATACTGAATAAATAAATGAACAAATCTGTGCCTTTTCATGTGTCTCTGACTGCAGCAAATATCATGAATTTCAATCACTTAATATAGTATACTTCTATATTCGCACTTTAACAGGAACCTCCCAAAATCTTAAGGCAAAAGAAATTATTATTGCTCCAAAACACCATGGTTACTCTAATAATAGGATTCCAATATTGGCTATTTTTGCTGTCTGAGGATCATTAACACTAGCTTCTACAACAACCAACCCTAAAACTTCATCAAGCCACAGCTGTTTTATTTCTAGTCCACTCACATTCTGATGTTCATTGGGTGGCTCTCCCAGGTGGATTTCTTCTAAGCTTTAACTCAGGGATCCAGGCTCCTTCCATCTGTGGCTCTGCCTCCTGGAAAGGAAAAAGAAGAGTAGAAGATCTAGGAAACGTGAGTGGCTGTATCACTTCTACTAATATTCTATTGTCCAGAACTAGTCTTGTGGTCCCAGCTAGATGCAAGAGCATCTGGTGGGAAATGTGATTTTCTTGTTTGCTCAGGAATTGAATGTATACAGTTTGGTGAACACATTGCACTATCTTTGCCATAGGGGCTAAAGGAGAATTTCATGTTGGGGGGCCAGGACCTCACTAACATTGTAACCTTTACCCTATTTCTCCTATGCCTTTCTCTTCGGTGCAGTTTCATCATGCATATCCCCTCAGTCAGTCACTTAGAATATAAAAGCTTTCACTATGATCTGAAAAATTAAACACATTATACAAGTAGGGTTGTTCCATGTAAACAGTTTGGTTTCAAAGTCCATGAGTATGTTGCTTATGAGACAAAAATTGTCCGGAGAGTCAGCAAATATTTGCTATTGATGATGAAAGTGACAGCAATGATTTTCTCTGCCTGATCTCTGGCCTTAACCCTTTCCATCTCAAAACTCTCCCTACAAAGTCCTGCAACTCTTCCCAGTTTCACTCTGTTCAGTTCCCAGTTCTCCTGGGGGAAGTAAAGTCATTTCTACAGCCTCAGGTCAAGCCAAAATGAAGTCTTCTCAAGTCACGATTTTTGGTGCTAATCCTAACCTTCTATAGCTATTCCCTCACTGTCTACTGCTATTCATTATATGTACTTCTCTCTGCATCTAGGTAACTTCTTTCTTACCTATCATCCTCTACAGATCTGTGGGCCTAAGTACCACCTCTGTGTGGCACGATCAACAGCATACATTGAAACAAGGGTCCCTTATCACTACATCCTCAGTGCTTACTATGGTCTCCTAATCAGCTGTTGTCACTGACCACCTCACCAGCTTCCAGAAAGGAGAGGATTCTGTTGACAAATTCTTCTTCTCCACTTCCCAGTTAGCTGTTTGTACCCAGGATCGCCTCACCCTCAAGCCAGTGATCAAAGGGCCTCGGGGAAATCAAAAGGGCTTCGCAGCAGAAGGAGCCCTGATTTCTATCGGCATTGGCTGAGAACCTACTGTTTCCTACACAGTTCTAAGAGCTTTCAATGCATTGTCTCAAGGAATCCTCAGAACGCCTAAAGACTATTATGACTTCCCTTTCACAGGAAGTTCCGTAACTTGCCCAAGGCTCACACTAATGGCGGAGCAGCATCCAGGCATCGTGGACCATGAAGCAGCATCATGGTGTGGATGTGTGTGGAGAGAAACAGGAAGGCGGGGAGGGGATTCCCTCCTCTGTGCTAACGGTGGGACTACATGTGAAGAAAATCTGGGCAGGAGGATGCTAGTGCCCTGCTTCTCCCCCTCCCCCTCCCCCAGCTGCTGCACCCAGAGCCAGGGCCTCCCAGCCGCCCTCCCTCTCTGGCAGGCCCAGCTGCAGTTTCAAATGGCTCATTTTTCAACTCTCAGTACCTAAATGGGTCAACTCCATTCAAAGGGGAAAAGAGAAGGAAGCTGTGTTTTGGCATTTAACCCCAAAAGCATTCTTCCAGCCAGTTTTTCCATTAATAAAACCAGCCCTTTAAACCTCCAGTTTTCAGAAAACTTGTACCATTTACACAGTCACGGAAAGACAATCAGGAAGCCTCATACTCTCAGCACGCCGCCTTTGACTGCTTGATAAGGAACCGCAGAAGACAAACTGCAGATGGGTTCACTGAACTCTTTCCTCGGAAACACAGAGCACCTCGTTCCTGTCACGTCCCTGGTGACAAGGAGGAACCACAGCTCTCCTCACACGGAGCAGCCGGGACGGAAGCTGAGCAGAGGCTTCATCTGCCCCGAGAACCCACGCTGTCACCCTTCATGCTCCTGGCCGTGCTGGCTCAGCTGCTGAACTGCGTGTACACTGTTGCCTCCTCCTGGGGCTCCTTTCCCCTCCCCACTCCCAGCCGGATCACTTTTCTCTTGTGCACATTTAAAAAGCACAGTCAGGTGAACAGAAACACAGCAGCTTCTGAGAACAAAGTCAGACTAGAACAGTCTATGTTCCAAACTGAACTTTCTGATCTTTTTGTCTTACTTGCTGTTCAGAAAGGAACTTGCAAACGCCTTCCCTGTCCAGTTTTGCTTTGCAAAGGGAGCCAACAAAGTTCATTGAAACCTCCCCACCTTCCCAGGGTCTCAGGCACGGAGGGACGTTGCCAAAATAGGTGTGAGCTCCCTTTTCCTTAAAGAGCTGACTCTTAGAGAAGGTCAGTTAACCACCTTCCTATCGCAACGAAATGACTTAGTTTCAAATTCTTACAAAAATCACATCAGAATCATGGACTCTCGGAGTCTTTTTTGGATGCTTTGGCCACAAGTTTGCTGGCATTTAAAAAAAATCAACAAATCTTTTCTGATGAAGAACAATTCTTTTCATCCCTCTATTTGAGAATTTATTTCAATTTTTCCTAACAATCCCAGTGGAGTTTTTTTTTTTAACTTTTTATCTTCTATTGGAGTATATCCGATTAACAATGTTGTGATAGTTTCAGGTGCACAGCAAAGTGACTCAGCCATGCATATCCATGTATCCATTCTCCCCCAGACTCCCCTCCCATCCAGGCTACCACATAACATTGAGCAGAGTTCCTTGTGCTGTACAGTAGGTCCTTGTTGGTTATCCTTTTTAAATATAGCAATTGAAACCAGTGGAGTTTCAATTTGAGAATGAGCAACAATATTTAGGATGAAACTTCTTGTCCACTCTTGCCGGGCAGGTGCTCCCACAGGGGGTCAGGGAACTGGCAGATCCCCTGGGCTTCTTGGCATCTGCCTTCTGACAGTCACTGCAGGACAGGGGCAACCAGTGCTTGGGTGGGGTGACAGGAGCCCTACCTCACCCACCTCCACATCTACTCCCATCACGATGGAGACGCACTGAGATGAGAAGGGAATCATCTAATGCAGGAGGGAATCCATACAACCACATAGTTTATCTTCGTTTTCAGTTGTTCAAAATCTCATACCACACCACACCACACACACACACACGGCCACCCCATGTGTGCCAAACCCACTGAGCTGCGGCTTAGGTTCCACAATTTAAGTAGCAGATGTCACGTACTACCTTGCTTCGTGGTTTATCACGTGTTGCACAGCTGCAGCTGCTCTGAGCCGACAGGACGTCATGAGCTGCTGTGGCACGTGGGTGGGGTGCAGTGGGGGGATGCCCCTCCTCCTTACTACTACGTTATCGAGGACACCTTTTAATGCTATTAGTACAACAGTTTTTAATGACCAGGAGGCCAGGTTGCTGAGTATCTAAGGATCACTGTCTGCATCTCCCTGAGAGGACCCTGTCAGGAAAAAAAAAAAAAAGACAAGAACGGTATCGCATATCAATAGCAGGTTTTTGGTTCGGAGGCTACTGTTGCGTAGAAGCCCTATTATGTGTAAGGATCCCCACTTCTAGACTCTTTTTGAGCTGTCATTTGATCTTCATCTAGACCGTGATTCTAAGCCGGCACTAGTCTTCATCATGCTCCCCTGGAGTTACTGACTTGCATTCTAGAACGGGGCTGCGGCTCGCCTGTTTCGTATCTGCAGCACCTTGCACACGCAGGGCACACCACAGGGCACTGTCACAGGTGTTCTCCGTTCGCCCCACCCTGCTCTGTGCCTGCATCAGGAGGGGTTCCTTGCCTCCAGCTTCTGGATGGATTCCACCCGTGGAGCGCATTGGCAGGAGACTGGACGGAGGGAGGATGCAGCGATAGAGCCCCTTCCGACCAGGCTTCAGTCTGGCAGCAGGTACATCCCTCTGCCGAAGCCACAGGGGCCACGGGCAGCCTTTCCTTTGGCGGCGGCTCTCACTAGCTCTCACTGATGATTACTCCCTGCCTTTGCCCTGCAGGCCCAGGGTAAAGGCTCCCTCTGCTCTCGTCTTAGCCAGCATAGGGGGTCTGGGTGGACCTACCCACACAGTATTCGCCAAATCGGGAGTCACTGTGTTCTCACACGCTAAGTGCATGTGAAGAAATTTCTAGAAGTAGTTCTCAAACAGTGCTCCCAAAGTTCACTGGAAACTGGGGCTGGAAGAAGTCCCTGCTCTTAATTCCTTTTTATTTATTGTACATAGTGGACTTCCAGGTATGGTTATAATTGCATCTAACTTTTAAATTTTTTTAAAAAAATATTGAAAACCACAGACGCATTATGGAATGTAAGTGGTTTGACATCGGAGTCCTCGTCTATCTTGCTCACTGAGAACCCCCAAACTCTGGAGGAGGGTGGACACAGAGTAGGCTTTTGATAAATATCTGTTGAAAAAAACATAAATGAACAATCTGTTAACCCACTGAATCCTCACAACAGCTGTACGTGAAAGATGAGGCGGGTGTTTTCTCCCACACTTTCCTAGGAGGAAACTCAGCTTCAGAGACTTGACCAAAGGCAAAGTCGCCTGTGCCCACCATGAGTTTGGTCTCGGTGGTTCATTAAGAATAAATATGCCTGTGCATGGGGGCTGTGATGTGTTCACACCCTTTCTCCCACCCATGTTAAAAGGTGCCCAGAAATGAACAAACAGCAAAGATGACAGAAAATTCGAGTATTTTGTGCAGTGGAAGATTAACAAATCTAAAGTTAGTAACTTGGTATAAAATAAAAAGTCTTTCATCTGATGTGAGGGCAGCCTCGTGGTCACCCTCCTCACCCCCTTCACTAGGTCTGGGACACTGGTCCCCTAATTGCAGTGCTGGGACCTCTTTTACCAGATCCTATTGGTCTGATGGATTTCTTCTTTTCTCCCGTACCCTTTCTTCTACCCTCAGATTCCTAAATATTTAAGATCCAGAATCTACCCTCAGAATGTCCACTCCCTACCTCAGTGAGAACGGCTGAGCCAGTCACCTAAGCCCCTAGACTCTGCAGAGCTTCTGTTTCCTCCAGGGCAACACCCTTCCTTTTCCCATGCTTCCTCTTCCTCAAGCCGCAGAGCAGAAGCAAGAGCCCAGGGGTCAGAGCTGAACACGGGAAGTGGAGGGGCACAGGTCTCAGCCTGCAGCGGTAAGAGACCAGGAGTCAGTCCAGGGATGGCAGTCTTGGTGAGCAGACCATCAAGCTATTACTTTAAGGCGCCTCAGGGCCTGGGCCACCTGCCTCAGGTATAAACAAAAAGATAACTGAGTGGGGGTGGAGAGGTCCCAGCATCCCTGGGTCTATCATCTCCTCCCCCGCTGGGAAGCTCACCAGCTCTCCTTAAGCCCAGGACTCACTTTACTCACTCCTGGAGCAGGTGGATGCCCACCTGGTGTGTGATTTCAGAGGAATCAGAAAACCCTCTCAGCCAGAAACCCCACCAACTCGAGGTTTCTTTCGGGTTAATCACCTTCCTTTACAAAGTCTATTATTAAAGAGGAGAAAGAAGTGAACTGGCAACCACATGGTGCTGTACTAAGAGTGCAGACAGAGGTAGGCTTTGAATCTGCTGGAAAATTGGGCCTTTGGGTCCTTGCTCAGGAAGAAAGAGGAAAAGAAAGAGTGTCTGACAAATTAGCAATCACATATGCTGACATTCCACCTAAAAACAGTAACAGGAAAACCAAAACAATTCTCGAGCTACTCCATGATTTGAGGCCCTCCCCTGTTCACCCCACAGAGGAAAACAAAACACAACCAACACAGCAGCCTGACTGGGATGACTTATTTCATCATGTTGTTTCCTTCCTAATGACTGGTTGATACCCACCCACCAAACTGGGGCGTGTGGGAGATGGGACAAGAGGTCAGTGTGAAATATGAGTATGAACACGTCTCCCAGTTCATTTGGGACAATAATGACCTCAGATATTCTATGAGAGGGTCCCGGTGTACACTGTATCTGATCAGAATGTGTGTTTTAACTTTTAGCTAAGAAAGCAAGGTCATGATAAATAGCCTTGGGAAGGCAGTGTTTTTCTTTCAATCAGGAAAACCGGTTTGCCTTTTACTAGCTGGGTAACTGAGCAACAGTTTTCTCATAAGCAAATGGGGTAATGCTAGTTGACTCACAGGGTGGTGAGGAATAAATCAAGTTAGATAACGTACCTAAGGCTGCTATTAAAATGCCTGGGACTTAGACCTTCAACAAATGGTAGCTTTGAAATGGAGGGTAATTATCAGTTAGAATCCATTAAACCTGTAACCTGCCTTCACTGACCAAGCTCGCTTTAGTTGTCGTTACAAAAAACTTGCAAAACACTCCAAGTGTCACATAGCCTAAACAATAAGATGTTTGTTTGCCCAAGTTGTTCTTCAGCAACTTGGAATCAACGGTGTCCAATTTGAGCTCGAGCCAGTTAGGACTGGTTAAGACCACCAACCCTCCAACTGGGCATTCACGAGCCTCCGTTCCATGACCTTTTGACATCAGAGGGCCCAAAACTCACCCTCAGAAGGTGCTAACACCACCGTTTTCTGAACATGTAGCCCATGAGAAAAGCCTGTAGCTTAGTTGCACCTGCACAGGACAATGATTACCTCACCTTTTCTTATTTCCAATCACCTTCCCTCACACTCCCCACACCTCAGCTTTATCCCATGAATATCCCAAGCTCCTCGCCTTCAGGGAGGCCGATTTGAGATTTGTTTTCCCGTTTTCCCACTTGGCTGTCTCATGAATAAACCCTTTCTCTGCTGCAAACCTCAGCATCTCAATGTCTGGCTTGTTGCACATCGGGCAAATGAAACTAGTATGGTAACAGTTTTATTGTTACTTGGGTGTTCAGAGAGCAACCTGTAGGCATGGGACACAGGCTTTGGGAAAAAGTTCTTCTTGGTGAGTTATATGGATGGATGCAGAAAGCTTAGGTACAGGACTTCCCTGGTGGCACAGTGGTTAAGAATCTGCCTGCCAGTGCAGGGGACACGGGTTTGAGCCCTGGGCCGGGAAGATCCCACATGCCGCGGAGCAACTAAGCCTGTGTGCCACAACTACTGAGCCTGCGCTCTAGATCCCATGAGCCACAGCTGCTGAGCCCGCGGGCCACAACTACTGAAGCCCATGCACCTAGAGCCCATGCTCCACAACAAGAGAAGCCACCGCAATGAGAAACCCATGCACTGCAACAAAGAGTAGCCCCCGCTCGTTGCAACTAGAGAAAGCCCATGCCCAGCAACAAAGACCCAGCGCAGCCAAAAATAAAAATAAATTAATTTAAAAAAAAGAAAGCTTAGGTACAGGTAAGTCCCTTGCACTGCCAGGAGCGCTGGGAAGAGTGGGAAGAGGACCTTATTAGCACAGGAACATGAGGTTCCAGGTAGCAGAAGGCTCTGGTTCCCAATGGCAAGTAGGGGAATCCATTTGGGTGGAGCCCAGATCCCAATCAGTTCCTTCCTTCCCCACCTACACCCTGCCCCTGGCATTGTCGACTCCCACATGAGGGGTACAGAGGCCTCTGGGGACCTCAGGTCAAGGCCAGGTGCACTAAAGGGGAGGAGAAGGACATAGGGAGGGAGTGCCCTGAGGGCTCAGAACAGGGCCTCCAGCTCTCACTCCACCAACCATAGCCCAAAGGACAACTATCCCTGGAGATTCGCTCAGACTTGTCCCCAGCCTGCGTCAGGCATACATCATTCATCTACACGAGCAGGTTATCCGAGTCCAGCCTGCATCTAAGCCTTCAAGAATGCAGGAAAACCTGGTCAGCCTTCCCTCCACTACTTAATCCTCGCCTGGCCCAGGAGCTTACTGATGCAATGCTTCCTTCCTTCCTGTGTCTAGACTTGGGGGACACCGGAGCCTTGGCACAGCAGGGGCCTGAGATGTGGCTGAACCCCTCACCTGTAGAGGAGGACGCTGGTGTTCTAAGAGTTAGGAGACTTGCCCAGTCACACACCTAAGTGACGGTACAGCCTGGATCGAAGGCGGTATCTCAGTCGCCTCTTAATTATGCTGCATGCGGGTACTTGTCCTGCAGCCCCCGAGAAATGTGATCATTCTCACGGTGTCCTGCAGGGAACACACTTCAAAGTCTGGAGTCAAATCCAGGCTCTAATGGCTGAATGATCTTAGACAAGCCACTGAACCTCACAGAACCTCAGCCTCATCGTCCATTAATTAACATAATAATCTGCACTGGTTTCCTTGAGGATTAAATGAGACAGCATCTAACATAGTGAGTGCGTGCGCCCAACACCAGAGCTCCTCAGCGCTGCTTACTACTGTCATTAATTAAGCTGCGATCGGTCACTGAACTTCAGATTCCTGGAGAAAGCTAGAGGCTCAGGAACCTGGGGAAAGAAGACTCTTCTGAGAAGGAGAAAGCAAAGGCCGGTTAGCTTCACGTCTTTGGCAATTCTCAGGCCCGCTAAACTCAAGATCCTACAGGGGAACTGGGTCCAAGGCCAGAGAACAGAGAGCTCAAAACGTTAAGTTTCTCTGGGCTGTGTTATCACGTTCTTTCTCAAGCATTTAACCTTGGAACATAGGGGACTCAGGGTCAGTAGGAAGAGCACTGAAAGTGACAGGCACAGTGCAGCAGAGCTGTCCTTGGGATGGAAGCAGAATCCCTGGGACGGCGGCGTCCTCACTGGGATGACGTATCTAATAATCCTCCTACAATGACTTCAAACTTTAAAAAAAAAAAATGAGAGACAAGAGGAAGAAAATTAACCCTGAAAATTATTCAATATCAAATTACAGCAACTGATTCTTTGTCAACAGCCATAGAGCTAACAAAACAAAACAAAAGCTGCTGAAACAAGATGGCGTCTGCCCCACTGACGAGTTTTATGCTGGAATTCCAGCTGCTGCCCTATTGACCAAGATACAGTCACACGTTTTTGGAATTATTATTGTCCTAAATTTAACTACCCAAAATGCAAAAATAATCTTTCTTATGGATATTTTTTAAAGGGAGGATTGGAAGGGAAAAAAACTCAAATTTTAAGGACCAAGGCCAACTACTTAAAAATCTGAGTGTTTGATCTAGAGAAAGATAACCTGGCTTCACTCTAAAAATTGTGTTTCCCACTTAGAGAAGTTTCTTTAGTGTTTGTTGTAAAGCTGGTTTGGTGGTGCTGAATTCTCTTAGCTTTTGCTTGTCTGAAAAGCTTTTGACTTCTCCATCGAATCTGAGTGAGATCTTTGCTGGGTAGAGTAAATTTGGTTGTAGGTTTTTCTCTTTCATCACTTTAAGTATATCCTGCCACTCCCTTCTGGCCTGCAGAGTTTGTGCTTTGTGATGACCTAGAGGGGTGGGATAGGGAGGATGGGAGGGAGGCTCAAGAGGGAGGGGATGTGAGGACTTGTGTATGCATATGGCTGAATCGCTTTGTTGTGCAACAGAAACTAACAGAGTATTGTGACGCAATTATACTCCAATAAAGATCTATTTTAAAAAAAATAAAAAATAAAAAAAATAAAAATTGTGAATTCAACATTTAGCCCTTTCAATGAGAAAGAAAAGATCAGAAAAGGAAGGGAGCACGTTTGTTCTAATATTTAGCTCTTCTCAAGGTATAACCCACATCTGGAATCATTAGATGTCAAAAATGAGAAAGCGCTTTGTAGACATGGGCTTAGCAAACCATGTCCTCGGTCCATTCCTGCTCCTAAGGACAAACAGTGTGAGTGTGTGTGTGTTGAGAGAGAAAGAAGCTGAGGACTGCATTCAGGGCTCTTCTGATGTCTTACTTCCCTCTACTGGAAAGAGGCCCGAATATGCGTGTGGTGTGTACATGGTGGGGCTGGAGGTGCGGGTGGGAGCATGGGAAGATGGGGGAAGGGAGAGTGTAAAAGCGGAAAGACTAAAACTTACTGTCTCAGGCTTGAAGAAAAGCTTCCTTATGACCTACTGCCGGCTTATGATCAGGCCCCAGCATAGGCAGGAGCAGCAGACAGGCCAACTCTGACCTCACAAACGGGAACTTCAGTCTAAAAATGCTAATCAAACATTTTCTCTGCAGAATCTGCTGGTAAAGAGTTACCTCCAGCATGGACTCAACTATGAACTCATCTCCCAATGGTCAGGGCCCTCTCTCTGAGACTACTTTATGATCTTAGGTTACAAGACAGGCATTGAAAGGGTGATAATTTTGAATTACCAGGGCCCTAGCCTTGATTGGCACCAAATGACCCAGAGAGACTTCCAAGAAATAGAAAAGTGATCTAAACCAGTTAGCCTTAATCTGGGGTCTTCAGATACTCCTTGAAAGTAGTAAAGAAAGTCTGAGAAATTTAAGACTGTAGTTCAAAAAAAAATGTATCTTTGGATTCCATGTATATGTGTTAGCATACAGTATTTGCTTTTCTCTTTCAGACTTACTTTACTCTGTATGACAGACTCTAGGGGCAGGGCAGGAATAAAGACGCAGACATAGAGAATGGACTTGAGGATACGGGAGGGGGAAAGGGGAAGCTGGGACAAAGTGAGAGAGTGGCGTGGACATATATATCCTACCAAATGTAAAACCTATAGCTAGTGGGAAGCAGCCGCATAGCACAGGGAGATCAGCTCAGTGCTTTGTGACCACCTAGAGGGGTGGGATAGGGAGGGTGGGAGGGAGACGCAAGAGGGAGGGGATATGGGGATATGTGTATATGCATAGCTGATTCACTCTGTTACACAGCAGGAACTGACACATTATAAAGCAATTATACTCCAATAAAGATTAAAAAAGAAAAACAGGGGCTTCCCTGGTGGCGCAGTGGTTGAGAGTCCGCCTGCCGATGCAGGGGACACGGGTTCGTGCCCCGGCCCGGGAAGATCCCACATGCCGCGCAGCGGCTGGGCCCGTGAGCCATGGCCGCTGAGCCTGCGCATCCGGAGCCTGTGCTCCGCAACGGGAGAGGCCACAACAGTGAGAGGCCCGCGTACCGGGGGAAAAAAAAAAAAAAAAACACCACACACACACACACAAATAAATTTTGATCAGCCATGCAAAAAAAAACGTATCTTTGGGACTTCCCTGGTGGTCCAGCGGTACGACTCCACACTCCCAATGCAGGGGACCCAGGTTCGACCCCTAGTCAAGGATCTAGATCCCGCATGCTGCAACTAAAAGATCCTGCACACCACAACAAAGATCCCGCATGTGGCAACGAAGATCCCTCATGCAGCAACTAAGACCCGGCACAAATAAATAAATAGATATATATATTTTAAAAACTGTATCTTCCCTTGCCTACTCTAATGCTACACTTACTAGACTCCCAAGATTTTTTTGCTTTTAGCTAAAATTATGTGAATTCATTTCAGTAATAGAGGTACTAACAGTGACTCACCATGTAATCCAATATTTTAAAAATCCAAGCAGAAATTAGAGGGGTTCCTTACATGATAGATTTTTCACTTCACCAAAATATTCAGCGCTTAAAAATTAGCGTTTGTATATGCATTTCACCTTAACCTTTCAATATACATTGAGTCACAGTAAATTTATAATTACAGGTCTACCAAGTCCCTTGGGAACTGTATTTTCAGTTTAGTTCTGACACAAATATTTTAACTGACAGCTGTTCTGGGTGACTGGCTAGCATCCTTTCTGAATGTTGAGAATTTTAATGAGGATAAAATCTAAATCTGAAACTATCCCGTCTCTGCACGAGTAAATGGACATCCTCTTCCTTCTCCTCCATTTTTACAGTGATTTTAAAAAAGTTTTTACATACAAAAATCTGTGCATAATTAATGTGTACCATTTGCGTTTAGAGATAAGCATAGTGACTTTAAACAGCGATAACATGTTGACGAACTCAGAATTTTTTCATGTAGATTTCTATTGCATAAAGTAAGGTATAGCCATAATTTCTAAAGACATGTACAAAGAGGACGAAGGGCACTGATGGAACAGGTGTCTTCCCTCCCCTTCTCCCATATGCCCAGGGTAATTGAGATTTGTTCTAAAGTCACTCCTCAAGCAATTAGATTCTACGTAAACTTGTAAGGGTTGATACATGGTCAGCCCAGGAGACGTCAGATTGTTCTTTGTACTTTGTTGACACATCAGCAAGCTGGAAATTGTCCTGAGTAGTAGCTTTGGCATGTTCTAGGTCTGGGCCAATGAGGACCGCAGCCAGGGTAAACCCTTCTTGTTTAAATGGCGGTATTTCATTCCCTAATGACCTTGCCTGCCAAAGGAGCTAGAGGCCTTGATTTCTCAAGAGAGAAGATGCTACATATGGTGGATCTAAGCTACTTCCTTTTTCTTGGAGGAAAACCCTTTTGAATTTTGAAACACATAGCTCAGAAAACTCCTATCTGGGAAGTAATGTTTTCTATTAGCATCTATTACGTAGCCTGTTGTAATGTGTTAAGTAAAGGAAATGAGGAAATGATGGTTCTTAATCCAAAAGCATAATAAGACAAAGAATGTATACAATGTCCCACATATTTCATAGAATAGCAAAGAATCCTTGGTCTTTTCTGGGACTTCACAGTTAATTCAACAGGATGATTGCTATATAATTATAAAACCCTGCTGATTTATTTAGTATTCTCTTGAAATCAGACCTTGAGTTAAGCACTTGGTGCAAGGAGTTTATCTGAGAGGTGATGCCAGAAAGCAGGAACCAGTGATCTGGGAGAGTGAGACAGAGAAGGAGGGAGAGTTCAGGTGAGGGTGCATTATCTGTCTCCCTGTCTCTGTCTCTCTCCCCTCCCCTCTTTTCTCTCTCCTCTTTTAGATCACTCTACAACCGATGGCCATGTGAGTGAGCTTGGAAGAGGAGTCTCCAATCCCAGTCAAGTTTTCGAGGGCTGCAGCTCCAGCTGACAGCTTGACTGCAACCTCATGACAGACCCTGGGCCAGAACTACCCAGCTAAGCCACTCAAAGGTTCCTGAGATTCAGACACTGCGTGAGATAATAAATTTGTTGTTTTAAGCTGCTAAATTCTGAGGTAATTTGTATTGCAGCAAAAGATGACTAATACAGTGTTAGTATTAAGTAGAATATTAAGTGGTAATCAGATATCCGATTTTCAAAGAATACTTGATGACATGAAAAAGTGATGAGTATATATTAGGTGGAAGCAGCAGAAGCAGAACCTGTGTAGTGTAGTGTGCAGTGTGCTGCATAAATGTGGTTTTTGTCTGATTAGCCCATGTCCATCCCCTCTTTCTTCCACTAACAGAATTTCCCTTTCTCATAGGAAAACAACTCCACGTGTTTCAAGCGGTGCTGACTCCAAACCGCGTAGGCCAAACAAGTGAATCAGACCAAATTTAAGTTCCTCATTCCCTTAACACCTGGACTTTTTCTTCCTAGAGTCGTTAAGGGAGAGAAGGGCCTTAACTTCCAAAAAAATTAAAGATGGCAAAGGTAGCAGATGCCCTGGATTGAGTGGTTCTCCAAGTCAGAACCAACCTTAGAACTTTCAGGAGCCAGTAAACTCTTTTTGCTTAACTGGGATTGGGGTTCTGTTGTAATATATAATATTAGCCCAAATTTTTATAAAAGTAAATAAAATTACTTGCAAACAGAGAAAATGGTAGAATCTACAAAATCAATGAACTTGCTGCACCAGAATTTCTAAAACACAGATTCTCAGGCTTCACACTTGGGAACTTCGACTCAGTAGTTCTGGATTAGAGACAAGAAGTGTGGATTCTTAACAAGCTCTCCGTATAATAATGATCAACAAACAGCAGTGGAAACAACTGAGCCTACAAGACTAGATTATAGTGAATATTTCTTTTCCTCTACACGTATTTTCCAATTTTATAACGAACAAGTATTATTTGTGTAACGAATACATTTCTTAAAAGGACAACTGTAACTTAATAATGTTTAATTTTTGACCTGAAACTTTTATTGTGAGGAATCACATACCCCATTGGTTAATAGATCAGCAGACACAAAATACTCAGACATGTATTCATTGTGATAGTAAACATTTTCTTGTCTCTGATAAAGAGTACGGTCCAGCTATTGGGGCAAAGTATACAGCAGAAGGGAGAGAGAACCCAGCTCCCCAGGGCCTTTCTTATCTCTCAAAACGTGGATGAGGGTCACACCAGATCAGGGGAGTCTTGAATCTCCTCCCACTCAGGCTTCTATTTCCTGCTAATGCCAGAAGCACATCATTAATATCCTAACTCCAGCCCCTTCCCTACAAGACAGAGAAACTTCCCCATGACTGTCACACAGACTTACTATCCGTCCTGGTCAGATTTCTTCTTTTTAAGAAACCTCAAGAGTTCTGCTGCTGCCCAAGGGACTTCTTGCTAAGGGCTGACCAAGGCAGCAGACCTAACCAACGCCCATCTCCACGATGTTTAAATCTGTGTTTTGTCTACATGCTGATTTTAAAAATTGAAAACAAATAAGGAACACTTATGTTGTTATGCCTATGTAATATTGATCACTACAAGGCCAAGCCATGTCCTGGGATTGCAATTCCTTCTCTCACGTCCAAATGATCCTGAAGTTTAGATCTAATGGCTTTTCCCTTCTTACAGGCTATTCATGCCTCAAAAATCATCAGCATTTTTGTCTGTTTGTTTGCTTCAAATTTGGACCTTGGCTTTAGGATGTAGTTTTTTTTTTTCCCCCACAGAGTTTCTAAATACTCTCTTCGTTGATCTAGAGTTCCAGTCTCCCTTATATCCCACATATGCTGCCTACATGCTTCTCATATCCATTTCCTTCTAGGACATCCTCAAGTAACTTCTCCAGAAATAGTGCATAAGAAAAATGTCTGAGCCACTGAATGTCTGAAAAGTCTTCGTTTTTGTTGACAATGATTCATATTTTGTCTGGCTATAAAAGTATAACTTCGAAATAATTTTACCACTAGTTTTCTCTTGAATAGGAGGACTGAGTAAAAGCTCTGTGTATATATAGCAGAGTTTATCCATTAACAAGATTTTAGAAGGAAGGATGAAAAACATAACTGATTACTCAGCCATAAAAAGGAACAAAATTGGGTCATTTGTAGAGATGTGGATGGACCTAGAGACTGTCATGCAATGGGAAGTTAAGTCAGAGAAAGACAAATATCATATATTAACGCATATATGTGGAATCTAGAAAAATGGTACAGATGAACCGGTTTGCAAGGCAGAAATAAAGACACAGAGGTAGAGAACAAATGTATGGACACCAAGGGGGGAAAGCAGGGCAGGGGGATGAATTGGAAGATGAGATAGACATATATACACTACTGATACTATGTATAAAATAGATAACTCATGAGAACCTAACGGTATAGCACAAGGATCTACTCAATGCTCTGTGGTGACCTAAATGAGAATGAAATCCAAAAACGAGGGGATATACGTATACATATAGCTGATTCACTTTGCTGTACAGTAGAAACTAACACAATATTGTAAAGCAACTATACTCCAATAAAAATTTTAAAAAAAGAAAAAGAAGAAAAACATAACTGAAAAGCATTGACACACATGTTAGTAGCCCCCAGTTTTCCTTGCATGCTCAAATTCTTTAGGGAAAAAACCTCTCAGTTTTTATTCAGGACGTAAATTACAGCTACCTGCTCTCAAATGGAGACATAAGAGAGGGAATGGGAAGCCAGTGGGCACAGGCTTTCATAGGCAGACTTTTAAGTAAACACTGTGCTTCAGCACCCCCTTCTCTACCTGCTAACAAGGTCACAACTTTTGGGGGTTTGCCATGGCAGAAAACTCCCTCTTTCACTGCATTTTCCCACCTTGGGTTGCAAATTCCTCCTCTCTTATCTTTCCCAACTTGCAATAGTAATTGAAATATTTCATCTATTGATACCTCCATTCCATTATCTTTACTTTTTTTTTTTTTTACATATGCTTGTTGCTTATCTATTTTTTAAAATTTATTTACTTATTTATTTATTTATGGCTGCATTGGGTCTTCATTGCTGGGCACGGGCTTTCTCTAGTTGCGGCGAGCGGGGGCTACTCTTCGTCGTGGTGCACGGGTTTCTCATTGCGGCAGCTTCTCTTGTTGCGGAGCATGGGCTCTAGACATGTGGGCTTCACTAGTTGTGGCACGTGGGCTCAGTAGTTGTGACTCACGGGCTCTAGAGTGCAGACTCAGTAGTTGTGGTGCACGGGCTTAGTTGCTCCACAGCATGTGGGATCTTCCCGGACCAGGGCTTGAACCCATGTCCCCTGCATTGGCAGGTGGATTCTTAACCACTGCACCACCAGGGAAGTCCCTTTACTTTTATTTATTTGATTTTTTAAATTATTTGTTGGCTACTAGTTTAATGAAGCAATGAAAAGAGACAAACATATATCCTCAGTTTGCCATCTTGAGTAAGAATCTGCCTTCTTTAGGAAGAGCTTTTAAGGTTGGCAAGAAAAGGAGCAACTACTGTATAGACTCTAGTGACACATCTTTTAATCAAGGGCAAAACTCACATGATTTGGAGCAAAGATGAGACATCCTTTTTAAGATGAAGATGGAGATGAAGACCAGCGATTAGCTAATATCTAGGCTCATACATATCTACTCAAGATATTAGACAGTTCCAGCTATCCTGGTCTATCTGAGAGCCTGGGGCCTCCCAATTCCAGCTTGGATGACCAACCAGCCATCACACAGACCTCTTTGACTCCTTTAATAAGGAAGAGGGGGAGTTTAAGATATTTGAGGATTTTCTCTACAGTTTATAAATTATTTCTATTAAAAAATAAACGTTATCAGCTTTAAAAAGACAGTTATAACTATAAGATGTTTTAGATAAGCTTCATGGAAATCACAAAGGGAAAACCTGTAGTATTTGAACAAAAGATACAGAAAGGAATAAAAGCATACCACCAGAAAAACAAATCAAATCACAAAGGAAGACAGCAAGAGAGGAAGAAACAAGAGAACTATCAAATAGTCAGAAAGTAATTAATAAAATGACAATAGTAAGTCTTAACCTATCAACAATTACTTTAAATGCAAATGGATTAAATTCTTCAGCCAAAAGAATAGAACGGCTGAATGGATTTTAAAAACAAGGCCCAACTATATGTGCCTATAAGGGACTGACTTTAGCTTTAAGGACACACATAGGCTGAAAGCAAAGAAATGGATAAAGATATTCTACACAAACGGTAACCAGAAGAGAGGAGGGGTGGCTATACTTATAGCAGACAAAATAGACTTTAAGTCCAAAACTGTCACAGGAGACAAAGAAGGTCATTATATAATGATAAAGGGGTCAATTCATCAAGAGGGCATTAACAATCGTAACTGCATATGTACCCAACATAGGAGCACCTAAATGTATGAAGCAAATATTAACAGAAATGAAGAGAGAAATACACAGCAATACAATAATAGTAAGGAACTTCAATACCCCACTTTCAACAATGGATAGATCATCCGGACAGAGAATCAATAAGGCAACAGTGGACTTGAGCAACACTACAGACCAAATGGACCTGACAGACACATAAAGAACATTTTACCCAACAGCAGCAGAATACACATTCTTCTCAAGTGCAACACAGTACATTCTCTAAGCTAGATCATATGTGTTAGGCCACAAAACAAGTCTTAACAAACTTAAGATTGAAATCCTATCAAGTATCTTCTCTCACCACCATGCTGAGAAACTAGAAATCAATCACAGGAGGAAAATTGGAAAATTCACAAATTTGTGAAAATTAAACAACATACTCCTGCACAACATATGGATCAAAGAAGACATCAAAAGAAAAGCAAAAAAATATCTTGAGACAAACAAAAATGGAAGCACAACACATGAAAACTCATGGAATGCAGCAAAAGCAGTTTTCTAAAAGACAAGTTTATAGCAATGGAAAACAGAATGAATGTTCCTCAAAAAATTAAAAATAGAACTATTATATGATCCAGCAATCCCACTTCTAGGTATTTATGTAAAGAAATTCAGATTAGGATATTGAAGAGACACATACACGCCCATGTTCATTGCAGCATTATTCCAAATAACCAAGATATGGATATAACCTAAATGTCCATCAGCAGATGAATAAAGAAAATGTGCTATATATTCTACATATGTGGAACATTACTCAGCCTTAAAAAAAAAAAGAAAAATGAAATCCTGCCATCTGTGACAACATGGATGGACATGGAGGACATTATGTTAAGTGAAACAAGCCAGACACAGAAAGACAAATGCTCTATGATCTCACTTACTTGTGGAATGCAAAATAGTCAAATTCACAGAAGCAGAGAGTAAAATGGTGGTTGCGGGGGGGTGGGGGCGGGGGGGGGCGGGGGGCAAATGAGGAGGTGATGGTCAAAGGGTACAGAGTTCCAGTTATATGAGATAAATAAGTTCTTGAGATCTACTAAACAGCATAGTACCTACAGCTAACAATACTATATGGTATGCTTAAAATTTGCTAAGAAGGTAAATCTTAAACTATTCTCACCCCCCAAAATAATGATGATGATAATAATAATAATAATAAAGAGGGCGAGAGAAAACTTTGGGGTGATACATACGCTTATAGACTTGATGATGATGGTTCCACAAATGTACACTTATCCCCAAACACACCAGGTTGTATATATTAAATATGTTTGGAGTTTTACATGTTAATCATACCTTAATAAAAAATGTTAATACATAAATAGGTAATAAACAAGAGTTTTTTGTGGATTCATCTGTTATGGTTACTGGATCGTCTAAAACAAAGGGGATGACTCTAGCCCTGAGGAAGGAGGGTGCAGGGGGTTACATTCCTAAATGAAGTTTTAAAGAGACCTCTGTCTTCAAAAGTCCACCCACTGCTCCCTGCTTCTATGAGCATGTCCAGATTTTAATAATTCTTAACTCAGCATTCTATTCAGTTAAATCATTCTGGATAAAACCAAATGAAGTCCTACTGACTTTGCTTTAGAAAGAAAACTATAACCCCAAGAACTGATCTGGGAATAATTCTAGAACTCTAGATAGGAAGCATTTAAGTGTAATTTGTCCTGATGAGATTATCACATCTTAGAGTTGAATTTCCCTCTCATTTTGATGCCTAAGTTTAATCTTCTTTGGCTGTAATACTGAGTGGGGAACATTAAACACTGTTTACTCATTCAGTATTTTTAGATCACACATACCGAGTGATAACTGCTGATTTTATGCATATGTATCTTATATTCACAAATCAGAGGAAGCTACTTCATGGCTCCATTGTTAGGCAAATTAGTGAAGTATTAGAAGAACATTCCCTTCTTCTAAAATTTTCTTTAATATTTTAATTTGAAAGTAAAGTTTAAAGTTATATATGGAAAATAAAACAAAAAATTCTAAAATACGACATCTGAACTATAAATGGATGCTGCAGATTTTATAGAAAATGCGGATGATAACATTTACATTGTAGGGTTGTTGTAACCTTTAGAATAATTATAGACGTAAACATGCTTCTTCAGTCGTAAAGTGTGACACAAATGGAGAACATTATTGTTAACTGCACAGTGATTGGGCTTCTATGGAAGGAAAATTTTTGTAAATGACTGCAGTGTACCAAGCATCACTGGGTTCAGATGGAGGTAAGAAAGCTAGGGAGAGGCTGAGCAGAGAGGCAGCACCCCTAGTTTTAGAGATAAAACCCATTTACCCCTCACTTTTCCCTGGTCTACTCACCTTTGCAAGTAAAACTCATCAAACTCAAAGACAATGGGATGGGAAACCACAATCAAGTATCAGAAGGGCTTCCACTGGTTTAATCCATTTCTTGGAGGGGTCAGTCAGGTGGAGGGGTGAAGCACAGGCTACCGATGAATATACAGTAAGAGCCTTCAACAGACTGTTCTCACAAAGGCCAGTTAAGGCTGTGGGCAGTGTAAAGACAAAAGCAAATTAAAAATAAGAGGCTTACAATGAGGTATCTCCTCACACCGGTCAGAATGGCCATCATCAAAAAATCTACAAACAGTAAATGCTGGAGAGGGTGTGGAGAAAAAGGAAGCCTCCTACACTCTTAGTGGGAATGTAAATTGATACAGCCACTATGGAGAACAGTATGGAGGTTCCTTAAAAAACTAAAAGTAGAGCTACCATATGACCCAGCAATCCCACTACTGGGCATATACCCTGAGAAAACCATAATTCAAAAAGAGTCATGTACCACAATGTTCTCTGCAGCTCTATTTACAATAGCCAGGTCATGGAAGCAACCTAAGTGTCCACCAACAGATGAATGGATAAAGAAGATGTGGCACATATATATACAATGCAATATTACTCAGCCATAAAACAGAATGAAAATGCCATTTGCAGCAATATGGATGGACCTAACTGAAGTAAGTCAGACAAAGACAAATATATGATATCACTTACAGGTGAAATCTTAAAAAGTGATACAAATTGACTTATTTACAAAACAGAAATAGACTCACAGATATAGAAAACAAACCTACAGTTACCAAAGGGGGTGGAGAGGAGATAAATTAGGAGATTGGGATTAACATATACACACTACTATATATAAAAATAGGTAAATGACAAGGACCTACTGTATAGCACAGGGAACTACACTCAATATCTTGTAATAACCTATAATGGAAAAGAATATAAAAAAGAATATATATGTGTGTATATATATATATACATATATGTATATATATATATAAACTGAATCACTTTGCTGTACACTTGAAACCAACACGACATTGTAAATTAACTATACTTCAATTAAAAAAATAACAAGAAGCTTAATTCTCCCAGTTGAAAAGAAGGGAAGAGACATCTTCTCCTTCCCTTCTCTTAGAACATGAACTTTAGAAAACTTATCATTGTAAGTTCTTTCTCTGTCTCTTTGTAATGTGTACAAATTTTTAAAAGCTAAATAAGCCTCTTGTCAGTTTTCCGACCCAGGAATGTCTTTCTCAAGGACCTCTTGGAAATGGAAACATCAAGAAAGATAGGGCCCCCGTCCCTGTGAGAGGCTAGGAGCCCAACTTGAGCTGGTGCCTTGCTTTAAATTGTAAAACTTCAT
The DNA here is from genome assembly GCF_951394435.1 of Stenella coeruleoalba. Classification (NCBI taxonomy): domain Eukaryota; kingdom Metazoa; phylum Chordata; class Mammalia; order Artiodactyla; family Delphinidae; genus Stenella; species Stenella coeruleoalba. The sequence continues at coordinate 35,580,860 of NC_137148.1, forward strand.
GTCATAAAGTTTGTTTCTCCTTTAGGTAAAGCCAGTTAGCTAACACAGATGGTCATCCCAATTACCAGGTAAATTTAGGATGAACTATGTGTGGCAAATGGTGTTAATTCCTCTTTCTGAGGACTAGTGTTTTTTTTTTTAATTTAACATCTTTATTGGAGTATAATTGCTTTACAATGTTGGGTTAGTTTCTGCTGTATAACAAAGTGAATCAGGACTAGTTACTGTTTACCTAGAAAACATTTATGTAACAGGTTGTATCCACTTGACTATATAAGAGGGTAAGATTTCCTTCTGTCTTGGCAATCTCTTAGTGGATTGCCTGGGATGCTCACTGAATTCTCCTTTAATGTTTATTCAATAATAAAACTGTTTTCTTTCTCTTCTACCTTTGTGGAGAGGTTTTTTAGCTTGAGAGAAGATTTTGTTTTTAATTACATTTCCTCAACAGCAATTATGTCTGTACACGTGAGCAGTAATTACTTAGCCTCCCTCAGAAAATCACATAACACAAGATAGCCATTCCTATGAACTGCCGAGGCAGAAATTGATCTGGAGAGAATTCAAATGGTGGCATGAGTCTCACAGAGCCACATAAACAAGCCGTAACTGTTATCATGTAGCCATCATGTTATATGATTGTGTTTTCCTCTATCAGATTTCTGTGAAATTTAGGGATAAGGGGCAGGAGATTAAAATGTTTCAGGTAAGTGGGCTGTGGACAATTCATGAAGACCAGAGGGCAGGAGGTTTTTTTTTTAAAGTTACAAATTCTGGGTTGTTCAAGGGGATGGGTTAAATTATAAAAGAACATTTATTTTAGAAACATTTTGAAAACAGAAAAGTGTCTACTACTCATGGAAAACTGTTGTTAACATTTAGATGCATATCTTTTCAGTCTTTTCTCCTTGCATAGTCTTGAGCTTGTTTTTGTTCTGTTTTTGTTGTATAGTTGTCATCAGACTGTGTATACAAGTATATACCTTGCTCTTCATTTTTCTTAACTAAACATTGACATGGGTCTTGTTTCATGTTTCCAAAACTTCATTGTACCTGCTTGAAAATCAACTGAGTGAATGTAGTAATAATTTATTTAACCATTCCCCCATTGGGAACACTCGAGTTATTTTTAATTTTGGTATTTTTCAATACCAGAAATTAAACTGGAAAGAAAATCTGCATGCAGAAAGCTAAATCTTAGAATATATTTACAGAAGTCAGGTGCTTTCACCAGCAATTTTCATTCTTTTCTAGTAAAAGGAATGAGTTTAGTATGTGTCTTGTAGTCACGATTTACTCATAAGGGAATGATCATGCATTTCTTGGGTATTGTTCTCCAGGTTCACAAAGCTGGTTCTTCACAAGTTTGACTTACTAAAGTGACATCTGGCGTTTTGATTTGATTTAACAATTCATTCCAGGGAAATCTTAAAATTTGCTGTCTCCAGTGTATGTCAGCAAAGCCCTAAAGCAGCCTCTCCAACCCTCCAGTGCGTGCAAATCACGTGGGAATCCTGATAAAATGCAAATTCTAATTCAGTAGGTCCAAGTGTCTAACCAGCTGCCAGGCGATGCCTGTGTTGGTGATCATGGCTCTAAAGTGGTCCTGCTCCCTCGCCTGCTGCATACTGGGATCACCGGGGAGGCTTAGGAATTTTTAAAGCCCCCCTGGATGATTCTAATGTGCAGCCAAGGTTGAGAACCACAGCTTTACTCACACCGCAACCGCAAAATGTATACGTCACAGAGCTCCAGCCTGATGAGCCAGCGAGACTCTAGATACTGTCTTGTCCTCCCCAAAATTTCACTTGGTAGGTGAAGAAACTTAGCCCAAAGATGATAACACACTTGATCAAGGTCATACCGTGGTTTTAGTTTAGTACAATGTCCACTAAAACATAAGCTAACTGGGATATTCTATTCTCATCCGTATGCTTCAATCACACTCTCTAATGGGATTCTTATGGCTAGTACCTCAGCTGAGGTCAGTCCATGTTAATTTACTTTTCTTGGGGAATGGAGATGTAGAGGGTGTGCTTGAGACTCTCCTCCTTCACAAACAGGGCAGAGAAGGTAAAGAGAGAGAGAGAGAATAACTCCAGTAGATCCTCCCTTAACCCCATCTTGAGAAGGAAGCACGTGGGTGTGTCCTTTGCCCTTGAACTCTCACCCAGAACACGGCCCCACTACCTGTAATAGTCCATAGATCTCAAAAGCGACACATCAGCTGCTTAGATTGTTACACCAATAACTGGGGCGGGACACATGTGGAGCTCCTGAAGGCTGCATGACCAGGCCAACCAATTAGAAGTTCACAGTGAAACTTCAGGACAAAATGGGGATCTGAAGACCAGCCCAATCTGCCCAGCAGAGTTGTTATGCTGGACCCAGTCAATGGGCTCCATTGCTTCTATCCAAGCTAAGTTCTCAGGCAAAAGTCAGTCCCTTCTGAGTGCCCCTGCTGGGAGCAGGGAGCAAGCTCTGTCCTCCAAGCCCTGTATCTTTGCTCTTAAAAATGAATTCTGAAAGCAGAACCATTCTGCAATATCTCTCAACGTTAGCAAGCGAAGATGCCTCTTTAGGCCCTTCATCCCCCTCCAAGTGCTACTTCATTTCTCAGCTCAATAGAGTTGTCTATACTTGTATCTTCATTTCTTTACTTCTCATTGTGGTTTCAACCCACACTGATTAAGTGTTCACCCCTACCACTTCCCTGAACTTGATCTTGTCCACAAACCGGTGGTCTCGGTCTTAATTGACCTATTGAAGCATTGCTGAAGCAGATAATCACCCCCCTTCTCTTGAAAACTCTTCAGATATGACCCCTCCTCCTTCTTCCAACATCTCAGGGCTCAGCCTTCAGCTCTCTTACGTATATGCTTTTCTCCCCTTGGATGGTCTCACTCACATCCAGGACTTTAAATGCATCTAGACACTCAAGAATCTCAAATCCACACCTTTATCTCCGGTCTCTCCCCTAAATTCCCAGGCCATATCTCTAGCTGTCTATGTTTGGTGAGCGCCTCACCCTCATCAGCCCTCCCTCCAGCCTTCCTCATTTCAATAAACATTCCCCTGCTTTGTCAGACTCAAAATATAGGAGACTCTTTTTCCCTTTCCGCCCACATCCAATTCATCAAATTGGATTCAAACTTCCAAACCCACCACCTTTCACCACTTCCATTGCCACCATCTAGACCAAAGCAACCACCACAGTCCACCTACATCACTGCAATAGTCCTACACCTGGACTCCCTGATTCCTTTTTCACTCCTCAATGGTCAGGTCTCCAGAGAGCAGCCAGAATGCTCTTCCTAAAACGTAAATCAGATCTGTCTCACCCCTGCTTCGATGGCCTCTCATAATACTTTAAATAAACCCCAAACACCTTATCACATCCGATAAGGTCTAAAACATCTGGCTCTTGCCTATTTCTCCAGCTGCAACTCCTTTCATTCTCCACCTCATTCCCTGCAGTTTGGCCAAACTATCCTGCTTGCTTTTCCTAGAACGAGCCAAGGGACTTCCCTGGTGGCGCAGTGGTTAAGAATCCACCTGTCGATGCAGGGGACACAGGTTCGAGCCCTGGTCCAGGAAGATCCCACATGCCGCGGAGCAACTAAGCCCATGTGCCACAACTACTGAGCCTGCGCTCTAGAGCCTGCAAACCACAACTACTGAAGCCCACATGCCACAACTACTGAAGACCGCGTGCCTACAGCCCGTGCTCTGCAACAAGAGAAGCCACTGCAATGAGAAGCCTGTGCACCACAACAAAGAGTAGCCCCCATTCACTGCAACTAGAAAAAGCCCGTGCGCAGCAATGAAGAGCCAAAGCACACAAAAATAAATAAGTAAATAAATTAAAAACAAAAAAAAAATGGCCAAAAAAAAAAAAAAAAGAACGAGCCAAGCTGATTCTTGTGTTGGTTGGCCTTTCTGTCTGGAACATCCTTCTCCCTAGACATTCACAGGTTTCATAGTCTCCCACGGTCCCAATCTGCTCAAATGTCACCTTCCCAAACAGACTGTCCCTAACTCCTCTCTTAAATCACCACCCACTCTTGTCTCCTTACTCTCCATCCCACTTAATGTTTTATATTCCTTCTTACATATATAATATGTCAGGAAAAGTATTTATTTATTGCTCTTTCTCCATTACTAGAATGCAAGCTCCATGAGGGCACAGAGATATTGAATTATGAAATTCTATATGCCCAGCACCTAGAACTGGGCCTGGCACCTAGTATGTGCTCAGTAAGTGTGAGGTGAATGAATGTATGGAGGGTAGGTGACTGACTGGAAGACAGTCAGCAGGTGAAGGTGGGGACTTGGAAGGTAGGTCCCACGAGAAATGAACTCCCAGGCGACAAGTCTCCATCTCAGGAACTGACCTCCCCCTCTGATTTTCAGACATATTAAGTCCTTCTACTGAAATTTCACTTGGGGATTTCCAGGGACATGTGCATTAAACCAGTCTCTGAAAAACGGCCGAAAGCCAAGATTTCACATACCGTTTTCAGAGAAAAACAGGAAGTAGAAGCAGCAGTCAGGCGACCAGCCCAGTAGCAAAGGGCATGCAGGAAAGGGGACCTGGTATGTTTCAATTTGAGTTCATCCACGGACTTAACAAAACAAAGCAATCTGCACCGGAAACTAGCAACAGATCACAAGGGAAAACAAAAGCCCACTCCACACGGAGGGACTGTCCCAGAGAGCAATAAATAAAAACAAACGCGAGTCTAACTTTTTTAAATTTTTAAACTTACATTAATATTTTAAGCAGTAAGGCTGACGACTTTGGGCATCCCCGTTACATGCTGTTGTATGTTATCCACGTGGGGGGTAAGTCAGATTGTTACTGAGCAAAATATGAGGGCACAGAATGGCGTCTCCGCTGCTGAACAGTCACAGGTGACATGCTGGCTGCTGTCAATGAGGATGCAAGAGACAGGCCTGCCATCAGCGTGTCTCTGCACAGCCAAGGTGTGAACTAACCCGAATGGAGACCAGACCGGTAGGAGGCACTGACGTGACTGCCGATGCTGGATCGGACGCCCCACCTCCAGCTCCAGGGACCCCTCCTCACCACATCCCCTGCCTCTCCCTGCCAGGAACCTCTGCCTTCTGATGTAATATCTAGCCCGTATCTTCCTTCCAATTCCCCTGACTTCTTCAATGCCATGATTCCCCACACAAAGGCACAAAAGTCTCTGCTGATTTTTCTAATAAGATGTCGCTTCCATAAAGTAATGAATACCTCCTGGTCTAGATCTGGGCTGCCCAATATAGTAACCACTAGCCACACGTGGCTATTTAAATCTGACTTAAATAGAATTTAAAGCGTAGTTCCTGTCGGGGAGTTCCCTGGCAGTCCAGTGGTTAGGACTCAGCGCTTTCACTGAGGTGGCCCAGGTTCAATCCCTTGTCGGGGAACTAAGATCTCGCTAGCTGCGCGGCACGGCCAAAAAATAATATTAAAAAATTTTTTAAATATATAGTTCCTCTGTCACACTACCCACATTTCAAGTCCTCACTCTCCATGCATGGCTGGTGGCTACTGTCCTGTACAGACACAGAATATCTCCATCATCTCAGAAAAGTCCATTAGACAGCCCTGGTCTGGATTAAATGGCAGTAAATGTATGGAGTAAAAAGGACAAAAAAAACGTTATTTAAAAAATGTTATTCTGCTACAGTGAGGGATTAAAAAGAACTGAAGGCATTATCCTGAAGAATGCCAGAATTTAAGGAGTAGACCAGAAACCCGACATTAGTGAATGACAAAGGATAGCTAGCTAGTGGGGCAGAAAGAAAAGCATGACAATGTGATATCACAGACACTAGGGAAAGAAGACATTTCCAGAAAGAGAGAGAGTGCTCAATAGTTCCCATGCTGTTGAGAAGTCAAGCAAGATAATGATTGAAAAGTAGACGCTGGACACAGTGACTAGGAAAGGATTTTGGTGGCATTGGAAATAGAACTTTCTGAGAAGTTTGGGGGGGGGGGGTGTAAGCCAGACTGCAATGGGCAGAAATGTGACTAGGAAAGGGAGAAAAAAGATGAGGGCAAATATAGACAACTATTTTAAAAAACTGGTTATGAGTTACAGGAGAAATGGGAAAGTTAGAGGGTGATATGCAGTCCAGGGCAATTTTTTAGGGAAAGAATGTAAGTATGTTACAAGTTAATGGGAGAACTCTGCTTCTAAGCAGAGCATGGTAAATCTTGCAGGCCAATGTTTCCACCGTAAGAGTTGGAAAAAGCTGGAAATATAAAAATATTTGCAGGGGATTCACAGAACTGTAGAATCGAAAAAAACTACATGAGCTAAAATTCCAGGGAAAAAAGAAGTGTTCTGAGATGCGCTTACAAGTGTCAGCCACAACCCTCAAAACACACACACACTCACACCCCACAGGGAAAGTTATCAATTCCAGGTGGAGCAAACAGACTCAATCTTGGCTCAGGCCAAGGGCCTCTGCAGGGAAAATAGGAGGACTAAAATGACAAATGGAAAATTTGATGTGCCTCAAATACATAGGCTTTTCTTTCGAGGTGACAGTTGCCAAGTTCTGGGGCTGAACGAGAGGTTGGGGAGTTGGCCAGAAAGCTTCTAAAGGGCAGAATGACTTATGCCATTTAGGCAACGAGACTCATGAGCAGGGAAGCCCATTCTCAACCCCATGGCTACTCTCCCCCTCAGGACATCTGACAGGAGCTGCACAGAGCAGGGGGCGCTGGAGCAGGGGTGGGAACTTCTGAAGAACAGACCTGGGTCTCCCTCAGTCTTTAGGGCTGCAAATGGAGACGAGCATGGCTCTTAATGTAAAGGACAGAATGGCCTCTTCTGAGAAAATGGGGCACAGACAGACTGCAACCCAGCTTCAATTTTCCTCAAACCCTGATAAGCCCTCATTCCCTCTGCCTAAGAGAGGAGAAGGGGAACCCTCTCTGGTGGAGGCTCTTACTTTTTTTTTTTCCGTGCTATTTGGTACACAATCAACTGATACGTAATAAGGCAACAAAATATCTATAATTAAGTGGAAAAAAACAGATAACAGAACTAAACCCACAGATGACCTAGATATTGATGTCAATAGAAAAAAGGAAAACAGTAAAATCAATATATATCATATTAAATAAATAAGTCCAGTTTGTTTTCATCCCTAGTGTAATCACTAAAAATATATAAATAACATACGTAATAACCAATATAATATATAACCAATAATCTGAAATAACCAAAATATAATATATAGCCAATAAGTCAATAAAGAAAATAATGGAAAAATATTTGGATATTCCAAAGGAAGATAAGAAATGAAGAGAAATGGAACATAAAACCTATGGGCCAAATAGAAAACAAACAATAAGCTGGTAGATATAAACCCAATTATATCAAATTATGTCAGTTCATCACCAAGGCCTGAATATTTTATGTGCTATACACGCCTGTGGCTTCTTCTCTACTCCCACCACTAATGCCCAAGTTCAAATCTGCATAACCAGTCACCTAGACGATTTCGATACGCCCCTAACAACTGTCCATGCTTCTCCTGTGGCCTCTTCCAATACACCCTCCTTAGAAACACCACCATAACTTTTCTGATGTGAATGTGACCATGTCCCCCTTCTGCTTAAAATGTTTCCGTGGTTCCCATCAACTAAAGGAAGACATCACAAATTGAAGATTCCCTGAATATTCTGCCTTTCTGGAAAAAATAAAAGGGTCCAAGAATACTTGTATTGAATTATTCTGTGACAACAATTTCCCAAAGAATTGTGCTTTTAGAGCAGGGGGTTTCCAGTTTGCTCTTCCCCATTAGTCCCCATTTCCTGCCTAGCTCCAGAGCCAAGTATCAGTTGCTTTTTAGCATCATCCTCATACAGTTTTTTAGGGCCTATGAATGAGGGGAGAAATATTGCTCTGGATTTCTGTTCCTAATAAAAGTGATAAAAAGAGAGACAGGGCAGTGTGTTTTGAGAACAAAGGGAAGTGAACCTATTCCTTCAAAAGACCCCTTCCTGCAGGTGTAATGTGTAAACTGTCAGCCTGCTTTCCTCCTTGGAAACATTGTCTGCCTGCCCCTATGGGCACGGCTCCTTAACAGAGCACACAAGGCTCTTAGCAACTGGACTTCCACCTCAGTCCCCATCTTTGTCCTCTGCCACTCCCAGCCTGGGTCCTTATGCTCCCTAAAATGATGAACTTATCATAGGAGGTCACCTACCCATCCACGTTGCTCTGTTACTTTGTGCCTTTCCCACGCTGTTCTCCTTAATTAAATGATAATCAGTTCAGATGTCATCTGCTCCGAGAATCTTCCTTGAGTGTTCTCCCTGAAGCTGGGTTCTTCTCCATCTTCCCCAACATCTATTTAACATCTTTGTCTTTACATTTAGCAGAATATACTGTAATCGCCTTTGTGTTTTCTTCCCTGCTGGTTTATGAGTGCCTTGATATCTGTCTTGTCTTTGTAGCTCCAAGGCCCAGCACAGGGAAGGACACTTAATCTTCTAATAAGTGTTGTTGAAATGACATGAAAAGAAATCATTTGTACTCAAAATGTTTTGTCCCTGTCTCACCCCACCACAAAACCTAAAGATTTTGAAAGTAGATACTGTCTTAATAACACTTTACTAATTAGTATACTTTGTCCCCTGCATCGGCAGGCGGACTCTCAACCACTGCGCCACCAGGGAAGCCCTAATTAGTGTACTTTTAATTGGAAACATTTTCCAAAGTTTTCTTATACCAGTTATCTCATAACGTACACTTGCTACGTATCCAGCATCCTTACTCAGGGCATTAGGAATCCGGCCTGGTCCAATGGCTCCACCTGGTGGCAACGTCGAGGAACTGTTCGACTGCCTTGAAAGCAGCCACAGAACTGGGGAATGCTACTTGATTTAACTCTTGCCTTCCTCTTCTAGGAAACCATGATCAGCTGCCTTGAAGAAGAATCTGTGGCAAGTTGGACCTGAACCTCTCCTTACAGGCAAAGAGTGAGGACATTTTTGTTCCCAAGGAAGAAAAGGGAATCCCCATATTGTGGTTTGGGAGCTGGATATATTGGGAAGGTGTGAGTGGATCTTAAGTGGGAAAAATTTTAAGACACAAACTTAAGCATTTTCTTAGATGCCCTCAACTACCCTCCTTCCTCCTCCTTAGTTGGCATGCCACTTTGGGTCTTGGGTGAAACACAAGCCCACCAAGTATGGAATCTAACATCCTGAAAAGCCTGGAAGACTGGGACGAAACAACCCCAGTGCAAGGGAGTTAGCTTCCTGAAAGGGAAAATTTGACCAATGAGAAATGGAGACATCATTCTTTCTTCGGCATACCATCCAAGGTGCTGTTTCTCCCCACAGTCCAGCCGGAGAAGTCCTAAGCCAAGTCCCCCAACCTGCTGGGTCATCTGCTGTGTGTCTTCCCCACTCCTGGTGAAGGCAGAGGCAGCAATGATAACATCCCATCACCTTGCTTACTGTCTTCCCTTTCCTCTTTTTCTTCCCTCATAATCACCAGAGCTTGCACAACCCAAATGAACTGTTGGCATCTTAATTCTTGCTTCAGCCTCTGTTTTCTAGGGAACCCAGGTTACGACAGTCAGTGTGTTTCTTAACTCTCTGTATCCCTCTCTTTAAATCTGTAACAGCTTTTTTCTCTTTTACGTTGATATTTACTAAAGAAATTCCATTATAATTTCCTGTGAAATACTCCACATTCTTCATTTGGCTAATTGCATTCCCAGGGTGCCACTTTCTAAATCAGTAGTTAGATGTGAAGTTGGATTCGACTCAGGTTTGAGTTTGAGTTTTTTGGCAAGACTGCCTAATAAATCGTGCTGCATACACCTATTGTATTACTTCAAGAGGTACGTGTTGTCCGGTTGTCCCCTTTGGGTAAAGTTAAAATTGATTAGCGGTTTCAGGCCAACCCATTTATTCCAAAGTTCCCCATCAGACTTTCACCTAATGGCTTTAGGCGCTGTTGATTGATATTATCTAGATCCGTCACTGAAAAATTACAAAATGGCAATATTGTAATTTTAACATTCCACCTTTACTAGTTGGACTTCTTATAAAAGAAGGAACACTTCCTTATCACTATATGTTTACCCTGAAATTTGGCTTGTGAAGAAAAATCAGGACAAACATTTATTTACCAGTTTCCTAATAATTATTTGGTGTGTTTAAAAACTTCCAATTTTGTGCAATGAGTTATTTTGTAATATTATGAATTTTCACATATTCGATATGTTTCAACCCATTGGCAGGTAGATAAAGAGGAATCAGCGGGGGATATTGAATTGAAGAGCCATCAGAAAGGTCAGGGAAAGCTGGTATACAAATGAAAACATTTCAAGGAGGAAAAAGTAAACAGCTGGGTCAAATGCTACAGAGAGGCCAAGTAAGATGAGAACTTGAAGCTGGTAATCATGAATTTAAAGGCTGGTAATCATGAATTTAAAGTTAGGTCAGTGAGCATGGTGGTGTGTTTTTCTTCAGGCATTTTTGGCTGTGAAGATACAGGCATGATTAGAGAGATGAACTTAACCAGGGTCGTGGTTTCACCAAGTACAAGATGGTAAAGGGGCAAAGATGTTGAGGGTTTACGCAAGAGTGCAGATATAATAAACATGGAATTTAAGTTGGGTAAAGAGAAGACATGAGGGGAGAAATTAAAAAGGTGTAGAATTAAGAAATTAAAGGCCCTGGTGGGGTGGAAACTGTAGGAGTTCAGGTACTTGAGAAAAACGAGCTGGAAAAACAGAAGGAGATGGCCAGAGGGTGAGATGTTTAAAAGTAAGAGTATGGAAGCGAAGTTATCGAGAGTCTTAGAAACAGCCAAAGGTATGACTGATACACAATTATGAGAGAAGAGGATGTCAAGGAACAGACCAGGTAGATTAGTTTCCAGTTGCTGCTGTGACAAAAAAATACCACAAACTTCGTGGCTTAAAACAACATGAATTTATCACCTTACGGTTCTAGAGATCAGAAGTCTTAAATCCAGGTATCAATAGGGCTGCATTTCTCCTGGAGGCTCTAGGGGAGAATCCGTTTATTTGTTTTTTCCAGTTTCTAGAGGTCACCTGCATTCCTTAGCTCATGACCACTTCCCCCATTGTCAAGGCCAACAGCAAGCATCTTCAGATCTCTCTGATCCTTTCAACTTCCTCTTATAAGGACTCTTGTGATTACGTTGAGCCTATCAGATAATCCAGGATGTTCTATTCTCAAGTTCCTTAATATAATCATATGTACAAAGTCCCTTTTTGCCATTCACAGGCCCTGAGGATCAGTACATGGACATCTTTGGAGGCCATTATTCTGTCTACCACACAGGGTGTCACAGCTCATGACACATTAATACAGGTAAGACTGCTACACCAGTACTTGTGGAGATAATTCTCTCTCCTGCCCTCTTCCCAAAAGATGCTGCCTGGATCTAGAATTCTAAATGAAATAAGTTTTATTAATATGGTCTCTGAAATTTCATTTCTGTCAGTACAGTCATATACATTTTAAACTCTTGATATGGAAAAGTTTTTAGACTAGTGAATGTAACTTTTTAAAAAACCATTTAATTGAGGTATGATTGACATACAAAAACCAACACATATTTAATATATGCAACTTGATCAGTTTGGAGATAAGTGTACAGTGGTAAAACCACAATCTATGCCACAAATATATCACCTCCAACAGTTTCCTCTCACTCCCTTATTTTTTGCATGTGACAAGGACACAAAGTAAGATCTTGCTTAGCAAAATTTTAAGTATAAACCAGTATTGTTAACTACAAGCACGAGGGAGGACCGGAAGCAGGGATGAGAGAGAAAAGAAAGCAGAAGATACGGGGGCTTCTCAGGGTCACCCTGAGCTTTGCGTTTTACTCTAAAACCACTCCCTTCCCCATCAGGGCATTCTAGTTCCTTCTCTCTTTCTCTCTCCCCAGCACCTCTTTTACAGCCGCATCTTTTGAAATCCTCCTTCACATACAATCTTAGCTCCAAAGACTCCAGCCAAAGGCGCATCAAGATTTTGTGGAGCAGAAAGCTTATATAACGGTGGCGGGGGAGCGGGGGGAGGACCTTTAAGAAAGACAGGGGGAAATAATCTCAATTTTGCAAATTTTACACTCCCTGAAAGCTATAGTCTCATTAGCTTCAAGGTGTACCTTCCTCACACTCCAACCTATGAATGTTAAAGGATCTGAATGTTCCTTTCCCGCGGCATCCTTTTCGGGGGAGGATGGAAAACGCCAAGGAGGGCGACCCGAGAAAGGAACATGCACTGGAAGAGAATAAAGGAGACGGTGGGGAAGGAAGAAGGTGAATATTCCAACCTCTCGCAGAGCTCAATTTCTTCCGAAAGCCGCCCCTACGAGGAGCTGCCCCTTTCTAGATAAGCTTCTGCCCTCCGGCTTCACCCGCTCACCCTAGCTCAGGCCCGCCGGTGCTCCGACGCTCGCTGTCCACTAGGTGGCCTCTCGTGGCCGCCAATCCCCGGCGACTTTCGGGAATAGCGCGGAGCCCACCCCGTCCCCACCCTCGCCCCCCGCACCCTGAGCCAGCGCAGCCCCCGGGCGGCCCCAAAGAGACAAGAACCCTCGCTCTCTTCCTGCGGCGCTGCTAATGCTTCCGTGGGCCCCTGGAGGAGAGAGGCCAGCGGCTCCAGCCATCTGGGTGGGTGGTAAACGGAAGCCGAGGGACCGGGGACGGACGAAGAGCGGGAGAAACCAGGAGACACGCTGCGCTGGGGCGTCGAGTGCGCAGGGGCCGGAGCGGCTGAGACCCAGCCCGCTCCGCGACCCGCGCGCCCTGGGCGTGCCCAATCCTGAGCGCGGCCCGGCCACCTCCCGGTTCCAGCTGCTCGTGGCTAAAGCCCTCTGACAGGAGGAACTTTTCCAGCCCTTATAGGCCTCTTAGCGTCGGGCACCCCCCCCCACACCGACCCCGAGGCTTCCTGCTACAGTTCCGGGCAGCCCACCCCGCGCCCCAGCCCCCGCCCTGCATGCCTTCCCCGCCACCCCGGGAGCGTGGAGGGCGCCATCCGCCTCCCAGTTACCCGCTGCGGATCCCGGTCTCCCACCTGTACCCACCGAGAACTCGCGGAGCCTGGGGAAGAGACTGCACCTCATCCTTCCGAGGCCAGCGGGGAGAAAGCATCACCCCAAGAACCAAGGTGCAGAAGCGAAAGGAGGCAGCGGCACAGGCCGGCGCAGGAGCAGCCGCCTGGGCCCCACGCCCGCCCCCTCTCCAGCGCGGAAGGCGCGGTTACAGCTACACAGCCTTAGATTAAGGGTTGGACTCCTAGGTCGGTTCGCTAACGAAAGAAAGAATCATTATTGAATGTGCCTGAGTCCCTACAGGTGGTATCATTTAATCCTCACTAGGAAGAAATTTATGATCCATGTGTATCAAGTAAGAAAACCTGCTAGGAGAGGTTAGATTATTTTAATTTACCCAAAGTCCTACAGCTGGTGAGAGGCAGAGTTGGAATTTGCAGGACTATTTCCATAAGTTATTTGTTATATTTAATGCATATTAATCCCTGTGGTAACCCTTTTTAGTATTACAAAAATAATATGTACTCATTGTGAAAAACATGTAAAATGAAAACATACTAACGAAAAAAGTAAATGACCTATAATTTCAACAGGTACTAACACCACTGTTGGTTGACATTTTCATATATTTGTCTCATATATATGAATATTTGTGGAAATGCATGTAATACATACATATTTTAAAATTAAGCTCATTCTCTATATTTTGTACCATTAGCACTTAACATTAAAGGGTCAGTTTTGATATTTTTCTAGGAATCTTTTATTTCAAATCTACTGACAGTAAATTTATTTCAAAGTTAAAAACAGTTGAGGGCTTCCCTGGTGGCGCAGTGGTTGGGAGGCCTCCTGCTGATGCTGGGGGCGCGGGTTCGTGCCCCGGTCCGGGAGGATCACACATGCCGCGAAGCGGCTAGGCCCGTGAGCCATGGCCGCTGAGCCTGCGCGTCCGGAGCCTGTGCTCCGCAGCGGGAGAGGCCACAACAGTGAGAGACCCGCGTACAGCAAAAAAAAAAAAAAAAAAAAAAAAAAAAAAAAACAGTTGAGACAGACACAAATTCGGTATTCTTTAAAATGTTGATAAGAATAGTCAATGAAAACTGCTCAGTAAGCTAAAGGATTAAAAGAAGCAAGTAAATATGGCAAATTGGCTTCCAGCAAGCTATTTAGCAGATTCATTATTTAATGATTTGCCTTTCATTATGCAAATTGAGCTAGAGGAAAAGAATAAGTAGAAGATGGATACTTTTAAATGAGTGTTTTTCAGCTATATAAAGGGGTACTGGAGACAAATCTTGGACAGTGTAACCCACATTTTGATTTTTAATTTTCTACTTTTGGTTTTCCCTATGAAAGCAACTCCAGGAATCGCAACTAGTAAGAATGATTCCATAATGGAATGGCCCAATTACCCCCTCAATTCCATCAATTCTGCCATTTTTAAATCAATGTCACCAGAGAGCAATGTCAACACCCACCATGACAGCCCACAAAAACAGTGGAGTAAGTCCAAGAAGAATTCAGGGCTGTGGCTGAAGGAGGTCACCCAGCTTGGGGTAATAATGCAGTGCCCACTGGCCCAGAAGATTCCTGAGATAGGGCTAATGACGCCTGAGGCTCTGCCTCCTCAACTGCAGAATTCCAAGCCTGGTGTCTACAGGAAAAGCACAGCTGTACCATAGCTTTGTCTCCAGGCCTAAAGAAGCAGTGTGTCTGGGCTAAGAGATAAAATGAAGTTTGTTCCAGGCCTCTTAAAGTGTCAGAAATCAAAAAAGGGCAGAATGGTGGGAAATTGGACCATCCTAGATGATATTTTTCCAAGTTGAATTGACTGTAGTATGGGCTGGAACAGAAGCAGAGTTGGACAGGGCCTGGTAAAAAGAAAGGTCATTTGGGCGCAGTTATTCACAGCTTCTAATCATGCTATAAGTCTGCTCCAGACTATTCATGGTGTCTACTTCTCATGGCGTCTCTTCCAGGTAGCACTTGTCTGATTTTTTGCACGAAGTTCAATTCACAGTACTAGTTAATGCTGGGGCAAGAGTGGAATTCAAGTCTCCAAGCAGCCTTATTCTAGGAAGAGGGAGCAACCTGGTATTTAGGTTGGGCAGTGGGGAGAGGTAAGAGAAAGGCAGGTGGAAAAACACTAACCCCTCTCTCTCTAAGATGGACTTACATCTACCTATTTTCATTTTCTACTTCTGAACATCCCAATAAAAGGGCACAGTTTTGTTTTTTTTTTTAAGTGCAAGTGAGCAAAATTACAAGATCCTGAGCTCTGGGATTCAAACTATCTGAGTGCAAGTATGGATCCCAGATCTTCCTCAACTTATGATGGGATTCCATTCTGAGAAACCCATTGCAAGTTGAAAATACTGTGAGTCAATAATACACTTAATACATGTCACCTACCAAACTTCATAGCCTAGCCCAGCCTACTTTAAATGTGCTCAAAACACTTACATTGACCTACAGTTGAGCAAAATCATATAACACAAAGCCTATTTTATAATGAAGTGTTGAACAGCTGGTGCAATCTATTGAATGCTGTACTGAAAGTGAAAAACAGAATGGTTGTAAGGGTACAGGATGGTTGTAAGTGCATTGGTTGTTCACCCGCATGATCGCATGACTCGGAGCTGTGCTGCCACTGCCCAGCATCATAAGGGTATCACGTGGCATATTGCTGTCCCAGGAAAAGATCAAAATTTGAAATCTGAATTGTGGTTTCTAAAGCATGTGTATCGCTTTTGCACCTTTATAAAGTCAAAAAATTGTGTCATACCATCGTAAGTCTGAACCTGCCTCAGAGAGTTAACAGGTAAATTGCTTTCCAAAATGCCAGCTACAAAGAAAGTGCTCAATAAAGTATCTCTTGTTATTTTTTGTTTGTTTGTTTGTTTGTTTGTTTTTGCTGTACACCGGCCTCTCACTGTTGTGGCCTCTCCCGTTGTGGAGCACAGGCTACGGGCACGCAGGCTCAGCGGCCATGGCTCACGGGCCCAGCCGCTCCGCGGCATGTGGGATCTTCCCGGATCGGGGCATGAACCCGTGTCCCCCTGCATCAGCAGGCGGACTCTCAACCACTGCGCCACCAGGGAAGCCCTCTTGTTATTTTTTAAGGTAGAAACTTAGCATCAATGAAGAATAAATGCCCCCCAAAAAAGAGTAGCTGTTAAAGAGTTTTAGTGTGTTCCTGCTGTGAAAGGATAACTTTGACTTTTTAAATCAAATATACCGTGAAATTACTTTATAATTCTTATGTTGATAATTTCTAATCCTCTGCTTTCAGGAACATTGATGGAAAAAAATATAGTTTTCCTCCCTTTTGCGTATAGATTGATCATGCCTTTTTTCTAATGGACTAATTCTGTCCATTAAACATAGTCAAATTCAAGTAACAGACATAGAGATTAACAGACATACAGTATCTACTTTATCCTGGGCACCCAAAAAATGAGTGCAGCCTGGTTCCCATCCTCCTTACACTCCCAGTCTAGTTGGAGAGCCAGACAAGAAACACCAGGACCCCATAGGGTTGACTTAAAGACCAAAAAGACCATACTGAATGCTCATGAAATCTTCTATAATGGCTCATATTTTATGATGTGTATTGAGGATGAAATAATAAAAGATGTTTTTTAACCTAAGAATTTAGAAGAAGGAATCCAAGAAGGCAGTTTAGACCCCCACAAAGTGGCAGCAATGAGAAGCTTAGGCAACAGGACAGGGAGGTGGCCCAAGATGGTGCAGTAGGAAGACCCTGAACTCACCTCCTCCCATGGACACACCGACATATCTACTTACAGAGCTGCTATCTATGAGAACAACCTGAAGGCTAATAGAAAAAACTTTTCCAACTAAAGATATAAAGAAGGAACCACAATGAGATGGATAGGAGGCACAGAGACAAGGTATAGTCAGGACCCACACCCCTGGGTCAGCAACCCACAAATGGGAGGATAATTACAATCATAAAGTTCTTCCCCAAGGAGTGAGGGGACCAAGCCCCACATCAGGCTCCCCAGCCCAGGGGTTCTGCACTAACAAGTCCCCCAGAAGGTCTAGCTTTGAAAACCAGTGGGGCTTACATTCAGGAGAACCAGATGGCTAAGGAAGCAGACTCTGCTCTTAAAGGGCGCACACAAAATCTCACATGTTCCAAGTCCCCATGCGGAGGCAGTAATTTGAAAGGTGCCTGGGTCAGACCCATTTGCTGATCTTGAAGAGCCCCCCGGAGAGCCAGGAGGCAACAGGGACTACCCCTGTGGATGGAGATGCTGGTGGCAACCATCTTGGGGAGCTCCACCAGTGCTAGCAAGCACCATTTGGAATGCTCCCTCTAGCCTATTAGCAATATATTCTTTGACATCAGTCTTAGCAATATGTTTTTGGATTTACTCAGGCAAGGGAAATAAAAGCAAGATTAAACAAATGGAACTATATTAAACCAAAAAGCTTCTGCAAAGTGAAGGAAACTGTCAACAAAATGAAAAGGCCACCTATGAATGGGAGAAGTTATTTGCAAATGATATATCTGACAAGGGGTTAATATCCAAAAATATACAAAGAACTAATACCACTCAACATCTAAACAACAATCCAATTTAAAAATGGGCAGAGGGCCTGAATAGACTTTTATCCAAAGATATATAAATGGCCAACAGACACAGGAAAAAATGCTCAACATCACTAATCACCAAGGAAATGCAAATCAAAACCACAGTGAGATTCCACTCACACCTGTCAGAATGGCAATCATCAAAAAGACAAGAAATAAGTGTTGACAAGGATGTGAAAAACGGGAACCCTTGTGCACTGTTGGTGAGACTGTATATTAGTGCAACCACTGCAGAGAACAGTATGGAGGTTCCTCAAAAAAATTAAAAATAGTTACCATCTGATCCAGCAATTTCACTTCTGGGCATTTACCTGAAGAAAACAAAAGATATAAGCAAAAAAACCCAAAAGATATAAGCAAACCAATGTTCATTGCAGTATTATTTAAAATAGCCAAGATATGGAAGCAACCTAAGTGTTCACTGATAAACAGATAAACATGATGTGATATATATATACATATGGATTATTACTCGGTGATTAAAAAATGAAATCTTGCCATTTTCAACAACACGGATGGATCCAGAGGGTTATGCTAAGTCAGAGAGAGAGAGAGACAAATACTGCATGATCTCACTTATACGTGGAATTTTAAAAAACAAAACATATAAACAAAACAAAACCAGACTCAGCCGCATAGATACAGAGAACAAACAGGTATTTGCCAGAGGGGAGATGGGGGAGCAAAATAGGTGAAGGAGATTAAGAGGTACAAACCTCCAGTTATAAAATAAATAAACCATGGGTATGTGATATAAGCATAAGGAATATGGTAAGTAATGTTGCAATAACTTTGTATGGGGTCAGATGGTTACTAGACTTATTGTGATGATCATTTCAAAATATATACAAATGTCAAATCACTATGTAGTACACCTGAAACTAACATAATATTATACGTCAACTATATATCAATAAAAATAAAATACAAGTATCTTTAAACATGTAAGAAATCAGAGAAACCATTTGTTGCCAATTAAATTAGCAAAAAATTGTAAACACTACTATGCAGTGCTGCCCAAACCTGAGCTGACGTAAGCATTATTACATACTATTGAGGTTATAACTTAATAGAACCTTTCTGGAGAACAATTTAGAAATAGGTATCAAGAGCTCTAAAAAATGTTCACACCCAGTAATTTCAATCAGTTGTAAGAAATAATTTGAAATGTGGAAAAATCATTGTACAAACATTTCTCAAAGTTTGCTGTGATTAAGAAACAATGACCTGGAGATTATACTAAGTGAAGTAAGTCAGACAGAGAAAGACAAATATCATATGATATTGCTTATATGCAGAATCTAAAAAAAAAGATACAAATGAACTTATTTACAAAACAGAAACAGACTCACAGACTTAGAGAACAAATTTATAGTTACCAGGTGGAAAGGGTGGCAGGGAGGGATAGATTGGGAGTTTGGGATTGACATGTACACACTGCTATACTTAAAATAGATAACCAGGACTTCCCTGGTAGTCCAGTGGTTAAGACTCCTTGCTTCAACTACAGAGGATGCGGGTTCATTCCCCGGGAGGGGAAGTTCCACAGGCCACACAGTGTGGCCAATAAAAAAAAAAAGATTAGATAACCAACAAGGACCTACTGTATAGCACAAGGAACTCGCTCAATATTCGGTAATAACCTAAATGGGAAAAGAATTTGAAAAAGAATAGATACACGTATATGTATAACTGAATCACTTTTCTGTACACCTGAAACTAACACAACACTGTTAACTAAACTTCAATATAAAATAAAAATTCTTTTAAATTAAAAAAAGAAACAACCTATAAGTCCAGCATTACGGAAAGTGATTAAATAATTTTATAATCCATAAAATAATATATTATGCAGCCATTAAAATATTTGAAACAACCAAATACAATGTGTAACCCTGGATTGGATCCTGAATTAAATATATATATATAATACATATTATATATAGAGAGAGAAAATATATATATATACACATATATATTTAGAGAGAGAGAGAGAGAGAGAATGAATTGGGGATTAAAAAAAGAAGCTTAGGCAATAGCAGCAGATGGTAGATACAAAGGAAATGGGAACAACAGGCTATTCACACAGCTGAGCTGAGGCTGGGGATGAGATATTTGTGATAAAACAGTTCTGCTGGGGCAGGAGGGGATCATAGAGACCCATGTACAGCAAAATGTAGTCTTGATGACCCAGCCATAGAGATCCTCTCTGCCGAGTAGGTGTGGATACCAAAGGACTGGGTGTATCCGAATGCTGGTATATCACTCATCTGAATTCAAGGCCAGGAAGAACTGGCGGGGGGTGGGGGCGGTCAGAAAGGGATGGCTATAAACAGAACAAGGTGGCACATCTATCAAATGGTTCAAGGATTACAGAAGAGGAGCATTAAGAGAAGGAGAAGATGATGAAGAAAGAAGCTAAAAGGGATCATTTATAAAGAAGGGAAGACAGGCTAGGCCTGGAAGGGAAGCCATGCCTAGCCCCATCTCTAGCCAGTTTCCATTTGCCTAAAGACCATTTTCCTTTGAGGCAATGATTTTCAAACTTAGTGGCCATACAAATCAATTTAGGATCTTGTTTAAATGCAGACTGTGATCCAGTAGATCTGGGACCAAAGAGTCTGCATTTCTAATGAGCTCCAGGTGATGGTAATGCTGTTTGTACTCAACTTTGGTTGCACATTAGAACCACCTGTGCAGTTTTAAAGACAACACCAGTGCTCAGTCCTCACACTAACAATGATTGAATCTTGGAGTGTGGTGCCCGGGCATCAATGTTTTAAAAGCTCCCCAGATGATTCTAGCCCCAGCTAGAGCTGAGAAACACCACTCTAAGGAAATAGAGTGATTCCTGAGTCTCAGTACTTCCAGTAGAAATGCTCACCAACCTCCTTTCTCTTCCTTTACCATTTGTATCTATGCTAGTTCTCCCAGAAGCCCCTCCATCTCCCCCCAAGATTAATCTCTCTCCCTCTGTCCTCAAGCCATCAAGGTTGGAAACGGGCTGGGAGCCAAGACAGCTGCAGTGCCTTACTGCCTCCTCCACCCCAGGCCTCCCCAACTTCAATGGTGTTTGGTTTTTTTTTTTTTTTCTCGGTACTCGGGCCTCTCACCGTTGTGGCCTCTCCCGCTGCGGAGCACAGGCTCCAGACGCACAGGCTCAGCGGCCATGGCTCACGGGCCCAGCCGCTCCGCGGCATGTGGGATCTTCCCGGACCGGGGCACGAACCCGTGTCCCCTGCATTGGCAGGCAGACTCTCAACCACTGCGCCACCAGGGAAGCCCTCAATGGTTTTAATTAAGCTCCCACCACCTGTCAGGATTACCAGGGATGGGTGCCCAGCGTCGACCTCAGCTCCCAATTTGCTCTTGCATCTCAGGTCCCTCTGCCATCTGCTCCTTGATGGAGGATAATAAGTGCCACAGGTAAGTTCCCAATCACTTGAGCCCCAGTCCTAATAACCTGATCTTATTCCAGTTCTTCACCTAATTCCTAAGTTCCTTCCAGGATTTGATTTGGTGCTCAAAGAGTGAGCTAATGAATGAGCAACAAAGTGGTGTAGTATATACCAAGGATCTAGGGAACTTCATCTTCTGCTCCCAAAGAAGCCACCAGAAAAAAGCATTGAGAAAGCATCGGGGTCCCTTTCCGGTAAATCCAGATGAACTACAAGGGATGGTGGTTGACAAAAGAGTAAGCTACCAAAGGCCGGAACCGGACTTCCCTCGTGGTGCAGTGTTTCAGAATCCACCTGCCAGTGCAGGGTACACAGGTTCGAGCCCTGGTTTATAGGGCTTGGTTTTAAACATCGTTGCTTTTTGGTGTTATGATTATTATGATAAAAACACAATGTATTCAGGAAAAGAGTAAATACTGAATTTGCATAAAATTTCCAAGTACGACACTTTCTAAGTTTTGACAGATTTGACAGTTATCTAGTATCAGTAAAGTTATATTATAACTCATTCTTGTTGGTAGAGGAAAAAAAACTTTTCATTGAAAAAAAACTGAATTCACTGTGCAAGAATTCTATTTAAGCCACAAAGTGTATTACAAGACCATGGTTTTGATGTTTCATAACATTACAGAATTAGCCATGGTGACATTCATGGTTCAGAATGTATCCATCCCTACCCCGGCAAGATCTGGGGGCTGGGGTCCAACCAAGCCTTGTTATTTACCATGATTGATTGCCCTCAACATCATCCCTCCAGGAAGCTAACTTTTTAAAAGAACAAATAAGTCTACACTTGCACAAGCTTCCAAAGACTGGAGAAAGGGAACATTTCCCAACTCGTTTTTTTTGTTGTTGTTCTTCTTTTTGGTACGCGGGCCTCTCACTGTTGTGGCCTCTCCCGTTGCGGAGCACAGGCTCCGGACGCGCAGGCTCAGCGGCCATGGCTCACGGGCCCAGCCACTCCACGGCATGTGGGATCTTCCTGGACCGGGGCATGAACCTGTGTCCCCTGAATCGGCAGGCGGACTCTCAACCACTGCACCACCAGGGAAGCCCCCCAACTCGTTTTGTAAGGCCAGAATAACTTTGATTAAAAAACTGAAAAGAATATTGCAAAAAAGGAAAACCACTAGCCAATTTCATTTATGAAAAATAATGCAAATATTTTAAACAAAATATCAGGAAATTAAAACCAGCCATATATACGTGTGTGTATATATATACACACAGACATATATATACATACATATATATATGTAATATCAAGACCAAATTGGGTGTATCTTAGGGACAGATTGACCAATATAACTCAAGTTGACCATATAACATGTATTAAAAGAATAAAAGAAAAAATCTCAACAGATATGGAAAACTCATTTGACAAAAATTCAATATCCATTCATGCTCATTTATTTTTATCCACTCATAAGGATCTTTCCATCTGCCTCTGGATTCAACCTCTAAGTCAATCTGTCCAACAAGAATCAAACGATTTTAATTTGTATGTAAACTATCGCAGACTAGCAGTCCCACAGTAATTCTCAAAAACACAAAGGTACCTGTCCTCACGTTTAGAGCCAGGGGAAGAGGAGGGGAAAGAGGAGAGAGATACCGTGGTACTTGTTGCCTGAGGTGTCCCCTTCTCTAGGAGCCGACTCTGGCTTCAGCTGGCTCGGAATCACGCAGGCAGTTCGGCCGCTGCTCAGCAGGAGGCAAACGACAGCTCTCAGGAGCCATGGTTGTGGGCTGAGCAGCGAGGCGCCATCCGCGTTCCAGCCGGCGCCCGAGGATCGGACGACCGCATCCTCCTCTGCGTCCCCGGGGCCTCTTACAAGGAGCTGGTTCCCAAACTCTCAGCACCCAGTCTTGTAGAGTGCTTCTCAGCTGTAACGTGAACACGAATCACCTGCCAGGGACTTTAAAACGAGCTGCGGATTCAGTACAGCTCCCAGGCGAGGCCCACGCTCCTTCTGCGGACCGCACTTTGAGAAGCAAGGCCGACTACAAATCCCAGCTTACATCCGGCCCAATAGGAGGACAAGGCGGGAAGCGGGGGCGGGGGGTCGGGGGGAGGGAAAGCCTCTTCTGTTTTCCATTAACCAATCAGGCCCTCCTGCTGGCTGTTGCAGCAGCACTGACTTACCTGTGCAAAG
Source organism: Stenella coeruleoalba (assembly GCF_951394435.1). Classification (NCBI taxonomy): domain Eukaryota; kingdom Metazoa; phylum Chordata; class Mammalia; order Artiodactyla; family Delphinidae; genus Stenella; species Stenella coeruleoalba. Next base: position 35,604,174 of record NC_137148.1, read on the forward strand.
GAGAGAAGGAAAGCTCCGCCTCGGGAGGTATGAATGGACGTGTTTTGAGTGTGGCAGTTGGGCATGGGGAGGTGGATAATATCTAGGTATTAACAAAGTTCTGCACTGTGTCTGCTATGAATCGGTCACAAACATTCATCTCCCAGACTGTGGTCCAGAGACAGCAGTCAGACTGCAGTTTCAAATTTCTGAATGACTCTGAGGTTTTGATGATGCTGGAAAACAAAGAGTTTTATTTTAGGCAGTGAAAACCGTTTTTAGATCTCATGCCTTTACATTTTAGGTTCAATGATCTCTAGAGTGATTAATAATAGATTTTATGAATTACCACTATCTCCTACCCCAGCCATGTTTTAAGTATTTTCTCTATTTTCTAAAACATTTTTTCACAAACCTCAAAATAACTATAAACAATGGGAGATGAGAAGAGTCTTTATCTTTTCACATCTATTGGTAGGAAACCAGAAGAGTAGAATCCATTTATTCAAATGCTGTCAATTATGAATCAAAATTAAGTAGCTTTAATCCTGAGAGGGAATGCCTTTTCTCCTGTTCCACCCTCTACCTTTATTCCCCCCCCCCTCGTTTTCTCACTCTAAATCAATAAGAAATGTGGGAAGGAAGAGGAGGAAATTTCAGTTTTCCATCACAAATTATGTCCTTTACCAATAAGATGTAGTGAGAGCTCCCTTATGGAATCCCGAAAGATGGGGGAAGGATTGTAGCCAAAGGAGAAGAAGCCAGGCTCTCTCTCTCCTTATATATATCATGTAGATAGAAGCTAAACACCTCTGACTATAATTTGTAGATTTTGGTTCGGGAAAAGTTTGAATACTTTAAAAATTGCTTATAATTATGTAAAATAATTCTTAAAATTGAAACCAAAGTGGATAAAAAAGATCCTAAATGTGTAACAAGTTGGCATCACAACCACACAAAGCAGAACTGTTTCAAGTGACTTTAAAAGGCAGTGATGTTACAATTTCTCTCTAGTGGGATAGACCTAAGATTTGAAACACTGCCCCCAAATTATAATGATTTGGGTTATCACATTATTGGTGTTGGAATTGTTAGAATAATTGACAAGGCTGTGTGTGCATTGTGTTTGTGTGGTCAGAAGTGATTGGGTGATAGGAGGGGAGAGAACAGGGAGGAAATTTGTTTCATCTGGAGGAAGTGTCTCTCTCTGGTTCAAACTTCTTTCTGTGCTCCCATTCTTTTTTTTTAATTTATTTTTTAAGATGTACAACACAATGACTTAACATACTGTATATGTTTGTGAAATGATTACCATAATCAAGTTAACACATCCTTCACCTCACAAAGTCGTGTGTGTGTGTGTGTGTGTGTGTGTGTGTGTGTGTGTGTGTTGAAAATAGTTAAGATCTACTCTCTTTATGTTCCCCATTCTTCCGCTAGGTTTAAGCTTTTTTCCTTTAATAGCTACTAGTCACTTGCTCATTTTTAATGTGAATGTCTTTTGTTTCTTATCATTACCTAATAATGTTGCACAGTTGGGTCACTAGTCTTATTTTAAGCAAACTTAAATTTGAAATGCAAGCTAATAGTTGCAAATACATGTCAGGGCTTAACATGAAAGGCAAACAGATGAGCGCTAAGGATTTGCACTTTCCCATCTGAGTTTTTTGTTCTCCTCCTTAACATCTAAACGAATAAATCAACGAAATTACTTGCTTTAGGGCTGGGGGGTAAATTATCATTGAAAAACATTCCCTCACAGTCTATAAAACCTGTACGGACAAATCTTGTTCGTTATTATTGACCAAATGCGGGTGATTTAAATTCGGAAAACTTTAAAAATACGTAGAAAATGAAGGGCCCCGAAAGGAAACGGCCCCGGCCCTTAAGCCCTCGGATCGCTGTGTATCCCAGGCTCACGACCTCGCTCAGCTCTGCACCCGCCTTCCAGCCTGCTCCGAGCGTTCCCCTGAGGAGAAATCCCGCAGCGCCTGATGCGGTTCAGGCTGCAGCCCTGAGGCTGCAGAATTCTGCACCTGCTTCAGGCAGGAGAGGGGAAACGGGCCTTAGTTGTCTTTGTATGTGTAGCTCTCTTCATAAAACCTGGCAAAAGGCAGGCTCTCAATTAAGGCTTGTTAAATTAATGATTATGCTAAGTTTATAACACTGGAGAGTAAACTTTGGTCATGGAAGGTGCTAAGTGGAAGGTGGCTATACTTGTTACAATTTTACTGTGGGTCCATATAAGAATGTAAAAATCTATCTAGGGATATTTTTTAAAGCCATTTGTTCCTCATTGGGATTATCCTTCTATCATAATAGTATTGATCAAATAATAATGATTATACCTTTACTAAGGTTATTAATTATATTGTGTCAGAAGCTATCACCTTACCTATATAATTTTATGAAATCATCAAAGCTATTTTTTATGTATTTTTTAAAACTGTTTGGCCAAACCGCGCAGCATGTGGGATCTTAGTTCCCGAAACCCACGCCCTCTGCGTGGGAAGCGTGGAGTCTTAACCACTGCACTACCAGGGAAGCCCTAAATAACTTATTTAATTCTTAATGGAAGGGCTTATAAGAAAGGAAAACTAAATTTTTAAGATGAAATATTGAGAAGAATTTGGGGGTTTTGTTTTACATTTCCCTTTTTCTCATCTAAAAATCATGAACAGGGGCTTCCCTGGTGGCAGAGTGGTTAAGAATCCACCTGCCAATGCAGGGGACACGGGTTCGAGCCCTGGTCCAGGAAGATCCTACATGCAGCAGAGCAACTAAGCGCATGCGCCACAACTACAGAGCCTGCGCTCTAGAGCCTGCAAGCCACAACTACTGAGCCTGCGCACCACAACTACTGCAGAGCGCGTGCCTAGAGCAGTGCTCCACAACAAGAGAAGCCACCACAATGAGAAGCTTGCGCACTGCTACCAGGGGTAGCCCCCCGCTCACGGCAACTAGAGAAAAGCACACGAACAGCAACGAAGACCCAGCACAGCCAAAAATAAAATTAATTAATTAAAATAAAATAAAAAAAAACTAACCACTCCATATTTTGGGGCCACTCGCCTTCAAAAATAAATAAATAAATAAATAAATAAAAATGAACAATGTCAAACCAATATTCTCAAAATATCCTGAAAACGGGGAAAAAAACTTGAATACTTGAATATTTTCTGAGGAAAATCTAGATTCATTCTATCAAGGTCGTTAAAAGGTAAAGAGACTGCAACAAGCTTTAAAAAGTGTAAAGTTGAATGTTTTGTCATTGTTGTTTCTTTTTCTGGTGTTTAGCAACAAAAAAAAAGAATGCACTTAATAGTTTAAGCAGAAAAGGATTTATTAGGAGATAACGATAACTTAAAATCTAGAAGAAAGGTGAACAGAGATTTTAGACTGAAAATCGGAGAATAACTCTCAGAAGCACACTGCAGGCTGATGCACAAAGAGAGATTCTGCCAAAAATCAGAAAATACTGCATCTGTGGCCACCAACCCACAGCTGCTCTCTCAGGAACTATGCAGCCCCTGGCAAATGTTAGAATTTGAATTTGGGGTCATTCCAAGTGTTTGTGTGGAATGTGCGCATCAAGTAATCCTCATGCACTATTGTTAGAGGGTAAATGCTTCATTCATTCTAAAGAACAACCTGGCAAAAGTCAGTAAAATTAGGTCTATGCATTTTCCATGGCACAATTCTGCTCATGGGTACATATCCTAGAGAAATTTTCTCACAGGTCCTATAAGGGACTATTACACATGGTGATGGTGACTAAGTGGCTATCTGAGCACCCACTGGGGACGGCAGATAGGTAAAGTGGCAGAGACACATCAGAGGCTAACGTGCCAGACTTGGAAGCAGCAGATCAAATGTCCATGTAAAGATCTTGGGAAATTGCAACTGAGTGGGAAATATTAAGTACAATCACATGTATAACCTAATACTTTTTACATGGATTGAAAATATAAGCACACAAAAGAATAAACAACATATTACAAGACTGACACAAGAAGAGACTTTTTAAATAAAATATTCATGGCAAGAATTTCAGTAGAAGAAGGGAAAGCATATAAGGGGAATAAATAAGAATAGAATACACACAATTACATAAAAGAGGATAGGGATCAGCAAAAAACATTCTTGAAAATGTGACATCCCAACCCAGTGGCCCCTTAGATTTGAAATTCATAACAATTTTTTTTTCTTTTTTTTTTGCGGTACGCAGGCCTCCCACCGCTGTGGCCTCTCCCGTTGCGGAGCGCAGGCTCCGGACGCGCAGGCTCAGCGGCCATGGCTCACGGGCCTAGCCGCTCCGTGGCATGTGGGATCTTCCCGGACCGGGGCACGAACCCGTGTCCCCTGCATCGGCAGGCGGACTCTCAACCACTGCGCCACCAGGGAAGCCCCTGAAATTCATAACAATTTTGAATATTCCTTTGATTGAGGTAATCTAGTGTAGAGAAAAATAGAAAAATTACAATTCTAAGTAGTCATGAGACTTTCCTTTTCCCAACCTAACATAATGATTCCTTTGCTAATTCCCCTGCCTGATACATATGCTTGAAGACCTAGGTTCTCAGTCCAGTGACAGCACGAACTAGCAGCTTTGTGACCTTGAATTATGATCTAACCTCATGGAATCTATTCTGTACAATCAGGCAATGCCTTTCTGATATGGGAAGAAAATTAGTGAGAGGAATTTGTCTAGGCTTGTCTGAAACGTGGAGCGGCTTTCTATAGTCTATGGAAATTGTCAATAACTGGACACTTCTCACCTCACTGCTCTACCTCTGCCTGCCAAAACCCACAGAATTTCAGTAGTGACTTCCAGAAGTGAGCCGATCCCTTCTGCTTTATTTTCCTCACTAAGAAAATGGAGGATAATTATGGAACCCACCATATCAATGTTTAATGGCCACACTCCCTTAGGCATACACCTAACACAATGTAAACTCAAAAATGTTAACTAGAATTTTATTCTAACTGCTCCCTTCTAGAAATTTTGGGGAGTAAGATTTTCACCAGCATTAGTTCTGTGGCTCTTCAAAGTTTACACTTTCTCCCCTGTGAGTTATTTCCTAAACCCTTTGCCTCTCCCCTCTTCACCTTCTAAGATACCACACCACCCTTTCCATTATTTCCTGTTGAGAGATTTTCTGGGCCACCTTCACTGGAGCTGAGGCTGTAACTTACTCAGGCCTTTCCAAGGAACATTGAAAAAGTATTGTCTGTGTCCATTTGTTGGACCACAGGCTGATATTCTTATTATTTCAATCAATTCTGAGTCCTTCAGTTGGGGTTAGCCTGTGAAACATAAATTATACCACCTGAGAAATTGGGGTATGTTGCAGACACTGCTGTGCCTTTACTTAAATACTTCAATTTTTTTTGTTTGATCTTTACTTCTAAGAAGTGCACATAAAAAAGAGAAATTGTTGAAGATAAAAGATTGCCAGAAATTCTATCTTTACTTTTAACTCTACCATTTGTTTCTTTTTTCCAAGCTAATAACTGATCACTGGGAGAGAGGAGATGAAAAGTGAATACATAGTCCCTCAATGTACTTAGAGAGGACAGTATTCTACAATCCTCCCGGCCAATAACACAGAGATTGCAGTACAATTTCTTAGCAATAGTTCTAAAGTCCAATATAATCTACAATATAATCTTATAATCTACTCTTTGTAGATCACAGTTTGGCCCCCAAACTATGTGATATCAAAACAGATCTGATCTTAGGTGAATGTATATTATGCTCTTTCTTTACTCCAGTTAGCATGAATACTCATTCTTTCCACACCATGAGTATCAATGACATGCTACAGAATGCTACCCCAAACCGGGATGGTCACAGTTATATTATCTCAAGATATGCACCTTCTAATCTGTCTAAAATCCTCTACATTCTGAATCCTAAAGTACATCTACCCTCGTATTTCGTAAAAGATATTGAGGACTTGTATTTTTCCTAGTTACATGTTAATATGAAATCATGATATACACATTATTATGTAACTAACTCTCTCCTCTTAATATCCTGGCCAATTTTTTAAATGACTATGTAATGAAATTCTCTCTTTCAACAACTACACATACCCTTTTTGGTGGGTGTAAAAATATTCTATTTCAAATTTCCTATATTAGACATTTCCTTGTTTTTACTTTTTGGCTCAAATAATCTCCATTCTATGGAGGTTTTTTTTGGTGGAATACATTGCTAGAAGTGAAATTTTTATGTTGTATAACGTTCTGTGCATAATAAACTTAACTTATATAATTTAATGTTCTTCAAAATATAGCAGCCATAATTTTCTACTTGAATTATATGTCTACTGCCCTACTCTCGATAGCAGTGCTTATAACCAACTTAAAATACCTATGGTAGGCAAACTATGTATATCCCAGTTTTTTCCACTTCTTTGATTTTGGGGAATGTGAGCATAGTTTTTCAATTTCTTCATAGGTGCTTTTGCAGCGTTAATGGTATTATCTATCACCCTTGAGAATTATGTTGCAACTACATTTTCTTCCTTTGGACTAAACTTTAAAGTGACTTCATAGCCAGCCTCTAAGATGACCAACAATGATCCCTGCCTCCTAGTATTCACAGCCTTGGGCAGTCCCCTCCCACATTGTTCCAGGGTTGGTCTGTGTGATCCATAGAATATGGTAGAAATGATAATGTCTCTCCTGAGATTGGGTTACAAAAGATGCTACTGGTTCCATTTTGATCACTCTACCATGCTATCTCCTCCCTCTTAGATCATCCCCTTTGGAGGCAGCCAGCTGCCACATCATGAATAGCTCTGTGGGGAGGCCCTTGTGTTAAGCAATTGAGACCTCTTGTCAAGAAGGAGCTTAGAAGGTGATCCTCCAGCCCAAGGCAAAGCTTCAGACTGCACCTTCATGAGGAACTCTGAGCAAGACCACCCAGCTAAGCTATTCCAGACTCCTGATTCTCAGAAACCGTGAGATAATAAATATTTTTGGTAAGCTGCTAAATTTTGGAGTCGTTTGTTACAGAGCAAAAGATAACTAATTGAATTAGTGGATTTTAAATGTAATTATGTGTCTCCATATATAATTTATATTGAGTGTATGAATGCATTTTAATGTATTTAATGGTACGCTGACACATGTCTCTTTCTGTTTAATTTTTCACTAATGATTATAATTTTAAGATTAATCAATATAGCTATATATATAAAACTTGTTTATTTCATCTAAGTGCTGCAGAATATTTTATAGAATGAATACACAGCCTTTTACATACACATCATGGATGCCTCCAACTCCCCTTTATCACAAACAAAAATGAGATAAACACCATTATGTGTGTACTTTAGGGACCTGTATGAGATGTTTTCTGGGATATAGATGCTGGAGGGGGTTTAGAGGGACAATGAACAAAAGCCTACATAACTTCCACAAATACTGCCATATTGCTTTTCAGAATTAATAGTAACACCAGGCCTCTTGAGAGGTCAGTTCACAGCAAATCCTCACCAGCTCTTTGCATAATCTACATTTCTAATTTTTTCCCTTTCGATGCTTTCACAGTTTTAATTAATATTTACCTTACATATAATGATTTTCAGACTCCATTTAAGTTTTAGACATTCTGTGTTGATCAAATATGGATTGACTGTTGCTACCTTCTTTCACATTTTTCCTCTGCGTTGCCTGCTTTATCATTTTGATTTGCAGAGCTGACATTGCTTGTACATAGATATTCAGTACTTCTGAATTTTAGACTTTGATATTACGGTCTCCCAGTCTGTAATCTAATGAATAGAAATTTTTCTTGTTTCCGTGTACTATCCTTCCTAAGAACCATTTTTGGTAGCGTACTATGTGAATATTTTCAGGACATATAACAATCACATATTAGAGTGCCCAGATACCTCTTCATTCCTGCCCTGCTATTATTGTCGTATACTTTGCACCTTGTTGGTTGTTGATACTGAGCATCTGCAGACGAACGCCATTGCTGGATCTCAACTGCAGTGACTTCTTCTGGGTGTACCCACACCACAAACTAGCTGTGCTTCCCCTCTGCCTTGGATTTCAGCTTTGACTAGGTTCAAACAATTCTGAGTTGGCCTCATCCTCCATCCACCAAGGCAGAGCTCTTCTATTCTGAGTATCTTTGTCTGAATCTTCACCTCAGCTGCGAGTGTCCTAAACTGCCCTCATAAAACTTTCAACTAGTTGAGCTTTCAGTCATCTGCCATCTTTACTGTCTGTTCTGTTGTTTGATTCTTCTGTTTTGTTACTTAGCATTTATTATTTCTACTATGGTCTTTTTCCTCCTGAAGTTAACAATAAAAATCTGGCTTTCAGAAACAGAAATATAGATCAATGGAACAAGATAGAAATCCCAGAGATAAACCCACGCACCTATGGTCAATCAATCTATGACAAAGGAGGCAAAAATATACAATGGAGAAAAGACAGTCTCTTCAATAAATTGTGCTGGGAAAACTGGACAGCGACATGTAAAAGAATGAAATTAGAACATTCTCTAACACCATACACAAAAATAAACTCAAAATGGACTAAAGACCTAAGTGTAAGACCAGATACTATAAAACTCTTAAAGGAAGACATAGGCAGAACACTCTTTGACATAAATCGCAGCAATATCTTTTTGGATCCACCTCTTAGAGTAATGAAAATAAAAACAAAAGTAAATAAGTGGGACCTAATTAAACTTAAAACCTTTTGCACAGCAAAGGGAACCATAAACAAAACGAAAAGACAACCCACAGAATGGGAGAATATATTTGCAAATGAAGTGGCAGACAAGGGATTAATCTCCAAAACATACAAACAGCTCATGCAGTTCAATATCAAAAACAAAACAAAACAAACAAGGAACCCAGTCAAAAACTGGACAGATCTAAATAGACATTTCTCCAAAGAAGACATACAGATGGCCAAAAAACACATGAAAAGATGCTCAATATCGCTAATTATTAGAGAAATGCAAATCCGAACTGCATTGAGGTATCACCTCACATTGGTCAGAATGGCCATCATCAAAAAGTCTACAAACAATAAATGCCAGAGAGAGTGTGGAGAAAAGGGAACCTTCCTACACTGTTGGTGGGAATGTAAATTGGTACAGCCACTATGGAGAACAGTATGGAGGTTCCTTAAAAAACTAAAAATAGAACTACCATATGACCCAGCAATCCCACTCCGGGGCATAGGTACAGAGAAAACCATACTTTGAAAATATACATGCACCCCTATGTTCACTGCAACACTGTTTACACTAGCCAAGACACGGAAGCAAACTAAATGTCCATCAACAGACGAATGGATAAAGAAGAGGTATGTGTGTGTATATATATATATATATATATATATATATATATATATATATATACACAATGGAATACTACTCAACCATAAAGACGAATGAAATAATGCTATTTGAAACAACATGGATGGACCTAGAGATTATCATACTAAGTGAAGTCAGAGAAAGACAAATATCATATGATATCACTTATATGTGAAATCTAAAAAAATGATACCAATGAACTTCTTTACAAAACAGAAACAGACTCACAGACTTCAAAAACAAACTTATGGTTACTAAAGGGGAAAGCCTGGAGGGGAGGGATAAATTAGGAGTTTGGGATTACCGTATGCACACTACTATACATAAAATTGATATTCAACAAGGACCTACTGTATAGGACAGGGAACAAAAAAATCTGGCTTTGAAGGGAGGCATCACATTTAGAATGTTTCTCTCTGGTCATCAGATCAGCTATGGCAATGCTCATGGACTTGGCTATATTCTTTTTCTTTTAATTTATTTATTTATTTATTTTTGGCTGCATTGGGTATTCCTTGCTGAGCGGGGGCTACTCTTCCATGTGGTGCTTGGACTTCTCATTGCGGTGGCTTCTCTTATTGCAGAGCACAGGCTCTAGGTGCGCAGTCTTCAGTAGTTGTGGCACACGGGATCAGTAGTTGTGGCTCGCGGGCTCTAGAGTGCAGGCTCAGTAGTCGTGTCACAGGGCGTAGTTGCTCCACAGCATGTAGGATCTTCCAGGACCAGGGCTCAAACCTGTGTCCCCTGCATCGGCAGGTGGATTCTTAACCACTTCACCACCAGGGAAGTCCCTTTGCTGTATTCGTGAATGGTCTCTTGACTGCCATTTTGCTCTCTCATTAAGATGTAAGGACTGAAAAGTGTAGCCAGATTTTCATCATTTTTTTTAAATTTATTTATTTAATTTATTTATTTTTGGCTGCATTGGTTCCTCATTGCTGCGCGGGCTTTCCCTGGTTGCGGAGAGCAGGGGCTACTCTTCGTTGCAGTGCGTGGGCTTCTCATTGCAGTGGCTTCTCTTGTTGCGGAGCACGGGCTCTAGGCATGCGGGCTTCAGTAGTTGTGGCACATGGGCTCAGTAGTTGTGCCTCATGGACTCTAGAGCGCAGGCTCAGTAGTTGTGGCACAAGGGCTTGGTTGCTCCATGGCATGTGGGATCTTCCCGGACCAGGGCTCGAACCCGTGTCGCCCGCATTGGCAGGCGGATTCTTACCCACTGCGCCACCAGGGAAGCCCCCAGATTTTCATCTTTTTGTGTGTGGCTCCAATCACAGCACCCGGTACAGGGAAGAACACCAAAATGTGCTTCCTAAGTCTTAGGAATGACTATAATTTATCACAGTAAAATAAATTCCTAGTCAAGGAAATCTACAATGTATCCACTTATACTTCTCTCAACAGGTTGAAAAGGATGCATTACAGTGCAATACACCATAGATATGATATGCCTAGGAAAAAATCCATTTACAAGGAAAAAACTCCCTCAAAAGGCAGTGTTTAACATTTATTCTCATTAAGATTGGAATTGTATCCATGATGATATCGTTAATATAATGCTAATAATTGGGCAAATAAATTTCTGCCAGGTAATCCTATTTACTTTTATGATTGGATACATTCATGAAAGCTGCTTTGTAATGCCTTCCATTTCAGAGACGACAAAAGGAGGCCTAGAGAGAGGGGATAATCTGCTGAGAGTCACTCATTCAGAGAGGCGTGGAACTGCCCCTCCACCCAAGCAGTCCATTTCTGGGGCTTCTTGTCATGACACTGGTCTGAACACAGTCTTAATTCCTTTGAATTGAGCAATTTACCTGGAGAAGACAACATTAGGAGAGTGAAAGTTCAAGTTTAGAATTGGGTCACCACCCTTGCCCTTCTTTCATTTGGAAAATACGCCTTTGGCATTCTGCCCCCTTCTCCGCCACACGCCTCCCTCTCCCCGAAAGCATTCTTCTGCTTGGAGATCTGGGTTTCGGTTTCTGTTCCAAGAAAGCAACTTGGAGCTTTCTACACCCCAGTGTCCGCCCAAACATTTTCCCCCTCCAGTGTGCTAATACTTTTCCTTTTCAACCGGAATCTGTATCTTGAAGAGATTTGACCATGAATAACTTTATCCAAGATGATTGGGTTTTGTATTAATATTATCAGGTCTTCTGATCTTGTAGGATTAATGTTACCACCCAAACTCCCCCTATCTGGCCAGGAGGCCAAAAGAGCATAAAAACTCGCGGGCTGGGGGCTTCCGAATCCCAGACACTCGGTATCGCCCGGTGTGAGACCCACGCGATGGTGCAGCCTTTTCCCGGCTGTGGGCGCCGGGGCCCCAGACGTCGCCAGCCCCGAGCTCAGCCGACTCTGAGCCCTGGACGCTCCCTTTCTACCACGCCCCGTGCGAGCTCTCCTGGGACGGCCCAGACTTCGACTGGGAAATGCTTTCTAGTCCCTGCGGCGGGCTTCTGCGCTGGGACCGTTAGCGAAACAGACACTTTGCTGGAGGCCAAAGCCCTCGCAACGGGACGCAGAGCCACCTGCCCCGGACCAGACGCCCGCGACCCACCCAGACCCAGAGGCGCCCCAGGAGAGGCGGCCGCCGCCCCCGCAGCCTCCCTCGGCGGGTGGCACCGCTTCCCGGACGGACGAGCGGAGCCCGAGAACGCTGACGGCGGGGACCCTATGGAGCGTCGCCCGGCTCCTGCCCCCGGGACCCGCCGCACGTCCCAAGGCTGGTGGCAGCGGATCCGACGCTCCGTGGCCCGGAAGACCCAGGGCTGCCAGGAGCCCCGAGATTTGCGCTGAGTCCCTCATCTCCGCGGACAAATTATGTTACAGCATCGTCTCTGCCTTTGCTCCACAAGGATGGAAGCTCTTTGTCTTCAGAGCCCTTTCCTTTAATTTTCCTTTCGCTAGTCAGTAAAGATGACGAAAAACGATGTCACAGTCTGTTATTTGTCCCGTGAGTCCCTGGTTTGTCTATTTGGGAAGACAAGGCTCACGGGCAGCGGTGGCCGCTGCCGGTTCCCGGGCGGGATACTGGGTCACCGGCTTTGCTGGGCGCCGGCGGATGCTGGGGTCGCCTGTGCACACGGAGCCGGGGATGGTGGAGCGTGGCCTCTCGTGTGACTCCCGGATACAGGCTGGGCCTCCAAGAACAGCAGAGGGGCCGCCCGCAGCCCCGAGGACTTCACTCGCCCGGGAAGCGTCCCTCCTCCGTGGCCCTGGCCCTTTTTGGCCCCGAGTCCATCTCAGGGCTCTCCAGGCATCTGCAGGCGGCTCTGGCGTCGCCTCCACCGCATTCCCCCCACACCCTCCCCGAACTTGCCCAGAAGTTCAGGCTTCCTCAGGCGCTAACCAAATCCCAGCAAGTGTCCCTTACCCCTCCGACCCTCTGCAACCCCCTTGCCCAGTGCCTGCCAGCGACTGGCCGAGCTGACCTGCTGTGAGATTGCTGGCGTGGAAGCCAAGGGGATAACAACCGTGGACTAGTGGCCGGGGAGACCAGCCACCCTGCCCTGATAGGATGGACTGAGCGCTCTCGGATTCGGGAGGGGCGTGATCGCTGCACTCCCCACTCCAACCCAGTGACTTTGCTTAGGTGTGCCTCCCAAGCAGAGAGTGAATGGAAACCACCAGGAATGGGCCTCTCTCCACAGGGACCTTCCTCTCCTCCCATCCCTCTCCTTTAACTCAATCACCAAAACCACTCGGAATTTCCAAACCCCTCCCAGCAAGATGCAGTTTTCTCCTTAATCTGCGAGGCTCCGAGGCAATTTGCAAGGCAAATGAGAGTCTATCTCCACTTATCTGGGCTTGGGTTTCCGATCTCCCGTACTAGACAGACCCTATAAAAGGCACACTCAGCATGGGGCTGAATCATTCGCCCCTTTGCTTGGACCCGCTACGCGTCTGGCCTGGGAGGAGGCTGAAGCCATGGAACCGCACGCGTACTACACCTGGGAAGAGCTGTCCTGGAGGAGGGCGCATCCAGAGCCCCACATGCCAGCGGGCCTCAACCGAGAACAGGCCTGGGCCTGGGCTCTGGATAACTTCCCTGCGCTGAGCCGCCCCTCCTGCCAAAGCCCCCAGTTCTGCGAGGACGCGCACTACTGTGCATGTGGGCTGCCGCGGCGCGCTTGCCCCGGACACGCAGACGGTCGCCGCCAGGCGGAGAGCGGCCACAAACGCTGGCGAGACCCACAAGCGCAGGAGCCAACGGCTAACCCGGGGTGGATAGACAGTCCCATCAAGAAGAGGCCGAAGCCACACACCGCAGGGCACAATCGGGCCTGAACAGCCAGGAGATGCCCGCAGCAGCGGAGGCCGACAGACACGCGGCCAGATGGCCTCCAGGAGCCCAGGACGATCCCCATCCCCTACCCCGAAGCTGCGGAAACCCTGTGGAGGCTTGAAACCCTGTGGAGCTCGGCAAGGAAAGGAGTCGCAGCCTTCTGTCTGGCCCACGGCGCCCCTTCAACCCATGCCCTGGCCTGGAGCCTGAGTCACCCCAGTGGAGGCCTTCTTCTGCCTGGCTGGACTTCTCCCCTGGGCCCCGCCTTGCTCTGGGATGAGCCTGGAGGACTCTGTGGGGCAGACCAGTCCTTATTTGTCCCTCCTTTCCTGGATTACTGACAGCTCTCTCAATTAGAAATCTCTCTTCAGGGAATCCATACTATCTTAAGGAGCTTTCTCGTACTCAGAGTCTTGTACTCATGCTTCTTATGTATTCCAATTGTGCACAATGATTAAAGCCTGTTTCCTTATTTTCTGCCTGTGGAATTGATTTGGGTGTGTGGAGTCAGGACTGGAAGTGGTACAGGTGGGCCTGTGCCTGAAAGGAGAGCCGGGACCCAGGTCAGGGCTCATTAACATCAACGAAATGCAAAGTGAAACCATGACATAACTCTGACTACCTTAGTGACCTATATTAAGCGTTTTCATTTGATCCAATGTTGGTAAAGTAGTAACTCCACAACACAGCCTTTGGGAATGAATCTGAAAGGGTCTTTGGAAAGGCAATACTGTATGCAGATACACATCAAGCATCTCACTGTGTATTCTTTGGCCCAGAATTCCACTTCTTACAAGCAAGGAATTATATTTTAAAAAACAAATGTGCTTTTCGGTAAGGGATTGGAAAAAAATAAATTATGATATATCTGCAGGAAACCCTCTCCCATTTTAACAACTACTCCCCACTTCCCCATCCATGTCTGCAGCAGTAGGCAAGTTAAGGCTTAACCTTTCTGCTAACTGGCTATTGGTTGATGGTCTAAGTCTTGGCATCTTACCCAAGCCAAGTCAGAAGTCCCTACCAAGGAATGTGCAACTGGGACTTAGAATTTGATCTGAACACGTACTCCAGGTGCCAATTTCCCTCCCAATTTCTTGTTATCTTTCTCAAGTCTACGTGTAAAGGGATTTTCTCATGTCTCTTCCTGGATCATTCACACAGCCATTACATCACAGTCCTCACTGCGGTCCACTCCACTATTCCCAGCTCCTGTATAAGAAAACTTTGCATCACTACTTCTCTCCCCCTGGATGCCAGGACATGGTCACCCTAATAGCAAACTGCTTGCTGTCTGTGCACTGGTACCAAAAAAGGGTTACTCTGTTTCAGGATGTACTTCCTCTACTGCCCATTCTTTAATCCCACCAAGTATCATCACACAAGGTTGAAGAGCTGTATCGATTTTTACAGAAGGATGGAGGTAACTGAAAGAAATTACACATCAAGAGAGAGAAAATTAAACTAAATATTGATTTCCTTTTTAAAGTTATCGTTACTGAAAGTACCCTATGACTCACTATAGAAAATGAACCTCTTTAGAATTCCACTTACAGGGCACAATTACGGTTCAAAATAGAATCAGAATATTTACTGACCTCGCACACCAAAAAGTGCCAACCAGGTTTCCCAGGCTCTCCAGATCACACTGCTCCCTTACATCACGTGGGCCCACAGCTATCACCTACTTGTGTTACTAGGGCTGAAAGACATTAACTGGTTCCTCCTTCAGGAGCCTACATTTTGTTCCACTTCTTTCTCAAAAGCATAAAGATAATCAATATACAGGCAGTCAATAGGCAAGGCATCCTCACCCCCAAACTGGAATCCTAACCCCCAAGAAAAGGAACCCACTTTTTGAACCATATACTTAGGATCCCTGGGAATATTTGCCTCACGCTAAGACTGTCCCTGACTCTCTCACCAGAAGGCAATCCCTGCCTACAAATGTCCCTGTTAACTCTTCTCACAGATCCATCTATATTCTTTCATGACACCCTTTTCCCTAACAATAGACCAAAACTTATTTTTGGTATAGGTGGGAAAAGAAATGGACTTATATTATTCTAATGTCCATCTATACATTATTTCACATCCACTTCAATGATTATTTGTGGAATCTATAAAATACTCTTTCTGCCTTCCCTTCTTGAAATCACGTCGTTCCTGTCTTGAGAAAATAGCTACCTGGTAGATATCTTGCTATTTCACGTGCCCAGTATTGAAGGGTTAGTTTGCTTCACGCTGGCTTACAGGGTCAGTGGAACTTTCCCATTCTTGATGCTCAGAAAAGTCATCTATGAATGAAACTTTAAAAAACAGGTAGGACATAGTACTTGACATACCATTTTCTGCAAAAATTGAAAGGGAAAAAATAAGAGAATGGGAACTCTTATAGATTAAAAGAGATATTAAGACATCCCAACTACATGTAACAATGGGTAGACACTGTCTGAAATCAGGTAATCCCCACTTCATTGGTGACTGATATAGACCATCCACAGTCTGACCACATTGCTGGTTCTCACTGTAGTGGCTTCTTGCTATGCATCTATGACACAGGCTAGCTGTCCCTAACCTCTCTGGGGGAAATTACACGGGGGTTCAAACAACTCTCTGGGAAGGTTCTACACCACCAGAGCTAAATAGCTCCATGTCTTCAAAGGAATAGTGTGGTTGTCCCTTCCTTAAACCTGGCCAGCAGAGCTTTCTGTCTTTATTAGATTCTCCCAGTCAGCGGCAAAAATTCCATGTTGCTCCAATAAACCCCTTCAATTCACCACTGCCTGACTAGAGCTTCCAACCCTCTACTTCTTCTGTTGTCCATACTTTCATCCACTTTATTTCCTTACTTCTCATTTTTATTTCACTTTGATTGTCTTCCTGCTTTTCTCTGTTTCCTTTCCTCATATTTATCCTACCATTGTCTTTTTTCCTCAACTCATGCAAAAAGACTGGCTTTGGTGGGAGTCATCTCAAACATTAGCGTTTTCTTTCCAGGCAGAGAATCAGCTGCCATAGGGAACAAGATTTGGCTGTGTCTTCATGGTCTCTTGACTGCGACTTTGCTCTCCCCTTAAATTTCAGCTCTGCCAAAGCAGGAGCCAGTTCTACAGCTCTGTATGTGCAGAAACCATCACAGCACCTTGCTCATGGCAGGTTGTCAAAACATGCTTGTTAAAAACTTTGAATTAAACTAACTTTGTTACGTTGAAGATAAATGACTGATAGAGGAAATCTGTGCTTGGATGCACTGACATGTTTGCCAACAGAAAGTCTGAAACATCTGAGGAAGGATGTAAAGGGATGAAATTTCACTATAGATCTGACACAGAAGGAAAAAGCAATCCACTCAGATTAAACACACACAAAAGGGCAACATTTTTAGTTTGCTGTTCATTGATGTTATGTTTAATATTCATGATCATATCACTAAGAATGAAACTAATAATAATTGAAAATGAATAACATGTTTTCTGCCAGAGGTATCTAATTACTTGACTTTGTTATTCAATTTAATCATAAAAGATACTTTGTAAAATGTTAAAGTTTAGCTATCATCCAGGCAAAAATATGAGGACAAGAGAGGTTAGGTAACTAGCTGAGTCATATAGAAATAATAGAACTTGTACCCAAACAGTCTGCATCTAGGTCCCTGGACCTGACCCCTCCCCTCCTACATGTTGGCTGAAATTCTGAAACTATTTTAACTTATAAATTGACAAACAGAAGACCAGGATGGGAGTCTGACTTCTGTCACTGACCAGCAGTGTGATTTCATGCAAAGATGACCAACTTTTCATTCTGATCATCTGGGTAAAATCTGATGGTACTTTTCAAGCAGAGGGGCCCTGAGAATCAATGAACTTACAGTTACCTAAAAGTGTCAGCCACACAAGATACTTTTCATAAAGGAGTAACCTTCTAAAATAGCTTGTCTTGACAGAGCCCTGTACCTGTTGTTCCTTTAAAAACAAACAACACAAAAACTTTAATTCTCTGAATCTACAAAATCAACTTAAATAACTTTATCAAAGATGATTGGATTTTCCCTTAATCTCCTCAGGTCTTGCCTTCGGAACCAATTTGAAACCTGAGAAAAACGACACCACCCATCCTAATATCCTCTGGTTGGACAGCTAAAAAGTTGGACGGGAAGGTATAAATTCGCAGGGAAGGGATCCCTGAAAACTTCTCCTCCTCTCAGCGGCTGAAGCGATGGAGCCGAACTTCCCCCGCTGCATGCGCGAGGCCTGGGATTCCGCAGAGGAGTCCCAGGAACCAGAGATGCTGCAAATCTTGAGCTTAGCGGACCCTGAGGAATGGCAGCTCCCTTTCTATCCTACGCTGGGCCAGCTCTCTGGGGACGACGAGGACTTCAATGGGGAACAACTTTCTACCGCCTGCGGGCGTCTGCACCCACACTGCCCGAAACACCGACCCCGAGCGCAGAGCACCTGCAGGCTGAGCGCTGGGCCGCCCGCCCCGGACAAGACGCCCACGACCCGCCAGGAGCCACAATCGTCCTCAGGAGGTGGGGCCGCCGCCCACCCGCAAAGCTTCCCTGGGCGGGTCTTGCGGCATCGGGAACCCAACATCTGGAACCCGCGACCTCTGACCGCGGGGACCCTTCCGGAGCATCGCCCTCCTCCTGGCCTGGAGAGACACCACCGGACGTCCCAAGGCTGGTGGCCGCGGACCTACACGCAGTGGCCGGGAAGACCCTGGGCTGCCTCTCCCGCCGCCTTTGGACCCAGGAGCCCTCATCTCCGCTGAGACCCTTCATTGGATGATCCCTTGCGACGGATGTTATTACAATAACACCTCTCCGTTCAGCAATCATGGACGAATTCGTCTTCAGAGACATTTGTGAAGTTTTCTTTCGCTTACTTAATAAATTATACCAAATTCCAACGCCTTTCTCTCTCTTACTTTGGCTTTTGGGGAAGGACCCGACGCAGGGGCGGGGTGGCCGGTGCCACGTCTCACCAGGGACCCTCAGTCCCCTGATTTGCTGGGCGGGGGGAGGCCGGTGGGGTCTCTTGGGCACACCGGGTGGCCAGGGGTCCAGCATAGGCGTTGCCAAACTGGGTCACACGTGCTGGGCTCCGAGACATCCAGCAAAGAGCGGCCAGCAGCCCTGAGAACTCCACTTCGCCCGACGAACGCTCCTGCGCCCTCGCCCTGGCCCTTCCAGTCCACCTGTGGGGCCGTCCAGTCACCTTCACGTTGCTCCACGGCCCCCAGCGCCTGTCGCCGCTCCAAACGCATCTAGAAGCATTGGCCTCGGGTAGCGCAGAGCTTCCGTCTCCCTCAGGCACTCTCCTGGGCGTGTCCCTTCTTCCTGCTCGCCCCAAAGCCGACTTCCAGCCCCCACCTCAGAGTTGACCTACAGCCAGAGCGCTGGGGCCCCGGACAAGAGAAAACTAGGGATTGTCTTTTGCGGCGGGGCGTTTCTGCGGCCAGATTCTCGAGCGGTTAGGCTCGCGTCACTTCCCAACTCCAACCTGGCGACTTCCCAAGGCGCCTGACTTCTCATTACCGTTCGGAGTTGAACTATAGTGTCCACCCAATCCGGGGTTTGAAACGGGGCCTGAGAGAGCAATGGCAGGCGAAGTATAAGTGCTTAATAAATGCTAATACAATTATACTGAGAATTTCTCAACTGCTGTGATTTCTCTGGGGGCAAAATCCTTCACTGGGATTAATCTCACAGGAGTCTGAATGTGGGGACTCCCTGCCTCGGGAGCAGTTTCCTGGAAACCCTTCACCTCAACGCTCTGGTTTCTGGCATCCCACCCAACCTCACCCTTTCTCTCCTTTCCCTGCCAGGATTCCACGGGCCACCTGTGCAGCCTGGATGCTGTGGCTCAACCAGTATGTAACGCTGGCCGGTCCCCGGGGAATGCAAAAATTATCCTTTTCACCCATCTGTTAGACCACAGGGTGATAGTTTACTTTTTTAGACTCAAAAGGAATTTTTCTAGTGAAGCCTGAACATGGGAAACATACAGCTCATAACAAGAGGATGCGATGACATGGGTGTGTGTTGTAGACACTGCTATGTCTTTATTAATGTACTTTAATTTCCTACTTTGTCCTTTAATTCTTTTTTTTTTGTCCTTTAATTCTTAAAGAGTGTATGTGAGAAATGAAATCAGTGAGAACTGGAAATAAAGAAATAAATTATTTTAAAATTTCATCTTCACTTTTTCAGTAGTCATTTCAAATCTTCAACTCTTAGACAAATAAATGAAATAGGCCTTGAATTCATGGAAAGACAGAGTTCTCTATAAATTCACTTGTCAGGAGTCACTAGCAGTATTTGGAGTACAGTTCTACAGTTCCTTTAGCGATTCTAAAATCCAAAATTTTACGGAATCTACCCTTTTGTGTGTAAATTTCTGTGCAAAACTCATTTGACAGCAAACTATGGCATAGATTGATGTGAGGCCATAGTGTTCTCTCTCCAAAGTAACACAAGTATTCATAGGAATGACTGATTACTGGGACTGTCCTAGACTATGCGGACAGGTACACTCTACCAGGCAAGCTCTTATTATCACTTTATAACTTCTTGCATTTTAAATTATAGCATACATCTAGACCCTAGTATTTTATTAAATATATTAGAATATCTTTAATATTAAATAGTGTATTTGCAATATGTAAAATTATAAATTTAGGTTGTTTTTGGTTATGAAAATGACAAGCAATGCTGAATGCTATAGAAGTGCCCTTTGCTGGTGGAAAGCTGGAGTTATTGCAGTATATGATCATCTATTTCATTGTTAGAGAAAATTCTTTTCCGGCATAGATGGCTGCTGCCTTTACCTGTAAATATTTCTAGTAATGGGGTTTATGTGTTCCTTTTTTTTTCATTTTATTTTTCTTTTCTTTTTTTCCTTTTCCTTTTCGTTTATTTTTAACTGTCTTGAACCTGAATGGCACCAGCCACCCCTGCCTGGGCTCCTTGTCCTTCCACAACAGCCAAAGCAGGAACCCATGGGATAAAGAAGGATGTTGGAATTTTTGTAGAATTTATTAAGCAAGCAAAAGGAATTTTCACAAATGTCTATGATAGCAATATTTCTTGCATGATTGCTAATTCATGTAATTCAATATTGGGAATGTGAAACTGCAAGGTATCTACCAGGTAGCTATTTTTTCAAGTCTAGAAATGGAATGATTTCAAGAGGGGAAGGTAGGCAGGGAAAACAAAAGCAAAAATAAACTAGTGGGACTACATCAAACTAAAAACTTCTGCACTGCCATAGAAACTATCATCAAAATGAGAAGGCAACTGGGATTTTCCTGGTGGTCCAGTGGTTAAGAATCTGCCTTTGGGCTTCCCTGGTGGTGTAGTGGTTGAGAGTCCGCCTGCCGATGCAGGGGACACGGGTTCGTGCCCCAGTCTGGGAAGATCCCACATGCCGCGGAGCGGCTGGGCCCATGAGCCATGGCCGCTGAGCCTGCGCATCCGGAGCCTGTGCTACGCAACGGGAGAGGTCACAACAGTGAGAGGCCCGGAAAAAAAAAAGAATCTGCCTTCCAATGCAGGGGACTCGAGTTTGATCCCTGGTCGGGGAACTAAGATCCCACACGCTGCAGCGCAACTAAGCCCCCTGCCCTGCAACTACTGAGCCCGCGTGCTCTGGAGCCCGCCTGCTACAACTAGAGAGAAGGCCGCACACCACAATGAAGAGCCCATGTGCCACAATTAAGACCCGATGCAGCCAAATAAATAAATAATTTTTAAAAAACATGAGAAGGCAACCTACTGAATGAGAGAAGATATTTGCAAATCACATATCCATCAAGGGGTTAATATTCAAAATATATAAAGAACGATACAACTTGACAGCAACAAAACCCCCAAACAACCTGATTTTTCAAATATGCAGAGGACCCAATAGACACATGAAAGATGATCAACATCGCTAACTATTAGGGAAATGCAAAGCAAAACCACAATGAGATATCACTTCATACCTATCAGAATGGCTATTCTCAAAAAGACAAGAAATAACAGGTGTTGGTGAAGATGTGAAGAAAATTGTACCCTCATACAGTGTTGGTGGGAATGTAAATTGGTGCAGCCACTTTGGAAAACAGTATGGAGATTCCTCAAGAAGTTAAGAATAGAACTACCACACAGTTCAGCTATTCCACTTCTGGGTATTCATCTGAAGAATACAAGAACACTAATTTGAAAGGATAGATGCACCTCAACGTTCTCAGCAGTGTTATTTACAACAGTTGAGATATGGAAATGAACTCATAGACACTGAGAACAGATTGGTGGTTACCAGAGGGGATGGGAGCTGTGGGTGGTTGAAATGGATGAAGAGGGTCAAGTGTATGGTGATGGATAGTAACTAAACTTTTGGGGATGATCACTTTGTAATGAATATAGATGTTGAATGATAATGTTGTACACCTGAAATTTATATACCAATTTTACCTCCATAAAAAAAGAAGGAAAGGCAGAAAGGATATTTTGTAGATTTCCCAAATGATCATTGAAATTGATGTGAAATAAATGTAGATGGATTTTTGAATAAAATAAGCTCCATTTCTTTATCCATTCTTCCCACCTAGAGAGACATATCCAAATTTATATAGCTAATGAGTCCCCACATAATCTATTCCATTTGTTTTTTTCAGTAAAGAAAGATAAAAATGATGTACATTTCCTGTAAGATATGGAGAAAATAATGTGACTTCAAAAGAGTCCCCATCTAGTGACAAATCCAGAAAAATAAGCCTCCACACTGCACTGCAGTATCTAATCTAGAGAACTGATGAGGAAAAAAATAAATTTCTCTATGGCAGGACAAACTAAGTCAGAATTGAAACCCACATAACATGTCCCCATTTGGGATGGGGTTTTCCCAGTTTGCAATGTGCCTCTGCATAATACATTAACCAGACCTCCTCAAGGCAGGAGGATGCAATCAACCTTTGAGAAAAATGGTCCCTTCTTCTGACACCAGCACTGTAATTTTTTTGTTTTTGTTTTTTGTTTTTGTGGTACTCAAAACACACATTGACCTAACAACTCACTGTATACATGCACAACTGACCAAAACATCCCTGATGAACTTTATGTATAATGTTAACCTCTCAATATGAGACATAATTATTTGTCTCAAAAATGTATAAAACTGCACATCTAGTTCCTGGCAGGTGGAACAGTCCTCAGAACTTTTGACAGTCTGTCTCCTGGGTTGTAATCCTCAGTCTGACTCAAATAAAATTCTCTTTTTTCTTCTTAGCTTGATTATTAATTGAATTTTCATCAACAGAAGCAAGAGGTAAATAAATTTACATTAGAAACCAGAATGGGAACACTCTTGAGACCAGAAATGTAAAGCACCTCCATAAGTGGACTCTAGGTGTCTACATGATGCATGCTGAGAGCAGGAACAGGTAACTGACAGGTGATTATTGGGTAACATCAGCCGTGATCCCCACAAGCTGACCGCAGCATTGCTTTGCCAAGTAGTAGAGATACGTCTGCGTATCTCTTTCTGACTTACTTCACTCGGTATGACAGCCTCTAGGTCCATCCACATCACTGCAAATAACTCAGTTTCATTTCTTTTTATGGCAGAGTAATATTCCATTGTATATATGTGCCACATCTTCTGTATCCATTCATCTGTCGATGGACACTTAGGTTGCTTCCATGTCCTGGCTATTGTAAACAGAGCTTAAATGGCGCTTTTTCTAATGCTACTAAGAATGCCAACACATTTGCCCCAAGTCTAGTAGGAAGCTCAAAGGCATGATGTTACACGATGGCTTTAAAGTGAAAATGAGGACTTTTCTTAACCCTAGCAAAGGTTGGTAGCTACAGTGGGGGTGTGCAGACTGCAGGGTTTGATTAAAAGGGATTACCTTGTACCATTTTTGTAGGATGACATTTGTTTTATGGATTTCAGAGGCATTTACAAGAAATGCGCTAAATTAAGTCTCGCTTATGTTCCTGAAATAGGATAGATTTAGTTTTGCTTAAGGGGCTTAAATACTTTTGCTTGGGGGATTTTCAAGCATGGTCTATTTTATTTTAATTTATCATATTTTATTTAAAATTTTTTAAATTTTAATATTTTATATGCAACTTTAGGAATTTTAATTTTTACTATTTTATTTCATTTAAATTTATCTTTTATTTTATAGTGTTATTTTATTTTTTAAATATTTAAAATCTTTACATTTTTTCTGGGTTTATTTGAAGAAAACAGAAACACTGAATAGAAAAGATATATGCACTCCTATGTTCACTGCAGCATTATTCACAACAGCCAAGATATGGAAGCAACCTGAATGCCTATCAATAGTTGAATGGATAAAGAAGATTTGGTATAACTATGCAATGGAATATTACTCAGAAACAAAAAATGAAATCTTGCCCTTTGGGGCAACATGAATGGACCTAGAGGATATTGTGCTAAGTGAAATAAGTGAGACAGAGAAAGACAAATATTGTGTGATTTCACTTATATGTGGAATCTAAAAAAACAAAGGAACAAACATAACAAAACAGACCATCTGTACGTCTTCTTTGGAGAAATGTCTATTTAGATCTTCTGCCCATTTTTTGATTGGGTTATTTGTTTTTTTCTTATTGAACTGCATGAGCTATTTGTATGTTTTGGAGATTAATCCCCTGTCGGTTGCTTCATTTGCAAATATTTTCTCCCATTCTGTGAGTTGTCTTTTCGTTTTGTTTATGGTTTCCTTTGCTGTGCAAAAGCTTTTAAGTTTAATTAGATCCCATTAGTTTATTATTGCCTTTATTTTCATTACTCTAGGACAAGGGTCTCCAACCCCTGGGCCACGGATAACCGGTCTGTGGCCTATTAGGAACTAGGCCGCACAGCAGGAGGTGAGCAGCAGGCGAGCAAGCGAAGCTTCATCTGTATTTATAGCCGCTCCCCATCACTCACGTTACTGCCTGAGCTCCTCCTCCTGTCAGATCAGCGGAGGCATTAGATTCTCATAGAAGCGGAAACCCTACTGTGAACTGCACATGCAAGGGATCTAGGCTGTGCACCCCTTATGAGAATCTAATGCCTGATGATCTGAGGTGGAGCTTGAGGCAGTGATGCTAGTGCTGGGGAGCAAATCATCATTAGCAGAGAGATAATAAATAAATCAATTGCTTGCAGACTCATCAAAACCCTATCATTGAGTGGCAAGTGACAATTAAGGTGCATCTGGCGGCAGGCTTTATAGTGGCAAGTGAGTTGATGTACTTCAGTTGTACAGCTGCATCTGGTGGCAGGCTTTAAGTCAGAATCCGACACTTATTTTAGTCTGCGCACGGCCCACCCATTATTTTATTTGCCACTTCCATCCATGCCTCTTTCCCACACTGCACACTTTTCGCAGTCACAGTTTTGGTAAGCCCACAAGCTAGCCCTAGCCAAGATGAGTAAAAAACAAACATCGCTGGAGAGCTTCTCTGAAAGGGGGGAAAGACCCAATGATGAGACAACAGAAGACTCTAAGACTGCCAACAGAAAGAAAGCTTTAACAGGAGGGCTGCTGATGTGTGTTGTGGACACTGATATGCCTTTATTCTAAAATACTTTCATTTTCTACTTTGGCCTTTGTTTCTTTTGGAAGAAAACCATATTTAAGGATTGTGCACTTGCACAAGCTCAAGGATACCTTGAGAATCTCCTTTATATTGATTCTGTTTTGCTGGAAACCATGACTATTGCAGCCGGTAACCACTGAAGGACCAGATGAAGAAACCATCTACAGAACTAGCCAAAGCCTTAAATCATGTAAGACATAATGATGAACCATGCTGGGTGCATTTGACTTAACTTCTGTAAGAATCAAGGTGCTGGAATCTTCTTAAACTTTAAGGATAAGGACTTAGGTAAATTTCTTTCTGCTGAATCTATTCGTTGTTTGATATATAACTGGGATTCTAGTAAACATTTTAGAGTGTCTTTAATATTTAGATAGTGTGTTAGAGCATACATAATCACCATCATAGGCTCTTTCAATTATGAAGCTGAATAGTAATGCTGGATACTGTAGAAGTGCACTTTGCTCAGTGTAATCCTGGAGTCATTGCAATATTTGATCATCCATTTGACTGTACAGGAGATTCTTTTCTGGAATAGATCAAGGTTGCCATCACCTACAATTCAACCTCTAGCAGTGAGCCCTTTGTGCTAGACTTTTATATGCTTGAGCTTGTGCAAGTGCACAAGTCTGTTAACCAAAAATTCCAAGAACACAGGGGATATATGTATACGTACAGCTGATTCACTTTGTTATAAAGCAGAAACTAACACAACATTGTAAAGCAATTATACTCCAATAAAGATGTTAAAAAAAAACTTGTATTTGGGGTTTGTTAGGACTGCAGTAGGGGATGCATAGATTCAAGAAAGCACTTGAATTGTGTTCTGATGAACTACAAAATGGGGGAAGCTTAAAAATAGAGCAAGGTTACATGAATTATTTTTCGATAATTAGGATTGGCCTTGGCAAGAAGTAAGAATGCTTGCTAAGCAGGGTTTGGTTGGTGTTGGAAATCATTACATAGTTGTGAAGGGGAGGAACTTTGAAACTACAAGGTTGGGCTAGCAGCTGCTAGCAGGTATTGTTTTGAAAAGGACTGGTGGTGTCCTTGAATTTGATACAGTTCAGAAAGTTCAGGTTCTCAGTGATGCAGAAAGGTGCCTGAAACCATATCCACAATGCCCACTTGGCTCCATTTTGGAGGCCTGAACCATAGTTACTTCATTTTTATTTTCTAAACGATCATAAATATGTCATCAAGTCCATAATTATAGTATTCTTCCAAAAGAATTACATTACATGGCTCTATCCAGAGGAACAAAGGTATCCTCACTTATTCCAATCATCTTCTATGACATAAAGTATTAGGATTTAAATATTTACTCCATAGATGTCACGTATTAATATTGCATTTTTCATTTGAAACTCAAGCTCACATAGCTAGCAAGTACGAAGGGCTTTGAATAAAACCCAGATACATAAGCAAAGACATAGTGGTGGATGAGAATGTAAGAATATTTGAGAGGAGGGTTCATAAAACAGTAATTGCATAATGTAACTAGTGGATTTTGTCCCAACATTTATATCAATTAGAAGTTGAATGTAGTTAAAAATTTTGTTCATTTTATTTATAACTAAATTGGCCATTCTTCTCACTTTCACCTACAGTTTTTTGGGAACAGGGTAAAATGAAGTCTATTTAAACATAATCCAAAAAAATAGCTATAAAATATCTGTTGAAAGCATAATGCAATAAAATAACACGAACTTCTTTAAAAATAGAGTAAAATGATGTTCAAACTCACCAAAATTTAAAAACAAAATATTAAACAAACATATAAATTCAAAACATACTTTATTACACCAATGATCATGACATTGTAGGGCAATATACATTTTCTGTAATGCAGTGAAAGTACATTTGGTACAGTAATTTAAAGGGGAATATAAAGATATGAATTAAATTCACAACGAACATATTCTTGACACATAATGTTAACTTTTGGTCACTGTAGTACACAAACAAACAAAATTCCCACAAGTTGAGGATGATCAAATCCAAAACATGGATGTTGGGAAATCTGTAACAATAAGATATTAGAAATTTTAAAAATTGAATCCAAAATGGAATATATGCACTTGAAAAATGCAATGTTATTATGTAGATACAAGATATTAAGTAAAAAAGAGCTAGTTACATAATGGTATGTATATCATGATTCCATTTCTGTTTTTCATTTCTATATAACTAGAAAAATTACAGGTCCACAAAATCATCTCAGAAATTATTTTGGTTGGAATTCAGAATGTGTAAATCATGAAGTGATGATATGTGCTTGCCCTGCAAGACAGTAACCCTGCCTGTGGGGTCAGGACATTACCCAGTAATCACCCATTCCTATTAATATTCATGTTAACTGGATATAGAGTACACTTTAACCTCTTAGATTAAACTCAAAGGGGTATGTCTGCAGAAAGTTTTGGATTTTAGAATTGCTCAAAATAACTGTAGAATTGTACTGCAAATACTACCAGTAGTAATGGCAAACAAGTTAATACAGATAAATCACTCTCACCATGATTCAAGGGATAGTTCATTTATTCTCCCCAAATTAAGTATTTTGAAATACTAACCGGAAATGTTGAGGATTAAATGAAAATTTTATTAAATTCAAGAATGTCATTTATTTCCTGTGCTTTCTGATTTCCTTCCTCATGTATACAAAGGACAGGTAGAAACCCAAAGTATTCTAATAAAGGCCTATCGGTGTCTACAACACACATCAGCAGCCCTCCTGTTAAAGCTGTATGTTCCACAAGCTAGCCCTTACTGGAAAAATTCTTTTAGAGTCTGAAAAAGCAAACTATCACCCCGTGGTCCAACGGATTATAAAAATAATATGCTTGCAATTCCCAGTTAACAGGCCAGGGTTTCTGTAACAGCTGAGTCACAGCACCCACGTCTACAGCGGCGGCACATGGAATCCTGGCAGGGAAACGAGGGGGAGGGTGCGGTTGGGTTGCGGTGCCAGAAACTAGAAAAGCGAGGTGAGAAGATTATAGCGGATAGCTCCCAGGGAAGATAGTACAAATTTTCAGACACCGCCGAGTTCAATCCTCTTGAACTTTGCTGTCCCTGAGAAATCGCAGTAGGAGAACGATTATAAGTAGAACTGTAGTTAACCTTAACCGAGCGTTTATACCGTGCTGGACATGGTTCTAACTCAGTGCTGTGGCGAGACACATTGTCCCAGAACTTATAGTTTAGATTGTGATGCCTGGAATCAATGGTGGAATGCTTTGGTTTGAAACTGTTTGTACTGAAACTGCTTTTATTGCTAACCCCGTGACTTAGCCTCTGGCAAAATTGAGCTTTGCTTGCCAAGCATATTGTGAACAGGAAAGTTCTGCGTTCCAGGTGGCCGACCCGAGAGGTTAAGATTAGCACGAACATCCTGTTTACCCTGGGGTATAAAACAGCACCTGTGTGAAGGCTCGGGGTCTCACCCTTCTTTTGGGAGAGACCCCGATCGATCGGTTTGTGTTTCTGTGCTTAATAAACGCCTATTACTAATATACTTTTGATCTACACTGGCTCTTGGTGTTCTTCCTTGGTGCTGGTTCCTCTCCGGGGGAGTTCGCAGGTGTGTGCGGGACCGCAACATTTGGGGGCTCGTCCGGGATCGGACAGTGGAGGTTAAAGATCTGAAACAGGGTCCCTCCCTGTCTTTGGAAGCTCCGAAGCGGAGGTTACAGATCTGAAACAGGGTCCCTCCCTTCGACGACCACGCCTGCATCTCCAACGGGTGAGTTATCAGACTTGGGTTGCCGGCAACATTTCTAAGACTCATAGGGACTTGCCGGACGCGGCTATAAGTCCGGAGTCAGGGGAGATCACGGGACGCCGTGATCCCCCGCTGGGGTTTCAACGTCGGGTTCGTTATTCTAACTTCCCGACCTTGAACTGGGACCTTCTTTTGTCAGGTCACTGGTCTTTCTATTTGCTTTCCGCTACTACTGTGTTCGCTTTTATCTTTGTTTGGATTTTGTGGTTCTCTGTTCTAACTTTTCATCCAACAGTAAGCATGGGTCAAGGTAAGAGTAAGACCCCAGCACCCTTGGGACTCGTCCTAAGTCACTTCGGAGACTTTCGGCAGGTCGCCAAGGGCTATGGAAGTCAAGTAAGTCCGGGAAAATTACGTACTTTCTGTGAACTCGAATGGCCTACATTTGGTGTGGGATGGCCATCCGAAGGTACGTTTTTCCCTTCCTACTATTGTAGCCACTGAGGCAATTGTGTTTAAGGTTCATGATGAGCAGATTCCATATATCGAGAGTTGGCGAGTTTTGGTGGAGGAGCCACCAACATAGCTAAAACCCTGGCTCCCCCCCCCCAAAACTGCACCAAAAACAAAAATAAGATTTGTTCTGCAAAACTTACTAGAGATAAAAAGGATGATTCAAACGATCCAAAAGGACTTTCAGCCCCACTCATGGAGGCCGAAGAAGAGGAAACCTTTCCTCCTGAAGTTTCCGCACCTCCCCCTCCTTATGTTTCCCCAAATGCAGATTCTAGTTCCACGGAGTCCACTCCGCGGAACCAAACAAAGAGACATCATACTCGCTCTAGGAGACAAATCAAGGAATCAGCCCAAACCATCCTCCCCTTGCGTCAGCGGCCTTCCCGACAGGGGGAAGCTCGACCCTTTCTTACATACAGGCCATTTTCTACTACTGATCTTCATCATTGGAAATTGCAAAATCCTCCCTTTTCAGAGAAACCACAGGCCTTGATTTCTCTCCTGGAGACAGTGTTTGTTACAACCCACTTGGGATGATTGTCAACAGCTGTTACAGGTTTTATTTACTACCGAGGAGAGGGAAAAGATTCGGAGGGAAGCCCGAAAACAGGTTTTGGGACCAGATGGGCGACCAACTGAGAATCTAAACCTCATTGAGACTGTCCTCCCGACAACCAGGCCAGACTGGCACCCCAATACAGAGCGGGGGTGGGGGACAGGCCCTTGCCCGTTTTCGCCAGGCTCTGTTGACAGGACTTCGGGCGGCGGCAGGGAGGCCAACTAACATGTCTAAGGTCACTGAAGTTACTCAGGGACAAATGGAGTCCCCAACAGCCTTTTTAGAGAGGCTCATGGAAACCTACCGATTATGGACTCCTATCGATCCCGAGGCCCCTGAGAATAGACGGGCTGTTAACTTGGCCTTCGTGGCCCAATCCGCCCCAGATATTAGGAAGAAATTACAAAAACTAGATGGATTTGAAGGGAAAAATTTGTCAGAATTGGTGGAAATAGCTTTAAAATTTTATAACAATCGAGATAACACCGAAATAAGACAATTGAGGCAGGTATCTAAGGTAATGGCGGCAGTCCTAAATGATAGGCCTAACGATAGGAAATGGTCAGGCTTCCAACCCAAAAGAGAGAAAAGGACCCCTGGCCCTCGTGTGCCTTTAAAGAAAGATCAATGTGCTTATTGCAAGAAAGAAGGCCACTGGAAAAATAAATGCCCAGACTTGGTGACCAAGAAAGAACAGTCACCAGCTGCCCCTAAGATTTTGGAAATAGATTCAGACTGAAGGGGTCAGGGCTCTAACCACCCCCCAACCCCGAGCCCTTGATAAACCTTAAAGTGGGGGGAAAAATCCAAGACCTTCCTCATAGACACAGGAGCCACCTTTTCGGTTTTACAAACTGACTCTGGACCAAAATTGCCCGGTACCACCCTTGTACAGGGGGCTACTGGAACCCAGCAATGCTCCTGGACTACTAACCGCAAGGTGGACTTAGGCAGACAAACAGTCACCCACTCCTTCCTGGTCATGCCTGACTGCCCATATGAAGGCCTCTTGGGACGAGACTTATTGCAGCTGTTAAAAGCCAGTATCAAGTTTGACAAAGGCGGCTTCAAATTTGCTTTCGGACCAGACAGGATACCCACAATTTTAATTACGGTCCCTTTGCAAGAAGAAGGACTGCTATTGGGGCCGGACTGCCCCCTTATTGCTGAATTAAAACAGGAATTCCCCACAGTATGGGCTGAAAACCATCCCTTTGGGGGAACGGCACATAGAGTGCCTGTGGTCATCGAACTGAAGGCGGGAGCCTGCCCCATTCAGTTACGGCAGTATCCTATGAATGACCGAGCCAGGAGGGGAATTACCCCTCACATCGAACGGCTCTTGAAGGAAGGAATCCTAGACCCCTGCCATTCCCCCATGGAATACCCCCCTTCTCCCTGTGAAGAAACCTGATAGTAATGACTATAGACCTGTTCAAGATTTGCGGGCAGTAAATGACAGGGTGGCTGACATACACCCTACGGTTCCAAATCCATATACGCTTTTAAGCCTACTTCTTCCACAACGCAAAGTGTACTCTGTGCTTGATTTGAAAGATGCCTTTTTTTCCATTCCTGTAAGCTAACCGCTATTTGCATTTGAATGGACAAATGAAAAGGGACAACCAACCCAATTGACTTGGACTCGACTACCCCAAGGATTTAAAAACTCCCCTACCCTTTTTAGTACGGCTTTACGATGTGACTTACAGCCTTTCCACAACCAATTTCCTGAGGTGACTCTTTTGCAATACGTGGATGATTTACTCTTAGCAGGGGAGACATTTAAGAAATGTTTAAAGGGGACAAAAGGACTAATAAAATTGCTACAGGAACTTGGTTATAAAATCTCTACGCGAAAAGCTCAGATTTGCCGAAATCGGGTGATTTATTTGGGGTATATTTTGAAGGACGGACAGAGACGGCTGGGGAAATCACGGACACAGGCCATATTGGCACTCCCTGAGCCTAAGACCAGGAGAGAACTCAGGGAATTCCTGGGCACAGCCGGATGCTGCCGTCTATGGATATTACGCTTTGCCGAATTGGCCAAGCCCTTATATGAAGCATTAAAAGGAACCACTATAGAGATTGGACAGAAAAGCGGGCCGCTGCCTGTAGGAACATCAAAGAGGCTTTGACCTCACCCCCAGCCCTAGCACTCCTAAATCCAAATAAACCATTTGAACTTTTCATCGACGAGCGGTCGGGAGTAGCTAGAGGGGTGCTAACCCAAAGACTAGGCCCCTGGCGCAGACCCATAGCATATCTCTCTAAACAGCTGGATCCTGTGGCCTCCGGCTGGCCACCCTGTGTAAGGCAGATAGCCGCCACTGCCTTGCTGGTGCGAGATACTAATAAACTGACTATGGGACAGAACTTAAACGTCTTTACTCCTCACGCAGTTGAAACTTTGCTGCGTATCCCACCTGAGCGCTGGCTCTCTGATGCTCAAATAGTACAATATCAGGCATTACTCCTGGACCAACCCAGGATAACTCTGGAAATTACATCAACATTGAATCCAGCAACTCTCTTGCCGACCACGGTTCAATCATCAGAAGAAAAAGATTTCCAGCCCCACGAATGCTTATCAGCCCTCCAGACCTACACTACCCTGCGATCTGATTTGACTGACATTCCACTCCAAAATCCTCAATTGACTCTTTTCACTGCCGGTAGCAGCTTAATAGATGCAGGGACGCGCAAAGCTGCAGCAGCTGTCACCACAATTTCAGAAATTCTTTGGCAACAGTCCCTTCCCGTCGGAACTTCAGCCCAACGGGCGGAACTGAT
The DNA here is from genome assembly GCF_951394435.1 of Stenella coeruleoalba. NCBI lineage: Eukaryota > Metazoa > Chordata > Mammalia > Artiodactyla > Delphinidae > Stenella > Stenella coeruleoalba. The sequence goes on from NC_137148.1 coordinate 35,637,005, forward strand.
TGCACTTACAAAAGTCTTACAACTGGCAAAAGACAAAACCGCTAACATATACACAGACAGCCGATATGCTTTTGCCACAACCCATGTACATGGACAGATATACCAGGAGAGGGGCCTCTTGACTGCAGAAGGTAAGACCATTAAAAATAAACAAGAAATACTGAATCTTTTGGCAGCAATATGGGAACCAAAAAGACTTGCTATAGTACATTGTCCCGGACATCAAAGAGATGAAACCCCAATAGCCAAAGGAAATAGACTCGCTGACCAGGCAGCCCGACAGGCAGCCATGGGAACTCCTACTAAGGTCCTAACTCAAAAGCCCAAGCTTACCAATTTACTTCCAGATCCATCGCTGCCTCGGTTTCCTAAATATTCCCCCAAAGATTTGGACTGGATTACAAAAAAAGGGGGTGGGGATTAACGGAGGCAGAAGGGAAGAATTGGATCCAAGATGAATAGCAGCGAGTATTCATACCGGAAACTTTGGGAAAAACATTGATTCATCGTCTACATGAAGGGACCCACCGGGGTTCCACCAAATTATATGAATTAATAAAACAACATTTTCGAATAGCAGGACTAAAGGAGAAGATACAACAGATTACAAGATGCGTGACTTGTGCTCAAGTGAACCAAGGAGCCAACATCTCACACCAGGATTTGAAGAGGTACGGGGGAAATGAGGTTGCCCGATTTTGGGAGATGGACTTTACAGAAATTAAGCCGGGAAAATATGGATATAAATATTTACTTACTGCCATAGACACTTTTTCTGGATGGGTGGAAGCCTGGCCGGTAAGACAAGAGACATCCTCAATAGTAGTAAGGAAATTGTTGCAGGAAATTTTACCAAGGTTTGGACTGCCGCTTCAGGTAGGGACAGATAATGGACAAGCGTTTACAGTGCAGGTCACACAGGGAGTTAGTAAGGCCCTGGGGATAAGATGGAAATTACACTGCGCTTATAGGCCCCAGAGCTCAGGACAGATAGAAAGAATGAATAGGACTTTGAAGGAGACATGGACAAAATTAATTACAGAGACTGGCCAAAATTGGGTAGATGTCCTCCCACTGGCCCTCTTGAGGGTCCGATGCACCCCTTATATGAAGGGATTCTCCCCTTTTGAAATTATGTTTGGTGTTCCTCCTCCTCTTCTGCCTAGGATTAGGGAAGAGCTCCATCTGCTGGCAGAGAGGGAAAATTTAATCACTTCTAGCTTTGCAACGGTTTCAAGACTTTATTAAACCTTTGTTAAAAGACGCTTTTACATCACCCCCTGCTGTACCCCATGCCTTACAGCCTGGAGGCTTGGTCTGGGTGAAAAAAACATAACCCCCAGACACTGGAGACCAAGTGGACAGGATCTCACCTCATTGTGCTGACCACCCCGACCGCAGTCAAGGTTGACGGCGTGCGGACTTGGATCCATTACAGCAGGATAAAGAAGGACCACACAGCGGGAGAGCCAGAAGGAGAACCTCCAACATGGAAAGCCCAGGCTCATCCGCAGGATCCATTGAAGCTGCGCATTATTCGCAAGTCTTGTTAATATGGGGACTATTGAAAATTTTGGGGGGAGGACCAAATGGAGGCGGAATCATATTGTTAGCAGAAGGGTACCCTTATGTCTGGGAATTGAGAGATGGAATTATGGGCCTCACTATAACTAAAAATGAAACCTCTTCAACTCGGCCCTGTTTGAGGTTCGATCTTTGTGATATTGCCGGGAACAGTCTTAGAGGTTATGGCCACAAAGGCTACGGAAGATTTGGGAGTCAACCCCATGGCTGTGACAGTGCTGAGGTAACCAAAGCCCTTAGAAATACCCAATGGTATGCTTGCCCCAGGGAGGGAAGCCCAGAATGTGCCCTGGAGGAAGAATACTATTGTGGAGCATGGGGCTGTGAAACTTTGGCCCCCTGAGTAACTAATAAGGACCCGTTGATCACCTTATGGCGGGTTCAAAGTACCACCTGCAAAAACCCAAAGGAATGTAACCCTTTGGAGTTGTGTATTAAGGAAGCAAGCTCTGAGGGATGGACAACGGGGCAAACTTGGGGAATAAGATTATATATATATGGTCCAGACCCTGGGGCTTTATTCACACTCTAACGAGTACAAAAGCCCCGAACACTAAATCCCATAGGACCAAAGAGAAATCAATACCGACCTCAGGCACCCGTTTTCAATCCAGTCACAGCCCTGAGTTCCCCCAACGAGGAGGCTAAACTGCCTCCTCCTACCCAAAGTACCCTTCTGCAGGAATCACCTCAGGACACCCTCCTTAAACAAGTAGAAGAAGTACATGTCCTCATAAACAGAACTTATCCTTTACTGGCTGAGGACTGCTGGCTTTGTTAAAAACCACAGCCCCCCTATTATGTGGGGCTAGCAATTCGGGCTTCAATAGGACAAAATGAAACTCACATCTGCAACACAATGGATGCAAGAGGGTGCTCTTGGGAAGACCCCCATGTAACTTTGGGAGATGTAAAGGGAAATGGAACATGTGTAATTCGTGAAGGGTTTAACGTGACCCTAACACCCTACCATGATATTTGTAATCATACTATAAGCATTCCCAGTGCGCCGGGTTTTGAATATATATTGCGCTCCCCCCGGGGAACTTGGTTTGCTTGTATGAAAGACATCACCCCTTGTGTAAGCTCTACTAAATTTAGCAGCATCTGTATTTTAGTTCATATTTTACCCCAGATTTATCTATTCCGAGGGACTGAAGGAAGAGCCCACCTGCTAGGGACCCGAAGATCTCATCGTGCGGTACCTATTCTGATTCCCCTGTTGATAGGACTAGGTTTTGCCGGATCCGCGGCTATAGGAACCGCGGGACTCATCACTAGCCACCAAAATTTGAGGAATTTAGAGGTTTTGATAGATGCTGACTTACGACATCTTACTGCATCTATTACAACCCTACAGGATCAGGTGGACTCCTTAGCCGAGATGGTATTACAAAATAGAAGGGGACTAGATTTACTGTTTTTAAAAGAGCGTGGGTTATGTGCAGCTCTAGGAGAAACATGCTGCTTCTATGCTAATAAGTCGGGAGTAGTGCGAGACTCCCTTGCTCTTGTGCGGAAGAATATCGAAGAAAGAGAAAAGAATCGACAGGCCTCTGAGTCTTGGTACCAAAGAATGTATACCTGGTCTCCCTGGATGACTGCTCTTCTCTCAGCTTTAGCAGGACCAGTAATCCTTTTATTCCTGGGACTCTTAGTTGGGCCCTGTATACTTAATGCTTTAGTTAAGTTTGTTAAGCAAAAAATTAGTGAAATAAAAATCTTAGCTTTAAGAAGGACATATGCTCATTTAGATACCGATGAAACAGAATCCAGGATTTGATTGATTTACAAGAAAAGGGGGGAATGTGGCGAGACACATTGTCCCAGAACTTATAGTTTAGATTGTAATGCCTGGAATCAATGGTGGAATGCTTTGGTTTGAAACTGTTTGTACTGAAATTGCTTTTATTGCTAACCGCGTGACTTAGCCTCTGGGAAAACTGAGCTTTGCTTGCCAAGCATATTGTGAACAGCAAAGTTCTGAGTTCCAGGTGGCCGACCCGAGAGGTTAAGATTAGCACGAACATCCTGTTTACCCTGGGGTATAAAACAGCACCTGTGTGAAGGCTCGGGGTCTCACCCTTCTTTTGGAAGAGGCCCCGATCGATCGGTTTGTGTTTCTGTGCTTAATAAACGCCTATTACTAATATACTTTTGATCTACACTGGCTCTTGGTGTTCTTCCTTGGTGCTGGTTCCTCTCCGGGGGAGTTCGCAGGTGTGTGCGGGACCGCAACAGTGCCCCATGTCAGCCCCGCACGCGGCGTATACTCTAGTTGAATTCCCCTTTTCTTCAGCGAGGTAAGGCGCCTGGCGCCTTGGAAAGTCCCCAAGAAACTCTGAGAAACTAGCGGTCAGCGGCCGAGAAACTTCGGGGTTGGAGGAAGGAACGGTGCTGCAGCCTACTGGACACCCACTGGGTGCAAATTCGCGTTGTGTCAGGAAAACGGCGGCCCGTTTCGCTCCTAGCGAAAACGCCAACGGAGCGCCAGACGGGCGCGAATCACGGTGCCGCGACGCTGAACCGGCTGGCCACGAACGGAGCGGTGCTAGGACCGAGAAGGCGACGGCACATAGGACCCAGGCCCACGCGAGGGAGAACAGTTCCCTTTGGTGCCTTGAGGGTGGCGGCCAAAGTGAAAGCGCCCGCTCGGCGCTGCTGGCGAAAGTGCGGCTGAGAAAACGCGGACTGGGCGGCAGGAGCCGGGCCCCGCGCAGCACCCGCGGCGAGCGGAACTGGGCGCTAGCGCGGCCGAGACCCAGCGGCGCTCCTCCGCTCCCGGGCGCAGGCGGCCCAGGGAGCTGCCGCTGAGCGCAGACAGACTCAGGAACTCGGTAGAAAACTACATGTAAATTAAAATACTACAAATGCATAAGAAATCCTAAAATGAAAATACATGTGAAAACAAAACAACAGAGCAAAACACACCGGAAAAGAATTTTTACAAGCCAATCGTTCAGAGAAACTAGCCCTACGAGAAACAAACAGCAAAACACCGTTGAAAGGGGCAGTCCTAGGATTAGATGATCGCTGTCACTCTCGCTAAATCGGTGTTTGCCACGCTCCAAAGCGCATTCCCGGGCACACTCCGACTAGCATGAGTGAAATGTGCAGCATAGCTAATGCGGAACTCTCTATTTGAAAATGGCTCAAAGCAATTGCGTTGCTGCCAGCCACCCGCTGCGAGGGATGGGGAAGGCCGCGGGGCTGCGACCCTGAGAAAGCTCCGGCTGCACTCTAGTGGAAACTACTTCTAAGAAAACGCCGGCCTAGTGCACTTGCCGGGACCGCGACCGACCAAACACTGACACAGAGCGCCTAAGGGTGCCGGGGCCCAGCAAGGGAGGCACAGCGCAGATAGCGGCGTTGTGGCCAAAGTCAAATGTCCGTTTTGGCGCTTTCGAGGGTGCTGCCACCTAGAAACTGCGGACACTGAGAACTGAGCCGTGCTCACACCGAGAAAGATGGGAGTTGCAGGTGATAAGATGAGGTGAATGAAGTGGGGTGAAATGAAATAAAATAGAAACCAGGTTTGAAACCCCCCCCCAGCAAACAAAACCGAATAAGCCATGTAAACAAAACTAAATCGAGTTTATTTCAAAACATAAGGGTAATTTAACTCAAGCTATTTCTTGTAAATACCTTTGAAAATCATTTAAAAACAAAAAACCCTTGTCTTCCTGTAACGGAATAAGATAATCACTTTAACCAATCCCCTGACCTCTGGAAACCTCCATTGTATTTAATAGCCAATCATTGTAAAGGTCAAACAACTTCCTCTTGTTTATTTTATAAGCCTCCCGGAGATGTCAAGCCTTAGAGCTTCATACGAGTTTTCAGTTTGAAATCTTCATTTTTGCGAACAGTTTGTTTCTTCCTCAATATCCAGTAAAACTCTGAGTGTTCTCTTAATTATTGTCGCTAAAAGTAGGATGGAAAGACGACCCATTAAGAATCCGGAGGCTGGTGAGTAACTGATGCTGGAACCCATTGTGCTCACTGATTTGTGACTGATCTGGGAACCCAGCTCTACTCCCTTTGTGTTGTGCTCTCCAATTCTGTTGAGGGACCTTTGTGGAAGCTTCTTGGTAAGTCACCCTGCTCTGTTCAAAAGGGGGAAAACTCGTGATTCCATGTTTTTTGAACCGCTGTTGAAAAACGGGCAGAGTTAAGTTGCCTTAGGGAATCTAAAGGCAAAGATGGGTTCTACTTGGTCCAAAACGGGAAATACAATCTTGTGCCTTTTGGGAAAATGGGTGAACTATCGGATGATTAAATTTAAACATAAAACTCTGTCTCCCTTCCTGCACCCCTTTCGTCCTCCTTCTTCCCTCCCTAATGTGCACCTGTATCACACATCAACCAGACCTCCTCAAAGACAGTAATGCCTGCTCCACAGCAAAGTTTTTTTTTTCTTTTCCTGACGCTAGCAATGCAACTTCTTAAAGATTATCATTCTTTCACAACTCTGTAGGGGGTCATAGTGACATACTGCTTGCTTTGTATGTGTTTACCTGGACAATGTATTTTTGGTGAACTTTATGTAAAATGTCAGCATGTCATTTGGTTGTAGGATTCTTTGTGTCAAAAATGTATATGACTGTGCCTTCTACTAACAGGAGGAACAGTTCTCAGAGCTTCTCAGCGTCTGTCTCCTGCGTTATAATCCCCAGTTTGACTTGCATTAAAATTCTCTTTTGCTTCTTATCTTCATTGTTAATTGAATTTCTGTAAACATTTGCTTGGCATAGTTGGCAGGATATCAGAGACACCACCAGTAGAAACCTGGAGTCTACCCCGAACTGGTGCTTGGTACCAGCCCCGGCCCTTTGAGCCCCACAGGCTTCTAGGTATTCCTCAGGTGCTTTGGTGAGTTCTCCTGATGTCTGGACATCACTGCTTTAAATGACATCCTAAATTTTACTCAAGCTATTTTTCTTGGGACTTGGAGTCCCAGGGATGTACTGACATTTCCTAGGCAAGGACCTAGGGGGAATTTTAGAGTGAACTGGCTTGGCTGGCTTTTTAAGTTTTTGGCTTAAGTTGGAAATATTGTGTATATGTGGTGTATATGTGTATATGTTGTATATATGTTTGCTAGTGAAATGAGAGACTTAGCCTGCAGCTCAAAAGAAAAGGGGCCCTTGCTCCTGCGGCCACAAGGCATTCTCAGGCAACTGGGAACCCAGCAGATGTCTGAGGGTCAGTCCTCATGACTAGCAGTGGTCCCACAGGGGATCCCACTACAACCATTAAGTAACTTCTGCTCATGGGGATGCACAATAATTATGGCTGATCACCCAGTGCTCCAGGCACTCACGGCAGTTTTAGACTGTCAGAGGGAGAAACCGAGACACACAGAAGAGTGGAACCGACCCCAGGTAACTCCTTGGGGAGCTAGGCTCAGAAGCAGCACACATGGCATTCATCACACTGCCCTGAGAAATTTGTTCAGATCATATCTAAATTAGACTACCAAATTAGTAATGGGAAAACATGCTTCAAAGGCTCTACAGCTCCCTGATGGACAGCCAGGCACTGGAACTCCAGCTGGCTTCATGTACAATTGGAACGAAGCCAACACTTGTAAGCATTATCTTAACTCTTAAATGGCCAGGATAGAGCTCTTCTGACATTCCAAAACTGTTTTTTCCATAAGCAGAGAAAGCCAGCTTGATAAAACATGTTTCCAAAATTCTGACTCAGAGAATAGAAGTATTTCTAGGGGAAACCTTGGATTTATAATACTTATCATGCCCTTGAAATTTAAACACAGTGCTCATCGCCTGAGACTACAGCTCTGGCTAAATTAGAACTTAAAACTGAGAGAATAAAAGGGAAAAGAAACCTTTTTAAACTCAAGCAGCAAAACTATGAGATCTCTGTGTCTTTCTGGATATTCATATGTCTGTGTGTATGTTATATATATAATATGTGTCTACCTTCGGATGGTGTTATCGAAATTAATTAGTTAAAGAGCTGACTTAAAAATAAGCACTTACAAATCAAATATTTCTAAATATAACATAAACTAGCCCAAAATTTTTAAAGAATCACATGATCTAGGATTTTTAATGAATAAAAATAAGATTAAGTTGATGGTTTAATTGCTATAGACATGTACTTAGAGTCATCAACATTAAGTATAGTACTTTTAATGTACTATACAATATACTATACTAAACCTAGGTTTACTGAAAATCAGTAAGCTCATGTTATCTCTGTTATAAAATTGGTCAACAATAAAATTAACTTGGTATGATATTTTCATGAGTAATGAAATAGAGATAAATAAGATAAAAGTTTTTGGGTGAGCTCTTTAGAAATAATTATGTTTTATATCTGCCTAAAAACAGTTTCTCCAGGTATTTGGTAACTTGAAGCTTTAGAGTTCTGCTAAATTAAGTTAAATGATGGAAATTCATTGAATGTCTAGATCTTTTTTTTTCTGGCCTCGCTTCCCTGCTTGTGGGATCTTGGTTTCCCCACCAGGGATCCAACCTGGGTCCATGGCAGTGAAAGCCGGAGTCTTAACCACTGGACCGCCAGGGAATTCCCTCTAGATCATTTTTTAATAAGATAAAATACTGAACATTAATTGCTAAAGGAATTTGTTTACCTACTTTTGACCTCTTATTACCGAGACACAGAATACGTTCCAGACTATTAATAAATATCTTTTCTGCTTTATTGTAAGATTGTGTTATGAAGTGGTGTGTTTGTAGAAATTAATTTAAATCTAAAAACAGGAACCCTGGATAACCCGAAAGTGGAGGCGGCGGGCGTGAGGGGGGTTGGGGGCGGCGCGCTGGAGCCGGCGTGTCAGCAGCAGCCGTGGCCCGCGGCTTTCTGTGCTGCGCGCGGGCCCCGGCCGCCTGCGCCTCGTCCGGCCACCCGGGCCGCAGCTGACCCGCCGCAGCTCGAAGCGCCACGCCGGCCAGGCCAGCCCCGCCTCGCCCTTCCTGCGCCTCTCCTTCCGCTCCTCCTCCTCCTCCTGCCAAAGGGCCGACGGACTGCAGCCGCCTTGCTTGGCCGCTCGAGGCCGCCCCGATGCCCGAACCAGGCGTCAGGATGAACGGCTTCTCGCCGGGAGAGCTGTGCTGGCTCTTCTGCTGCCCGCCCTGCCCGAGCCGCATCGCCGCCAAGCTGGCCTTCCTGCGGCCCGAGCCCACCTACACGGTGCTGGCGCCCGAGCAGCGCGGCCCCCAGCCGGCGCAGCAGCCTAGCCCGCGCAGCAGCGGCCCGAGGAGGGCACGGGGCCCGGCGCTTGCAGCCTGCACCTGAGCTAGCGCGCCGACTGGCAGTACTCGCGGCGCAAGCTGGACGCCGTCGAGGTCTTCTCACGCACGGCCCGGGATAACCGGTTCGGCTGCATGTTCGTGCGCTGCGCGCCCTCCAGCGGCTACACGCAGCTCTTCTCCCACGGCAGTGCCGTGGACCTGGGCCAGACGTGTAGCTCCTTGTGATACATCGGCCTCCGCTCGCGCATCAACTGCAACATCTTCTCCTACGACTACTGCGGCTACGGCGCGTCAGCTCGGGCAAGCCCTCTGAAAAGAACCTCTACGTTGCTATCGACGCCACGTGGCAGGCGCTGCGCACCTGGTATGGCGTAAGTGCTGAGAACATCATCCTGTATGGTCAGAGCTTTGGGACCGTCCCCACTGTACACCTGGCCTCCGGGTATGAGTGTGCAGCCGTAATTCTCCGTTCGCCTCTGATGCCTGGATTGCGTGTGGCTTTTCCCAATACCAGGAAAACATAGTGCTTTGATGCTTTCCCCAGCATTGACAAGATATCTAAAGTCACCTCTCCCGTGTTGGTCATTCACGGTACAAAGGACGAGGTCATCGATTTCTCCCATGGCCTGGCCATGTATGAACGCTGTTCCCGGGCCGTGGAGCCCCTCTGGGTCAAAGACATAATGACATAGAGCTTTATGCACAATACCTGGAAAGACTAAAACAGTTCATATCTCACGAACTTCCTAATTCCTCAGAATGACTTGATTTTATCTCATCTACAAGAGTCCTCTGTTTTGCACATCCTTTAACTGGATAGCTGTCATGGCGTGGTAATCACGAGGAAGTGCCCAGCTTTCCAGGCATCCTAATCAGTCAAAGAGCTGAGGACATCTTGGTCTTTTGTATCTAGAGGTTCTGCCAACTCACACATGTTAAACTGATTGTGATTTCCAGCTTCATTGCTTTGCAGAATGGGAATGAGAGCTGAGTGGGGGGACCGTTTTCTCATGCTGTAAAAAGGATGCTCACATCCCTTTCTCTACCTAACCCATCACAGTAGGATTCATTTCTGCAGGACTCAACCTCTCTCCATCCTCATTCTCAGTATTTGACCTGCAGCTCTCTTTCAGCCCCTGCATTCAGGGGCCCAATCCACTTGTGAAACTGTGATAGTGTAACTGGAAACCATTGTGATGAAAATTCCTTCGTTAATTTTTGTTAACATGCCGATCTTTCCGCCAATCAATTAAAGGGTAATTTACTGGAACTGTTGTGAACAGCTTCATCAACTGGAACATATAAACATAATATTTATAATTATTATAAATTATATTCTTAAGAATATTCTGGAATATTCTTTTTTTTGGAATATTCTTAAACAAAAGGAAACTGGTTGGGTTTTTTTTAATATATTTATTTATTTATTCTTGGCTGCATTGGGTCTTTGTTGCTGCACACAGGCTTTCTCTAGTTGTGGCGAGCGGGGGTACTCTTCTTCTTTTTTTTGCGGTACACGGGCCTCTCACTGTTGTGGCCTCTCCCATTGCGGAGCACAGGCTCCGGACGCCCAGGCTCAGAGGCCATGGCTCACGGGCCCGCTCCGCGGCATGTGGGATCCTCCCGGACCGGGGCACGAACCTATGTCTCCTGCAGCGGCAGGTGGACTCCCAACCACTGTGCCACCAGGGAAGCCCCTCGGGGGTACTCTTTGTTGCGGTGCGTGGGCTTCTCATTGTGGTGGCTTCTCTTGTTGTGGAGCACAGGCTCTAGCCGTGCAGGCTTCAGTAGTTGCGGCACACAGGCTCAGTAGTTGTGGCTTGTGGGCTGTAAAGCGCAAGCTCAGTAGTTGGAGCACACGGGCTTAGTTAGAACGCAAGCTCAATAGTGGCACACAGGCTTAGTTGCTCCGCAGCATGTGGGATCTTCCCAGACCAGGGCTCGAACCCGTGTCCCCTGCATTGGCAGGAAGATTCTTAACCACTGTGCTTCCAGGGAAGCCCTGGGTTTTTTTTTTAAGAGTAAACTTACTACTAGTCCACAGAGTTTTAATATTTCGTTCATCTGGTTGGTCTAACAAAGAACCTAGCCGACTGTCCTTCTGTAAAGTCCTCCTTGTAGGCTTTTTTAAAGTACTGTACATATTTGCAATTACATTGTGCATAGATTCTTAATGGGTAGTTTTCTTTTGTCAGTCTACAACAACAAACTGCAAATTCCTTGTTTGTAATGTAAATGATTGCCTACATTTTGTTAATATGTTTTCATTTTTTAATTTTTATTTTGTTATTTTTTGGCTGCATTGGGTCTTCGTTGCTGCGTGTGGGCTTTCTCTAGTTGCAGACAGCGGGGGCTATTCTTTGTTGCGGTGCATGGGCTTCTCATAGTGATGGCTTCTCTTGTTGCAGAGCATGGGCTCTAAGTGCACAGGCTTCAGTAGTTGTGGCATGTAGGCTCAGTAGTTGTGGCTCACAGGCTCTAGAGCACAGGCGCAGCAGTTGTGGCACACGGGCTTAGCTGCTTCATGGCATGTGGGGTCTTTCTGGACCAGGGCTCGAACCTGCATCTGCTGCACTGGCAGGCAGATTCTTAACCACTGCGCCACCAGGGAAGTCCCTGTTAGTATGTTTTTATTCCTATGTTTTCTATTAAAAATTTAATAACACTTCCAAGACAAAAAATTACAAGTTTATGCTTTGAAAAATTTATGTAATTAAAATTTCACTAAACTAATCTTTCTAGTATAGGAGTTATTTGGGTTTTCACACTGGAGTTGCTCCAGTAAGCATCAGAAGTGTAAGATGCTTAAAATTGCTACACTACTTGATTGGTTGGAGGTTTGGGTTTGAGGGTTCTTTGGTTTTATTTAAAAAATTTGTTTCCAAATTTAAAAGCATTAAATGTACTGTAAGCCTCCGATCGTTGTACAGGTGAATTGCGGTTGGCTGCCAGTTTGTGTACTGTTGCTTGGATGCAGCACAGCCGTTGGTGATGGAATGAAGGATGCATGGATCAGAAAAAAAAAATTTAATAAAAGAAATTTTAAAAAAGGAACCCTGTAAAAAGAGTTTTATACATGGTCAGGAAAGACTAAGAATAGACTGAATTTAATCAAGTGAATGAATTTTGATAGTAAAGTTGTACAAAACTAGAAATTGTTTTCTTACTCTGTTAAGAGAAAAAAGTTTTCTTGAAATATCAATCTCTTTTGATAAATAGCTTGTAAAGTTTCTTTACTAACTCTTAAGCAATCTCTTGTAACTTTCTGTATTTGCCTTTGAAATTTTTTATTGTCCCTTCGGTTAAATGACTATTGTTTCACAGCGACTATGATCCTACTTAGCCAAACGTTTGAAACCTTTTGGTTTTTTTGTTTGTTTGTTTGTTTTTTACCTTTTGGTTTTTTAAGGAACCTCCGTACTGTTCTCCATAGTGGCTGTACCAATTCACATTCCCACCAGCAGTGCAAGAGTGTTCCCTTTTCTCCACACCCTCTCCAGCATTTATTGTTTCTAGATTTTTTGATGATGGCCATTCTGACTGGTGTGAGATGGTATCTCATTGTAGTTTTGATTTGCATTTCTCTAATGATTAATGATGTTGAGCATTCTTTCATGTGTTTGTTGGCAGTCTGTATATCTTCTTTGGAGAAATGTCTATTTAGGTCTTCTGCCCATTTTTGGATTCGGTTGTTTGTATTTTTGATACTGAGCCCCATGAGCTGCTTGTATATTTTGGAGATTAATCCTTTGTCAGTTGCTTCATTTGCAAATATTTTCTCCCATTCTGAGGGTTGTCTTTTGGTCTTGTTTATGGTTTCCTTTGCTGTGCAAAAGCTTTGAAGTTTCATTAGGTCCCATTTGCTTATTTTTGTTTTTATTTCCATTTCTCTAGGAGGTGGGTCAAAAAGGATCTTGCTGTGAAAACTACAAATAGAACTACCATATGACCCAGCAATCCCACTACTGGGCGTATACCCTGAGAAAACCATAATTCAAAAAGAGTCATGTACCACAGTGTTCATTGCAGCTCTATTTACAATAGCCAGGAGATGGAAACAACCTAAGTGTCCATCATCGGATGAATGGATAAAGAAGATGTGGCACATATATACAATGGAATATTACTTAGCCATAAAAAGAAACGAAATTGAGCTAATTGTAATGAGGTGGATGGACCTAGAGTCTGTCATACAGAGTGAAGTAAGTCAGAAAGAGAAAGACAAATACCATATGCTAAACCATATATATGGAATTTAAGAAAAAAAATGTCACAAAGAACCTAGGGGTAAGACAGGAATAGACACAGACCTACTAGAGAATGGACTTGAGGATATGAGGAGGGGGAAGGGTAAGCTGGGACAAAGTGAGAGAGTGGCATGGACATATATACACTACCAAACGTAAGGTAGATAGCTAGTGGGAAGCAGCCGCATAGCACAGGGAGATCAGCTCCGTGCTCTGTGACCACCCAGAGGGGTGGGATAGGGAGGGTGGGAGGGAGGGAGACACAAGAGGGAAGATATATAGGAACATATGTATATGTATAACTGATTCACTTTGCTATACAGCAGAAACTAACACACCATTGTAAAGCAATTATACTCCAATAAAGATGTTAAAAAAAAAAACAAAAACCTTTTGGTGTCTTTGACAAATTTCCTCAAATCAAATTCTAAATGTTCTTTTGACCTCTAGTTAACTTCGGAATGTTTCAGAGGGTCCCTGAACACCTCAAAGAGAGATATTAAACTAATTAGCCTTTTTTGGTATGTTAAATTACATGGGAAATATTGTCAAATAAGTAATGATAAACCTTCTTAGAAGGTTCTAATGTTCTAGAAATTATATGAACTCCCTAAAATTTGAAATGTTGTGGTATGTTCTCAGTCATATTTCTAGTTATTATTTTAAAGTGTTGTATGTCACAGAAATAGCCAAATTTCCTTAACAACTGCATTGTAATCAGGTCTTTAACCATGTTTTTTAAGTGTTTTGTCACTTATAGAGTTGTCTTACTTTGATGCTTTTACAAAAATGTTTGTAGATGACTTGCTTTTATGCTCTGAAACTAAATTTGATTCCGTAGCAAAAGGACTTCCACCTTGTATGGGGGCTATTTCACTCTTACATAAGACTATTGAAGAAATAGCAATGGGGGTGTTCTTTATTTATGCTCCACACTCAGTTGAGTCCTTCTAAACTCTCACCACACTCAGCACTTCTGTAAACCGACTAGTTTCTTATGAAGTATTGTTGCTTTCTGTAATAACCTTAAGCCTGCAACTTTGCTTCCAGAACTACAGGAAGAAGACAATCACGACTGCATTTATTAACAGATTATCTTCTTGTTCCCGGGAATGACAAGAAGCTCCTATTGATAAGGCTAATCTAATTTGATTTACAGATGGGTTCTACTTAAAGGATAAGCAGGGGCATTATAGAGTTGGATATGCAATAACATTCACAGTGAACATAAGTGAAAGCTCTTATTTACCAGAAAAAGTCAGCACAACAAGCTGAATTAATTGCCCTAACCTTAGCTTTTCAACTTGCTAAAGACCAGCTAGCAAATATTTATACTGACAGTTGCAATGCCTTCTGGAGTGGCACACAACTTTGGAATGCTATGGGAACCATGAGGTTTTCAACCTCTTCAGGACAACCTAAAAAATGAAAAACAGATTGCAATTATTAACTGCTATACAACTGCCAAAAAACCAGTTAGCAATTATTGACACCAGGACATTCCAAACCGACACTACGGAAGCTAAAGGAGATCAGCTTGCTGATGCTGCAGCCAAACACGCAGCTTTAAATACTCACGCCATAAAGCCTTGAAATTTTCTGTCCACTGCTCTCTGTTAACCGTGCTAATCCAGTAAAAGATGTCATCTATAAGCTCAAGAAATTGCTACTAAAGAAAACAAACAGATACGGTAACAAAAACGGGGAATTTTGACCCCACCACACAAATATGGTTTGGACCTAATTTTTTTAAAAAAAGCTGTAAGCGTCTGTTGGAGCACGATTGTCTATCAGCCTTTGCCAGGCATTCTACTAGCATAACTCCTAAAAAGGAAAGAAAGAACTGGGGTAATAAGACTGAGGGACATGATGGATCCAGAGCAAATAAGCAAAGACCCTGTTATTGGGGGAACAAATATTTGATCACCTAATGCTATCTAAAGATTAATGATCAAAAGGGGAAAGTGAAAAAGGAAATTATATTTTAAGACAGGTAAAGAAAAGTTAAGCATAAAATTCTCTCTTCTCTCTTCACTTGAGCCTCCTCCCTCCCTAATGCATCTGCATCACATATTAACCAGACCTCCTCAAAGATGGGAATGCCTGCTGCTCCACAGCAAAGATCAATTTGTTCCTTTCTTCCGATGCTAGCAATGTGACTTCTTAAAGATTAGCATTCTTTCCAACTCTGTAGGTGGTCATTGAGACTTACTGCTCAATTCGTTTGTGTTTACCTAGACTGTGTATCTTTGGTAGACTTTATGTAAAACGTCAGTATGTCATTTTGATGAAGGAGCCTTGGTTTCAAAAATGTAAATGACTGTGTCTTTGCTAACAGTAGGACCAGTTATCAGAGCTTCAGACAGCCTGTCTCCCACGTTATGATCCTCAGTTTGACTCAAATAAAATTGCCTTTTTTCTTCTTAACTTAATTGTTAACTGAATTTTCATCAACAATTGTAATTATTGTGGCCACTTCGGGGAACTTTTACATGAGACCACTTTCAGGGTTCCCAGAAAAACAGAGAGAATCCCAAAAACTCTGGAGGCAATAGAATTCATTCTTTCATTTGTATGCAGAAGCTACCTAAAGACAAAATGATTCCATAAATAGCTTCACTAAAAGAATCTTTATAATGGAAAAAAAAAAACATTAGTAGAAAGCTTTAGCCATCTAAACGGGTAACATTAACTTAATGCATCTCCCAGCATCACTGTTTTGAATCAGCTAGTCTTTTGAGTTTTGTATTATTGCACCTGACGCATAGTTAAAAATTTAAAATAAAATCTACAATATCTACAAATCTACAATCTGTGTATGTCTATTTGTGTAAATCTGTTACTGTGTATCTAAAGGTTTATGTATATGTAAGTATGTATGTTATGTATGTGTGATATGTTTAAAGATCTCTAATTGGCAAAAGAAAAATAAGTAATTATATAAATTATGTCATGAACTCTCAGAATTATAGAAACTAACCCAAAAGGTTTTTCAAGCTCATATGTCCTGGAATAATCTTTGGTAAATATAGGCTACTTTAAGTTTTTAGGTTTCAGTAAAATGCCCATGTCTTCAGAATTGTAAAGATTACTATAAAGCAAACATAAAACTTTATCTACATGAGCTTACTGGTCAAATAAGCTCATGCTATCTCTAACAAAATTTGTCAGCAAGAAAAATAACCTAAGATGACAGTTAAATGTCTAATATCAAATCCAAACATATACATAATTCACAGCAATGTAAGTAGCTATAAGTAACATAAATGTTTATACAAAGTTAAATGATGGATGTTCCTTGAATATCTAAATCATTTCCAAATAAGCTAATATACTGAAAATTAATTACTTAAAGGTGTACATAAAACAATACAAAATTTTAAAACTTCAGTACCTTTAATGAAGAACGGTAAATGAATGTACAATCCACCATGCTTCAAAATAACTAGAGCCAACCAAACCGTTTAGGCCGCCTAAGCAAAATTAAATCTACGTTATCTCATAAACATAAGCAACACTTAAATTTGTTATTTCTTGAAAATGCCTCTGATAGGAATTAAAGAATGTCATTCTTTGGAAATGGAACAAGGTAATCACTTATAATCAAACCGCGCAGTCTGGACACCCCCAAAGTAATTACCAAAATTTCAAAGGTTAAAAAAAGGTCCTTATTTTCACCGTAATCACATCTAGGCAAACGCGTTCTGTGAGAGAAAACCCTCGGGCTCAGAACAACCGCGGAAAGTGCCAACGGGAACAGGGGCTCCGTGCCACCCCCAAGGGATACGACTATGAGATAGGCGTGGGAAGGCGGGGCTGCGGCGATGCTAGGACCCAGTTAGCTCCTGGCCGAATTTAGGGGTTCTGCAGCGGAGAGCTTCGCCACGCCCCGCACTCCGATGGAACTAGAGAGTGAGAAACCAGCGGTTTCGGTGCAGCTTACCGCTTTTGCCAAGGAAAACACCCGGGGCTGCTCAAGTAGCTGTGCTGCCGGCGAGAAAGAGTCAACCCGCCTGCGGCCCAGAAACACGACCGGGTTTGGCGCGCTCCTTAGGAAACAGTTCCGGATGGACGGGGAAACCGCCCTCCCGGTGCACCAATCAGAGGCTCGACCCGGAAAACAGTCCCCGGACGCGTAAAAGTACCGGGAAGGAGCGAGCGCCCGCAGGAGGCGACTACCGCTGTTGCCAGCCGGCGAGCAATCTCCGGCTCCGCAACACGGGCGGTACTGCCACGGGCAAACGACCAGCTGGGCGAAATAGCGGATATATCAGTATTTTTTTTCCCTACGCTCAATGTCCAACAAGCAAGTTGAAAGTGCTAAGCGACCGGAACTGCAACGAGAAACTCAAGGGGAAGGAGAAGCAAACATTGATAACGAACTCGGAAGTTAGGTCTTACTGCATTTTTATTCCATGCAAGAGGGCAGGTTTTGTAACCCAGAATCTTTTCACGGGGCAAGTGCCCAAAACTCCGGCTGCAATCTCAGGGTTCCTAGCCGCCGAAGATGGACCTGCAGCAGCCGCAGCTCAAGGTGCGCAGGGTGCGACCAAACCGCTCCAAGCAGCCCGAGAGGGGACGCTCGTGGCTCCACCAAGCGGGGACCGGAGGAGGGCGGCTCTCAGAAGGGGGCCCGCTGTCAGGAGTCTCGATGTCCTGCTGTCTGTCGCCGCCGGGTCTGGCAGGCCTGACCAAGGGAAGCTGCTGGAGCACGGGGCCGTCGAGTTCCTCGGCCGGGTCCCTCTCTCCTGCGGGGGTCAGCTGGGCTGGGCTTGGTTCCAAGGTGCTCGGGGCTCTGGGGCCGAGTCTTGTCTTGGCGCTCCCGTCTGAGCCTAATTCAGCTCCAGCACAGGAGAGTGCTGCATACAAAGTAGCTGCATGTGATGGAGAAATGCCAGAATTTCCCATTTGGACTCAGAACCGAGAGACAGTGCTCACGGAGGCAGGGGTCCTGGAATTCTGTTCTTCTCTATTCGTAACTGGGTATGGGAACCCCAGTGCTTTCCCCTCCCACTCAGACCATGCCTTCCAAACCCTGGTGCTACGGCCACCAGCCTGTCCAGAGCTGAGGACCCCATACTATAATGATAACCTCTGGGATGTATTTTCAAAATAATGCATCCATTCTATTTCTAAGGACTGCATACGTTTAGACTGTGCGGATGCATCATGATTTATTTTTCTTAGTCCTTTACTGAAAAACACGTTTGTTTTTAAATATTTCTTGCTTATACAAGAAACGAAATTTCCAGTCAAAAGAGTATTGATATTGAAATGTTTAATGCATGTTGCCATATTACGATTCTAAAGATCCTATCAAATTCATTCCTACCAGTAGTGTTTGGGAGTTACTAGTTCACCAACGTCGGTTATAATGAAAAGTTTCACATATTAGCATATATTAGTCTAAATTATATCTCATTGTTTTAATTTGCATTTTTTAAAAATTTAATGAGCCCAGTCACATCTCTCTTATTTGTTTGAAAGAAATTTTTCTATTTATGGAATTTAACCTTTTGTAAAAAATTTAAATTATTCCCCCACTTCTTCTTGATCTTTTAACTTTTATTAGGGTTTTTATTTTTTTAAGGGGAGAGAGAGCAAAGATTAACATTTGTGTTCATCTTTTTCTTTTTACGCTCTGAATTTACATTCAGTTTTGTTTGGACAACTGGGAACAGAAGCCCAGGGCAAGGACAACAAGTGGTAAAATGCTAAAGAATAAGAAAACCATATCATTAACTTTGAACTCCTGAGGTAGGAGCTGTGCAAAGTACTTCACATCCTCAGTGGGAAATTATGGCTCAGAGAGTTGCCTCATCTATCTTTACAAAGTTGCAAGAAAGTAAGATGTGAGGAAATAGAATAAAACATCCTTAAATGACTACAGTGTCGCCTGCCAAACACACAGTTGCCAAATTCCCCCTCCATTCACATTTTTTTTTCCTTGACCCATAATGTTTTCAGAGTAAAAGTATTACAAAAGGGACTTCCCTGGTGGCGCAGTGGTTACAAATATGCCTGCCAAGGCAGGGGACATGGGTTCGATCCCTGGTCTGGGAAGATCCCACATGCCACGGAGCAACTAAGCCCATGTGCCACAACTACTGAGCCCGTGTGCCACAACTACTGAAGCCCATGGGCCTAGAGCCCGTGCTCCACAACAAGAGAAGCCACCACAATGAGAAGCCCGAGCACCGCAACAAAGAGTAGCCCCTGCTTGCCGCAACTAGAGAAAGCCCGCGCACAGCAATGAAGACCCAAAGCAGCCAAAAATAAATAAAATAAAATAAATAAATTTTTTAAAATGTTACAGAATACTTAGAGGTTTTCCTTTTTTTCCCCCATTAGAAACATGATATTGAGCAACAGAGTAATCCTAATCTTTTGTTAAAGACACATTTTCCCAAATGGTGCATACATTTACATTTATTACTTGTTTACAATAATGCATTAAACTGACAAATCTACCACTCAAAAAAAATTATGAATTGACACAGTCTAATTTTCAACAGTTACCACATCAGAGACACATGATATTCGGTTCCTATTGTTCAATTTCTTTCATCACAGCCTGTGGATGAAAAATCTTGCCTACCCTAAGAGCAAACAAAGGATGCTGGGGCCGTCAA
This sequence comes from Stenella coeruleoalba, assembly GCF_951394435.1. Classification (NCBI taxonomy): domain Eukaryota; kingdom Metazoa; phylum Chordata; class Mammalia; order Artiodactyla; family Delphinidae; genus Stenella; species Stenella coeruleoalba. Next base: position 35,656,712 of record NC_137148.1, read on the forward strand.
GCCAACAGGCACTACAGCCACCCCAGACGGTGAGTCCTGAGGGAACTCAAGATGGGAAAGAACAGGATACTGGCCTTAGATAGCTAAGGTGCACATCAAAGAAATGTTTCCAATGAGCCCCAACTCTTGCATCTTCCATACATAGAAAAGCGCTAAATTCACTAACTTGAGAAATCGGTTTTCTAAAAATTAACAGTAATCTTGTGATGTTCCGACTACCTGGTTTTCGTTGCAAAACTCATATATCCTGGCTCTTTCCTTACTTCTCTGGCGCGGTCCCTCAGAGCTATTTGAGAGGCTGCCTCTCCAGCTTGAAGTCCTCAGAAAGTCCACTGAATAAAACATAATTCTCAACTTTTATGTTGTGCATTTTTTTCAGTCTACAAGCTCCATTTACATGCTATTTTTTTCTTGCCTTCTCCCTGTTCTACACTATTTACTCTCAACCCTTCTCTTTCATATTCTCAAACCTTCCTATACTCTGATCTTAAATTTAAAATTTTTTTCCTGGAATTTTCTTTTCTTTGTGCTAGCTTGTTCTTGTTCCTAGGATTCCAAAGTTTAGCAGCCTTCTGGTTTCTCTTTGTCCGCTGTTTCTATCTATTCCACAAGCCTATTCTGTTGAGCCTTCCCATCCCGTGTGAGTAAAACCAGAGGCATTGTCCAATGAATGGTCTCAGCGGAAGTCTCAGGGCTCCTAGGAGCGCAGACGGCGGAGGCACAGGCTCCGCTTCCAGCAGCACTGGGCCGGGTGATGGTGTCTTCTTGCGGGCAGGAGCTGAGCTATGAGGCTTGGAAGGGTCCACACCAGGAGAGATCTCAGGCTCCAGTGCTCAGCCCCCGGAGCCGGGCGACCCCGCCTGGAAAGGTTCTGAGATCCGTCATCAACGGGTCTCCGCGGCGTCCGCCTCTCCTGGGGTCGCCTCTTATGGATCCTTACGGGTCGCAGGGGTCGGCCCCAGGCCGTCTCTGCGCCCCGCCACTGGATGCGCTGCGATCTGGGTCTGTGTCGCCGACAGTTGCAATGCACAAGCCCAGAGACTGGAAAGCAATTCTCACTGGAGGTCCCAAGAGAGCTGGCTCACCGTGGGATAGGATCAGAAGCCGAAACCCCAATCCTCCTGGTTCCCACATCCCAGACCATCCTTTAGGCGTCCCCTCCACGGCCATTCCCCTGGGCAGAGGGACCTTGCGCTTCAGTCTCTACTCCAGCACTGGTAGCATGGTGCTCTGTGTCAGCTGGTCTGAGAGCTACGTGCTGGAATAGAACTTCCCGGTGGTGAGCAGCGGGCCTGGGGTTGCGCAAAAGAGTCGCCAGCGCCAAAGACGCCCCCAGCCTAAAGATCGACAGATTCTGGACCCCTCCCGAGCCACCTCTCTTGGGATCACCTGGATTTAAACTGCAAACTGCTTTCCAGTCTCTGCGAGCCTCTGCGTTAGGGTTCAGAAACCAGACCATCTCCAGGCGGAGCGCAGAGCCGCCAGCCCAGGACGGGATGCCCGCGACCCACCAGGAGCCAGAGGAGCCCCCGGGAGAGGTGGCCGCCGATGACGAGGAGCTCCGCAGCCACAGCCAGGCAGCCTCCCTCAGCAGGTGACGCTGCTTCCTAGGATGAACGAGTGGAGCCCTAGCACCCTGACGGCGGGAACCCCTCGGAGCATCGCCTGGCCCCTGCCCCGGGAGCCACCACCGCACGTCCCAGTGCTGGTAGCAGCGGATCCGACGAGCTGAGACCTGTAAGAATACGGGCTGCCTCCATCTTCAGCACTTAGGAGCGTGAGATTTCCGCTGAAACCCTTCATTGGGTGGTCCTCGGCTATGGAAGTTGCAGCAACATCCCTCCGTTTGCTCACACGATGAGCGACATTGTGTCTTCAAACCATGTGTACCCATTTTTTCTGCTCTTTTAATAAAATTGTCCATAAATGCGAAATTCTTCTTTCTCAGGTCTATTCCTACTTTGACTGTTGGCGATGGAAGAGGTGCAGGGGTGGAGATGGCTGGTGCTCTCACTTTCCTGGGCGTGAGGAGGGTGGTGGAGTCCCCTGTGCACACGGAGGTGGCCAGGTGGCTGCTTGTCAAATTTGCAGACGTGCACTGGTCGTCTAGGAGATCCAGCAGACAGGATCTCTGAACACGTCACTGGGTCTGGATTCTACCCCAACTAAGTCTTCCTGTACCTCCTAGGGTCCTAGCCCTCCTCAGGGGCCTTTCTGAGATCTTCCAGGTGCTCTGGCATCTCTACCTCATTCCTCTGGCTTCTTAATGATTTGCATCCAATTAGTAGTCTGCAAATGAAAAGGGGCAGGGGACAGATCTCTGATCCTGACTTTTGCGAGCGTCATGCTAGCATGGACTTCCAGAAGCTCTTTCCTCCTCTTGGTGTGTGGGCAGGTGCCCTTCCTAGCCCTAGGCTTGGTGTGTGTATGAGATGGGTGTCCAGAGTGGCCAGTGGCAAAGGAGTTCCAATTGTTGGTCTCAAAGTCAGCCTTCAAATCTGGGACCAAGACGAATGTGGCTCTGGATTCTGGTTCAGCTAGAAGCCTTCCTATTGGATAATTTCCCTTCTGGGTCTAGCTAAGGAGCTGCTCTTCCATCTTCAGTTTCAATTCCTCTCCATTCCCTGCGCTCCTCATCTACCACCACTCCTGGCCCCTCCCCATATTCAGACTCCTGATGCCCCAATCCCTGGGCTAGTTTAGTGACCAGCAAAGATCAGAAGAGCTCCTGGCTTTGTCCTGGGATCCTACATTAATTAAAGTAACACATAGAAAAGAAACAAAACGTCATTATTTAAATATTTTATTTATTTCTTGATGGAAATACACGTACAAAGGGAAAACTGTAAAAGTTCAAGATAAAATATTGTGAGGAATTTTTCTTCTTTTTCCTTTTTTCTCATTGAAAAATCATGATCATAACAAAACAAACATCTTCAAAAATACCCTGAACGCAGAAAGTAAACTTCAAAAATATATATTTCATTCAGGGCACCTAGATTTTTTTTTTTTTTTTTTTTTTTGCAGTACGCGGGCCTCTCACTGCTGTGGCCTCTCCCGCTGTGGAGCACAGGCTCCGGACGCGCTGGCTCAGCGGCCATGGCTCACGGGCCCAGCCGCTCCGCGGCATGTGGGATCCTCCCGGACCGGGGCACGAACCAGTGTCCCCTGCATCGGCAGGCGGACTCTCAACAACTGCGCCACCAGGGAAGCCCCACTGAAACATTTTGACTTGCATTAATGCTTTATGACCCCGCATTTATGTTAAGAATTCACACACAAATGAAAATGGAAAAACTGCCAATATTTTATTTCTGTCCCCTATCTTTCCACTTGCAATCATATACTTAGGTACCTGTTGACCCCGTGGGGGAAAAAATATCTAACGTTCAGAACTACCGATAATAGGAAGAAGAGAATTTTTTTTTTAAGAATGAAATGTTTCCCATCTCAGTGGATTCTTAAGCATGTTCTCCACATACGCGGCGCGCTAGCTAGATGTCTTTTTGGCATGACTGTTACACGTTTGGCATGGATAGCACACAGGTTGGTGTCTTCAAAAAGGCCAACCAGGATTTCCCTGGTGGCCCAATGGTTGAAAATCTGCCTGCCAATGCAGGGGACACGGGTTCGAGCCCTGGTCTGGAAAGATCCCACATGCCGCGGAGCAGCTGGGCCCGTGAGCCACAACTACTGAGCAACTAAGCCCGTGAGCCACAACTACTGAGCCTGCGCATCTGGAGCCTGTGCTCCGCCACAAGAGAGGCCGTGACAGTGAGAGGCCCGCGCACCGCGATGAAGAGTGGCCTCCGCTCGACGCAACTAGAGAAAGCCCTCGCACAGAAACGAAGACCGAACACAGCCAAATAAATAAATAAATAAAATTTATTGTTTTAAAAAAAGACCAACCAGATAGGCCTCATTTGTCTCCTGCAAAGCACCAATAGCTGCAGTCCGGAAGCGCAGATCTGGTTTGAAGTCCTGAGCAATTTCCTGCACCAGATGCTGGAAGGGATGTTTGCGAATCAGAAGTTCAGTGGACTTCTGATAACATCTAATTTCAGGGCATGCCCCGTACCAGGCCTGTAACGATGAGGTTTCTACACCCCTCCAAAAGAGAGCGCACTCTTGCCAGTGGCTTTGGTAGCCAGTTGCTTCCTTGGTGCTTTTCCACCGGTCGATTTGTGGCAGTCTGCTTTGTAAGAGCCATGGTATGGAGACCTTCTTACTTACCCCCCTTCACCTTCAGCTGGAGCTTGGGGAGCTAGAGAAGGCGCTAGAGTTGGAGAGCGAACAGCATCGCACAGGTGGCTGCGAACATAATTGAAAAGATGATGGGTACTTCTTATCTGCAAGGATAATTTTATTGTAATGAGAGCATAATGAGCAACAGGTTACATTCAGGTGCAGGACATTCCCACCTTTCCTCACCTTTCTTTGCTTCCAGGACACATATCACGCCAAACTTGTGGTTTCCTGTCAGTCTGGAGGTTCCTGCTTTTCTTTGTCTGCCCATGGACCCCTGCTGTTTACAAGCTGCGTAATTTCCTGCCACCCGGCGCCTGCCCCCATTCCTCTGCTCCTCTATCTACCTGCCTGCTGTAACACAGTCATCCCAAAGAATGATCTGGTAGTAGTACTCTCTTAAATTGGGCTTATACATTTTCTGTGCCACAATTGTGCTTATGGGTACCTATCCTAGAGAAAGTGTCTCACTGATCCATAAGAGATGATTCCATACGGTAATGGTAACTCAGTAGCAATCTGAAGGTCCCCTGGGGTACAGTGGAGGGGTAAAGTGTGGCAGAAGCTCATCAGAGGGGAATAGGCATGAGTGGGAAGCAGCAGATGAAATTTGCATATAAAGATCTTGTAAATTAGCAAACAGATGGAAAGTAATGAATAAAATCAGAATAGAACACATTTCCTTTACATGAATTGAATACGTGGGCACGCAAAACAGTATTATATACAGTACAACACTGAAAAATACCAAATACACATTAAAAATACAATAGCTATTAATAGGAAAAATTACACCTAAGGGGAGCAGAGAAATGAGAATCACTAATGATAGAATGTCCATAATTACATAAAACAGGAAAGGGGCCCTACCAACAAACACGATTAAAAACATGGTGTTCACTCAATTCAACGTGCCCTGTAGCTTTGAAAATCAGGGCAAACTTGAGGTGTCCCTTTGATTCGGCTGAGCTAGTGTAGACCAAAATAGAAGTATTCGAATTCTAAGTAGGCATGGGACTCTCCTTTTCCCGCCCCTACCTAATCACTCTGTTCCTCATCTCCCCACCTGATGAGGGAGTAGGAGAACCTGGAATCTCAGTCCAGCTGCAGCATGACCTACCTTTGTGTTCTGGCAAAGATGGAACCTGGCTGTTTCACCTCTTAACACTGGTCCATCCACTCTGTTGTGCTAAAAGAAGAGAAACTGAGGTGTGATATGCATAGCTGTTCCTTCCAAGTAGTGAGGCTTATTCCAGTGAATGGAAGCTGCCAGGGACCCTCGTCCCCTCCCATCCCCCTCCTTTAACTCCATCACCAAAACCACTCGGAATTTCCAAACCCCTCCCAGCAAGATGCAGTTTTCTCCTTAATCTCGCGAGGCTCCGAGGCAATTTGCAAGGCAAATGAGTGTCTATCTCCACTTATCTGGGCTTGGGTTTCCGATCTCCCGTACTAGACAGACCCTATAAAAGGCACACTCAGCATGGGGCTGAATCATTCGCCCCTTTGCTTAGACCCGCTACGCGTCTGGCCTGGGAGGAGGCTGAAGCCATGGAACCACACGCGTACTACACCTGGGAAGAGCTGTCCTGGAGGAGGGCGCATCCAGAGCCCCACATGCCAGCGGGCCTCAACCGAGAACAGGCCTGGGCCTGGGCTCTGGATAACTTCCCTGCGCTGAGCCGCCCCTCCTGCCAAAGCCCCCAGTTCTGCGAGGACGCGCACTACTGTGCATGTGGGCTGCCGCGGCGCGCTTGCCCCGGACATGCAGACGGTCGCCAGGCGGAGAGCGGCCACAAACGCTGGCGAGACCCACAAGCCCAGGAGCCAACGGCTAACCCGGGGTGGATAGACAGTCCCGTCAAGAAGAGGCCGAAGCCACACACCACAGGGCACAATCGGGCCTGAACAGCCAGGAGATGCCCGCAGCAGCGGAGGCCGACAGACACGCGGCCACATGGCCTCCAGGAGCCCAGGACGATCCCCATCCCCTACCCCGAAGCTGCGGAAACCCTGTGGAGGCTTGAAACCCTGTGGAACTCGGCAAGGAAAGGAGTCGCAGCCTTCTGTTCGGCCCACGGCGCCCCTTCAACCCAATGCCCTGGCCTGGAGCCTGAGTCACCCCAGTGGAGGCCTCCTTCTGCCTGGCTGGACTTCTCCCCTGGGCCCCGCCTTGCTCTGGGACGAGCCTGGAGGACTCTGTGGGGCAGACCAGTCCTTATTTGTCCCTCCTTTCCTGGATTACTGACAGCTCTCTCAATTAGAAATCTCTCTTCAGGGGATCCATACTGTCTTAAGGAGCTTTCTTGCAGTTGTACTCAGAATTGTCATGTTTCTTATGTTGATTCCAATTATGAGCAATGATTAAAACTTGCTTCCCTATTCTCTGCCTGTGGATTGATTTGGGTGGGTAGAGTCAGGCCTGGAAGCGGTATAGGGGCTTCTGTGGCTGAAAGGGGAGCTGGGACCAGGGCCAGGGCTCCTTAAGATCAAAGAAATGTAAAGTGAAACCATGACATATAACTTTGACTACCACAGTGGTCTGTATTAATCTTTTCCATTTGTTCTAATATTGCTAAAGTAGTAACTCCCCAAAGCAGCTTTTGAGAAATGAATTTGAAAGGGTCTTTGGAAAGCCAACGTGACAATATGCATCAAGCATTTCAATATGAATACCCTTGGGGACTTCCCTGGTGGTCCAGTGGTTAAGACTCCGAGCTCCCAATGCAGGGGGCCCCCAGGTTCGATATCTGGTCAGGGAACTAAGATCCCACATACCACAACTAAGCCTGCTTGCTGCAACTAGAGAAACCTGCACACACCAATCAAGAACATGCGCACCAAACGAAGACCCAGTGTAGCCTAAATAAATAAATAATTCTCAAAAAATAGAATACTCTTGACCCAGAATTCCAGTTCTACAAGCCTGAAATTGTGGTTAAAAAATGGATGTGTTTTCCAATACAGGATAAAAAAATATATAAACAATAGGCATATTTGCACAATCCCAAACTAAGCAGCCCTAGAAATAAAATGGGAGGCATGATTTTGAAAAGATATCCCAGAGAACAAATGTACAGTAGGGGAACTAGAACACTGGGCAGGAGGTGACTGTAGCAATGGGACTTGAATTCAAGGGGATGGTTCTAACCAAGTTAGAGGGGAAAGCACTGAGATAGCCAACCAGGTAGGCTTAGAGAGGGCAGAATTCCAGGTCCTTGCCCTGTGGGCACCCCGTGACTACCTGCACCGGGGTTTTGTAGCTTTTCCGGATCCAGGCAGCCACCTGATCTGCCATATTCGGCTTCTCTGCGGCTGAAGTTGGACCAGGCAGGAACCCAAGTGTCAACTCCTAGGCAGGCCTTTTTGGGAGCTTCCAAACTACTCATGGCACAGAGAAAGTCTCTGAGTCCTCATTATGTCTCTCCCACAAAGTAGGTCCTATCCTACCAGAAGTGGAGCATTCCCCTGAACCTCTGCTCAGTCCCTGGAGGTTGTCCAGACCCAGGCTACTACCCAGAGCAGGGAAGGCAGTAGCCAGGTTCCTGCCTCTTGCTTGTAGACAACCGAACCCTCACAGCAAGACAGATGAAGTTCCAAACCTTCACTCTGTTACACCATGAAACAGCATGACTGGGCCAAGAGAGAGAAGCAGGAAGCAGAAATCCTCTAGCCTAGGACCTCTAAGACATCAGAATTAAGATGCTGAAACACAGACATTGGTGTTAACCTTCAGTGCACATTGCTTCAGGATACCAGACCCCCGAGAAGAAGCAAATTAATATACTCTTCTGAATGACATCCAATAAAACCGAGCTGAATGTGGCTTTGGTCAGATCTGATTGGTTGGGTCATCCCAGCATTTGATACTCACAGCATGTTTACCAGCATTTCTGAGAAGCAGCAAGGAAACACAAACAAATAAATCCTCCCAAGAGTTATTTTTCTCCTTTTCAGTGATATCTGATCTTCCTCTGTTCAGCCTGTGGCTGGAGAATATTTTTTTCTATATTCATTCCTTTTTCATTCCCAAAGCCTTACTAAGCACCGATATTACACTACATGTATACATGATCCTGGAGCTAAAGCCATCAAACAGCAGACATGGGACCTGCCATAAAGTGTCTGACTTTCTTTTTTTTTTAATTTATTTTTTATTTATTTCTGGCTGCATTGGGTCTTCGTTGCTGTGCATGGGCTTTCTCTAGTCGCGGTGAGCAGGGGCTACTCTTCATTGCGGTGCGTGGGCTTCTCATTGCGGTGACTTCTTTTGTTGCGGAGCACGGACTCTAGACACGCAGGCTCAGTAGTTGTGGCACACGGGCTTGGTTGCTCCGCGGCATGTGGGATCTTCCCGGACCAGGGCTCGAACCCGTGTCCCCTGCAATGGCAGGTGGATTCTTAACCACTGCGCCACCAGGGAAGTCCTAAAGTGTCTGAGTTTCATGGGAGGGACAGACAGTAAACATGCCAATAAATAAGCAAACAGAACTCTTTTAGTATAAGTGCTGTAAAGAATGTTTTCTAAGTTAATTGAAAGAAAGTAACTGGGAGGGTACTATACTTACCTTGAAGAGTCAAAATAGCATTATTAGAGATATGAGCATGTCCTTTCAACTTAGATCTCAGTAGTGTGATGGAAAATCTAGAGGAAGGAAAATCTCATCATCGAGAGAGAACATCCAATTCACAGGCTCAGCCTAGAAAAAGATTAATAAGGTCATTGATGGAGGGAAGGCAGATACTGGCTTTCTGTGGCCCTAGTGAGATATATCTGTACCACAGCAATCTCAGAGTCTTCTGTCTCTGCTAGCATCCAATCATACTTAATAGGTAATTATGATGAAAGATTTAAATTTTGTGTTAGATTTGATTGAATAGTTTAATTGCTGACTTCGACTGCTCAAATATATGATATTGACCTAATCAGTTATCAGATTGACCATAGATGTAGCCAAGGAATTGATAGGGGAGACCTAACTGATGGTATTTGAAGGTGTGTTCACAATTTCTTCTTCACTCTGTCAGATTATATGACCCCGTATTTAGTTTATTTAGTTTCTGTGTTATGACACTGTATTTTCCAGGGTAGATACAAAATAAATAAAGTGGAAGAGAAAAATATTGTGATTATTCAAGAAGCTTTTCCAAGACACTAGAAAACAGTAAAATTTGATTTAAATAGTATAACAGTGTAATCTGGAGTGTGTAAATTGAAGATCCCCTAATACATCATCTCCCCTCTTAGTGAGCAACTTCTGTCTAGGGAAGTTGAAAGGAACTAGTGCCATGATTTGCACAGTTTGGAGGGAGAGAGATGTCAGCTGGAGGGCTGCTCAGTAGGTGTTTGTCTAGGGAATCGGGCTCCCCATTGGGAAACCTCACTCCTCTGTGTGTTACAGCCATCCAGGCACCTTCCTTCCTCTACGATGCAAACATCCATTCACTGTTCACACCTGAACAGACATATCTCTGCTACTTAGCACAGCAAAGCTGCAGTCAGCTTCCTGGGACCACTTCTGAAGTTCCCCCAATAATCACTTGCCATTCGAAGCTGCTCCTGCTCTCAGGATCCACCATCTAGACACCTAGAGTCCACTTACAGAGACGCTTGAAATTTCTGGTTTCAGGAGTTTCCATTCTAGTTTCTAAATAAGGCTCTCTATTTACTAGAATAAATAGTATTTATCTGTTCTTTGTCTAGATTGGATATTGCAGTGCAGGGTGCAGGCTCATTTCTCTGGATTTGTTGCTGGACAGGGACTCTTTTGAAGCCACATTATTTCCCCCAAATCTTCCAGGAAATGTATATTATTTTTATCTTTCCTTCCTGAAGAAAAGTAAATTGAATAGATTGTGTAGGCATTCATTAGGTATATGACTTCGGATATATCCTGTAGGTAGGAATAGTGGATAAAGAAAGGAAGCTTATTTTATTCTAAAATCCATCTACATTTATTTCACATCAATATCAGTGATCACTTATGAAATCTATAACATATTCTTTTTGCCTTTCCTTCTTTTTTATTGAGGTAAAATTGGTATAGAAGTTTCAGGTGTACAGCATTATGATTCAATACATGTGTTCATTACAAAGTGATCATCCTCAAAATCTAGTTACCATCCATTACCATACACTTGACCCCCATCACCCATTCCAACCAGCCCCCAACCCCCATCCCTATGGTAAATACCAATCTGTTCTCTTGTTTTGTTTGTTCAGTTTTTTTGTTTTAGTTTTTTTTGGGGGGGGGTTGGTTTGGGGTTTCTTTAGATTCCACATATAAGTGAAATCATATAGTTTTTGTCTTTTATCTTTTGATTTATTTCAATTAAGGTAATACCCTCAAGGTCCACATGTTGTTGCAGATGGCAGGATTTCATTCTTTTTATGACTGAGTAGTATTCCATTGTGTATATATACCACATCTTCTTTTAAATTGAAGTACAGTTGATTTACAATATTATGTTAGTTTCAGGTATACAACATAGTGATTCAGTATATTTGCAGATTATATTCCCTTATAGGTTATTATAAGATAATGGCTGTAATCCTTGTTGTGCTATACAGTATATCCTCATTGCTTATCTATTTTATACATAGTAGTTTGTATATGTTAATCCCATACCCCTAATTTGTCCCTCACTCTTCCCTCTCCCCTCTGGTAACCACAAGTTTGTTTTCTATATCTGTGAGTCTGTTTCTGTTTTGCATACACATTCATTTGTATTATTTTTAGATGCCACATATAAGTGATATCATGCACTATTTGTCTTTCTCTGTCTGGCTTATTTCACTAAGCATAATATTCTCTAGGTCCATCCATGTTGCTGCAAATGGCAAAATTTCATTCTTTTTATGGTTGAGCAATATTCCACTGTATATACTTACCACATCTTAATTCAGTCATCCTTTTTTAGGCACTTGGGTTGCTTCCATGTCTTGGATATTATAAATAGGTGCATGTGTCTTTTTGAACTCATGCTTTCATTTTTTCTGGACGTATACCCAGGAGTGGAAAGCTGGATCCTATGGTATTTCTATTTTTAGATTTTGAGGAATCTCCATACTGTTTTCCATAGTAGTTGCACCAACTTAGATTCCCACCAACAGTATATGTGTGTTCCCTTTTCTCCACATTCTCTCCAACACTTGTCATTTACTGTCTTTTGCAGAATAGCCATTCTGACAGGTGGGAGATGATATCTCATTGTGGTTTTGATGTGCATGTCCCTGATAATTAGTGATGCTGAGCATCTTTCATGGGTCTGTTGGCCATCTGTGTGTCTTCTTTGGAAAAATGTCTGTTGAGGTCCTCTGCCCATTTTTCAAGGAGGTTGTTTGCTTTTTTGGGAGTTTAAATCATATAAATTGAGTTGTATAACTTGAGTTAAAACCTTAAGAAGATGTAAGAGTTCTCTGTATATTTTGGGTATTAACCCCTTGTCAAATATGTGATTAGATATATCTTCCCTCATTCAGTAGGTTGCCTTCTCAATTTGATGATAGTTTCTTTTGCTGTGCAGAAACTTTTTAGTTTGACGTAGTCCCATTAGTTTATTCGTGCTTTTGTGTCCCCTGCCTGCCTTCCCTTCTTGAAATTATCCATTTCTAGACTTGAGGAAATAGCTACATATAGTTACCTTGCTCTCCACATGCCCCATATTGAATTGCATGAATTAGCAATTATGTAAGAAATTTTGACATTGTGTACATTTGTGAAAATTCCTTTCCCTTACTTAAAAATTACACAAAAACATTTCTTTAAGAAAAAACAATCTTTTTTGATAATAAAACCTAACAGCTTAAAAAAATTCTCTTTATACTGTGAGTCATTGCTTTAGCTGTTGGGAAGTACAAAGGGCAGGGGTAGAGGTGGCTAATACAAGTCAATTAAAAAAATTTTTTAAGTAAAAAGAAAAGAAAAAATGGAGCATGCAAACCCCATTACTAGAAATAGTTACAGGCAATGGCAGAAGCAATCTATTCCAGAATAGAATTTTCTTTGACAATGTTATGGATGATCAAATACTGCAATGACTCCAGCTTTCTACCAGCAAAGGGCACTTCTACAGTATTCAGCACTACTAGTCAATTTTACAACCAAAAACAACCTATAATTGTATTTTTAGATATTGCTAATACATTATTTAATATTAAAGATACTCTAATATATTTATTAAAATACTGGGGTCTAGATGTGTGTTATAATTTAAAATGTAAGGAATTATAAAGTGACAATAAGAGCTTGCGTGATAGAGTGTACCTGTCTGCATGGTCTAGGACAGTCCCAGTAATCAATCATTCCTATAAATACTCATGCTACTTTGGATAGAGTACACTACGGCCTCACATCAGTCTATGCCATATTTTGCTGTCAAATGAGTTTTGTACCAAAATTTACACACCAAATGGTAGGTTGCATAAAATTTTGGGTTTTAGAATCGTTAAAGGAACTGTAGAACTGTACTCCAAATACTGCTAGTGATTCCTGACAAGTGGGCTTATAGACAACTGTGTCTTTCCATGAATTCAAGGGCTATTTCATTTATTTGCTTAAGAGATTAAGTATTTGAAATGACTACTGAAGAAGTGAGGATGAAACTTAAAAGTGATTTCTTTATTTCCGGTTCTCACTGATTTCATTTCTCATATACACTCTTTAAGAAATAAAAGACAAAGTAAGAAATTAAAGTACATTAATAAAGACATAGCAGTGTCTACAACACACACCCATGTCATCGCATCCTCTTGTTATGAGCTGTATGTTTCCCATGCTCAGGCCTCAATGGAAAAGTTCTGTTTGAGTCTAAAAAAGTAAAGTATCACCCTGTGGTCTAACAGATGGGTGAAAAGGATAATTTTTGCATTCCCCGGGGACCGGCCAGCGTTACATACTGGTTGAGCCACAGCATCCAGGCTGCACAGGTGGCCCATGGAATCCTGGCAGGGAAAGGAGAGAAAGGGTGAGGTTGGGTGGGATGCCAGAAACCAGAGCGATGAGGTGAAGGGTTTCCAGGAAACTGCTCCCGAGGCAGGGAGTCCCCACATTCAGACTCCTGTGAGATTAATCCCAGTGAAGGATTTTGCCCCCAGAGAAATCACAGCAGTTGAGAAATTCTCAGTATAATTGTATTAGCATTTATTAAGCACTTATACTTCGCCTGCCATTGCTCTCTCAGGCCCCGTTTCAAACCCCGGATTGGGTGGACACTCTAGTTCAACTCCGAATGGTAATGAGAAGTCAGGCGCCTTGGGAAGTCGCCAGGTTGGAGTTGGGAAGTGACGCGAGCCTAACCGCTCGAGAATCTGGCCGCAGAAACGCCCCGCCGCAAAAGACAATCCCTAGTTTTCTCCTGTCCGGGGCCCCAGCGCTCTGGCTGCAGGTCAGCTCTGAAGTGGGGGCTGGAAGTCGGCTTTGGGGCGAGCAGGAAGAAGGGACACGCCCAGGAGAGTGCCTGAGGGAGACGGAGGCTCTGCGCTACCCGAGGCCAATGCTTCTAGATGCGTTTGGAGCGGCGACAGGCGCTGGGGGCCGTGGAGCAACGTGAAGGTGACTGGACGGCCCCACAGGTGGACTGGAAGGGCCAGGGCGAGGGCGCAGGAGCGTTCGTCGGGCGAAGTGGAGTTCTCAGGGCTGCTGGCCGCTCTTTGCTGGATGTCTCGGAGCCCAGCACGTGTGACCCAGTTTGGCAACGCCTATGCTGGACCCCTGGCCACCCGGTGTGCCCAAGAGACCCCACCGGCCTCCCCCCGCCCAGCAAATCAGGGGACTGAGGGTCCCTGGTGAGACGTGGCACCGGCCACCCCGCCCCTGCGTCGGGTCCTTCCCCAAAAGCCAAAGTAAGAGAGAGAAAGGCGTTGGAATTTGGTATAATTTATTAAGTAAGCGAAAGAAAACTTCACAAATGTCTCTGAAGACGAATTCTTCCATGATTGCTGAACGGAGAGGTGTTACTGTAATAACATCTGTCGCAAGGGATCATCCAATGAAGGGTCTCAGCGGAGATGAGGGCTCCTGGGTCCAAAGGCGGCGGGAGTGGCAGCCCAGGGTCTTCCCGGCCACTGCGTGTAGGTCCGCGGCCACCAGCCTTGGGACGTCCGGTGGTGTCTCTCCAGGCCAGGAGGAGGGCGATGCTCCGGAAGGGTCCCCGCGGTCAGAGGTCGCGGGTTCAGATGTTGGGTTCCCGATGCCGCAAGACCCGCCCAGGGAAGCTTTGCGGGTGGGCGGCGGCCCCACCTCCGGAGGGCCATTGTGGCTCCTGGCGGGTCGTGGGCGTCTTGTCCGGGGCGGGCGGCCCAACGCCCAGCCTGCAGGTGCTCTGCTCTCGGGGTCGGTGTTTCGGGCAGTGTGGGTGCAGACGCCCGCAGGCGGTAGAAAGTTGTTCCCCATTGAAGTCCTCGTCGTCTTCAGAGAGCTGGCCCAGCGTAGGATAGAAAGGGAGCTGCCATTCCTCAGGGTCCGCTAAGCTCAAGATTTGCAGCATCTCTGGTTCCTGGGACTCCTCTGCGGAATCCCAGGCCTCGCGCATGCAGCGGGGGAAGTTCGGCTCCATCGCTTCAGCCCCTGAGAGGAGGAGAAGTTTTCAGGGATCCCTTCCCTGCGAATTTATACCTTCCCGTCCAACTTTTTAGCTGTCCAACCAGAGGATATTAGGATGGGTGGTGTCGTTTTTCTCAGGTTTCAAATTGCTTCAGAAGGCGGGCCCTGAGGAGATTAGGGGAAAATCCAATCATCTTGGATGGAGTTATTCGAAGTTGAATCGATTTTGTTGATTTGATAGAATTAAATTTTTGTTGTTGTTTGGGTTTTTTTTTTTTTCCAAAGAATTACAGGTACAGCGACTCTGCCAAGACGAGCTCTTTGGAAGGTTACTCTTTTATGAAAAGTATCCTATGTGCCTGACACTTTTAGTTAACTGTATGTCCATTGATTCTCAGAGCCCTTCTGCTTGGAAAGTACCATCAGATTTTACCCAGATGATCAGAATGAGAAGTTGGCCATCTTTGCATGAAGTCACACTGCTGGTCAGACTGACACTCTGATCTTCAATTCTAAGTTAAAATTGCTTCAGACTTCCAGCCAACATGTAGGAGGGGAGGGCTCAAAGTCTAGAGATCTAGATGCAGACTCTTTGGGTACAAGTTCTGTCTATTATTTCTATATGACTCAACTAGTTACCTAACCTCTCTTATCCTCATGTTTTTGCCTGGATGGTAGCTAAAATTTAACATTTTACAAGGTAACTTTTATGATTAAATTCAATAACAAAGGTCATGTAATTAGATATTCCCAGGCAGAAAATAAGTTGTTGAATTACAATTATTATTATTTTCATTGTCATTCTTAGTGACATGATCATGGATATTAAACATAACATCAATGAATAACAAACTCAAAATGTTGTCTTTTTGTGTGTGTTTAATCTGAATGGATTGTTTTTTCCTTCTTGTGTCAGATGTATAGTGAAATCGTATTCCCTTACATCCTTCCTGAGCTGTTTCAGACGTTCTGTTTGCAAACATGTCAGTGCCTCTAAGCCTAGACTTCCTTGATCAGTCATTCATCTTCAATGTAACAAAGTCAGTTAAATTCAGAGTTTTTAACAAGCATGTTTTGACAACCTGCCATGGGCAAGCTGCTGTGATGGTGCTGCACAGAGTTGTAGAACTGGCTCCTGCTTTGGCAGAGCTGAATTTTAAGGGGAGAGCAAAGTCACAGTTAAGAGACCATGAGGACACAGCTAAAACTTGTTCCTTATGGAAGTTGATTCTCTGACAGGAAGGAAAACTCTAACGTTTAAGATGACTCCCAGCAAAGCCAGTGTTTTGCATGAGCTGAGGTAAAAAGAAATGGTATCAACAAAAATGAGAAATAAGGGGACTTCCATGGTGATACAGTGGTTAAGAATCCACCTGCCAATGCAGGGGACATGTGTTCAAGCCCTGGTCCGGGAAGATCCCATATGCTGTGGAGCAACTAAGCCGGTGCACCACAACTACAGAGCCCACGCTCTAGAGCCCACGAGCCACAGCTACTGAGCCTACATGCCACAACTACTGAAGCCCGTGTGCCTAGAGCCCATGCTCAGCAACAAGAGAAGCCATTACAGTGAGAAGCCCACGCATCACAACGAAGAGTAGCCCCTGCTTGCCGCAACTAGAGAAAGCCCGTACACAGCAACGAAGACCAAATGCAGCCAAAATTAATTAATTAATTAATTAATTTTTTAAAGAAGTAACTGTAAAAAAAAAGAGAAATAAGGAAACAGAGAAAAGAGGGAAGAGAATCAAAACCAAAAATGAGAAATAAGGAACTAAAGAAGATGAAAGTATAGACAATGCAAGAGGCAGAGGGTTGGAAGTTCTGGGCAAGGCAGCCAATAGTGGTAAGTTGAAGGGGTTCATTAGACCAGCATGCAGTGACTGTAACTGACTTGGGGGAATCTAATAAAGATATTCAAGACACAAAGCTCTGCTTGGCCGGGTTTAAGGCAAGGACAACAACACTGTTTCCTTTGAAGGCTCAACATGGTGCTAATAGGCCCTGGTGGTGTAGAACCTTCTCAGAAAGTTGTTTGAACACCAGTGGCATTTGGTTTTCCCCACAGAGGTTAGGAGCAGCTAGCCTGTGTTATACACGCAGCAGAAAGAAGCCACTACAGTGAGAACCAGCAATGTGGTCAGACTGCAGATGACCAATACCAGTCACCAACAAAGGGGGGAACAACTGATTTCAGATGAAGTCTACCCATTACATGTAGTTGGGAGGTTTTAATACTTCTTTTAATCTGTAGGATTTCCCCAACTCTTCTATTTTTTTCTTTTTATTTTTTGAAGAAAAGGGTATGTCAAGTACAATGTCTCACCTATTTTTTTAAAGTTTCATGCATACACAACCTTTCTGAGCATCAAAAATAGGTAAGTTCCACTGACCGTATAGACCAGCACGGAGCAAACTCATCCTTCAATACTGGGCATGTGAAATAGCAAGATATCTACCAGGTAGCTATTTTCTCAAGACAGGAATGAGGTGATTTCAAGAAGGGAAGGCAGAAAGAGTATTTTATAGATTCCACAAATAATCATTGAAATGGATGTGAAATAAAGTAGATGGATTTTAGAATAAAATAAGTCCATTTCTTTTTCCACCTATACCAAAAATAAGTTTTCGTCTATTGTTAGGGAAAAGGGTGTCATGAAAGAATATAGATAGATCTGTGCGAAGAGTTAACGAGGACATGTATAGGCAGGGATTGCCTTCTGGTGAGAGAGTCAGGGACAGTCTTAGTGTGGGGAAAATATTCTCAGGGATCCTAACTATGTGGTTCAAAAAATGGGTTCCTTTTCCTGCAGGTTGTGATTCCAGTTTTGGGGTGAGGAGGTCTTGCCTATGGATTGTCTTCTTATTTTTTTTTAATAAATTTATTTTATTTTATTTATTTTTAGCTGTGTTGGGTCTTCATTGCTGTGCGCGGGCTTTCTCTAGTTGTGGTGAGTGGGGGCTGCTCTTTGTTGTGGTGTGCGGGCTTCTCATTGCGGTGGCTTCTCTGGTTGCGGAGCATGGGCTCTAGCCGTGTGGGTGTCAATAGTTGCAGCACGCTGGCTCAGTAGTTGTGGCTCTGGGCTCTAGAGCGCAGGCTCAGTAGTTGTGGCGCACGGGCTTAGGTGCTCTGCGGCATGTGGGATCTTCCCGGACTAGGGCTCGAACCCATGTCCCCTGCATTGTCAGGAGGATTCTTAACCACTGCACCACCAGGGAAGCCCTCGATTGTCTTCTTATTGCTAATCTTTTTGCTTTTGAGAAAGAAGTGAAACAAAACGCAGGCTCCTAAGAGGAAAACCACAGTGCTATCTCTCAGCCCTAGCAGCACAATTAGGTGACAGCCACGGGTCCACATTTTTTAAGGGAGAACTGTGGTCTGGAGAGTCTGGGAAAACTGGTTGGTACTGTTTAGTGCACAGGGTCAGTAAACATTCTGATTCTCCTTGGAACCATTATCGTGCCCTGTAAGGAAACGAATTCTAAAGAGGTTCATTTTCTATAGTAGGTCATAAGGTATTCTCAGTAATGATAACTTTAAAAAAATTCAATATTTAGTTTAAATTTTTCCCTTCTGCTGTGTAATTTCCTTCAGTTATCCCAATCCTTCGATAAAAACTGGTACAGCCGTTCAACCTTGTGTGATGATACTTGGTGGGATTAAAGAATGGGCACTAGAAGAAATGCATCCTGAAACAGAGCAACCTTTTTCTGGAACCAGCGCCCAGACAACAGTGTGCTATTGGTGACCATGTCCTGGCATCCAGGGGGAGACCAGCAGTGATGCAAAGTTTTCTTATAGAGGAGCTGGGAATATCCGGGTGGACTGCAGTGGGGACTGTGTGGCTGTATGTCAACCCAGGAAGAGACATGAGAAAATCCCTTTACACATAGACTTGAGACAGGTAACAAGAAATTGGGAGGCAACTTGATGCTTGACGTACATATTAGGATCAAATTCCGAGTCTCAGTTGCAAATTCCCAAGGTAGGCACCTGTGGAAGGAACTGCAGCAGAGCGTTTACACAGGCAAGTCTCTGGAAACCCTGCCCTCTCTCAGCCTAATGGGTGGCTGTGCCTTAGTGCTTTCCCTTCCAACTTGCTTAGAACCACCCTTAGTTGCTACAGTCACAACCTGTCCAGGGCTCAGCCTGGTACATTCAGCCTCTGGGTATCTTTTCAAAGTCATGCCTTCCATTCTACCTCTAAGAGCAGCATAGTTTGGAACTGTGCAAATATGTCTATCATTTATTTTTAATCTTATATTGGAAAATCGCCTGTTAACCACAATTTCTGGCTTGCAGAACTGGAATTCTGGGTCAAGAGTATTCATATATATATATATATGAGATTTATTTATTTATTTAGGCTGCACTGGGTCTTCATTTTGGTGTGCAAGCTCTTGATTGGTGTGTGCAGGTTTCTCTAGTTGCAGCGAGTGGGCTTAGTTATGGCATGCGGGATGTAGTTCCCTGACCAGATATCAAACCTGGGGGCCCCCTGCGTTGGGAGCTCGGAGTCTTAACCACTGGACCACCAGGGAAGTCCCCAAGGGTATTCATATTGAAATGCTTAATGCATATTGTCACGTTGGCTTTCCAAATACCCTTTCAAATTCATTTCTCAAAAGCTGCTTTGGGGAGTTACTAGTTTAGCAATATTAGAACAAATGGAAAAGATTAATACAGACCACTGTGGTAGTCAAAGTTATATGTCACGGTTTCACTTTACATTTCTTTGATCTTAAGGAGCCATGGCCCTGGTCCCAGCTCCCCTTTCAGCCACAGAAGCCCCTATACCGCTTCCAGGCCTGACTCTACCCACCCAAATCAATCCACAGGCAGAGAATAGGGAAGCAAGTTTTAATCATTGCTCATAATTGGAATCAACATAAGAAACATGACAATTCTGAGTACAACTGCAAGAAAGCTCCTTAAGACAGTATGGATCCCCTGAAGAGAGATTTCTAATTGAGAGAGCTGTCAGTAATCCAGGAAAGGAGGGACAACTAAGGACTGGTCTGCCCCACAGAGTCCTCCAGGCTCATCCCAGAGCAAGGCGGGGCCCAGGGGAGAAGTCCAGGCCAGGGCTTGGGTTGAAGGGGCGCCGTGGGCCGGACAGAAGAATGCGACTCGTTTCCTTGCCAAGTTCCACAGGGTTTCAAGCCTCCACAGGGTTTCCGCAGCTTCGGGGTAGGGGATGGGGATCGTCCTGGGCTCCTGGAGGCCATGTGGCCGCGTGTCTGTCGGCCTCCGCTGCTGCGGGCATCTCCTGGCTGTTCAGGCCCGATTGTGCCCTGCGGTGTGTGGCTTCGGCCTCTTCTTGACGGGACTGTCGCTCCACCCCGGGTCAGCCGTTGGCTCCTGCGCTTGTGGGTCTCGCCAGCGTTTGTGGCCGCTCTCCGCCTGGCGACCGTGTGCGTGTCCGGGGCAAGCGCGCCGCGGCAGCCCACATGCACAGTAGTGCGCGTCCTCGCAGAACTGGGGGCTTTGGCAGGAGGGGCGGCTCAGCGCAGGGAAGTTATCCAGAGCCCAGGCCCAGGCCTGTTCTCGGTTGAGGCCCGGTGGCATGTGGGGCTCTGGATGCGCCCTCCTCCAGGACAGCTCTTCCCAGGTGTAGTACGCGTGCGGCTCCATGGCTTCAGCCTCCTCCCAGGCCAGACGCGTAGCGGGTCCAAGCAAAGGGGCGAATGATTCAGCCCCATGCTGAGTGTGCCTTTTATAGGGTCTGTCTAGTACGGGAGATCGGAAACCCAAGCCCAGATAAGTGGAGATAGACTCTCATTTGCCTTGCAAATTGCCTCGGAGCCTCGCGAGATTAAGGAGAAAACTGCATCTTGCTGGGAGGGGTTTGGTGATGGTGTTTAGGGAGGGGGATGGGAGGAGAGGCAGGTCCCTGGGGAGACAGGTCCAGTCCTTGTCTTTTCCATTCACTGGGGAAAAAAACTCTCTACTCGTCAGGCAAGGCTGACAAATGTCTAGTAATTTAGCATATTAGAGAGGATTACCTGGTTTCAGAGTTGAGACTCTGAGATGATAGATTCTTGCCAGGACACAAAGCTAAAGGGCAGCTCAAGCATCAATTTTTTAGCAGCAGGAATGTGAATATACACAGCTAAGGAGTAATCCACTCGGATGATGCAGCACGGCGTCCCGTGCTGAAGATCTTGAGGGTCTTCCCGTTCCAGGTGCCGGTGCTCCCGGAGGCGATGTGGTTCCCGCGCACGTTGGCCACATACGTCTGCGACTGGAAAATGGCAGCTTTGGGAACAATCAGACGAGTGGAACAATTCCCTATTTCTGCATAGATTTAGCTTCTCCATTACAGTATCCCTTTCTTTCAGTTTTGGCACTCAGCGAGACTGGACCAGAAGCGAAAAATCAACAGCCAACCATCTTCTGTTGAGTTTTCAATACAGGGGTTAGTAATGCTGGTGGGTTGACATCGATGTGACCGACGACCTGGAGTTCCCGCTTAACCTTCTGATCAGGTCGTTCCCAAACCGTTCTCACACAGTACTGAACACTTCCATATCTCCAGGTGAATGAGGTTACCAAAAGTTCCGATGGACGTTGAAAGCTGAATGGGAATTCATTCCAGGCTGTAGTAAGACGATGCCGTCGCCGGCCGGGGGCTCGCGCAGGCTCAGGCGCACTGTCAGGTTCTCCATCCCCGAGGCGGCGGCGGGGTCCGCGGC
The DNA here is from genome assembly GCF_951394435.1 of Stenella coeruleoalba. Taxonomy (NCBI): domain Eukaryota; kingdom Metazoa; phylum Chordata; class Mammalia; order Artiodactyla; family Delphinidae; genus Stenella; species Stenella coeruleoalba. Next base: position 35,678,197 of record NC_137148.1, read on the forward strand.
GCCGGCGCTCCGGCCCCAGGCGGCGGTGGCGCGGCCCTGGGCCTCCAGGCGCTGCGCGCGCAGGGTCACCGGCTCGGCAACCTCCAGCAGCACGTGCCCAACCACAGCCTCGCCGCTCGAGTCGCAGCCCTTGCGCCTGTCCTCGCACAGCGGCCCTCGGAGCCCACCCCCGCCGCGGACCCCGCCTCGCCGTCCATCCTACCGGGCGACGCCGCCGCGCCGAGGAGGTCGGCACCGGCGCGGGGCCGGGGTCGTGAGCAGAGCGGCGCCGCTATCACAGGCGCCACGCGCACGCCGAGGGCCACTGCGGCCGCTGTGCGGGGCCCGGTGGAGGCCCCACAAGTTATTTTTTTATCCCCCAATAAATTATTTTATGCTTAAACTGTTTGAGTTATTCCATTTCTGTTCCTAAAAACCACAAAAAGAAATACAACAGGGACATCACAGTCAACATTATACTTATTACAATCTTTTTCTTTTAGAAATCTTAGAAGAATGAATCTAGATGTCCTTAATAACATATGTAAATGTTCACATTTTTCTTTTGCTCTTCAGGATGTTTTGAGAATGGTTGTTTTATATTCATCATGGTTTTTAGATGAGACCATAAGGTTAAAAGATGAAAATTCTCCCTCAATATTTTATCTTGAAGTTTTACATCTTCCCTTTCTTACACGTCCTTCCATCACGAATTAAATAAACCATTCTAAGAAAGACATTTGAATGTCTTTTGTATGTGTTAACCTTTTTAACACAGGGCTCCTGGGACAGGAGCAAGGAGCTTCTCTAATCCCTGCTGGGCATTGAAGTAGCCCAGAGACTGGGGCATCTGGAGTCTCGTGGTGAGGGGCTGAGCCTAGTGGTAGAGTGAGTGTGCAGGGTTGAAAGAACCCTGAAACTAAAGAGCAAAGAGCAGCTCCTTAGCTAGACCAAGAGGGAAAATTATCTGCGAGAAAGACTTCATGCTTAATCTGGCTCCTTCCTCACCCTAATCACACTCCCAAGACTTAAAGGCTGACTTTGCTTGAGACCAAGTAATAGAGTTCCTTTGCCATTAGCCTTCTGGAAACACCTCACCCTGCCCACTGCCCGCCATAGGGAGGGAAAGTTTTTCTCTAAGTCCATGCTAGTCTCACCTAAGGGTCACTAAGGATGAGAGTTTCTCCTTACCATTCTCCAGCCCAGTTATTTGAAACAAACCATTAAACAGCAGGGCATATGCGATAGAGCTCACAGAGGAAAAGAAGATGTCACTTAGGATAGCAAATGTCATGGAGTGTCACTTTCAAGAGGAGATTTTAAACGCTATGACTGTGTCCTGCTGGCACTCCCTGTCTGGCTCTTCTCTCCTGCTTGCTTTACTGAAGCAGGATAACTTGTGGCTCCCTGCCCCCTGTAGAGGCCCACTTGACAAGGAACTATGGGCAGCTCCTAAGCTGTGTCAGCAAGGAATTTCATCCCAAACAGGTAAAATTCAGTTGTACAGTTTTGTTGAAAGCAAAACACCAATCATCTTGCATAAATTTCTTTTCTTTAAAGTTTATTTAACGAGGTTCACATTCCTACAAATGAAAAAATACAGAAATTAAAACAATAGCATGTATCTTTCATCTTGTTATACAAATTCAGAAGACATTGTACATTGATTTTATCAATGATCTTCACATTGCAGGGTAATACGCATTTCATAAACTGCCAATGGGACTGTACTTAGTGAGGGACTCAGCGCAAATCTCGGGGCTCCTGGCAGCCCTGGGTCTTCCGGGCCACTGAGCGTCGGATCCGCTGCCACCAGCCTTGGGACGTGCGGCGGGTCCCGGCGGCAGGAGCCGGGCGACGCTCCATAGGGTCCCCGCCGTCAGCGTTCTCGGGCTCCGCTCGTCCGTCCGGGAAGCGGTGCCACCCGCCGAGGGAGGCTGCGGAGGCGGCGGCCGCCTCTTCTGGGGCGTCTCTGGGTCCGGGTGTGTCGCGCGCGTCTGGTCCGGGGCAGGTGGCTCTGCGTCCCGTCGCGAGGGCTTCGGCCTCCAGCAAACTGTCCGTTTCGCGAACGGTCCCAGCGCAGAAGCCCGCCGCAGGGACTGGAAAGCATCTCCCAGTCGAAGTCTGGGCCGTCCCAGGAGAGCTCGCACGGGGCGGGGTAGAAAGGAAGCGTCCAGGGCTCAGAGTCGGCTGAGCTCGGGGCTGGCGGCGTCTGGGGCCCCGGCGCTCACAGCCGGGAAAGGGCTGCGCCATCGCGTGGGTCTCACACCGGGCGATACCGAGTGTCTGGGATTCGGAAGCCCCCAGCCCGCGAGTTTTTATGCTCTTCTGGCCTCCTGGCCAGATAGGGGGAGTTTGGGTGGTGACATTAATCCTACAAGATAATTGCATCAGAAGACCTGATAATATTAATACAAAAACCAATCATCTTGGATAAAATGATTCATGGTCAAATCTGTTCATGATAGATGGGATAAGGGTTGAAAAGGAAAAGTACTAGTACACCCGAAGGGGAAAAAACTGTTTGGGGGGACAATGGGGTGTAGAAGGCCCCAAATCATACTGCTAGTGTTGGAACAGACTTGGAAACCCAGATCTCCAAGCAAAGGAATGCTTGCAGGGGTGGGGGAATGCCAAAGGAAGGTTTGTGATGTAAAGGAGGGCCAAGGGTGGTGACCTAATTCTCAAATTGGACTTTCTGACTTTCCCAGTTTTGTCCTCTCCTAGTGAATTGCTGAATTCAAAGAACTTCAAATTGTGTTTGGACCAGAGTCACGACAAGAAGCTCCAGAAACTGAACTGCTTGGGTGCAGGGGCAGTTCCACCCGTCTCTGGATGAGTGACCCTCAGCAGATTATCTCCTCCCTCTAGGCCTCCTTTTGTCACCTCTGAAATGGAAAGCAAATAAACAAGGCAGCTTTCATGAATGCATTCAATAATAAAAATGAATATTTAGGATTACCTGGCAGAAATTAACGTGCTCAAGTATTATTATCAATATCATCATGGATAGAATGATAATTTAATGAGAACAAATGTTAAACACTGCCTTTTGAGGGGAGGTTTTTTTCCCTCTAAATGGATTTTTTTCCTTAACATAACATATCCATGGTGTATTGCATTGTAATATATCCTTCATCTGTGTCAACCTGTTGACAAGAGCATCAGTGGCTACATTATTGATGTCCTTGACTAGACATTTATTTTACTGTGATAAAGTACAGTCATTCCCAACACTTAGGAAGTACATTTTGATGTCCTTCCGTGTTACAGGTGCCGTGATTGGAGCCACACACAAAAAGATGAAAATCTGGCTACAGCTTTCAGTCCTTACATCTTAGTGAGAGAGCGAAGCGGCAGTCAAGAGACCATTCAGAATACAGCCAAGTCCATGAGCATTGCCGTAGTTGATTTGCTGACCAGAAAGAAACGTTCTAAATGTGATGCCTCCCTTCAAAGCCAGATTTTTATTGCTTGCTTAACTGCAGGGAGGAGGGAAGAGCATGGTAAAATAATAAATGATAAATAACAAAACAGAAAAATCAAACAACAGGACAGTAAAGATGGCAGGTGATTGAAAGCTCAACTAGTTGCAAGGTTTACGGGGGCAATTTAGGACACTCACAGCTGAGGTGAAGATTCCCACAAAGATACCCAGAATAGAAGAGCTCAGCCTGAGAGGATGGAGGTCGAGGCCAGCTCAGAATTGTTTGAACCCAGTCACAGCTGAAATTCAAGGAGGAGGGGGGGCACCGCAAGCAAGTGATGTGGGTGCACAGGAAGAAGTCGCTTCGGTGAGATCCAGAGTGGGGTCCGTCTGCAGATGCTTGGCATCAGTCACCAACAAGCTGCACAATATATGACTATAATAGCAGGGCAGGAACAAAGAGGTATTTTGGCCCCCATAGTTGAGTGTGCAACATCTCCCTTTGGTTTATCTAAAGCTCTGACGTTCAGACAGAATCCTGATGTAAGAACACCAGCACATTCATATTAGAATTAGTCTACCCCTTTGCCTGGCAGAAACTGATCTGCATAGCGGTCTAACAGCTTTCCTTCATTCTTTATTCCTTTCATAGGTATTACTCTTCAATAAACATTTGCATGCCTTACTCCGTCCCTGCATCCTCTAGAACCTGACCAGAGAGAGTGTTTAAATAAATTCTACTCATTATTTTATTTGATATTCAAGTGTTGTTATCTTTGGTCAACGACAGCCCTGTAATCTCACTCTTTTTCTTTGCTGGCATATGATCTCATAGTCTTTTACAGTTTCCTTGTTTTCTGGTGCAATGAATTGTCCCAGGTGCAGCTTTTACTTTCCTTGCCCCAGACCTGCAATCAGTCTTTTCTCCAAGGAAACTAGGTTCCTTTCATTGGTAACTGGTATGTGAAAACCACAATTTTTAAATTGATGTGCTCAATACTATTTTGTTGACAATTGCACCTAGTACTTTCAAGTAGATAAATCTAGAAAGCACAATTTTTTAGGAAAAAAATCAGGAATTTATTCTTACCTTCAAGTTTAAAGTTAGAGATTGCTTTGAGCATAGAAGAACTCCAGGGTAAGAAAATATAGAAATTATTAAAGAAGCTTCCAGGTAAGAATCATGCTTCAGTATAAGCTTCCTTTTATGAATTATGTAGAAAAATTAAACAATGGGACAACAGTTGCTAAAAGTATGTCATTGTTGTATGCCCTGGAAATAATGACACAGCACACTCTCCAAAATGGGATGACAAACATAGTATATAGAAAGAAGTATTTCTATACCATGAAGGACACATGGGTAAAACTGATTGATGACAACTAGGAAAAGAAATTTTCAAAGTCTAAAATTCACAAGTTATTACATCTATATACATATAACCTCGGTAAGTTAAATGATAAGGCAGGAAACCCAAAGGAAAATGTTCAGAAGATATGAATAGGCAATTCACAAAAGAATAGTATAATACAAGGACTTTCCTGGTGGTCCAGTAGGTAAGACTCCACTCCCAGTGCTGGGGGCCCAGGTTCGATCCCTGGTCAGGGAACTAGATCCCACATGCACGCCTGCAACTAAGAGTCCGCATGCTGCAACTAAGAAGTCCACATGCTGCAATGAAGATCCTGCGTGCCGCAACTGAGACCTGGCGCAGCCAAAATAAATAAATAAATATTTAAAAAAAATAATAATATAATACAAATTGGCTAAAGAGTGTGTGAAGAGAGGCTCAAAATCATTATAGATAAATAAATGTTAGCTTTTTCTGCTGCACAGCACTTGTGGCCTCTTTCAATTTTGAAGACAGCATAGGACACTCTTGACAATAGTACTCCAACCCATTTAGTCAGTGACTCAGAAGGCTCTGAATGCTGAATGGGGCCCAGAGGAAGAGAGGGATCATGTCCAAAGGAGGACAAGGCAGCAGAAATAGCCAACTTGCCACTTAGGCCTTATGACTCAATATATCCAATACTGGGCACCAAGTGACTATGCATAGGTTTATTAGATCCACTAAGTCATAAAGTTGAGCTTCCACCACTTTAAATTCTCCCTGGCAGTTTATAGCTTATATTAGTTCCCTGCACCTGCTGTAACAAATTACTACTAACTGGGTCACTTAAAACAACAGAAATTTATTCTGTCTTAGTTCTGGAGGCTAAAAGTCTGAAATCAAGGTGTCAGCAGTAATTACCCCCTCTGAAAGCTCTAGGGGAGAAATCTTTCTTTGTCTCCTGCAGCTTCTGGTGGCTGTCAGCATCCCTTGACTTGTGGCTGCACTACTCCAATTTCTGCCACCATGGTCCATTGCTTCCACCTCTGTGTCAAAACCTCTCACTGCCTCACTCCTAAAAAGGCACTAGTCATTGGGCTTGAGACCCACCTGGAGAGTCCAGGACAATCTCCTCATCTCAAGCTCCTTAATTTAATTATATTTGCAAAGACTTTTCCCAAATAAGGTTAATTTCATAGGTTCTGGGGATTAAGACAAGGACGTAGCTTTTGGGAGGCGACCATTCAACCCCCTACAAACACTATGTCATATCTTTATGTATACAATTTCTTCTGTGTATTTTCTTTAAAAGGAACATCAAATAAACACATCTGTCTATTCCTATAATATTCAGAATCCAGGCAGGTGACAGAAACCACACCAGTTATTTGAGCAGAAATTAAAATATAGAATTGGAAACTAGGTAGAAAGCTATCAATTATGTAACTGAAAGAGTAAAAAGAGAAATCTAAGATATCACAGAGATAGCAACTGCAAGGGCAGCTGGGGAAACAGAAGCAAGAGACTGGATTATTAAACTTTGAAGTGTAAAGAACAGGTGTTGCTGAGCTGAACCCAGACTGGAGAGGCAGGGGCAGCACTGAGCTGCCGCTATTTCTCTGAGCTCACAGGGGCTGTGCGGCTCGGGCCCAGATCTTTGAGGAGAGGGTGAGCTGATGTGGTGTTTCCAGGGGGACAACATGAAGCTATATGTTAGGAAAAACAGCAGATTGGGTTCAGCTGTTGCTTTGAAAAGGCTCACTACACCTCTAGAGAGAAAAATGCTGCTTTGTGGGAACCAACAGGAAATCCTCAGGAAGCAGCCAGGAAGAAGCAAGTGCTTTCTCTCTCCTCCAGCCTAGCCGTCTCCCTCCAGCTTCTTACGAACAGGGAACCTACTCTGGAGCTAGGTGACAAAGCGGAAATGTGACTTGCTGAGTCCCAGCTCAGCATTACAATACAAGAGCACAGAAAAATGGGTTCGGGGTCCAGAGAAAAATACTTTAATAACTCACATATTTCCATACATCAATTTCATTAATTCCCTGAAGGCTACTCCATATTATCCTACAAATTGATCTTGGCAGGAAAAGGTAGATGAGGAATTGTGCAAAAAGTAAAGAGACGGCTTCATTTTCCAATCCATAAATTTTTAAAATATATATATTTTAATTAATTTATTTTTGGCTGCGTTGGGTCTTCATTGCTGCGCGCGGGCTTTCTGTAGTTGCAGGGAGCGGGGGCCACTCTTCGTTGCGGTGTGCGGGCTTCTCATTGCGGTGGCTTGTTGCGGAGCACGGGCTCTAGAGCGCAGGCTCAGTAGTTGTGGCGCACGGGCTTAGTTGCTCCGTGGCATGTGGGATCTTCCCGGACCAGGGCTCGAACCCGTGTTCCCTGCATTGGCAGGTGGATTCTTAACCACTGCACCACCAGATAAGCCCAAATCCATAAATTTTTAAAGACACCATTTTTTTTTTTAAATCTAGAAAATTCAAACTAATCTATATGGACAGAAGCAGGTCAGTGGTAGCCTGGGGGAGGGGGCAGGGGACAGTGTGGAGGGAGTACAAAATGGCACAAGACAACTTGATTGTGGTGATAATTTCACAAATTGTACACCCTAAATTATATACTGTAAATTATACACTTTATATGTATGCATTATGGTGTCAATTACACCTCAATAAAGCTTTAAAAAAACTCATCCAACGGACTTCCCTGGTGGTGCAGTGGTTGAGAGTCCGCCTGCCAATGCGGGGGACACGGGTTCATGCCCCGGTCCGGGAAGATCCCACATGCCGCGGAGCGGCTGGGCCCGTGAGCCATGGCCGCTGAGCCTGCGCGTCTAGAGCCTGTGCTCCGCAACGGGAGAGGCCACAACAGTGAGAGGCCCACGTACCGCAAAAAAAAAACCCAAAAAACCTCATCCAGTTTTCTACCTTGTCAGGACTTCAAAAGCAGGGGGCAACACTACTGGGCATACACCCTGAGAAAACCATAATTCAAAAAGAGTCATGTACCACAATGTTCATTGCAGCTCTATTTACAATAGCCAGAACATGGAACCAACCTAACTGTCCAACAACAGATGAATGGATAAAGAAGATGTGGCACATATATACAATGAAATATTACTCACCCATAAAAAGAAACGAAATTGAGTTATTTGTAGTGAGGTGGATGGACCTAGAGAGTGTCATACAGAGTGAAGTAAGAAAGAGAAAAACAAATACTGTATGCTAACACATATATATGGAATCTAAAAAAAAAAAAAAGGTTCTGAGGAACCTAGGGGCAAGATGGGAATAAAGATGCAGACCTACTAGAGCATGGACTTGAGCATATGGGGAGGCGGAAGGGTAAGCTGGGACAAAGTGAGAGAGTGGCATGGACATATATACACTACCAAATGTAAAATAGATAGCTTAGTGGGAAGCAGCTGCATAGCACAAGGAGATCAGCTCGGGGCTTTGTGACCACCTAGAGGGGTGGGATAGGGAAGGGGGGAGGGAGGGAGACGCAGGAGGGAAGAGATATGGGGATATATGTATATGTATAACTGATTCACTTTGTTATAAAGCAGAAACTAATACACCATTGTAAAGCAATTATACTCCAATAAAGACATTAAAAAAAAAAGAAAAAAGCAGGGGGCAAGGGGCAGGGAGGGCAGTAGGTCTCCTAAAAATGGAAGGAGGCAGAAAGGGGAATAGGAGATAGTACAAGGGGAAGAAAATCAAAAAGTAGTGTTTGGCTCCCAGAAAATTTTAGAGACCTCAGATCATGGAATTTTCCCCCGAAGTCTTAAGTCAACCCTTCCCCCTTCCCACTCCCTCCACAACTCACACATACACCAACACCCTCCCTCCTGCAGAGGGGCCTTTGCAGGCACTTCACATAAAAATGACCACTCTGGAGCACCAACCCCTCAGCCTCAGCTCTTGGAAAGAGGAACTCTGACATCCTGCTCAACAGGAACACAAAGAATCTAGAAAGTCCAGGGAATCACCTTTCTACATTTGGAAGGAAATCACCAGGTCCAGGCCACACTGGAGAGAAGGAGACTATAAGAGGGACACAAAGACCAGGAGGTGGGGACAATGGGGGGGGGGGCATTGCAAAGGCTCCCTGCACACTGGGAGAGAAGAGCACCCATTCCAGGGGAACAATAGGCTTTAGGTCCAGGGGTTTGGGAGGGTGTGGGAGTGCCAGAAAACATTGGACATTGGTTACATGCAGAGGGACTGTAAGACTTTTTAAAATTTTATTTTAACATATGGAGAGTCAGGGCATGTCTCACAGACGGTGGTGTTCATATTCTATGAGATACTGAGGCTTCCATATTGTGCAGAGTAGTTTTAAGTCTCAATGTTGTGTTCCGTTGGTCTGTCGGTCTATCCCTTATAAGGCATTTGTTTCACTGACTCTTCTGTGACAGTGGACTCGAGTGCATCTGTGAGAGGCAGAGACAAATGATGAGGATAATAAGGGAGAACTGGGGCTCATTTTAAACACATCTGCATTTATGCCACACCCCTCAAAGGCCACAACGGTCTTGGTTTTAGGCTTGGAAAAGATGACGATGGTGCAGAGGCTCCGAGTTATCAGAGCAAGGGAATCTAGGGAGAAAAATAAGTTGGAAGAAAGAAGAAAAGTGAGAGGGAAGGAAACTTTGGGTCAAAAATCCTGTAGAATTGAGAGGGAAACCAAACTGCGATGCAGACGTAAAGTTTTGTCTGCTAGAGTCGCCCCCTCCGAAACCAACGGTCACCAAAATTCATTTGCAAAAGCTAAGCAAAACAAAACAAAAAAAACTGAAACAAAAAAGCCCAGACAGTTTAGATCTGGGTCCCTGCCAGAAGATCCACTCTGTCCACTTTCTATGTCGTGTTCGTTTTGCACCCCTGCAAGCAGGGCAATAGCGCTGACTGGGTAAGGGCTCCTGTCCTGCACCTCAGTTGAGGGACTCCATCTCAGCCCACCCTCCCAGTGCTGGGCCTGACGATTCCTGCTGACTGACTCAATTATTTGGGGAGGTTTGAGGGGAGGAGATGAACTGTGGGTGGTTTCAATAGTCCAGCCAGTTTCAACCTTTGTTAACCTCCAGGCTGGAAGTTTGGGGCCTCCTCAGGCTGGAAGAAAAGCAGTGGGGCCTTTGCCACCCACTCACCATAGGGGGCAGCAGCACGCCTGGCTCTACCGTGACGCTGTGGTTTAGGGGCAAACCTGGAACCTGCAGTGGCCTAAATCTGCACACTTGGTCTGAGACGATGGATCAACGTTACCGTTTTAAATTCAGCCACCAGGGGGCGTTAAAACGGTAACCACCAACGTTACCGTTTTAAATTCTCCTTCAAAAAACATTTTGGTTCCCCCCCCCCGTTTTTTTGATATGTAATTGACATATCATATTGTGTATGTTTAAGGTGTACAGTGTGTTGATTTAATACACATATATTGTGAAAGAATGACTACTGTAGCATTAGTTAACACCTTCATCACCTCACATAATTATCATTTCTTTTTCTGATGAACGTATTTATCTACTCTCTTCGCAACTTTAAAGTATACAATGCAGTATTGTTGACCATAGTTTCCATGCTGTACATTAGATCCCCCAGAACTTATTCATTTTCTAACTGGAGTTTGTGCCCTTTGAGATCTCTCCATTTCCCCTGCATCCCAGCCCTGGCAACTATCATTCTACTCTCTGTTTCTACAAGTTCAGCTTTTTTAGACCCCACCTGTAAGTGAGACTATGGTATTTGCCTTTCTCTGTCTGACTTATTTCAGTTAGCATAATGCCCTCAAGGTCCATCCATGTTGTTGCAAATGGCAGGATTTCTTTCTTTATCATGGCTGAGTAGTATTCCATTTAGTATATATACCACATCTTCTTTAGCCATTCGTCTGTCGACTGACACTTAGGTTGTTTCCATGTCTTGGCTATTGTGAATAATACTGCAGTGAACATAGGAATGCAGATAACTCATCAAGATCTTGATTTCATTTTCTTTGGATATATACCCAGAAATGGGATGGATGGATCATATGATCATTCCATTTTTAATTTTTTGAGGAACCTCCATACTATTTTCCATAATGCCTGCACCGATTTACATTCCCATCAACAGTGTACATCCACATTCTCACCAACACTTGTTACTTCTTGTCTTTTTGGTGATAGCCATTCTAACAAGCATGAAGTTTTATCCCATTTTGGTTTTGGTTTACATTTCCCTCAACGATTAGTGATGTTGGTATCTTTTTTTGTACCTGTTGGCCATTTGTATGTCTTCTTTAGAAAAGAATGTCTATTCAGTTCCTCTGACCATTTGTTAGTTTTTCTGGTTGTTTTTTTTTTGCTATTGTGTTATGAATTCTTCTTTCTTTTTTTTTTTTTTTTTTTTTTTGCGGTACGCAGGCCTCTCACTGCTGTAGCCTCTCCCTTTGCGGAGCACAGGCTCCGGACGCGCAGGCTCAGCGGCCATGGCTCACAGGCCCAGCTGCTCCGAGGCATGTGGGATCTTCCCAGACCGGGGCACGAACCCGTGTCCCCTGCATCGGCAGGCGGACTCTCAACCACTGCGCCACCAGGGAAGCCCTGTGTTATGAATTCTTTATGTATTTGGATATTAGCCATTTATAAGCTGTATGATTTACAAATATCTTCTCACATTCTATAGGTTACCTTTCCATTTTGTTGTTTCCTTTGTTATACAGAAGCGTTTTATTTAATATAACCCCACATATTAATTTTTGCTTTTGTTGCTTGGGCTTTTGTGTCGTATCCAAAAAATCTTTGGCAAGACCAACGTTAAGGAGATTTCCCCTATGTTTCCTCTAGAAATTTTAAGGTTTTAGGTTTTATGTTTAAGTCTTTAATCCATGTCAAGTTAATTTTTGAGAGTGGTGTAAGATAAGGATCCAATTTCACTTTTCTTAGAGTGGTTATCTAGTTTTCCCAACACCATTTATTGAAGAGACTATCCTTTCCCCATTGAGTATTTTTGGCTCCCTTGTCACATATTTGTTGACTGTACATGCCTGAGTTTATTTCTGCACTCTCAATTCTGTTCGACTGGTCTACTTTTATGCCAGTACCATGCTGTTCTGATTGCTATATCTTTTGTAGTATAGTTTGAAATCCGGAGGTGTGATACCTCCAGCTTTGTTCTTCTTTCTCAGGATTGCTTTGATATTTGGGTCTTTTATGATTCCATACAAATTTTAGGATTATTTTTCTATTTCTGTGAAAAATGTCAATGAATTTTGTTAGGGGTTGCACTGAATCTATAGAAGGCTTTAGATAGTGTGGACATTTTAACTCTATTAATTCTTCTGATGCCTGAACATGGGCTATTTTACATTTATTTGTGTCTTTTTCAATTTATTTCATCAGTATCTTATAATTTTCAGTGTACAGATCTTTCACAGCCTTAGTTAAATTTATTCCTAAATATTTTATTGTTTTTGATGTTAGAGTTAATGCGTTTGTTTCCTTTATTTCTTTTTTTTCCTTCTTTCTTTTTCTTTTTCGGATAACCTGTTGTTAATATATAGAAACACAATTGATTTCTGTATGTTGATTTTTAATCCTGTGACTTTGCTGAATTTGTAGGTTAGTTCTATCAATTTTTTGGTGGAGTCTTTGGGATTATATAAAATCATACCATCTGCAAAGACAATATTACTTCTAGCGTTCCTGGTGGATGTTTTTTGCTGTTGTTGTTTTGGTTTGTTTTGCCTGATTGTTGTGGCTATAGGACTTCCAGCACTATGTTTATAGGAGTGGTGAAAGTTGGCACCTTGTCTTGTTCCTAATCTTACAGGAAAAGCTTTCTACCTTTCACCATTAAGTATGGTATTAGCATGGCTTGTCATATATGACCTTTATTATGTTGATGTATGCTCCTTCTATACCAAACTTGTTGAAAGTTTTTATCACAAAAATATTTTGTATTTTGTCAAATTTTTATGAATCTATTATCTAATAATTTTTATCATTTCTTCTTTTAATGTGGTGTGTCATTTTTTTATTTGTGTATGTTGAACCATCCTTGTATCCCAGGGTTAAAACCTATGTGATCATAGTGTAGGATCCTTTTAATGTGCTGTTGAATTCAGTTTGCTAGAATTTTGTTGAGAATTTTTGCATTTGCATTCATCAGAAATATTGGCCTATAGTTTTCTTTTCTTACAGTGTCTGTATCTGGCTTGGGTATCAGGGTAAAACTGACCTCATAAAATGAGTTCGAGAGTGTTTCCTTCTCTTCAATTTTTTTGGAAGAGTTATGAAGGATTTGTGTTAATTATTCTTTAAGTATTTGGTAGAACTCACCAGTAAAACCATCTGGTCCTATGCTTTTCTTTTGGGGCAGGTTTTTGATTACTGATTTAATCTTCTTACTAATTATTGATCTGTTCAGATTTTCTATTTTTTCATGATTCATTCTTGGTAGGTTGTATGTTTCTAGGAATTTTCTATTTCTTCTAGGATATCCAGTTTTTTGGTGTTCATAGTAATTTCTTATGATCATTTGTATTTCTGTGGTATCAGTTGTAATGTCTCCTCTTCCATTTCTGATGTTTCTTATTTTATTCTTCTGTCACTTTTTTCTTAGTCTGATTAAAAATCTGTCAATTTTGTTTATCTCTTCAAAAAAACAGCTCCTATTTCCCTTGATCTTTTCTATTGTTTTTTGTGGTCTCTCTTTCATTCTTTCTGCTCTGTTCTTTATTTCCTTTCTTTGCTAACTTTGGGCTTAGTTTCTTCTTTTTTTTCTAGTTCCTTAAGCTTTAAAGTTAGATTGCTCATTTGAGATTTTTTTTTCTTAATATAGGCATTTATCACTATAAACTTTCCTCTTAGAACTACTTTTGCTGTATCCCATATATTTTGGTATATTGTGTTTCCATTTTGGTTTGTTTCAAGATATTTTTTATTTCTCCTTTTATTTCTTCTTTGACACTTTTTTTTTCGCGTTACGCGGGCCTCTCACCGCTGTGGACTCTCCTGTTGCAGAGTACAGGCTCCAGATACTCAGGCCCAGCGGCCATGGCTCACGGGCCCAGCGGCTCCGCGGCATGTGGGATCCTCCCGGACCGGGGCACGAACCCGCTTCCCCTGCATCGGCAGGCAGACTCCCAACCACTGCGTCACCAGGGAAGCCAACACATTTTTTGTTCAGGAGTGTGTTGCTTAGTTTCCACATATTTTTAATTGGTCATTTGTCATCCTGTTACTGATATCTAGTTTTATACCACTGTGGTCAAGAGATACTTGGTATGATGTCAGTCTTCTTCAATTTGTTAACACTTGTGCTGTGACCTATGATGTGGTCTGTCCTGGAGAATGTCCCAGATAGAAGGATGTGTTGGATGGAGTGTTCTGTATATGTCTGTTAGCTTCATTCAGTATAAAGTATAGTTCAAGTCTACTGTTTCTTTGCTGATTTTCTCTCTGGAGGATTTCTCCATTGTTGAAAGTGAAGTATTGAAGACTTCTACTATTACTGAACTGTTGTCCATTTCTCCTTTCAGATCTGTTAGTATTTGAATAACATGTTTAGGTGGGTATATGTTGATTATTATATCTTTTTCATTAATTGACTTCTTTATGATTACATAACGGCCCTCTTTGTCTCTCGTTATCATTTATGGCTTAACGTCTATTTTGTTTGATACAAGTATAGCTAGCCTTGCTCTCTTTTGGTTTCCACTTGTTTCAAATATCTTTTTCCATCCTTCACTTTGAGCTTATGTGTGTTATTTTATCTGAAGTGAGTCTCTTGTAGGCAGCATATAGTTGGTTCTTGTTTTTTTAATCTATCCAGCCACTCTATGCCTTTTTTTTTTTTTTTTTTTTTGCGGTACGCAGGCCTCTCACTGTTGTGGCCTCTCCCGTTGTGGAGCACAGCCTCCGGACGCGCAAGCTCAGCGGCCATGGCTCACGGGCCCAGCTGCTCCGAGGCATGTGGGATCCTCCCGGACCGGGGCACGAACCCGTGTTCCCTGCATTGGCAGGCAGACTCTCAACCACTGCACCACCAGGGACACCCCCACTCTATGCGTTTTGATTGGAGAATTTAATCTGTTTCCAAATAGAGAATTATTAATAGGTAAGAACTTGCTAATGCAATCTTATTGTTTTATGGCTGTTTTATAGTTCCCTTGTTCCTTTCTTCCTCTCTTGCTGCCTTGCTTTGTGAATTGGTGATTTTCTGTAGTGGTATGCATTGATTCACTTCTCTTTATCTTTTGAGCATCTACTGTAGGTTTTTGCTTTGTGATTAACAGACGGCTTACATAAAACATTTTATAGATAGAACAGTATTTTATGCTGATAATCACATAACTGATTGCATACAAAAACTACCCTTTTACTACATCTTTTTGATGTCACAATTTACCTCTTTTTATACTATGTATTCATACAAATTATTGTAGCTATAGTTATTTTTAACACTCTTATCCTTTAACATTTATACTAGAGTTAAGTGGTTAACACACCACCATATTACAGTGTTAGAGTATTTGACTATATACTTACCTTTCCCAGTGTGTTGTATGCTTTCATGTTTTCATGTTACTCCTTGACTTTCCATGTTCCTTGAAGTTTTGCATCATTGTCTTCTCATCTGAAATAGCACTTACCTCCTTCAGGCTTTACTAACTGCCTTTGGGAGAGAAATGTCTTCTGTCAGTCCTTCTAGGGATTCTCAGACTGGCTATAGGTACACCTCCTCCACTCTTCTTGCTCTGTCTTGTGGCAGAACTCTTAGCTTGTATGCCTTCTCTGGATTCTGCAATGAACCTGGCCTAGGGATGACTGCCTCTCTTTTGTTTTCCCAAAGGTGGCGCTCAGTCTCAAGTTTGGGCACACGCTGGCTTGCAGAGTTGGGCAGGTTTTATGCACATGCTTACTAGCCATCTACCAAATCTCACTCCTGCTACCACAGTGGGAGAGGGCCTCTTTGTCAGCATCTTGCAGAGCTGGGGAAGCAGTGTATCTTATTTTAATATAAGGAAGATCATAGACCAAGAAAACCTCTCTTGGCCTTACTGTGCTGCTTTGGGGGAGGGGTGATGCAAGTAAAGTCAAGCTGTTTTCTTACACCCTTTGATGCATCTAATGTGTGTGTGTGTGTGTGTGTGTGTGTGTGTGTGTATTTTTCCCTCCAGTGATGTGCTAGAACTTCTCTGGAAACCTGGACTTCCACAAAAGGGTCTTGTCATCCACTGGTGATTTTCTAAAACGGTGCTTTCCAGGGGCTCCTGGGCCACAACCAAGGGAAGCTGGAGATAGATCACGGACCACCGTAGTGTCCATAGGCAGGATCAAGGTCTAAATGCATATTACCTGGTGCACAGGTGGGCAAGACTTCTCCTGGGTCCCTTGGCATATGGTACGTGATCCCACAGCTCCCACAAAGGCACCTCTGTCCATGAACAGATGGCAAATTAATGTTGTTGACGGGGAAGACAAAAACAAGGGACATCGTATTCCACCACGATGCTGATGCCACTTTTCTGAAAACTCCTTTTGTACCACTCTTCCTAAAAATATCTGCTGGGAGAGGTGAAAGGAAAGAATAGAAGGCAAACCTTTGTAAAGTTGAGCGGAAGAAAAATCAAGAGCTAGGGATGACTTGTGCACGTATGGCCACTGCTGACCCTTTTAGCCAAAGGTGCTCTAAAGGAAGGGATGAAGATTATATTAAAATAAGACACAATCCAGGAAGAGCAGGAAATGGAATTCTAATACATTTATCCCTTTTCATTTTATTTTTTACATTATAAAGATTAATTTTAAATTATTTATTAAGCATCTACTATATGTAAGACACTGTTCTGGGCACTTCAGATACATATGGAAACAAAAAAAATGTATCTGTCTTCATGGAGCTTACATTTAAGAATAGCACATGCTTGGTGTAAAACATTTAGAAAATACTGAACTTTGTAAGGAAGAAAAGAAAAACAGACTATTACTCCACCAACAAAAGATAGTGAGTTTTTAGAGAATGTACTTGAGGACACGGGGAGGGGGAAGGGTAAGCTGGGACAAAGTGAGAGAGTGGCATGGACATATACACACTACCAAATGTAAAATAGATAGCTAGTGGGAAGCAGCTGCATAGCACAGGGAGATCAGCTCGCTGCTTTGTGACCACCTAGAGGGGTGGGATAGGGAGGGTGGGAGGCAGGGAGATGCAAGAGGGAAGAGATATGGGGATATATGTATATGTAGAGATGATTCACTTTGTTGTAAAGCAGAAACTAACACACCATTGTAAAGCAATTATACTCCAATAAAGATGTTAAAAAAAAATTCCAGATAGTTAGGAGACTAGAAAATGGAATTATCTAGCACAATTATCCTCCACAAAAGATGAGTTGATAAGTTTCTGGAAAAACACATTGTTTAGTGATATGGACATAATCAGCAAAATAATTAAAATTTAAAAAATTTTAAATTTAAATGTTTCAGTCTGGGAATGGGATAAGAGTGTGGAAAAATTAAAACTGAAAGGACATTTTTAAAAATTCATTTATTTTTATTTAAAAAAAAGTGAGTTTTAACTTTTTTTTTTTTGCAATACGCAGGCCTCTCACTGTTGCGGCCTCTCCCGTTGCGGAGCACAGGCTCCGCGGCCATGGCTCACGGGGCATTGGCAGGTGGACTCTCAACCACTGCGCCACCAGAGAAGCCCCTATTTTTTGTTTTTTTAATGAACCTCCATACTGTTCTCCATAGGGGCTCTGCCAATTTACATTCCCACCAACAGTGTAGGAGGGTTCCTTTTTCTCCACACCCTCTCCAGCATTTATTTGTAGATTTTTTGATGATGGCCATTCTGACCAGTGTGAGGTGAGTGATGTTGAGCATCTTTTCATGTGTTTGTTGGCAATCTGTATGTCTTCTTTGGAGAAATGTTTATTTAGATCTTCTGCCCATGTGTTTTTTTAGAAATTTATTTATTTAATTTATTTACTTTTGGCTGCATTGGGTCTTCGTTGCTGCACACAGGCTTTCTCTAGTTGTGGTGAGTGGGGGCTACTCTTTGTTGCGGTGTGCGTGCTTCTCATTGTGGTGGCTTCTCTTGTTGTGGACCACAGGCTCTAGGCACGTGGGCTTCAGTAGTTGTGGCACGAGGGCTCAGTAGTTGTGGCTTGTGGGCTCTAGAGGGCAAGCTCAGTAGTTGTAGCATACAGGCTTAGTTGTTCCTCGGCATGTGGGATCTCCCCAGACCAGGGATCGAATCCATGTCCCCTGCAGTGGCAGGCGGATTCTTAACAACTGTGCCATCAGGGAGGTCCCAAGGTCTTCTGCCCATTTTTTTTTTTTTTTTTTTGCGGTACGCGGGCCTTTCACTGTTGTGGCCTCTCGTGTTGCAGAGCACAGGCTCCGGCCACGCAGGCTCAGCGGCCATGGCTCACGGGCCTAGCCGCTCCGTGGCATCTTCCCGGACCGGGGCACAAACCCATGTCCCCTGCATCGGCAGGCGGACTCTCAACCACTGTGCCACCAGGGAAGCCCTTTTCTGCCCATTTTTTGATTGGGCTGTTCGTTTTTTTATATTGAGCTGTAATATACTGTTTGTATATTTGGGGGATTAATCCCTTGTTGGTTGCTTCATTTGCAAATATTTTCTCCCATTCTGAGGGTTGTCTTTTCGTCTTATGGTTTCCTTTGCTGTACAAAAGCTTTGAAGTTTAATTAGGTCCCATTTGTTTATTTTTGTTTTTATTTGCTTTAGGAGGTGGATCAAAAAACATCTTGATGTGATTTATGTCAAAGTCTGTTCTGCCTATGTTTTCCTCTAAGAGTTTCATAGCATCCAGCCTTACATTTAGGTCTTTAATCCATTGTGAGTTTATTTTTGTATATGGTGTTAGGGAGTATTCTAATTTCATTTGTTTACATGTAGCTGTCCAGTTTTCCCAGCACCACTTATTGAAGAGACTGTATTTTCTCCATTGTATATTCTTGCCTCCTTTGTCACCCACAGGTGTGTGGGTTTATATCTGGACTTTTTATCCTGTTCCATTGATCTATATTTCTGTTTTTGTGCCGGTACCATATTATTTTGATTACTATAGCTTTGTAGTATTGTCTGAAGTCAGGGAGCCTGATGCCTCCAGCTTCGTTTTTCTTTCTCAAGATTGCTTTGGCTATTCGTGGTCTTTTGTGTTTCCATACAAATTACTCAGCCATAAAAAAGAATAAAATAATGCCATTTGCAGCAACATGGATGGGCCTAAAGATTGTCATACTGAGTGAAGTAAGTCAGACAGAGAAAGACAAATATCATATGATATTGCTTATATGTGGAATCTAAAAAAAGGGTACAAATGAACTTATCTACAAAACAGAAATAGAGTTACAGAGGTAGAAAACAAACTTATGGCTACCAGGGGGTGTGGGGGAGGGACAAATTGGGAGATTGGGATTGACATATACACACTACTATATATAAAATAGATAACTAATAAGGACCTACTGTATAGCACAGAGAACTCTACTCAATACTCTGTAATGGCCTATATGGGAAAAGAATCTAAAGAAGAGTGGATATATGTATATGTATAATTGATTCACTTTGCTATACACCTGAAACTAACACAACATTGTAAATCAAGTATACTCCAGTAAAAATTTAAATAAAAACCATTATAAGACCCAGAAAAATAAAATAAAATAAATTAAGAATAAATAAAAACAAATTTCAACAAACATTTGTTGAATGTCTGCTATGAACCAGCCACTGTGCTAGGCTCCTGGTACAAAGATGAATAAGACCAGGGCCAATGCAAGAGTTGGAGCCAGAGGAGGCAGGAGGCCCATTTGAATTAAGACATCATATACTTGAAAGGCCTCAGAAACAGAGCTACAGTGACAGGAATGCAAGGTGGTAATTTTACAACTTTAACTTTTTGTCCCTGTTTAGCACTATTAAGTATCTTCTTTTTAAAAATCCTGTCATTTTTTTTGGAAAAGCATAACTATATTATATTATACTTTAATTTGTGAAAAAGCAGAAATTTATTAAATCAGAATTTTTAAACAGGCTACAATTTTTGGAAAATTGTTTCAGGATTTCTCGGTGTTTTAATATGTGAGGAACTTCCAAAAATGAGAGAGACCCCTGAGAGACCACAAACAAGACATAGTCTCAACCCTCAAGAAACTTGCAATCTAAGGGGAGAGAGACACACATTAACAGGCCATTTCAGTTTTGTGTGAACCTGAAGCTTTCTTAAGCCCTGTGCGAGAATCTTTCAAGACAAACCAGTATCAACAACAATAACAACGGTTTGGCCAGAAACAGATATTAAATTGAAGTACTTAGTGGTGAGGGGGGAAATGCTAAATTATTTCGCTCCATTTATTCTTCAATTTTCAACTAATTCCATGTCCCATTCTGCTATTCCTATCATTTCATTTCAATAAAGGTTCAAAATGTATTGAACAAGTTACTTTGCCTCTTTTCATCTAGTTAATGTCATCTTATGAAGTGAGATTATGAGTTATCTATTTCAAGGGAAGACAAATTATTTGGTTGGAAGTCTATCCAAATTAAGAGTCTGCACTAAGACCATCCCAGGTCTCCTCCCCAGTACAGGTTATAAACAGACTGTTCATACAGCACAATCCTCAATGTCTTCCTTTATACCCACTATAATGTTATTTTCCTTTTTTGACTGACATCAACTTCAGGACTCTGTTTGCCTGATCCTCAGAGGAAAAAACAAAACAAAACAGGAGTTTAAAAGATTCAGAAGAAATAAGTGAACATATAAGAAGGTGCTACCTTCGTCAATAAAAATAATGTTCTGGGCTCTAAAGCTTACACAAAAGGGAGTACCTCCTGGTGGTGAGAGAGGGATCCTCACACTAAACCCATGTGCCCTCACTCTATCTCAGTGGTTTTCCTTAGACCTGAAAAACTCTTATTTATTACTATCACCTCAGGCTAGCCAGGGCATGGCACTACTTCCCCTTTAACTCTGTCTGGCTCAAGTAAGTACAAAATATTGATTACCAGCATAGACAATTATGGAATATTATAACATTCCAGAAACAGACAATGAGAAAAAATCCAAACAATATTGACAAAGAAGAGACTTTGATGTGGGTTAAGAACCTATGCCCTAGGATTAAAGGAGAACAAGAAGTAGATTGTTCCTCAAAGGGCAAGAAGTTAATCTTTGAATCACCTCTATTTCTGACATTGGATAAGGTTATCCCAGTTACCAATGTCCCTAGCTGCCTGCCAAAAGCAAAAATAAATATTCTGTGGAGGCATGCCATGAATCACAACTAGACAGCCTGTGCAGCGCAACTATTGAGCCCGCGCACTCTGGAGCTCGCATGCCACAATTAGAGAGCCCGCGCGCCGCCCAAGAGCCCACGTGTCGCAACAAAAGATCCCTTGTGCTGTAACTAAGACCTGACAGCCAAATAAATAAATAGATTTTTTTAAAAATCCTTTATGGAGGAAGATAAAGTCATCCTAGGCCTCAAATTATTTATAAAAATTTTCACAAATAATGTCCAGAATTCAGTAAAAAAAAATTAAGAAATAAGGAGACAAAACAACATGATAAAAAAATCGAGAAGCAACAAAGAAACACAGAGTCTCCAGATAATGAGACATAGACTGTAAAATAACCACTGTTAATGTGCACAAGAAAATTAAAGACAAGATTGAGAAACTTAGAGAATTTGAAATGATAACAAAAAGGTAAAAATAACTAAAATATATAGCAGTCAAATTAAGAACTCAATAAATTAACAGATTAGACACACCTGAGGAGAGAATCGGTGAGCTTCAAGATCAGAAGAAAATGTCCATGTGAAAGCAAGGAGAAAAGGCAAGAGATGGCAAAGACATAGAGAATGCAAGTAGAAAGTCTAATACACAGGTATTTGGAATCTCAAAAGCAGATAGCAAATGGAACAGAAGGAATATGAAAAATATTATGCCACATCCCTCTGACATTCTGGTTTCTGATGAGAAACCTACAGTCATTTGAATTGTATTTCCCCTATAGGTAAGTTTTAATTTTATTTATTTATTTATTTTTTCTGGCTGCTTTCAAGAATTTGTCTTGGGCTTCCCTGGTGGCGCAGTGGTTGAGAGTCCGCCTGCCGATGCAGGGGACACGGGTTCGTGTCCTGGTCTGGGAAGATCTCACGTGCCGCGGAGCGGCTAGGCCCGTGAGCCACGGCCGCTGAGCCTGCGAGTCCGGAGCCTGTGCTCCGCAACGGGAGAGGCCACAACAGTGAGAGGCCCGTGTACCACAAAAAAAAAAAAAAAGAATTTGTCTTTAGGCTTCATAAGTTTAATTATGATGTGTCTTGATTTTGATTTCTTGTGACTTATCCTGTTTGGAGTTTGCTCATCATCTTGAATCCATAGGTTTAATCTCTTATCAAATTTGGGAAGTTTTCAGCCATTATTACTTCAAATACTTTTTCAGCCTCACTCTTTCTCCTTTCCTTTTGGGTCTCTGATGACATGAATGTTAAATCTTTTGTTATAGTCTCATAGATTCCTGAGGCTCTGTTCTCTTTCTCTCTCTCTCTCTCTCTTTTTTAAGTCTATTTTTCTCTCTGTTCTTCAAATTGAGTTTTTTTTTTCAGAATAATACTTTATTTAACCATCTGAAAATATGTTCTTTTGGTTTTAAGTCTTGCAAAATGAGTGGTAACTCAAAGATCTGTTCACTATTCTCTGAGTATGTGTGGTTATATGCCTGTGGGTGGACAAATGTCTATGTCTACAGATGCTTTTGCTTTTTATAGTCATTTTAGCCCCACTTCATTAGTATATAAAGTCTTATTATTCTAACAATGCTAAAACCTGAGTTAAATATTCCAAGTCTAACAGTCTCTTCTCCCAATACTGCCTCCCTCCCTCCCCTAAGTCTGCTCCTCAGCTTCCATTAATGCTAGGTCTTTTGATTTTTCCATCTTCCAGTTCTCTGATTCTTCCCTCTGTACCCTTCATTCTTCTGCTGAACCCATCCACAGAGCTTTTTATTTCAGTTACTGAATTTTTAGTTCTCAAATTTCCATTCAGTCCTTCTTTATATCTTCTATCACTTTGCTGAGGCTTTGTATTCTTTTTCATTTGTTTCAAGCATGTTCATAATTGCTCCTTGAAGCATTTTTATCATGGATAATAACTGTCTACTCATTCTCACGTCTCTGTCATCTTTTTGGCATCTATTGATTGAAAATAGTTTGAGATCTTTTGGTTCTTGCTTGGTAGGATAAGTGATTTTTTTTCCCCCTTAGGATGAATGACTTTTTAAGTTGAAACTTGGATATTTCACATGTTATGAGACTCTGGATTTTATTTAAACCCTCTGTTTTGACTGGTTTTTATGACACTGCTCCTGCAGAGGAAAGAAGCATCTTATTACTGCCTGATGGAGGAAGAACTCCAGGTTCCCCACTTGGCCTCCACTGACACCCAAGGAAAAGGTTGATCCTTGTCATTACTGGGCAGGAGCGGATGTTCTGGCTTCCCACATGGTCTTCACTGACACTGCAGTGGAATTGGCCCTTACTGCTGAATAATGGTGAGAGTCCTGATGCTCCACTAGGCCTCCTGTAACATCACCCCAGGAGGAGAGAGAGGGGAACCTTTTTACTGCTGGGTCTGGATTAAAATCTGGGTTCCTACTTGGCCTTCTGTGACACCATCCCAGGAGAGGAGGGGAACTGGGATGCATCACTACAACCTGGAGAAGGCAAACGTTTAGGCTCCTCACTCAGCTTTGCTGCCAATGGGTAGCAGTGGGACCACATTCTTCTCTGTGGTGTTTGGCCTCAGTAGAGCAGTTTCTGTCTAAAAGTTTTATGTCTTGTGAGGCTGCCCCTTTCTTGGTCCTTTGACTAGAGAGAGCAGGCTATTGTAGGGTTGTTGTTTTTTTTTCGTGTGTTCATTGGCACCTCTGACTTGCTGGCTTCTTTGCCTACGAATCTGGGATACATAAGCCAAAAGAAAACTCAAGGAAGTTACCACTGTGTTGTTCCTCGGGTTCTGAGGTCCCTAGTCAGTCTTCTTTCTTCTATCTTTCAGAGTCTTCTTTTGTTTTTTACATAAAGTGTCAGGTTTTTAGTTGCGCTTAGTGAGTGAAATAGTGAAAAGTACATCTACTCTATCTTCCTGGCAGTAGAGGTCTTGCATTCATTTTGTTTCTAAAAACATCGTATGAGAATATTATTTATCTTGATTTCTGAGTTTTGACCCCCTCTTAAATTTGGCAACTCAGGCAAGTGTCTCCCTCACCTTACCCTAGTTCCAGTCCTATTTAGAAGTCATCTTAGAAGCCAAAAAAAAAAAAAAAAAAAGATCCAAAATAAGGCAAGAAATGAGGGAGAAATAACACAGAACAGTAAGACAAACAGAAAACAAATGTTAACAAAATAGATTTAATCTCAAATATATTAGAATTACAATAAAATTAATGGGGGGGGGCACATGAACATTGAGAAGTTAAGGAAAACAGGAATATCCAGAGAGACCAAGGAGAGTTCAGTGAGTTTCATGCTTGCAATAAAAATTTAACAATAAAAGCACAGTGCATGGATCCTAAAGGACCCTTTGACAATATCAGCATTCATGAGTTTCTCCAACTTCCAGGAGAATAGTAACCACTTCCACACCTGGGTGTTATTACATTTCATATTGTTGTTATGCCAAGATGGGACCAGAGCTAAACTTGAACACTCAAGATTTAGCAGCCACTTCAGGCAACAATGCTGAAAAGAAACTTCTAGGTCTGGTGTGTCATCCCCTGCTTAACTTGCTGTCTTCTGTGATTTTTGCTATCCGGCTGCTGTCCTGCCTTCCTCAGCTCCACAGTAATGATTGAGTACTCTCCTAATTTGGAGTTTCCAAGCCAACATTAAAGTTTGACTAGTATAAGAATAAAGGTCACCATCTACAAGTTGGGAAGCAACTAAGTAACTGTCCTCAAGCACATACTGACATCCTGGTTCCAGCATGTTGCCAGAAGGAAGAAAAGGAGGAAATAACCCTAATAATTTGATCAGTTTCTTATTTGTGGCATATGTAAAATATGTGCCGCTCTGAAAAATCTGGGCTTGTTATGATCCTTTTATCAGTTTGCTGTATCTGTGGGCTCACTGGGGACATCCTGGATTTTTAGTTCCTTTGGGCAACCACAAGAAGATTTTTTTCTTTTTCTTTCCTTTTTTTTTTTTTTTTTTTTGCCATGCCACACAGCTTGTGGGATCTTAGTTCCCCGATCAGGGATTGAACCCAGGGCCCAGCAGTGAAAGCACTGAGTCCTAACCACTGGACCACCAGGGAATTCCCAAAGATTTCGTTTTTTGACCCATAAATAACTTTTTAAAAATTTTAGCAGATAGCAAACAGAATATAAACCTTATACTGGGGCATAACAATGAAGACCATGTAATGAAAGCTTACTACGTACCAGGTACTAATGTAGGTGCTCCCCATGTATTATCTCATTTGCTTCCCCTAACAACACTATTTTAAAGATGATGAAATGGAAGGTAAATGAAATTAAACCATTTGCCCAAAGTCACCCCACTATTAAGTTGAACTAAGACTTCAGCCCAGGCTATCTTTCAAACCAAACTCTTAACCACAAGGCTATCTCCTTCCCAATGTTGCCTTAAAACATATACAGGATGGGGCTTCCCTGGTGGCGCAGTGGTTGAGAGTCCGCCTGCCGATGCAGGGGACACGGGTTCCTGCCCCGGTCCGGGAGGATCCCACATGCCGTCGAGCGGCTGGGCCCGTGAGCCATGGCCACTAAGCCTGCGCATCCGGAGCCTGTGCTCCGCAACGGGAGAGGCCACAACAGTGAGAGGCCCGCGTACCACAAAAAAAACAAAAACAAAAACAAAACAACAACAACAACAAAAAAAACATATACAGGAATATGGTAGCCAGAAGTACCCTTTGTTTGTCAACTCTCCTCAAGTTTGAAGAATCCATTTTAACTCCAGAGAACATCTATAAACCTGGTTATTATTAACTGACACAAAATCTGCACCACAGAGAACTGTGTTTTAACACTAACTTCATTCTTATGTCCTCATCCTTATTATTCTTCTAGGTACCTGATTACTAAATGCTTCTGGAGGAAATCACGATGTCTGACAGACTGCTATCACAGAAATTCGAGGTCACCAACTTCTACCAGATCCTGTTGATGCTACTGTGATATTATTATGTTCAAGATCCATTTGAACCCTTTCCATTCTGTGGTAGGCAGCTTCCAAGATTTCTCCCAAAGATCATGCCAAAGATCATGCTAGGACAAGCATACTGCACTTTTTAAAAATTTATTTATTTTTATTTATTTATTTTTGGCTGCGTTGGGTCTTTGTGGCAGTGCGCAGGCTTCTCACTGTGGTGACTTCTCTTGTTGCGGAGCACAGGCTCTAGGTGTGCAGGCTTCAGTAGCTGTGGCATGCGGGCTCAGTAGTTGTGGCTCATGGGCTCTAGAGCGCAGGCTCAGTAGTTGTGACTCACGGGCTTAGTTGCTCCGTGGCATGTGGGATCTTCCCAGACCAGGGCTCGAACCCATGTCCCCTGCATTGGCAGGCGGATTCTTAACCACTGTGCCACCAGGGAAGCCCTGCACTTTGTTTTACTGCACTTCGCAGATACTGTGTTTTTTAAATAACTTGAGGGTTTGTGGCAACCCTGTGTTGTCAGATGATGGTTAGTATTTTTAAAGCAATAAAGTTATTTTAAAATTAAGGTATGTACATTGTTTTCTTAGACATAATGCTATTGCGCACTTAGTAGACTACAGTATAGTGTAAACATAACTTTTGTTTGCATTGGGAAAGCAAAAAATTCATGTGACTCACTTTACTGTGATATTCACTTAATTGCGGTAGTCTAGAACTGAATCTGCAATATCTCCGAGGTGTGCCTGTAGTTCCACCACTGTATGATTACTTTCCTTTGACTGTGGGCTGCACCTGGTGACTTGCTTCTAACAAACAGGATACAGAAAAGTGATGGAATGTCACTTCTGAGATTAGGTTACAAAAAGACTTTGGCTTCAGGCTTCCCTGGTGGCACAGTGGTTAAGAATCCACTTGCCAATGCAGGGGACGTGGGTTCGAGCCGTGGTCCGGGAAGATCCCACATGCCACAGAGCAACTAAGCCTGTGCACCACAACTACTGAGCCTGCACTCTAGAGCCCGCAAGCCACAACTACTGAGCCCACGTGCCACAACTACTGAAGCCTGCGTGCCTAGAGCCCGTGCTCCGCAACCAGAAAAGCCACTGCAATGAGAAGCCCGCACAGCACCATGAAGAGTAGCCCCTGCTCGGCGCTACTAGAGAAAGCCCGCCTGCAGCAATGAAGACCTAATGCAGCCAAAAATAAATAAATAAATATTTTTTTTAATCTATTAAAAAAAAAAGACTTTGGCTTCTGTCTTGCTTGTTCTCTCTTGCTCTGATGGAATCTAGCTGTCAGTCCCTATTGTGAGACCCAAATGGAGGGAGGTGGTATAAAGAAAATTGAAGTCCTCTGTCTAATAGCCCAGGGGAAACTGACCTCTGTCAACAACCACTTAAGAGAACTTGGAAGCAGATTCTGCCCTAGCCAAGAGTTGAGATGAGCCCCAGCAAACATCTTGATTAGAAACTTGTGAGAGACCCTGAAAATCCAGCTAAGTGATATCCTCAGACCCACAGAAATTGTGAAATAACAATATTGTTTTAAGCCACTACATTTTGGGGCAATTTGTTACACAGCCTTAAATAACTAATACATCTCCCAATCTCAAACTTTTCCTCCCCAACACACACACACACACACACACACACACACACACACACACACCTTTCTTCTCCTAATCTTGGCTTTTAGCAGATGACCTGGCCACCTATTTCATAGAGAAAATAGAGGTTTTCAGTTAGACGGGAATTTTCTCAACCTCCTGGAAGCAAATCTACACTCCTAAGAACACCAAATCTATTAATCCTTCCAGTGTTAACAGATGTTCTTCTTCTTATCTAAAGCTGATTCATTCACCTATCCTCTCAACTTCATCTTCTTCAGTCTCTTCCTCTCTTGCACAATTATCCCCTTTTGCTCCTGTATTTTTATCATCTTCCACTGCTGGATTCTTCTCTATCAGCATTTAAGTTGTTTAAGTCTCTCCCATACCAAAACACAAAAACTAAAACTGGCTTGACCTATCACCCTCTACAAGTACTCCTTTCTTTCCTCCCTTATTTTTTAATGAGAGTTCTGTCATTGTCAACTCAACTTATTTTCCTAATTATTCCTTAACCTACTTATTTATTCCTAGACTCCCCCACCCCCCATGGAACATTCCTAATCCTTATTTAACTTGAGCACTTTGGAGCATTTCGCACTGCTGATCATACCCTGTCTTTTGAAACATTGACCTCCTTGAAGTCATACTCCTCTGGTTTTCCTCCTTTCTCCAGCTGCCATACTGTCCTTTCAGGTTCTTTTTTTCCTACTAAACCCATAAACGTTGATACTTCTCAGGGATAAAGTTCTACACCTTCTTCCATTCTGACCCTGTAAGGCCAAGAGAGTCCAAATTCAAATGCTTTCAGAAAAAGGCAAGTAAAAATGAATGATATGTACTGGGTGTAAGACACTAAAAAGTGATGGGGGCTATGGTGAACTAGATAGTTCAAATCCCATTTAGAGATGGCAATCTCTATTTGGCTTAATCCAATTGTTATTTTATAGGCAAGTAGCCGTCTAGACTGGAATTTCTAAAATGCCTATTTCTAGGTGCAATTTCTTAGTCTTAAAAACACTCTGTGAATAATAATGATAATATTAAACCACCAGCAGTCCAATTTAACCTACAAGCTGCTAGTCTCTCATCCCTGCAGATTCTCCTAAAACAATCTCATCTATTTCCATGGCTTCAATATCCACTTTATGCTAAATTTTTCCAAATCTCTAAGGTTGACTCTCTCCTCCATGCTCTATACGGATCCATATATAGTTGCCTTTTTTTTTTTTTTTTTTTGACTGCACCACACGGCTTGTAGGATCTTAGTTCCCTGGACCAGGGACTGAACCCCTGCAGCGGAAGCACAGAGTCCTAACCACTGGACCACCAGGCAATTCCCTCTATCACTTTTCTAATCCCATTCGCCACCATGGTTTCATCTAGATTACTGACAGCCTCCCAACTGGTCTCTACTTCTATTTTGTCCCATTTAATCTATTATCCGTAGAATTCTCTTTAAAAAGTAAAATTTACTATGTCACTATCCTGTTCAACCTCCAAGACTTTCCTTTGTGATAAGAAAATCTAACATCTTTAACACTGTTTCCAAGGCCCCTGTGGGTCTGCCCAGCAACATTCCTTCAGTTCTCGGAATGCTATAATCTTGGTGTCTCTGCAGGTTCTTGGCTAAGAACACTCAGACTTCATATTGCTTCTTATAGGTCACTAGTTTTCCTTGACCTCCAGATTGTCCTGTTCTTCACATCTTATAACACTCAGCAGTCAGCACCGAGTCAATTCACTGTTCAGAATGTCTATTTACTCCATCATACTAAGATTGGGAAGGCAGAAACCACATAGGCCTTGTTCACCATCGGAATTCCCAGTCCCTTAAACAGCGCCTAGCGCAACGCTGGCTCTCAATAAATGTCGGTTGAAATAATGATTACATTTACTCTTGCAGACAGCTATTTAAATCCTTCCCTAATCCCTAATCCTGGGATTCCGGGAAGATGGCGGAAGAGTAAGACGCGGAGATCACCTTCCTCCCCACAGATAGACCAGAAATACATCTACACGTGGAACAACTCCTACAGAACACCTACTGAACGCTGGCAGAAAACCTCAGACCTCCCAAAAGGCAAGAACCCCCCCCCCCCCCCCCCCCCCCCGCCACGTACCTGGGTAGGGCAAAAGAAGAAAGAATAAACAGAGACAAAAGGATAGGGACGGGACCTGCACCAGTGGGAGGGAGCTGTGAAGGAGGAAAAGTTTCCACACACTAGGAAGCCCCTTCGCGGGCGGAGACTGCGGGTGGCGGAGGGGGGAGATTCGAAGCCGCAGAGGAGAGCACAGCAACAGGGTGCGGAGGGCAAAGCGGAGAGATTCCCCGCACAGAGGATCGGTGCCGACCAGCACTCACCAGCCTGAGAGGCTTGTCTGCTCACCCGCCGGGGTGGGTGGGGCTGGGAGCTGAGGCTCAGGCTTCAGGTTGGAGCGCAGGGAGAGGACTGGGGTTGGCGGAGTGAACACAGCCTGCAGGGGGTTAGTGCGCCACGGCTAGCCAAGAGGGAGTCCGGGGAAAAGTCTGGACCTGCCGAAGAGGCAGGAGACTTCTTCCCTCTTTGTTTCCTGGCGCGCGAGGAGAGGGGATTAAGAGCGCTGCTTAAAGGAGCTCCAGAGACGGGCACGAGCCGCGCTAACAGCGCGGACCCCAGAGAGGGACATGAGACGCTAAGGCTGCTGCTGCCGCCACCAAGAAGCCTGTGTGCGAGCACAGGTCACTATCCACACCCTGCTTCCGGGGAGCCTGTGCAGCCCGCCACTGCCAGGGTCCCTGGATTCAGGGACAACTCCCCCGGGGGAACGCATGGCGTGCCTCAGGCTGCTGCAATGTCATGCTGGCCTCTGCTGCCGCAGGCTCGTCCTGAGTGAGCCACAGTCCCCGAATCAGCGGCTCCTTTAACCCCTTCCTGTCTGAGGGAAGAACAGACGCCCTCCAGGGACCTATACGCAGAGGCGGGGCCAAATCCAAAGCTGAGCCCCTGGGAGCTGTGCGAACAAAGAAGAGAAAGGGAAATCTCTCCCAGCAGCCTCAGAAGCAGTGGATTAAAGCTCCACAGTCAACTTGATGTACCCTGCATCTGTGGAATACCTGAATAGACAACAAATCATCCCAAATTAAGGAGGTGGACTTTGAGAGCAAAATTTGTGATTTTTTTCCCCTTTTCCTCTTTTTGTGAGTGTGTATGTGTATGCTTCTGTGTGAGATTTTGTTTGTATAGCTTTGCTTCCACCATTGGTCCTAGGGTTCTATCCGTCCGTTTTTGTTTTTTTTTTTTAATTTTTTTCTTAATAATTATTTTTTATATTAATAACTTTATTATATTTTATCTTACTTTATTTTATTTTACTTTATTTTCTTTTTTCCTTCCTCCCTCCCTCCCTCCTTTCTTTCTTTTCTTTCTTTCTTTCTTTCTTTCTTTCTTTCTTTCTTTCTTTCTTTCTTCTATTGATTCTTTCTTTCTACTTTTTCTCCCTTTTATTCTGAGCCATGTGGATGAAAGGCTCTTGGCGCTGCAGCCAGGAGTCACTGCTGTGCCTCTGAGGTGGGAGAGCCAACTTCAGGACACTGGTCCACAAGAGACCTCCCAGCTCCACATAATATCAAACGGCGAAAATCTCTCAGAGATCTCCATCTCAACACCAGCACCCAGCTTCACTCAACGACCAGCAAGCTACAGTGCTGGACATCCTATGCCAAACAACTAGCAAGACAGGAACACAACATCACCCATTAGCAGAGAGGCTGCCTAAAATCATAAT
This sequence comes from Stenella coeruleoalba, assembly GCF_951394435.1. Taxonomy (NCBI): domain Eukaryota; kingdom Metazoa; phylum Chordata; class Mammalia; order Artiodactyla; family Delphinidae; genus Stenella; species Stenella coeruleoalba. The sequence continues at coordinate 35,709,531 of NC_137148.1, forward strand.
AAGGCCACAGACACCCCAAAACACACCACCAGACATGGACCTGCCCACCAGAAAGATAAGATCCAGCCTCATCCACCAGAACACAGGCACTAGTCCCCTCCACCAGGAAGCCTACACAACCCACTGAACCAAACTTAGCCACTGGGAACAGACACCAAAAACAACGGGAAGTACGAACCTGCGGCCTGCAAAAAGGAGACCCCAAACACAGTAAGATAAGCAAAATGAGAAGACAGAAAAACAAACAGCAGATGAAGGAGCAAGATAAAAACCCACCAGACCTAACAAATGAAGAGGAAATAGGCAGTCTACCTGAAAGAGAATTCAGAATAATGATAGTAAATATGATCCAAAATCTTGGAAATAGAGAAAATGCAAGAAACATTTAACAAGGACCTAGAAGAACTAAAGATGAAACAAACAATGATGAACAACACAATAAATGAAATTAAAAATACTCTAGAAGGGATCAATAGCAGAATAACTGAGGCAGAAGAACGGCTAAGTGACCTGGAAGATAAAATAGTGGAAATAACTACTGCAGAGCAGAATAAAGAAAAAAGAATGAAAAGAACTGAGGACAGTCTCAGGGACCTCTGGGACAACATCAAACACACCAACATTCAAATTATAGAGGTTCCAGAAGAAGAAGAGAAAAAGAAAGGGACTGAGAAAATATTTGAAGAGATTATAGTTGAAAACTTCCCTAATATGGAAAAGGAAATAGTTAATCAAGTCCAGGAAGCACAGAGAGTCCCATACAGGATTAATCCAAGGAGAAATACGCCAAGACACATATTAATCAAACTGTCAAAAATTAAGTACAAAGAAAACATTAAAAGCAGCAAGGGAAAAACAACAAATAACACACAAGGGAATCCCCATAAGGTTAACCGCTGATCTTTCAGCAGAAACTCTGCAAGCCAGAAGGGACTGGCAGGACATATTTAAAGTGATGAAGGAGAAAAACCTGCAACCAAGATTACTCCACCCAGCAAGGATCTCATTCAGATTTGATGGAGAAATTAAAACCTTTACAGACAAGTAAAAGCTGAGAGAGTTCAGCACCACCAAACCAGCTTTACAACAACTGCTAAAGGAACTTCTCTAAGCAAGAAACACAAGAGAAGGAAAAGACCTACAATAACGAACCCAAAACAATTAAGAAAATGGGAATAGGAATATACATATCGATAATTACCTTAAATGTAAATGGACTAAATGCTCCCACCAAAAGACACAGATTGGCTGAATGGATACAAAAACAAGACCCATATATTTGCTGTCTACAAGAGACCCACTTCAGACCTAGAGACACATACAGACTGAAAGTAAGGGGATGGAAAAAGATATTTCATGTAAATGGAAACCAAAAGAAAGCTGGAGTAGCAATTCTCATATCAGACAAAATAGACTTTAAAATAAAGACTATTAGAAGAGACAAAGAAGGACACTACATAATGATCAAGGGACTGATCCAAGAAGAAGATATAACAATTGTAAATATTTATGCACCCAACATAGGAGCACCTCAATACAGAAGGCTAATACTAACAGCCATAAAAGGGAAAATCGACAGTAACACATTCATAGTAGGGGACTTTAACACCCCACTTTCACCAATGGACAGATCATCCAAAATGAAACTAAATAAGGAAACACAAGCTTTAAATGATACATTAAACAAGATAGACTTAATTGATATTTATAGGACATTCCATCCAAAAACAGCAGAATACACATTTTTCTCAAGTGCTCATGGAACATTCTCCAGGATAGATCATATCTTGGGTCACAAATCAAGCCTTGGTAAATTTAAGAAAATTGAAATTGTATCAAGTATATTTTCTGAGCACAACGCTATTAGACTAGATATCAATTACAAGAAAAGATCTGTAAAAAATACAAACACATGGAGGCTAAACAATACACTACTTAATAACGAAGTGATCACTGAAGAAATCAAAGAGGAAATCAAAACATACCTAGAAACAAATGACAATGGAGACATGACGACCCAAAAATCTATGGGATGCAGCAAAAGCAGTTCTAAGAGGGAAGTTTATAGCAATACAATCCTACCTTAAGAAACAGAGAACATCTTGAATAAACAACCTAACCTTGCACATAAAGCAATTAGAGAAAGAAGAACAAAAAAACCCCAAAGTTAGCAGAAGGAAAGAAATCATAAAAATCAGATCAGAAATAAATGAAAAAGAAATGAAGCAAACGATAGCAAAGATCAATAAAACTAAAAGCTGGTTCTTTGAGAAGAGAAACAAAATTGATAAACCATTAGCCAGACTCATCAAGAAAAAAGGGAGAAGACTCAAATCAATAGAATTAGAAACGAAAAAGGAGAAGTAACAGCTGACACTGCAGAAATACAAAAGATCATGAGAGATTACTACAAGCAACTCTATGCTAATAAAATGGACAACCTGGAAGAAATGGACAAATTCTTAGAAATGCACAACCTGCCAAGACTGAATCAGGAAGAAACAGAAAATATGAACAGGCCAATCACAAGCACTGAAATTGAAACTGTGATTAAAAATCTTCCAACAAACAAAAGCCCAGGACCAGATGGCTTCACAGGCGAATTCTATCAAACATTTAGAGAAGAGCTAACACCTATCCTTCTCAAACTCTTCCAAACTATAGCAGAGGGAGGAACACTCCCAAACTCATTCTACGAGGCCACCATCACCCTGATACCAAAACCAGACAAGGATGTCACAAAGAAAGAAAACTACAGGCCAATATCACTGATGAACATAGATACAAAAATCCTCAACAAAATACTAGCAAACAGAAGCCAACAGCACATTAAACGGATCATACACCATGATCAAGTGGGGTTTATTCCAGGAATGCAAGTATTCGTCAATATATGCAAATCAGTCAACGTGATACACCATATTAAGAAATTGAAGGAGAAAAACCATATGATCATCTCAATAGATGCAGAGGAAGCTTTCGACAAAATTCAACACCCATTTATGATAAAAAACCCTGCAGAAAGTAGGCATAGAGGGAACTTTCCTCAACATAATAAAGGCCATATATGACAAACCCACAGCCAATATCGTCCTCAATGGTGAAAAACTGAAAGCATTTCCACTAAGATCAGGAACAAGACAAGGTTGCCCACTCTCACCACTATTATTCAACATAGTTTTGGAAGTTTTAGCCACAGCAATCAGAGAAGAAAAGGAAATAAAAGGAATCCAAATCGGAAAAGAAGTAAAGCTGTCACTGTTTGCAGATGACATGATCCTATACATAGAGAACCCTAAAGATGCTACCAGAAATCTACTAGAGCTAATCAATGAATTTGGTAAAGTGGCAGGATACAAAATTAATGCACAGAAATCTCTGGCATTCCTATATACTAATGATGAAAAATCTGAAAGTGAAATCAAGAAAACACTCCCATTTACCATTGCAACAAAAAGAATAAAATATCTAGGAATAAACCTACCTAAGGAGACAAAAGACCTGTATGCAGAAAATTATAAGACACTGATGAAAGAAATTAAAGATGATACAAATAGATGGAGAGATATACCATGTTCTTGGATTGGAAGAATCAACATTGTGAAAATGACTCTACTACCCAAAGCAATCTATAGATTCAATGCAATCCCTATCAAACTACCACTGGCATTTTTCACAGAACTAGAACAAAAAATTTTGCAATTTGTATGGAAACACAAAAGACCCCGAATAGCCAAAGCAATCTTGAGAACGAAAGAAGGAACTGGAGGAATCGGGCTCCCTGACTTCAGACTATACTACAAAGCTACAGTTATCCAGACGGTATGGTACTGGCACAAAAACAGAAAGATAGATCAATGGAACAGGATAGAAAGCCCAGAGATAAACCCATGCACATATGGACACCTTATCTTTGATAAAGGTGGCAGTAATGTACAGTGGAGAAAGGACAGCCTCTTCAATAAGTGGTGCTGGGAAAACTGGACAGGTACATGTAAAAGTATGAGATTAGATCACTCCCTAACACCATACACAAAAATAAGCTCAAAATGGATTAAAGACCTAAATGTAAGGCCAGAAACTATCAAACTCTTAGAGGAAAACATAGGCAGAACACTCTATGACATAAATCACAGCAAGATCCTTTCTGACCCACCTCCTAGAGTAATGGAAATAAAAACAAAAATAAACAAATGGGACCTAATGAAACTTCAAAGCTTTTGCACAGCAAAGGAAACCATAAACAAGACCAAAAGACAACCCTCAGAATGGGAGAAAATATTTGCAAATGAAGCAACCGACAAAGGATTAATCTCCAAAATTTACAAGCAGCTCATGCAACTCAATAACAAGAAAACAAACAACCCAATCCAAAAATGGGCAGAAGACCTAAATAGACATTTCTCCAAAGAAGATATACAGACTGCCAACAAACACATGAAAGAATGCTCAACATCATTAATCATTAGAGAAATGCAAATCAAAACTACAATGAGATATCATCTCACACCAGTCAGAATGGCCATCATCAAAAAATCTAGAAACAATAAATGCTGGAGAGGGTGTGGAGAAAAGGGAACACTCTTGCACTGTTGGTGGGAATGTGAATTGGTTCAGCCACTATGGAGAACAGTATGGAGGTTCCTTAAAAAACTACAAATAGAACTACCATATGACCCAGCAATCCCACTACTGGGCATATACCCTGAGAAAACCAAAATTCAAAAAGAGTCATGTACCAAAATGTTCATTGCAGCTCTATTTACAATAGCCCAGAGATGGAAACAACCTAAGTGCCCATCATCGGATGAATGGATAAAGAAGATGTGGCACATATATACAATGGAATATTACTCAGCCATAAAAAGAAACGAAATTCAGCTATTTGTAATGAGGTGGATAGACCTAGAGTCTGTCATACAGAGTGAAGTAAGTCAGAAAGAAAAAGACAAATACCGTATGCTAACACATATATATGGAATTTAAGAAAAAAAAATGTCATGAAGAACCTAGGGGTAAAGCAGGAATAAAGATGCAGACCTCCTAGAGAACGGACTTGAGGTTATGGGGAGGGGGAAGGGTGAGCTGTGACAGGGCGAGAGAGAGTCATGGACATATACACACTAACAAACATAAGGTAGATAGCTAGTGGGAAGCAGCCGCATGGCACAGGGATATTGGCTCGGTGCTTTGTGACTGCCTGGAGGGGTGGGATAGGGAGGGTGGGAGGGAGGGAGACGCAAGAGGGAAGAGATATGGGAACATATGTATATGTATAACTGATTCACTTTGTTATAAAGCAGAAACTAACACACCATTGTAAAGCAATTATACTCCAATAAAGATGTAAAAAAAAATTCCCTAATCCTAATGTTTCTTTTGAGAGAATAGAATAAGTAAGTCTTGACTATCTCATTCTCACAAAGCCAATTTCAGAGGAATGAATGAATGACCCAGTCACGTGAGGCTGATTATGGGTCACTGGCCATTCTAAGCGCGGGGGTTGGGGAATGGAGAGCTGCAGTAATAGCACCATGCGTAAATAATCTTGCAGCTACAGGTCCTAAGCCCAGCAAACACGTGCTGCCCGCCGAGCACGGAGAGGGCGGGCACCCGGGAGGAAGATCCTAGGCGGCCGGAACGTGCTCGCGCCCGTGGCCGCCGCCGCCCGCGCCGCGGCCGTTCGGGTCTCGGAGCGAGCCCACGTGCGCCGGCCGGACCCAAGCAGAGGGAGCGCCCGGGCACTCGCGAGGAAATGGCGGGCGAGGCGCTGTTCAGGGTTAGGGAAAAGTGTGGGGCGAGTTACGCCCCGAGAGGGGAGAGTAGAGAAGGTAAGGCTTTCGGGACGGAAAGGAGAGAGGAAGGATCGTGAGCTAGGTAAGGCGTCCCGACCTAGGCTTTGGGAGGAAAGGGGGCGGGGGGGGGGGGGGGCAGCGGTATAAAGGTACACCTGAAACTGGCTGCGGGTTTATTCTAAGGTCCGGGTCGGAAGTGCTCACACCTGGAGTCTGGCGCGGGTGGGTGGAAGGTGGAGCCCCACCCAGACAAAGGCAGGCCCGCAACCGGCCCAATCCCACCACAGCTCGCCTTCCTCCTCCCAGCGCGGGCGGCCTGCCTTTCTCGAGCGCCAAATCCCCTCAGCTAGCTCCGCCCCGCCACTAGAGGAGGGCGGGTGGGGGCGTGGCCCGCCCACTCCCTCGTCTGCGCTCAGTCGGCGTCCGCGTCACCCGGACCCCAACGCGTTGACGCGGCACGTCGACGTAAGTGACGCGCAGGCCCGGGCCGCTCCTCCTTCCTTGAGTGAGTGCCGGCCCGGTCTGGGCGGGGGAGAAGAGGGCGGGCGGGGGAGGGAGAGGCGACCCGGGAGTCGTAGTGGGCCGCGGGCCGGACCGGGTCCCGGGGCGGCGGGAGCCAGGGCCGGGCCGAAGGGCTTGGCGGGCCGTTAGAGGGCCGCGGCGGCTGTCGGGTCTCCTCCCTTGCCGGACTTGCGCGCCCCGGAGCCCGGAGCCTCCGGCGCTGTGCCCACCCCGCTCCAGCTCGCGTCTCCCGACTCCAATTAGGTCAGGCTCGGAGTCCCGCGGCCGCGGCTCCGGCCCCCAACGCGCGGCGGCCGCCCGGCTCGCCTTTCTTTCTTCCCTCGCCTTCCTCTCCTCTTGTCTCACCCTCCCCCCTTCTTTTCGCGTTGCTGGGGTTTTGTTTTTTGTTGTTTTATGCTTTAGGGGTTTTGTTCCTCAGCCCGAGCTCATGGGTGTACATTATCATGCTCCTCTTTTGTAGAACAACCCGATGGCCATGGAGGCCGAAGAGACGATGGAATGCCTTCAGGAATTCCCTGAACATCATAAAATGATCCTGGACCGATTGAATGAACAGCGAGAGCAGGACCGGTTTACTGACATCACCCTGATTGTCGACGGTGGGTAGCGTGGTGGGCCGAGGAGCGAATTTGTGGCTTCAGATCTTCTCTCCCCTTCCCCCATCCGCCTTTTTTATCCACCTTCTGTGGACTCCCTATCGAAAGTCTGCGGACTGTGTGCTCTGGAACCCGAGGACACTTATCAGTGTCCCTTCACGTAGACCATGCTGCAGAAGGATAGTCACGCTTTCAACATAATCATGGCATTTTAACTTCTTGCAGCCTTTTCAAGTGTTCGCATTTGTACACTTGAGTGCAAGGTGGCGGGGATAGGGAGGATGTCTCTAAATGTTTGGTTAGTAGACTTCTGCTGCTAAGCTGCTTTGAGCAGTCTTTCACAGGAGTCATTTGGGAAGTGTTCTTTCTAGTTTCCCAAATGGTCTTGGAGGGAAAATGTGAGAGATTCCTTTGCAGCACTGGTACCCCCTTTGGTAACCCCCAAAATATAATGCGGTCTTTACCAGTCTTAGGAGTAGTCATTATAATGGATGCAAACCCAGCTTGGGTATCTTTTCTGTTTAGTGAAAATAGACTTCTTGAGGCAAGCTATACTTTATTATAGCCTACAGCTGGTCTGCTGTAGGTTGAGTTTCCAAATATTAGGCATACTAAAATGTTTTCCATAGCAAACACATCCAGCTTGGTGCTTATTCTGTGGCTTTTTCTTCTCTTTTCAAATGACGTATAACCTTTTGGGTTGTGTTTATATTTAGCAGTTTCAACTGAATAGGATATGCCTTTGACTTAAGTGGTACCTCCTGAAATGTTGTAAGGTGGCCTTTATAAAGCTGACTTAATAAGGCCCTTGAGGTAAAGATCCTGCTTCATGTCAAATTGAGATTTAAATTTGTCAAGATAGCTGTCCAGAATATAGTTTTATAATTATATTACAAAAGACCTATTTTACTTTAATTTCTTAACTTGTTTTATAGTTTTATATTTGATTTTTGTGAATATGATGATTTTATTTTGTTTTTTCTCTAGGACACCATTTTAAGGCCCACAAGGCTGTTTTGGCTGCTTGCAGCAAGTTCTTTTACAAATTCTTTCAGGAGTTTACTCAGGAACCTTTGGTGGAGATAGAAGGTAAATGCTTGTTTTAAATACAATATTTAGCAAGCATTATAATTTGATGAAGAAGTTTTAGGCAGTTAATTTAGCAAGATACCATGGGAAACAGGCATCAATGGTTTCTATTCGGTGACTGGATAAATTGTTCTTTTGACACCTGAGAATTCTTACTTTTAGTAACGTGCTTCGTAAAATGATCTTCCAGGAAAAACTCTTACGTTAAATGGTTGGTCTCTTAAAGGAGTCTTTTTCATTGCTAATACCAGTGATCACTGTCTTTTGAAAACATGTATTAAAAGTGAATTTCCATCTTATTTAGTGGGCTTATGTTTCAGACTGGTCCAGATGCTGCAGGCCTCTGTATTAGCAGCATGACACGCACAGTGTGAAATGGGCTGTCATAATATGGAAAAGGAGTAGCATTCAGAAGAAGTTCTAGTGGCTATAGAAAGTCTAGGATGGAAGGGGGTCATCTACTAGATACTGTCTTAAAATAGAAATTTTTATACTTGTTTGACTTTTTGTAATAATAGCCCACCAAGTGCCAGGTATTATGCTGTGTAGTTTGTGTGCATTTTCTGAGGTTCACAGCAGTGCTTTGAAGTAAGTGGTTTTACTTCCAATTTACGTATCAGGGAGTAGGCTCTAAAAGGTTACTTGTCTGAGGTTGCCCAGCTAGCAGGGGATTCAGTTTGTTCTATTAATTCTGCTGCTACAATACCTAGCCCTCTACCCCTCAATCCAAAACTGTGGGAAATAAGTCAGCTTACCTACATAAATACAGGGTTCTTGAGTTTGGGTTTTGTATCTCTCTCAGTGTGTATATATTCTCTGTTATGAATGGGTTGCCTAGAAACAGTATTCCCTTGGAAAAATTTGGTGTCCAGGGGAGTAAAGAAAACGTAGAGTTAAGAGTATTCTCTTATTTTGATAGTTCCAGCTTACCTAGCATTCTGGCTGATATCCATAGATAGATTATCTTTGATTATCTGTGATGGACAGAGCACAGGCATGATGGAAATCCTCAAAGCTTACTAAAGTGAGAATCCATCAGCCTAGACGGTGTTTCTGTTACAAGCCAAAGTTTTGTGCATTTATTCACCTGAGGTACTGAGACCCCAGGCAGGTTACTTTATCTCAATTGCATATTTGCCTCTTCATCTGAAAAGTGGGTTAATAGGCTTGTACTGTTGTGCTAATGATTAATTGAAATGGCATCTGCAGAGTGCCTGGCGTAGTGTTTGGTGCACTGTCAAAGCTTAATAGATTGGGGCTGTTTATCAGATTTAATACCTATTATAATATACCATGCCAGACCCAGGAAATGAGAAATTGATTAATAAGACAGCCCTTAGAGAATTTGCAAATTTAATCATGGATAAGCAACAGTTAAGGAGTGCAAAAAATGTTGCAGAGAATTTTGTTGCAGAATGGTGTCACTAAGGAGGGAGGATGAGTGGTTTAGTTTACTTTAGAGAGAAGGAGGATTTCAAAGATGAGTCAACTTCTGGGCAGAATCTTAAGTCAAAAAATAAGTGACCCAGGCTAGAATATGCATTGCTGGTGGAGTGTGGAGTACTGACCTACCTGGAGAAGTAGGGTCTTTTCTTCTAAAGACTAATCACCTTGGGATTATCTCTTGTACTTCTGATGTGCTCTGTCCATTATAGTACAGGACACACAACTTTCAGTATTTAAACTGTAGAAAGTAAGAAAGAAAAATGTAAAAACATTCTTTCTGTTTTTGTTATTTGCCAGATTCAGGTTTAAAGAATCAATTTGGCTCAATGTCTTCTTAAGCCCTTAACTTTGGAATTGCTGCACTATCTGGCTAGGTCACCTGGCTGTAGAGAAAGCCCTGGGCATGCATTTAGAAAACCTGACTTGTAGTCCCAGCTTTACTGTTTGTCAGTTGTGTAACATTGGACATCTTAGCTTCCTTTTTTCTCTTTTAATCTGCAGAAAATGTCAAGTAATTTTGGATTATGTCATGGGCATTATTTTTTTCCTTTTTTTTTTTTGGTCTGTGTCAGGTTGTTGAGGCATGCGGGATCTTTCGTTACGGTGCAAGGTTTCTTTGTTGCGTGTTTGGGCTTCTCTCTAGTTGTGGCGTGTGGGTTTTTCTCTGTCTAGTTGTGGCACATGGGCTCTGTAGCTTGTGGCACGTGGGCTTAGTTGCCCCGCAGCATGTGGGATCTCAGTTCCCCAACCAGGGATCGAACCGGCATCCCCTGCATTGGAAGGTGGATTCTTTACCACTGGACCACCAGGGAAGTCCCTGTCATGGGCATTTTGAATATTATGTTTTGACCCTCTGTGTGCTGTTAGAATCATCTGGAGAATGCTTTTGGTTTTTGTTGTTGTTTTGATTTTGTTTTGTTTTAGCAATCAACCTGATTAGGTTCAGACTGCCTTGTGTAGACTGTGGATCCAATTCCAATTTAGTTTTCAAAACCTTTGTTGTTCTGTTCAGGTCCCAGGTGTGCCGACCTGGGTGGTAGTCCACACCACAGTGTAATTCTCAAAGCCTTTGCTGTGCTGCCTCACGTCATTTTTGCACACATGCAGCTGGGTGGTGAGCTCAAGACTGCATACGCAGATTTAAAGGACCTCTCTCCAGCTCCCTCCTGATGGCCTCTGTACTTAGCTCCCCTGAGCTCCCTTTCCTGGTCCTCTGGCTGGAAGACTAGGAGGTTAGCTTCCCTGTGCTGTCGTACATTTTCTGCAGTGGAATCCATTTCCTGGATAATAACATGGTGAGAGAAGAAAATAACAAGAATTCTCTCCATGCTCTTCAGATGATAATCTCTTTCCTAGTTCTCAGCCAGAGAGAACTTTTTCTTAGGGTTGAGTTGCCTGCTTGGTGGCAACTAGCCATAGATGTGCAGCGTCAGACTGGGGCTTGTCTTGAGGGAGGGCTGAGAGAGAAATAAAAACCAGCTATTTTTCCCCACCCCCACACACTCTCCATCCCCTTTGCTGGTTCTCTAGCCGGAAAGAGTTTCTCCTGTAGCTTTTTCTGTCTGCACCTGCTACCCAGTTACGGGAGTTGGGCTGTCCTCAAGCTGGGTTATGTGGGAGGAAAAATATAAAACCAGGAAACTTACTGCTGTTCTTTGAGTTTTGATTTCTCTCCCCAGTCTCTTTGCTTCTGTTTTTTCTTCGGAGTCCTTGTATATTTGCTTTATGTATTCTTTTCAGAATTTTTAGTTATAATCAATGGACAAGATAGGGTGGCGTATGCATTCTTCATCTTAGCTAGAACTAGAACTCCCATCTGTAAAATAGGAATGGTTCTTGTCTTTAGCCGCTCACTAGAAACACCAGGGGAGCTTTTGCAAGTACTAATACCCAGGCTTTTTCTCCAGATCAATTAAATCGGTCTTTGAGGGGTGAGATCCAAGCATCTGTATTTAAAAGTTCTCTAGGTCCTTGTTATTCAAGGTGTGGTCTGAGGATCAGTAATGCGTGGGCATCACCTGTGAGCTTGTTAGAACTGTAGACTCTCAGGCTCCACCCTAGACCTACTGAATCAGAACAGAATCCTCAGATGATTCCTTTGTACAGCAAAGTTAGGGCAGCACTGCCCTAAGACAAGTCCAGTATGCAGCCAGTGTTGAGAACCACTGCCTTATAGGGTTTTGTAAAAGCAAATGTATGTAAAGAGAATTTAAATTGAAATATGCTCTATGAGTATAAACTGTCATTAGATGCAAGCTGAGCCAGCTCCCTCCCTGTTTTCTGGATCCCTGGTGAAGTAAGTTATCTTTGATTAGGACTGCAGGTTCACCTTTGATTTAAGTCAAAATTGTTGTCCTTGAAGCCAGTTGCATCCCACCTCACCTTTGTGACTTGGATTCACACCATATAAAATCTTCAGCAGACATTCACTCCCTTGTTCAGAACACAACAGCCTTCTCCTAACCCGAGCCTCCAATTTTCCAAATCCATTCTTTACTTCTGAAACCACAGATCCATAAGCACCTAGTTTCTCTCAAACAGCAACTCTACCATCGCGTCCAAAATCTTAGCCCCTAATATCAAGGACAGAGCATCCAAGCACATATTCATACATCCTATTTGAGTAGGAGTTTTCCACCAGTTGAGGAATTCTGTAAGACTAGAGAAATTCCAGAATGCCCACCCCCCACTTTTGCCTCTTCCTAAGGGGAAAAAATGACTCAGGTCAAGGTGTTTATATTAACATTTTTCTTAGATACTTCCTTAGAAAAATTGTATATTATGAAAGGAGTAAGGAATTGAGAAAATGGACTGAAATTTGAAAGTTACTAAACTAGTCCTAATAGAGTATAAAATATTTTTGCAGCTGTACATCATCTACCAACCCTTTACTTACCTGGGCAGGTGTTGTAAGTTTGGTTCCTGTTAGCTAATTAAGTCAGTGGCTTATTCCTAGGACCAGTGTTGGACTGGCCACATAAGAAGCACTTAGGGTGGGCTTCCCTGGTGGCTCAGCGGTTAAGAATCCGCCTGCCAATGCAGGGGACAGGGATTGATCCCTGATCTGGGAAGATCCCCAATGCCGCAGAGCAACTAAGCCTGTGCGCTACAACTACTGAGCCTGCGCTCTAGAGCCTGCGAGCCACAACTACTGAGCCCGTGCGTCTAGAGCTTGTGCTCTGCAACAAGAGAAGCCACCGCAATGAGAAGCCTGTACACGGAGAGTAGCCCCCGCCCGCCGCAATTAGAGAAAGCCTGTGCGCAGCAATGAAGACCCAGCGCAGCCCAAAATAAAACAAACAAATAAATTTATTTAAAAAAAGAAGCACTCAGGGTGCTTATAAAAAGGAGTTCCCTATCCCAGTTTTGATTCTGGAGATCAGGGACCCATGCTTAAGTCTACAGGTGATTCTGATTAACCAAGATTGGGAACTAAGTCCACAAGTTCTTGGAGGCCAGTTGGTTCTTGAAATTACTAATTTTTAGAATTTTCTATGGTAATCCACTGTGTGTATTACATAATACTCCCATTGGGGTCTGGGGCAATATCCTATAAGCACATAATAATCCAGTGTATTATTAATAAGCAGCATAGCTTATTAATATTTACTCTAAGTGGGATAAAGATTATAAATAGCCTCATGTCAGTTCAGGTCAAATTTTGCTGCCAAATTTATGGGAAAACTTCTGGTTTTAAGAGATTTGGGGGACTTTGGAAATAGGAGTAAAAGATTGCAGTCTTGTAGTGAATGAGACATGGGTATTCAGACGCTTCCAAGCAGGAATGTTTCCTACCATCATCGTATTTAAAAATCTTCATCATGGACTTTGGAGTCAGGCCATCTGGGTTTGCTTCTAGTATTATCACTTAATAACTATGTGACTTTCGCAAGTTACTTCTCTGTGCCTCAATTTCCTCATCTGTAAAATGGGGATTATAATAGTACTTCATAGGGTTGTCAGGAGGATTAAGTCAGTTGATGATTTGTAAAGTGTTTAGAGTCCTGTCTGATATGTATAGTAGGCATACATATGTGTGTTTGATTAAAAATCAAAATCTCATTCTGCTTCAGGAAAAATTTACACATTGTTTTTAGGAAAGATTTCTGTTGCACTTTTAAATATTTGGTCAAAACACCTTAAAAAAAAAACCCAGCAAAATCTAGTTGTCTGTTTCTCAGGCTACTCTCATATAATAAAGAACATGGTTAAAAGACAACCAGGAGGGGCTTCCCTGGTGGCGCAGTGGTTGAGAGTCCGCCTGCCGATTCAGGGGACATGGGTTCGTGCCCCGGTCCGGGAAGATCCCACATGCCGCAGAGCGGCCGGGCCCGTGAGCCATGGCCACTGAACCTGTGCATCCGGAGCCTGTGCTCCACAGCAGTGAGAGGCCCATGTACCGCAAAAAACTAAATAAATAAATAAATAAGACAACCAGGAGAAAAAAGATTAGGGGACCCAATAAATTAGCCATTAATGAATCCAGTCATTTTTAGTTTGCTTATTTGGTAGCATGTAACTTGGTCATATTACATTATATTTTATGGTGCTTCTCAATATTCAGATTGTTTTCAGGCATTTTGAAGATGAGTTTTCTGAGGATCAGAGGTTCTGACTTGCCCCAGATTGCACAAGTCATGGAGAGACTGAACTGAAACTTGAAAGTTGGCTTCCTGAACGATATTTTTTCCTAACACATATAGAAGATGGTGGATATTCCACCAGTATTCTTACTGTTGTCCTGAAGGCCACATTCAGGTGTATAAAGTACATGGGAAGAACATAAAAATATTTTTTCTTTTCCTATTTTTTTTTCTTTTTTGGCCACCCAGGGCGGCTTGTGGAATCTTAGTTCCCCAACCAGAGATTGAACCAGCGCCCTTGGCAGTGAAAGCGTGGGGTCCTAACCACTGGACTACCAGGAAATTCCTGTTTTGTATTTGTAATTGTGCATATTGTGTGCAGCTTGGTCTTGGGCATTTTTTTAGCATAAAAAAAATCTATAAAAACAAGTTTCCTCTTTGTTCCTGTCAATAGCTTTTCATAGCCTTGCATTAGCACACTGAAACAATATTATATAGCATTGAAGAGCACAAAGAAGTAGAGTATCATTTTGGGCCAAAATTTAAACAAACTTGCAAAGAAAGCTTGGAATTGTGGAAGCTTAATTCTGAAAGTGACTTTGGCCTTTATCCATTTATACCTACTTTGTGTGCCTGCATTTTAGGAAGCATTGTGTTAGGTACTGTGAGGTGGGTGTAGAGGCAAATTTCCGTAAAGTAGCTTACAGTCAAGAGTTGTCCATGAATTTTAACTATAAGACCAGGTACAGAGTTCAGCCTGAGAGAACTATTAAAGAGGTTCATTAAAGATGTGGCATTAAAATTGGTCCTTCAAGGGTGGTAGGATTTGTCGAGGTAAGGTGATAAAGCATTCAGGATGGAGGGTGTTAAGGAAGGGAAGGAAATTCTTAGAAAGTGAAGGGTTTGTTTGAGGATCAGTATATAGTGTAGGTTTGATATAGTTTAAAATTTGGAAGGAAAAATAGTGGTAAGTAGAAAAATAATGTGAAGGACCTTGAAATAAAGGCAGAATGGTACTGAACTTTATTTGCTAAGCTTTTGAAAGCTATTGATGATTTTGGAGCTGAGTTGACACAGAGCTCCCTGGCAGGTAACACATGTCTGATGTAATAGCCCATTCGTGTATTTGAGTGATAGATTTTACTGTTCTGTAAGAGCCTTAGGAAGTCTTTGGGAAAGATCTTAAAGTAGTTTGCTAGTTAGTGCTGAACTTGGCTACAAAATTATTATACTGTAAATGAGAATTCTGCCAGGAAATTATCTTCCAAAGTGACAAATACTAATCATTTTCCAAACATTGGGCTTCTATTTTTTTCTTTACTAAATGTTACAAGAGTTGAATCAATGTGAATACATTTTAATGCATGTCTTTTTTTTTTTTTACAGGTGTTAGTAAAATGGCCTTTCGTCATTTGATTGAGTTCACATATACAGCAAAATTAATGATACAAGGAGAAGAAGAAGCCAACGATGTATGGAAAGCAGCAGAGTTTCTACAAATGCTAGAAGCTATCAAAGCCCTTGAAGTCAGGTAATTACTTATTTCCTTAATAGGGAACGAATAGTTATATTCAGTCATGTCCACCCTGACTGTTAGTCAAGAATTTATTATGTCATGCCATAAGGGATTGATTTCCTTAGTGAGGCAGAGATAGTTATATTCAGTCATGTTCACCCTGTTAGTCAAGAATGTATTGTACGTATCATGCTGTAAAGAACTGATGTTTTGAAATTAAGAATATGTATTTAAGGATCTATAAAGTTCTACTGGTTATGATTGTTCTTTCCTTCACGCTTGATTTCTTGTCCTTATGTAAAAACTGTGCTAATATTAACTCAAGTAGCATCTTTTGTTTCTAATAAAATAAGGAGGACTAGGCATCTTTTTAGGGGTTCTCTGGGTTCCTATAATCTATTCTGTGGATTCAGGTTGTTGATTGTACCAAGACTTACTCTAAAAGTGGTTTGGCTTACAAAGATTAATATGGTACTGTTTAAAAATAAGTGAGGAGGGGCTTTCCTGGTGGCGCCGTGGTTGGGGGTCCGCTTGCCGATGCAGGGGACATGGGTTCGTGCCCCGGTCTGGGAAGATCCCACATGCCGCGGAGCGGCTGGGCCCGTGAGCCATGGCCACTGAGCCTGCGCGTCCAGAGCCTGTGCTCCGCAACGGGAGAGGCCACAACAGTGAGAGGCCCGTGTACTGCAAAAAAAAAAAAAAAAAAAAAAGTGAGGAAATCGGTGAAGATATAAGAAATAGGCCAGGTGGAAGTGATAATCAGTGAAGTTAGAAATGTGATGGCAAAAATGCATGCTGTTTAAGTCTGTACACTTGCTAGATGGGCTGAGTCTAGCTCTGAGTTCTGAAGTACCAAGCGAAAAGAAAAAGGGGAAAAAAACACCTCAATTACATTATTTATAATAAGATGAGAACAAATCAATTGCTTAGGAGCCATTCTTGGTATTAAAACACACAATTTCTCATAGGAAGTTATTAGGAAAACATTAAGTGATATAATGAATAAAGACCTCAGCATCTTACATAATGAATAGTGGCATGGTAGTGTCTAAGAACAAGAGCTCTGGAGTCAGACTGCCTCGGTCTGCTATCAGCTACTCAGTTTCCTTATCTGTCAAATGGGGATAAAAATGGTACTTTCTACATAGGATTATTTGTGAGGGTTGAATGAATGAATGTAAAGTGGTTAGCATGGAGTCTGGCATGGGAGTTGTTATTATCTCCTGGCTTTGTTTCTTGTGACCCTCAATATAGGTCATTGGTATAACACTAATGTGCAGTTTGGTAAAATCAGTTTCACATGGGACAGAATGATCTAGTCTGACTCACTGATGTGGTTCAGTCAAAAGATATAACTTAGAATAACTAAGAAATAATTGAACTGTAGTCATCCAAAAATACTATTTCTCCTAATGAGCTTTTAATTAGTTTGGTGACAGAGTTCAAGATTAGACTTTTCTGACAAGAGCGTGGTGTGTATATTTTCTCTGATGACTAGTGCTTGGCACATAGTAGGTGTCCAGTAAACATTTATGAATGGATGGATGGGTGCATGCCCATTAAAACCAAGCCAGTATTCTCCCGCAGAGAGAGCTAAGACACGGATAGCAAAATAGAGGTGTGTTGAGGATATATACCTGATTAGGTCATACCTTCTCAATGTGGAGGTAGACTAGGGGAATATATATGCATGGGGCAACATCAGATTTGTGGTTAAATCCTGTATGAGAACTTTTTGGAAACATGTTCTGTGTGGTCCCTTTGCTGCTCATGGTAGCGAGTAGCATCTTACTACAGGGAAAGTCCTGAGTAACAGAACATTGGAATATATTCTGTGACAACGGCCCAGGTTGGATTTGGTAGGCATTTAATTGAGTTCATGTGTCTAGTCATTGGGTAAGAACAGCTGGATACAGCTGTTTTACTATGCCTATTTAGAACCTTTTAGAAAGTTTATTATTATAAGACTGGGATCCTTATAATAATTATAACTGTCAGCGCTTTACAATATAAATATAGTAGCATGTTGAATTGTTTCATGAACCAGTTAGGCATGCAGTATACTCTGAAGAATTCTTCAGAAAGATAGCAGTATTACATATTGGCTGTTTATAATTGGCTGTGTATAATGTTATACAATTTAGGAATAAAAATTACATAATGTAGTTGTGTTTAAATCAACCGGTGAAGGCAATTCTATACTGAGTAGACTACTGTATAACTGTTTTGCAGGTATGGAAGGTGAATAAGGCTCTTCTCACATTTGCAATATGCAAGTATTTTTGGAATATAGTGTACACTTTTTGAATGGCACTGAAAAAGAATACTAGGACGTTATTTTGCTGAAATTCCATCATTGTTTATTTAAAACTGTAGGAGAAGGTTCCTGTTATTTGTTAGGAAGAAGCATTTGCCTTACAGATTTTTTCCTCCCCAGCCTTTTAAGATGTAATTTACATATAATACAATTCACCCATCTTAATGTAGAGTTTGAATTTTGTTAATTGTACACAGTAGTGTAACCACCACCACAATCAAGACATAAAAACATTCCCATCACCCTAAGTTTTCTTATGACCCTGCAGTTGACCCTGATCCCCAGCCCCAGGCAACCAGTGATCTGATTTTTATCACTGTGGCTTTATCTTATTTAGAATGTCATATAAATGGATTCCTAAGACGTGTAGTCTTTCGTCTTTGACTTTCTTCACTTAGCGTCATATTTCAGAGGTTTGTCCATGTTGTTGTGGGTTCCTTTTTATTGCCGATTATTATTCCATTGTATGGATATACCATCTGTTACGGACATTTAGGTTGTTTCCAGTTTTTGACTATTACAAATAAAGCGGCTACGAATGTTTGTGTATAGGTCTTTGGACATATGGTTTTATTTCTCTCAGTAAATACCTAGTATTGGAATAGCTGGGTTGTATGGTAGATGTATTTAATTTTTTTTTAAGAAACTGCCAAACTGTTTTCCAAAGTGATACATTCCAACTTTCAGTGTATGAGAGTTGCAACTGCTCCACAGCCTTGCTAATACTTGGTATGATCATACTTTTTCATTTTAGCCAAGTTGGTAGGTATATAGTGGTTTTAATTTGCATTTCCCTAATGACTAATGATGTTGAGCATTTTTTCATGTGCTTTTTTGCCATCTGTTTATCTTTTTTGGTGAAGTATCTTTTGCCTGTTTTTAAAATTGGGATATTGTCAAGAACTGACAGGTGGAAGACTTTATCCTATTTGCAAGCTAATAAGTTGGCCTGCCACATTTTTATGGATGCTGGCAGAAAACATGAAACTCATGAGTCAGAAAGGACTTTATTTCTCTCACAGCATATGGAGCAGCATGAGTTTCATGTTCATATCAACATGAAGCTCATGCTGCTCCCCCCCCGCCCCGCCCTGAGTCCAGTGGGGAACGATGCAGTGGCCTCGGTGTGTACCGTGCTCACAGTGGTTTACATCACAGTTGAGGAACTCTGGGCTTTAGGAAACCCAAATATTTTATAATGAGCTGTAAGCAAACCTGCCCAGCTTCTGCCCCAGAGGGGCTGTTATCTTTATTATTCTGTATAATAAATGAACCTGCCCTCCACTCTGGTGGAAGACAGGCTCTATTTTCTAAGGCAATTTGCTGTACAGACAACCTTGAAAGATAGAACAAAAGACTGCCAGTGTGTTTGTGTATAAGATATGCAGAAACATGAGGGATCCATGGAGCGTTTTCTTCTACACTGTTTTAGCTTCTGGTGAATTTTCCCATGAGCACACTACTCCGTGACCACTCTGATTAATGTGACAAATAGGGGACTGGGACCTAATCCATTCAGTTTTTCTTACACTGGATTTAATTAAGACAACTATCAGCAGCACTCCAAGTAGCAGGATGTGGCCACCCTGCAGTGCTAAGCTTAAGCGTGCACCTTCCCCGGCTAAGGTCCTGCACTCAACCAACTGAACAAATCCCTAGAAAGCCAGGTGGCTTTCTCCTTTAGTTTGTGTATTGACTTTTCCACTTAGCCCTAAACATTAATCTAAGTATAGCAAGATGTTTTAGCAATTGCACAGTCTGAGCATTGGTCCACAGGGGGAAGTCTAGGGCAAGTCTAGCCTCCATAATAACCGTGGCCAGTGATTTGAGGCTGACATGAATACCTTCCGGAGCCCAAGTAGTGTCATTGATCACATTGTCTTGAGTCAGGCACAAATTTTGTACCTTTTTTTTTTTTTTTTTTTTTTTGCGCGGTATGCGGGCCTCTCACTGTTGTGGCCTCTCCTGTTGCGGAGCACAGGCTCCGGATACGCAGGCTCAGCGGCCGTGGCTCACGGGCCTAGCCGCTCTGCGGCATGTGGGATCTTCTGGGACCAGGGCACGAACCCGTGTCCCCTGCATTGGCAGGCGGACTCTCAAGTCCCCACCTTTTTATTTGGATGACTCCCATTGTAGAGAAAACTGCCCGTAGGGCTTGCATAAATAAGTCAGTTATTCCTCCAGGACACTCCCCCAAGTAACCAAGGGTAGCCTCACTTTTGGCCACCCAGGCGGCATGTGGGATCTTAGCTCCCCGACCAGGGATTGAACCCGCGCCCCCTGCATTGGAAGTGCGGAGTCTTAACCACTGGACTGCCAGGGAAGTCCCAAGGGTAGGCTCATTTTGGAGAGACCTCCATGGTCATCTGAGAACTAAAGTGATCTACCAGTGGTGTTTCCCTAAACACTGGATGGTCCCTTCTTCCCACCTCAGAGTTGCAAGGCATATTTTTGAGAGGGAAGGAAGTTAGTACCTGGCTTCCATACAGGAAGTATAGTTGTTTGTGCCCCCAAAGGGGGACCTTCATCAGTCAGGGGCACAGGTTGACATTGTCACCAACGTTGTCTCCCTCTTTCCCAGCTCAGAATGATTGGGTCTAGGCCTTGTTTTTGGACTGAATGTCTGAGGGCAGCCAGTTCGGTCTGTTCTGTTTATCCTGAGCACCTGGATGCCAGCTGAACGGCAGTCAGCCACCTCGCGAACTGAGCCTCAGCTTTGGGAATGGTAGTGGGCCAACGTCTCTTGTTTTGCATGGAGCATGCAGGACGCTTGGCCATCCCCTGCTGTTTGCAAAATACTTCTGGGTAAAGTTAAGGGAGATGGTGATCCAGTTGTCAGAGCCCTCTGGCGTGGGATGGCAGATCCAGCACGTTGCAACAGTTGGGGAGAGCTGCATGAGAGCCTCTTCCTACCTGAGGAAGGCTCTAAGAGCAGTTCTGAAGAACAAAGATTTTTAATGTCCCTTCTTCCCCCATACCTCCTGGAGTCTAAGAGGTTTCTCTCCAGGTTCCAGGGTGGTGGTTCTCCCTCCACCTCCACAAAATCAGTGTATCCTATTCTAGTAGCTGTAACTCAATCCCTTTTCCAGTCATCTCCTCCCCTTACCCAGACCTTTCATCTGGAATGGTCAGGGACAAGAACATTTTATAAAACTTAAGAGACCCGTTATGTGTCCCACTTTGGCTCACAAGGGCCAATCTGATTGTACTTGGCAAGCAGTATATTCAACCAAGTGGTCATTATTCTTAGGATCTAAGATGATGTCCATTCAGTAAGAGAATCCAGATGGCTGAACTTGAACTAGGTTTGAATCTGCTAGGCCCACTTTTGACCAGGCTGTCCCAGGGTTGCCATTAGGCAGAAGGAAAAAGATCGTGTCTGAGAATGGTCGGGACAGATCCTGAACTTCCATTTAGGTTTATGTAACTTCACACCCCATTAGGCTTGATCATTACCCAGGAGGCAGCTAAAAACAGATGATCCTTTTCCGGGTAGAGCTCAGTTTGATGACCAAACTGCCTTACTAGGACTTTTGGACAAGGAGGAAGTGAGGGAAGTAGAGTCTGAAATCTTTTTGAGTCAGTAATTGAGGAAACTATTGTAATTCTCTACAATATCAGTATCTGTGGATGGCAGGGAGCTTGGAAGTTTTAACAATACCTTGACTAACAGCCAATTGAATAGCTTTTGGTGCATCATTATCAGACTGCAGATGGTCCGGAAAGCTAAACATATGACACAGCTTCGTTTCAAGAGCCATCTGGTGTGGCCAGAACCAACTGCTCAGACTGGAACAGCAACAGTGTAACCTGAAAAAGTGTCAGTAGTTGTGAGGCATCAGGGATAGCCCTGAGATGGGGTGAAAGGTCTAGTGTAGTTAGTCTGCCAGGTACAGTTGGACACAATGCCCTGTATGATTTGGCCTCATTCACCATGAAACAAACAGGCCAACTTTGGCAGGTGTCACAAGTCTGACATGCGGTAGCAACTTCTCCATCAGAAGCATAGGGTCTTTGACTTTCTGATGGTGGATGTGTCACCATGTTCAGAATAATGTTGGGCCTAGGTGGCAGTGATGGAAGTCTCGGCAGTGTAGGTTGATAAGCAACTTGATTCCAGTTGGTATCAGAGAACGGGCTTTTACCATGAGCATCTAATCAGTTATCCAGAGAGTTGAATCAATAGCTGCTCTTCATTTCCACAGTTATGGAAAGATGGGTGTCTAATCTGCCAAGACTTGCAGGTCTCCCAGACAGCTTGGCCATTGCAACAGCCCAAGAGTCAGTAAAAATACAACAAGGCTCATAGTGGAGAGTGTCATCCAGAGCGACAAAGACAGCCTTGAGTTCTGCCTTCTGAGCAGAGCAGCCATGTCCACTTTTGGTTTTGCAAAGTTGGTGCTAAGGCTGAGCATCCGCAGCAGCCCAGTGAATACCATCAGCCTTCAGCTTAGCCAGACCGTCAGTGAATCAAAGACCCCATCGATCTAGTGGCTTTCTTTGGGCAGCAGCGTGGGGGAGCTACCACTTTCTCATGTAAAGCCGAGAGACCAGCTGCTTTCTTGACTGTCACTGTTTCTTTATGACCAGTGAGACTTGTTGGGCACATCTTACCTTGCTAGTCATGAAGTCTTAGTTAACACACTCCCAAACGGCAGTATCAGGCTAGAGAGCCTCCAAGTTTCCATGGATCAGGCTTCACTTTTAACAAGAGTGCAATAGCAAGCTAATCCTTTCTTGTCAAAGGGAGTGTACCTTGTAGCCATGTCGGGGAATTGGCAAGTCCAAACTCCAGGGAATACCTTGGGGTGGAGACCACCTCCCTTTGCCAGAAGCTCTAATCTGCAAAAAGCGTCAGTCTCAGAGACTTACAGCTCAAAGAGGTCGTTAGGGTTTTGGGGCCCGAAGGTAGAGACTGTGCCACAGCTTGATGGAAACTTCCAATTCAGCCTGTTGGTTGGAGCCCCACTTAAAAGATGCTGTTTTGCATATTGACTGATATAACGAAGAAAGTAGAATGCGCAGGTGAGGCACATATTGTCTCTAGTACCTAAAAAGTCCAGTAAGATGCTGGGTTTCATTTTTGGTGGGAAGAGGGAGGAGGTGAAAAAACAGGTTTTCTTTTACTGCTGCAGGGGATTGAGTGTTGTGAATCTGCCTGTCTAGTCCCAAGAAACTTTACTTGGTGAGCAGTCCTCTGAATTTTGTTGGGATTTATCAGCAACCTCTGCTGGTAGAGGTGTCATAACACTACGGTCAGGGCCTTTGAGACTGAGACTGCTGGCTTGCCAGTCAGTAGGATATCAACAGTATAGTACAAATTTTAGATATCAAAAGATAAGACACTTGTGCTAAATCCTGACCCAGCTACTGGTGGCTAACGTTAGGGGAGTTTGTTCCAGTAGCTCTTCTCTACATCTGGCTCTTCTCAATTGGGATGTTCCATATCTGGTACTTACGGGATGAGAAGTGGTAAATGCACATGCCATACCAATCCCTGCTGTGCATTCAGATGTCAAAGCAACAACAGTATGTAGAATCAGGCCCACCCACAGGGTCAGGACAGCCTCCCTTTCCTGCTGTGAACCTTGCCCAAGCCCCATCAGTTGAATGTAAGCGCCTCCTCTCTGTGGAACCAGGTGGGATGGTGAGTTGGACACCTGCTGGATAAAACAGAGCCATGGAAGTTTGAGCCTCTCCCATTCTTGAGTTTTCCTCAGCATACTTGGATGCATACATGGTGTCTTCACTGTTCACCCTTGGGAACAAGGAGACCTTGGCTCCAACCCTAATTATCTTTTCCAAGCTGTTGAGGTCAAGTTAGAGGCAACGGGAAGGTAGAAGGGGGGGAAGTGGTATGGAGGGAGAAAGTGATTCTCTGCCAGTGAGCAAGGTACATTTTGGTTTCAAGCAGCACTGGAGCTGCATGTGGCTCAGCCAAACAAACCTCCAGTGTTTTCAGCCCACTCAAAGCCCTCTATCAGGCCGCAAAGTCATCACTACTGACACTATCAGTGTCAGTTTGGGGGACCCCTTGATTCAGTAGCCCCATCCACATTGATTTCTGGTTGGGGCCATGTCATTTATGCCTTTTAAATGACTCAGACTTGACTTCCGCAGTGGTGGCTTTTTTTCAAGAGTGTAGCTTAATCTTGGACATTTGCTGCCCCACTGTCATGATAACATCTCTTACACTTTTTCCTGGTCTAACATAAAAGGGGGCTTTTCAGCAGGCCTGACCAAAGAATTTTATATTACTTTGGATCCTTTTTTCATTCCCCAGTGACTCATCTTCATCAGCATTATAAACCCAGTTGGGCAGGAAGACTCTTGCTAGTCAATGCCTCATCGTAGGAATTTGCTTCAGAGAAGTCTCTCCAAGAGCATCCACAGCACACTTATGGCAGCCAGGACCCACTGCAAAAAAACCTCAAGCCTTTTACAGTCATCTCCAAATAGATCTCAGGTGGACATGACAAACTGCAGGAGGAGCTGAGCCCTGAGATGGCCCAGGTGTTGCAATTCTTCCTTGCTCTACAAGCATTATGTTGCCCCCTCATCTCCCATGTGGACCAGCCAAAGTTCCAATGACTCAACTGGTTTCTGCTTGTAGCAGTTGTGAATTTCCTTCCTGGCACACTTGGTTTAGGTACATGTGGCAGTAACTTGTCTATAAAGGGGCAGAACCTTCTGTCTCCACCCTCCTACTCCCTTTGAATCTTAGTGTTAATTGTTACTGTGAGCAGACTTCAGGCTGACCACCCAATTGGCAGGGAAGTCCTCCGCTGCCTCCCCCACCCCTAGCAAGTTTGCAGCAACTGGGACACCATTCCAGCAGCTGTCCTTAAACTTACTGCCCAGTACTCATCCTGTAACCACCTTCTCAGTTTTTCCTCATTAATAGGTGTCTTCGTTTCCTGGGGCTACCATAACAAAGTACCATGAACTGCATGTCTTAAAACAACACGAATGTATTCTCTCACAGTTTTCGAGGCTAGAAGTCCTAAATCAAAGTGTTGGTAGGGCCATGTTCCCTCAAAAGCCTCTAGGGGAGAATCCTTCCTTGCCCTTTCTAGTTTCTGGTAGCCCCAGGTGTTCCTTGGCTTGTGGCAGCATATCTCCAATCTCTACCTGTATCTTCACATTGCCGTCTTCCTGCAGTGTTTTCATATGGCCTTCTCTTCTTTGGGTCCACATGTCCCTCTTCTTATAAAGACTTAGTTAGAGTAGGGCCTGCTCTAATGACCTCATCTTAACTTGATTGCATCTGCGAAGACAATTCTAAATAAGGTCGCATTCACAGGTATCAGGGGTCAGGACTTCATCATATCTTTTGGGGGCACACAGTTGAACTCAGAGCAATAGGCAAATAAGTAGAGGACCATTTATTGCCCAGTTGACCATACAATTTGGTAAACAGGTTTACTGCCAGCTCTAGTAGGCTTCCTCAAATTCCATTTGCTCTGTGAGGTCTCATCCTTCCTGTTCCAGAAAGCCTTGTCTTTTTCAGCATCCTGTTCTTGGTTGCCAAACTTTGGCAAGATCTGTGAGAGATCTGAGTGTTTATCCTACTTGCAAGCCAAGAAATTATCCTGCCATGGTTTCATGGATGCTGATAGAAGATAACGGGTCTCGTAGGTCAGAAAGAAGGACTTTATTATTCTCTGCACAGCAGGCAGCATGAGTTTTCTATTTGTGCCACTTTTCCCTTCCTTAAGTCCCACAGGGGTAACATAGAGTGGCCCAGGTGAATGCTCTGCGTGTGGTCGTTTTCATCACAGCTGAAGGATCTCCAGCTTAGGAAACCAAAATCTTTTAGAATGGGCTGCAAACAAACCTGCCTGACCTTTATCCCACAGTGGGGAACATTATTATATTGGACAGTAAGTAAAGGTGTCCTCTTCTCCAGTGGCAGCCACTCTGTCTTCCCAGGCTGTTGGCTCTTCAGCAAACATCTTTGAAAACTAGTCCAGAACCAAAGCTGTCAATTCACAAGATACGCAGAAACACAAGGGACTCACGGGGAATTGTCTCCCAACAGTTGTCTTAAGCCGTTGAGTTTATTGAATTGTACGAATTCTTTTTGTATTCTCTATATAAGACCTTTGACAGATACATGTTTACAAATATTTTCTCCTGGTCTATGGTGTGCCTTTCTGTTAACTGTGTATTTCAAAGGACCAAGTTTTTAATTTTGATGAAATCCATTTTATCAATCTTGGCTGAAAGTCTCTGCTTTCTGTGTGCTATTTAAGAAATCTTTCAATGTTGCAAAGATTTTTATCCTGTTTTCTTCTAGAAGTGTAATAGTTTTAGTTCTTACATTTAAGTCTATGATTCATTTTTAATTTTTTTGTGTATAATATGAGAGTAAGGGTCAAGGTTTATTTTTCCCATATAGATACCAGTTGTTCCAACACCACTGTTTTATATTTTCTCCATTAAATTACTTTGGAACCTTTTTTCAGAAGTCAGCTGACTATATATATGTAGATCTATTTCTGGACTTTATTCTCTTCCATTAATCTCCATGTGTATTCTTTCACCAATTTCACATTGTCTTAATTTTGTAGCTTTATAGTAAGTCTTGAAATCGGGTAGTATAAGTCTTACAGTCTTGTTTTCTGCCTTTCCATACAAATTTTATTATCAGCTTATCAATTCTTCCAAAAAGCCTGGTAGGATTTTGATTGATCTTATAGATTTTTTTAATCCATACATTGTGTATTTCAGGAACAAAGAAAACTCAGCTCCACTAGAGGAAACTACCACAGGAAAAAGTGAAGCAAAAAAAAGAAAGATTGCAGAAACTTCAAATGTTATCACTGAGTCATTGCCGTCTGCAGAATCTGAACCTGTTGAAATCGAGGTGGAGATTGCTGAAGGCACAATCGAAGTGGAAGATGAAGGCATTGAAACGTTAGAGGATGTGGCTACTGCCAGGCAGTCCATAAAGTATATTCAGAGCACAGGTTCCTCTGATGATTCCGCTCTGGCATTATTGGCAGATATCACCAGCAAGTACCGTCAAGGTGATAGAAAAGGGCAGATTAAAGATGAAGATGGCTGTGCCTCTGACCCCACAAGCAAACAGGTAGAAGGTATTGAAATTGTGGAACTTCAGCTGTCACATGTGAAGGACTTGTTCCATTGTGAGAAATGTAACCGTTCATTTAAATTGTTTTACCATTTTAAGGAACACATGAAATCACACTCCACTGAGAGTTTCAAGTGTGAAATATGCAATAAAAGGTATCTTCGGGAGAGCGCATGGAAACAGCACCTCAATTGTTACCACCTTGAAGAAGGTGGAGTCAGTAAGAAGCAAAGAACTGGGAAAAAAATTCACATATGTCAGTACTGTGAGAAACAGTTTGACCACTTTGGACATTTTAAAGAGCATCTTCGAAAGCATACAGGTAATTAGCAAATACTTTATGTTAAAAGTATAGATTTTCCACATTCACTTGAAGCTAAGTGTCTAAATCCTTTTTTCTTATTTTAATTAGCACCACAGGAACCACTTCCTGTGTTCCCTAATGTGCTGGCTGAGCACACAGTGTTTTTATAATATTCGTTGAAATATTTATGCTTTCAAAGCAAAATCAGTACTCACTTTGAAAGTAATTTTCATTCTTACATCTTGGCAATTTTTATAATTTAAAAAAAAATACATAAAACGGTTGTGATTCTTTATTAACGGTTATAGATTATGAGATTTTAATTACAGTGAAACTTCACTGTTAACTGTTTTTACTTTCCCTGCCTTATGTTAACAGATTTCATAGATGGGTACATTTGCAAACAATCCCAAATATGTTTATACCTTTGCATACATTTGGTTATCTGTTTTGACCTGGCAGATAGGAAGGCAGTGTTTGTCCATCTCCTTCATCTCTCCAAGGGCAAACATGTCAGGACTGGTGCACAGCCAGGGAGATGAAAAGGGTAAGGTCTCTGTACTCTCCTAAGAGCGATCCCAGACGTGAGGGAGATGTCCAGGGAGTCTGCCTTAGAACCTCTGGCCCTTCTAGTTCTGCATCCATCCCTGAGCCTATTTTTCTCCCTGTCAGAGTCCCTGTCCTTGGTCCCACACCCCAAGCTTTCTCTGCTAGGTCTCCTGTGCCATACACAGGAGTTACCACCACGAATGACTTGGAATCTTGGGGAGTCCCTAAACCCACTGTGACAAAGGTGTGGGGAAAGCAGTTGCTGCAGAGTGCTAAGTGTCAGACTTCTGGACATTTGTTCCCAAGTTCTTACTCTGTGAGATGGTTAAGGCTGTTGAGACTATTAATACAGTGAATACAATATAGTTATCCCACACTATTCAGAATCTTTCTCTTTGATGCTAGAGTTTGGAGAACTTTGGATGAAATTTTTTCGTAGATCCCTTGCTGTCCAGAGTTGCTTGCTACATACTGCTTGAAACTGAGAAAACATAGATTCAAATAGTGTGGGATCCCTCACTATTCAAACCCTTGTTAGTAATACTCAGGAACTGGATAAATAAGTGAACAGCAAGGGAATCTCCTAATTTACTTAAAGGCTCACTATGAATTTAGAAGGCTTTAAGGTAACTAATTTGGGGTAACTAATAGGCATTCATGAAATCTTTGGGGAAAATGCTTTCTGGTTTTACAAACATTATATGTAAAGACCTGTTGTATATTTGGAAACTGCCTAAAGGTATAGTTTTTAGTCCTTAAAAAACAAATAAGCACCTATGTTAATGGTCTTCTGATGAACATGTTTGTGGTAACTGTGGATTAGTTTTGCAAAAGCATTGGTGTACCTGCAGCACAACTGAGTAAATAAATGTTACTTGGTGACTAGCACACTTTGATAGGAGTTTCCAGTACCCCAACAGATATCACTTCTATATTATTTCCTATCAGTGTGAAAGTAGAAACAATTGTCTCTTTTACCCAAAACACTACCTAGTGACTTACCTGTTTGAAAATAGGACAACGCAAACCATTTTGGAAGTTTTAAAATATGCTTTCCAAGCCCTGCACATTGTATTTTGGATTGAGCAGAAAAGTACAGAGCTAAATCACATTATGGTTTTTTTTTTAATTTATTTATTTTATCCATTTTTGGCTGCGTTGGGTCTTCGTTGCTGCACACGGGCTTTCTCTAGTTGTGGCGAGCGGGGGCTACTCTTTGTTGCGGTGCGCAGGCTTCTCATTGCGGTGGCTTCTCTTGTTGCAGAGCAGGGACTCTAGGCGCACGGGCTTCAGTAGTTGCAGCACAGGGGCTCAGTAGTTGTGGCTTGCAGGATCAGTAGTTGTGGTGCACGGGGTTAGTTGCTCCACAGCATGTGGCATCTTCCTGGACCAGGACTTGAACCCGTGTCCCCTGCATTGGCAGGCGGATTTTTAACCACTGCGCCACCAGGGAAGCCCCACATTATGTTTTATGTCTGTGTTTCCCTTCAAAATGATGTGAGATAACTTAAGTAACTTAGTTAAGTAGTTGTTACAAATTACAGGACCAGATGCCCTTTGAAGGAACAGTTTAGTATGTAAAGCAAACTGAACTTTTATTGTTTTTTTAACCTCGATCAATTATTGTACTAGTAATTAGTCACAAGACAGCATATGTGATCAGTGATTTAGTAAATTCAAGAGGAACATAAGTAAACAGTTTGTTTTTTTTTTAATAAATTTATTTATTTTTGGCTGTGTTGGGTCTTCGTTTCTGTGCGAGGGCTTTCTCTAGTTGGCGAGCAGGGGCCACTCTTCATCACGGTGCGCGGGCCTCTCGCTATCACGGCCTCTCTTGTTGCGGAGCACAGGCTCCAGACACGCAGGCTCAGTAGTTATGGCTCACGGGCCCAGTTGCTCTGCGGCATGTGGGATCTTCCCAGACCAGGGCTCGAACCCCTGTCCCCTGCATTGGCAGGCAGATTCTCAACCACTGCGCCACCAGGGAAGCCCCCAGTAGACAGTTTTTAATTGTGTTTGTGTTAATAAAGGGTGGATCATTTTTCACTTATAACAAACTAAGTGTAAAGATAAATGGTCCCGTTCCTGTTTCCTACTCTCAACATATACATAATACACCCCCCTCAATTTCATATTTTGTATACTTTCATTAGTTTAGTGCTTTGGTTTCTTATATGTTCTTAAAGCATGCACAGTAATCCACGCTTGATTTGCAAAATTTTGGCTGTTACTTGTCCTGAATTACTTTGTTTCCATTTGGAAAATAGTGATGATAATGCCAGCCTGCTAGGTCATGGAGATAAATTTTAGAGTCCCTGCCTTCAAGGAGTTCAAAGTTACGTTAGGGGAGACAAGCAGGCACAATCAGCTAAGTGCTGATAGAGGTAAGCACAGAGTCTTATGGGAATGCCTGCTTGTGCTGTTTATGATGAAAGAGACAAGGATGGCTTCCTAGAGGGTTTACCCTATGACTCCCAAAGGAAAAGGAGTTAGCCAGGAGATAAACGTTCCAGACAAAAGAAATTAAGTGTACACAGACATAGAGGAGAGATAAGTCACTCATTTGGAGTACTTGCTAGCAGGTTGTTGTGACTGGAGGATTGGGTCCGAATGCGAGGAGATGCAGCTAAAGAGTTTGGAGGGCTGACCATGTGGCGTGCACTTAGGCATCATGGACGATCTCCCAGTGGTTCAAGGACGAGAGAGAAAGTGATGGGAGATGAGGCTAAGATCATGTAGTTATTTTCATTTAAGTGCTGTAAATGAGTTTGGATTTTTATCTTGAAAGACTCTGGGTCACTTTAAAGAAATTTAAGCCAGGGAGTTTTCTGATTAAATTTATGCTTTAGAGAGAGAGAACTGGCAGGATAGATTGGAGTGGGTGAAGCCTACTGCATCTAATTTGAAGGCTGTTGGAGTAATCTAAACAAGGATGGGGGATTGAATAAAGGCGGTAATAGTGAAAAAGGGTTGGAGATACAACATTAAGTAGGCAGAATCAACAGGGTTTGGTGATTGGTGAGATGTAGGGGTAAAAGAGAAAGTGACTCCCAGCTTTCTGATTTGGGTGGCTACATGATTGGAAGTTTATTAATTTAGAAAGAAAAATATAGAAGGGTAAGATTTGTGGGTGGGGGGAGAGAGCCAGATATATTGACAGATACGCCTGTGGAACACCGCATGTGAAAGAATCCAAAGATGACCTGTAACCATGTTTTCAAGTAATTGTTCCCTCGTTGCCCAGAGAGGTAGTGTGGAATTGTAGGAAAAAATCTGGGTCCGGAAACCATAATTAGATTGAGGCTCCAGGTTTTTTTTGTTTTTTGTTTTTTGGGGTTTTTTTGGCCACACTGCGCAGCTCGCGGGATCTTAGTTCCCTGACCAGGGATTGAACCCTGGCCCTGGCAGTGAAATTGCCAAGTCCTAACCACTGGACTGCCAGGGAATTCCCAGGCTCCAAGTTCTGACATTTGTCAGCTTGATGAACTTTATCTTTGGGCCTCTTTCCTTGTGTGTGTAAATAAGAATAATGATGCCTACTTTACAGGGTTGTGACAAATAAGAGAAAATGATAAAAGCACTTGGAAGACTGTACTTTCTACACATCTAAAGTATAATCAATCTCTTACAATTCCTAGATTTTATTGGGCTTATTAAACTAATTTTTTAAATAGCAGAAGCTCAAAAGATGTACACTGAAAAGTGAATCTCTTTCCTACTTAAATAGATATCCCCAGAAGCAGTTACTGACATCGTTTCCTTATTTGTCCTTCCAGATATATTCTTTGCATTTTCAAGTAACCATAAACAGACACACACAGAAGTTTTGAAACAAACAAACAGGAGCATGCAATACAGTGTTACGCCATTTAATTTATCTTGAACTCTTTTTAATGTGTGAAACATTCATGAATCTACTTAATTTTTTTCACTGTGGCTGCATGGTATTTCAGTGTTTGGGTATGCCATAATTTACTTACTCCTGTGGATACACTTTTAGGTTGTTGCTAGTCTTTTACTATTACACACTGTGCTGCAATAAACACACCTGTACATAATCTTTGTGTACATGTTCAAATAACTTAATTTTTGACAGCAGAATTGCCAAGTCACAGAATATGTGCATTGTAAATCTTGGCAAATATTATCAAATTGCCCTTTAAAGAGGTTATGACAGTTTTCATCTGTAGGCTTCATTTATAGTAAAAAATTATACACTATTAAAACTATTCTAGTTAGCAGTATCTCCCAACATTTGGGGAGTTGTAAAGGAGTTTCTATACCAACAACAATTCTAGGTGATTAGGTCTTCTCTCTCAAATTAATTTTTTCATCTCATGAAAATTATATAAAAAATAAGCTATAATTGTTTTGTCAGGGATAAAGCACAGCTCAGAGTTACTTGACTCTGTCTGTTCCACGTGAGTATGAGGGTCATGTCTAGGACCAGATCATCACTGAGGTTCCACCTCTGAAATCTTAGTCCTGTTCTCTACAAGCATCATCCTGTCTCTTGAATTCTCACTGCTTTCCTTACTTTGACTGTGGGAGTCTACCTCATTTAGACTTCCTGTCTTTCCATACCCCTTTCCACCTAGTTTATTGCCCCGTTTCTGACGTTATCTTGTCCTCATTGTATATATCTTGAGTCACTTTTTCTTGTACTCTAAGCATATTCCCTTTGGCTTCCCCCCCCATTCAGTATTTTTATTTAATTTTTTAGCGGACAATTTACATACCTCCCCCCCCCTTCCTTAAGTTAGTGTGACAATTTTCCATAATAAACTACTTAAAGAGAAGCTTTGGTCAAGAATGAAATGAGGGCTTCCCTGGTGGCGCAGTGGTTGAGAGTCCGCCTGCCGATGCAGGGGACATGGGTTCGTGCCCCGGTCCGGGAAAATCCCACATGCCGCGGAGCAGCTGGGCCCGTGAGCCATGGCTGCTGAGCCTGCGCGTCCGGAGCCTGTGCTCCGCAACGGGAGAGGCCACAACAGTGAGAGGCCCGCCTACCGCAAAAAAAAAAAAAAGAATGGAATGAAATAGCAAAACAAAACCCAAATCACTGCTGCCTTTAAAAAACCAACGCTTTCACCAATTATCCTCAAACAAAACACACAACAAGGTTTGCACCATATGTGTCTTCAGTGTTTCCTGGCGGCCGGCTCTCCTACCCATGATGCAAATGGCGCAGCTGCCCGGCGCAGCCTGTCCGTCCTCATGCTGGATCTGGGAGGCTCGCTCAGCTTCACATTATCCGAAGGCCCTGGATAGAAGACTCTAAGGTCTTGACATCCCAAATGGTCATGGCTCCATCGATGCCAGTAGTGCAAAATTTGCGACAATCTTGCTTGTCCACCTCATAAATAGACACTTGAGTGATGCTGTTCTGGTGCAGCGTCTCCAGGGCCGTGTTGCTGTCCTCGGTTTTGGCCCGCCTGCCAATGTTGCGGAAGCGCTCCATGGCCGACATGTTGCGTTGGATGCTCTGTTTCGGGATGTCTAGCTTGGAGACGAAGGTCAAGCAGCCGCGGTCGGCGCAGCTAAAGAGCATGGGGCAGCAGTCACGGCCGGCGGCCACGACGCTGTTTTCCGAGACGAAGCGCACACTCAGGAGGGGCAGGAACTCTGTCTTCAGAGTTGAGACCTGCACACTTTTGAGGCATCAGCAACGGACACGGTGCTGTCGTGGCTGACCCAGGCCAGGCGGCTCCCGCTGGCGGAGAAGCTGACCCCGTGCACCCAGCCGCCAGTGCCACTGCCACCAAACTCTGACATCAGCTGACCAAAAGGCATCTTGCTGCCCCAGGACGTACTGGCTGGCTTCTCATCCACTTCTTTAATGTAGGCAAAAAACACTCTGCCTTTGAAATCACACGATCCTGCTGCCAGCAAGACGTTGTTGGGATGCCAATCCAAGCTGAGGACCATGGAGCGAATGGGTTTTTTACTGTGCTTGCTTACCCACCGGTCATTTTCGGACTCAAAGTAACAAACAGAAATGAGTCGTGCTCCGCTGCCCACAGCAAATTTGTTCTGTAGCGGGGACCACTTGACAAAAGTGGCTGCACGGTTAATTCTCAGGATCACCAAGGGTCGGCTTCCAGACACCATCTTTCTGATTCCACACGTAGGCATTGCGGTCAGGCCCACAAGTGACGACGCGGTCACTCTTGGGAGCCCAGTCGATACCTGTGATGTGTCTGCTGTGCTCCTTGAGTTCATGAGCTTTCACCCACTGGCTCCCGTTCTTCTCATAGATGTGGACTTAGTGGTTTTTGGGGCTAAGGGCAATCTGGGTACGATCCCTGTTCCAGGCATGACAGGTGATTGGCTCTAGTAAAAAACTGACGCAGGGACATTATTCTTAGTGCCTTCAAAGGACAGAAAGCTGGGGGTCGGGGCCGTCCGAACGGGCTCGGAGCGTTGAATTCGCTGACTCTGGTCAGTCAACGCGAACAGGCTCCAGCAGGTGCGGGCGGAGGACCGAGGCCCTGCTCCCTTTGGCTTTTGAACCCTACATCCTGGAACTAATTATTGCAGTCATTTACTTCTGCTCCCTGCTGAGCACTGCTGGAAAAAATTCTTATCAGACCTTAAGTTAGGCCTTTTCGTGTCTGATTTATATCTTTCCTTTCCTAATTGGCATTCTAGACCTTCAGTGCAGCACTCAAGACCTCTGCCCACACCCCACCCCAGCAGGTGACATGTTTGTCTGACTTCCTACCCCCAACCTAGCTGTGTTGTAAACTATGTGGTTCCTCGTTGTCTCCTTCTGTTTTATTACAGAGAAAGATATTTCCCTTTTCTTCAAGGCCAATCCTGAATCCCACACCTTGATGTCTCCTCCAAGACCATGTTTCATCTGTCATTCCTACTACTCTCTCCTTCTCCTTCAGCAAATAAGTAATGACTCTCTTCTGGCTTAGAGAACCTCTTATTGACATGTCCCCTTCTAGCCATGTCTCCTCTTTACTTCCAAGCCTTCTTGAAAGAATTTCTGTACTGACAGTTTCCATTAACTTGCCTCACTCATGCTCCCTTATCCCACTGTAGTGTGGCTTCTGATTCCGCCATACCACTCACAGTGTTCTTGCTAGAGTTATTCCAATCCCCTGTTGTTATCCTACCTGATCTTTCTGTTCACTTAGGCGCTGTTTATTACCTCATCTTCCTGAAATTTCTTTCTTAATTTTCCTCAGTGTTCTTTCCTTCTACTTTTGGCTATTCTTTTTGTTTTCTTTGCTTGCTTCGTCTACCTGCTGTTTTAACTGGATGTTTTATTGGATTCTGTATCTGTATGTCAGTCCACCCTCTGTTTAGCTCCAGATTTGTCTATGTAACTGTCTACCAGATTTTCCACTTTGCTTTGAGTACCTCAGACTCACTGACTCAAAAATGAATTTATAATCTTCCCTAGCACATCCCACTCCAAACCTACTGGGACTTCTCTGTTCTTTATTCTGGTTGGTATTCTAAGCCAGAGATCTGGGAGTCAGTATGACACCTCCCTCCTTACCCCTCACCTGCCATGCTGTTTTACACTTCTGTGCCTCTGCCTAGAATAACCTACTTCTTTCCTGTCCTTCACTCATTCCATTCCAGGCAGAATTCATCACTCTCCTCCTCTGTACTGCTGCAGTCCCATTTCCCATTGCCCTCTTCTCTGTAACAGGCCTTCTGTGGTGCATTGCATTTGTTTATGTTCATGTATTTCACCTTCCTGAAATACTCTGGCCTATGATATGAAGTTTTTAAAAACAAGGACAGTTTATCTTCATTACCTGGCACGTGGCCTGGCAACACAATAATTGCTCAAAAAATGCTTGTGGAATGGAGAGGGGTGCATGTCCCCAAAAAGGAAATTGACCTTGATTTTTATCTAAGGGAAAATATACAATTTTTTAAGAAATGCAAAAACATGGAACAATATTCAGATCCAAATTTTATTTCTTTGCCAGAGCACAGATATAATCACAAGAATCATTAAAAACTTACTATTTCCACCTCTTAGAATAGTCTTTTGGATGTGGTGGAAACATCTGAGTTATAAATTCTGATCCTTCTTTCAAGAAGGTGCTATTAGAATTAACCAAAAAGAAAAAACTTTTTGCATTTTCTGTTTTTCTTAATTTGTCAATATGATTTTTTTTCTATTCTAACAGGTGAAAAACCTTTTGAATGTCCAAATTGTCATGAACGATTTGCTAGAAATAGCACCCTCAAATGTCACCTGACTGCATGCCAAACTGGAGTGGGGGCAAAAAAGGGAAGAAAGAAGCTTTATGAATGTCAGGTATGTGTGGGTGTATTCCGTCCTTAGCAAAGGAGTCTGCGTTTGAAATCATTAGAGGTGAAGGGTGACAGACCTAGAGCAAAGGTATAGAGCTGACAACTTTAGAAAGAAATGAGAGTAAAGAACATCATTGTCCTGCTTTCATAAGGGGGAATAGTAATAGTAGTAGTTGTTGTTTTTATCCAACCCTAGATGATACCAATGTCAATAAAACTATGTCCTAAGTAACATAGTCTGAGACTATGGTTATTCTTAACCATAGAACAATCATTAGAATTCAGGAGTGGGGTGGAGGAGGCAGACCAGCTATAATTGGCGGCTCTTCCACGATTAGTGTGTATTTATCCCACATGGTGAAATTGTTCTTAATGTTGATATCACGGAAGAAATTATAATAGTGTTACTTTATAGTCCTTTAATATAGGCAATATTAAAATGTTTCCCCAAAAGGATTTAAGTTGTTAGCTAATCAGGTAAAAGATCAAATAAACAAAAGAATTATGAAATTCCCTTAGACTATGTTACACATGTCATATTTATAACATTTTCAGAAAAATCTTCAACTTTTTTCTTATAGAGAATAAATGCATCCATATTTCCTTCAGTTTGAATATAAGTGTTAATACCAAATGTTTGGTTATTTCAGGTCTGTAATAGTGTGTTTAACAGCTGGGACCAGTTCAAAGATCACTTGGTAATA
Source organism: Stenella coeruleoalba (assembly GCF_951394435.1). Classification (NCBI taxonomy): domain Eukaryota; kingdom Metazoa; phylum Chordata; class Mammalia; order Artiodactyla; family Delphinidae; genus Stenella; species Stenella coeruleoalba. The sequence goes on from NC_137148.1 coordinate 35,746,338, forward strand.
CACACTGGAGATAAACCCAACCATTGTACTTTGTGTGACTTGTGGTTTATGCAAGGAAATGAATTAAGGAGGCATCTCAGTGATGCTCATAATATTTCAGAGCGTCTAGTAACTGAAGAAGTTCTTTCAGTAGAAACACGTGTGCAAACTGAACCTGTGACATCAATGACTATTATAGAACAAGTTGGGAAGGTGCACGTGTTACCATTGCTTCAGGTTCAAGTGGATTCGGCACAAGTGACTGTGGAACAGGTCCACCCAGATCTGCTCCAGGACAGCCAAGTGCACGATTCACATATGAACGAGCTTCCAGAACAGGTCCAGGTAAGTTATCTAGAAGTGGGTCGAATTCAGACTGAAGAAGGTACCGAAGTACATGTAGAGGAGCTGCACGTTGAACGGGTAAATCAGATGCCAATGGAAGTACAAACTGAGCTTCTAGAAGCAGACTTGGATCAAGTGACCCCTGAAATCATGAACCAAGAGGAGAGAGAGACTACCCAAGCAGATGCTGCTGAGGCGGCCAGAGAAGATCACGAAGATGCTGAGGGTTTAGAGACCAAATCAACAGTGGATTCCCAAGCTGAAAAGTCAGAAAATGAGAACAGAACACCTATGCCAGTTTTAGAATGAAATAACAAATGAATATATTTTTAAATTTATGTGTTGAGTTTTTGAACTGATGATGGGCAGTGTGACTGTCCTTAAGCTAACAGACATGTGGACCAAAGTTAAGCTCTTTCCTGTTGTGTTGAACTGTTTCTATTGAAACAAACTGATTTTCCCCCACTTGATGCCACAGAGGAGGGATCTTTCCCATAGGTGAATGGGAAGCTTTGAGAAGTATATTTCTGGAAAACTGAAATGGATTATATTCTTATTATATAGTTGGGTACGAATGTATCTATTTTCATTGTGGTAAGGGTTCTCCCTTCTCTCTTTGCCCAGTCATGTCCTTCCTCAAGTTTTTTTTCCCCCATATTGTAAAATCAAACATAAAATCATTAGAATACAAGTTTATGTATTCTAATGCATGTTAGAATATTTGAATATATAGGAAACACAAGGCTGCATGAAGAAAAGTGCATTGTTACTGTGCAGTTAAATTTTGGCTTCTGGCTTTCTTTAGCTTGAACAACACTCTTGTCTACCCTGACAGTCACAGATGTCATCTCTGCAACAGAAACGGTGGTGGTGGCGGCAAATTTCTAGAATGTTTAAAAACCAACCACACCCATGTGCCTTTTCAAATTCAACTAAACTTCTGTAAAGCGCCTCTGGGTCTTTCAGAGTTTGTGTTGCAAGGAGCAATGTAGGTCATGCTATAGCACTCGGTATTTTCCTTACAGTGACAGCTACCGGTTCTTTTTCACTTCAGTTAGATTGAGAAATTTCATTCAGTGGCGGCTGAAGGGCCATTTTCAATTGGGAAAATTCACTTATATCTGTGGTAAACTTTATTTTGATGAAAAGTTGCACTAGTATTTTACCACCAGATGAAAAAAAAGATGAGCATCACTTAAAAATTAATGTATTTAAAAGTACAGAGAAAAAACATGTATATAATATATTAGGCTTTGTTTTGAATGAATCTTTTTCCCCAATCCTTAATGTAAAGATCTTGTGCTATAACTTTTAAAGCCATACAAATAAGAGTGCTAAACTGTGGACTTAAAAGTAGGTGTGTAAATATTTTTAATCAGTATTACTTGGAAAATAAAATATAACAACCACATACACCAATATGCTATTTTCTTTACCTGTTAAATATTGGGAGATATTTACATTTTTAAAGTAAACTTTAAAATTATGTGTTCATGACTCTTTTTTCACCTTACCAGTGTGGAAGTTGGTTCGTGGTCAGAGATGTCTTCTCATCTGTATTAACATGACTGATAACACGAATTGAGATATAAAATTCTCAGTAAACATCTCCAGTCCCCAAAAATCAGTTCAAAAGAAAGGAAGGAGGAAGAGGTTGATATTTGCTCTTCTGTATGGTGGAGAACAATAGCCAATGGGATTTTAGTACAGCCTATTTTAAAAATACTTTCTCCACTTACTAGTGTGTTAAATTTAAAAGATCAATTCAACATGACTTTTAGTAATGCTGATGTTAAATGGTATCACATTTATGAAATTACTGAAGAGGATGGCTTCACACAACTGGAGAAGTCATGGATTTAAAGATAATAGGAATTAGAAGGTGGTTTTTATTTTAGGATCAAAGTGTATGAACATTTCCAAGTCTGTTCTCTTTGGCAGTTGGGTATCTGCTACAAAGCTTATATTTTTATTTATATATATATATATTTTTTCTTTTTTTGAAGTCAGAAAATACTAATGATAGAATTATATCATATTGAATTTTTCAGTTTGCCTTAAGATGTCCACGTTCCTGAGTTAGTTGTAGTTTAAAGAAATGTTTACATTCCTGACATAACAGTGGTCTCAAGTATATAAATTATTAGTTAGTATCTAGTGAATTTTGAATGCTGAAAATAGCTCATGCTGTGCCCTTAAGCCAAGGTATGAAACAAGGTTTATTTTTAAACATAATCTTTCTAGAGCCCTGACCACAAGGTAGAGATCAGGGACAAAGGCACAGCAAAGCATTAAAATTATCATTTGAGTTTTTAGGTTTGGCAAGGCCTTTCAGAACAGGTTTGAGGGACAGGTATAGTTCACTTTACTTTTCCCAAAAGTGAAGGCTGTATCAGCGTGCTCCAAATGCCAGTAAATTTGATTGCAGAAGAGAGAAAGCTACCCACTGGTGGTAAACCTTAGGTTGACTAGGACTTGGCAGTTCATAAAGCATTTTACAGTAACAGCTATTAAAAACCATGATGTATATTGAAGTACTGAACTGGGTATTTTGTTCCTCTCACTTTACTCCTACTGGAGTTTTTAGCTAGGTCTACAGTGTGACACCTGGGCAGTAGTGCCAGACATTGGTCATCATAGGAATCCCAAGAGCACTGGAGAATGATAGGAGAGCCTCTTCTATCTCCCCTACTCCACTGTTCAACAGCAGTTCTTTGATTATCTGACACCAACTGGGTTTCCTTCAATTCTGACAGTACCAAGAGTTAACGTAGATTCCAGAAGTTAGAAGTACCACAAGATTGCCCCCACTTCAGACACCAGCCGACAATAGAGTCCCCAGGGTACCCACACTTCTGCCTGGCCAACTACAAATTAGGTGTTCCCACCCCTTCCCAGGTTCAATAATGTGCTAGAATGACCCAGAATTCAGGAAAGCACTGTACTTAGGAGTGTGGTTTTGTTATAAAGGATACAAACCAGGAACAGATGGGAGGAAGGACATGCATAGGGCAAAGTGGGGGGAGAAGTGTACAGCACTTCCCTGTCCTGTCCTGGTGCTGCACCCTCCCAGCACATGGGTGTGTTTACCCAGATGCTCCTTTAACATTGTTTACTTAAGTTTCATTACCTAGACATGATTAAGTTATTGGCCATTGATTATTGAACTCTCTCCAGCCCCTCCTACTTCCCTGGAGATCTTGGGGGTGAGGCTGATAGTTCTAGCCCTCTGATTCATATGGTTGATTCCTCTGGTGACCAGAGCCTAAAGTCACCTCATTACATAAACTCAGGTATGGGCTTGTTAGGAATAACAAAAGACGTAACTCAGGAAATTGCCAGGGTTCTAGGAGCTTAGTGCCAGGAACCAGGGACAAAGACTGAATACATACTTTTTTATTATACCGTATGTATCATCTGAGATTCAAAGGAAAACTAACTGAACCCTCATGTCAATACATTTAAAATCTAGAAATCTTTTGGATATGTACAAAAACAGAAGGATCTTACAGTCTTACCATTTAAAAAGGCTGCCATCCTCATCCTACTATTGAAAGTAGAAATATTTTCATGGAAAGGTAAGTGCTTCTCCAACTACATTCAGTTTTGAAGTAATATTTCAAGATTAAAGAAGTCCATGAGAGTCTTCTAATTACCCACTTTATACTTTGAATAAGCAAACAGTATTGACTGAGGCCTAGATGTAGATAAAGTGTCAACCAGTAAATCAAGTGGATTTTAACGCACATCTTCAACATGGGTTGATTGTTCTAAACGAACAAATGAACAATTAAAGACCAAACAAATGGTCTTTAAAGTGTTCACATGGAAACAGTTTTATAACTGTCATGTAAAATTACAAGTAAATGACCTCTTAAAAGTTTAGCCTGATTTTGTTGGAGGTAACATAATAGCTTTGAATTTATTAACACTAACCACTGTGTTTGTTATATCAGGAGAGAGAAACCTAAGCTGAATGTTTTTCATGTGTAATGTGCTGAGCTGTGCCATGGCTCTTAAAGAATTTGTCATAAAGGATTCAAGTGAGAAGCAGAAGGAATTAAAACTATCACCACCAATTACTGAGATCCATTATATTTGGAGGCCTAGAAGTGTATTGCTTTAAAACCATAAATGTAGAGGCTGTCATTATCATAAATGTATGCTGAATTTACAGAATATCTTAAAACTACTACATGTTCTATAAATGTTACTTCGTTAATTCTGTTGACATGGTACGTAGGAAGGCAGCATGTGAATTCATAATTTTTTTCTCCTCAACTTTCCCACAACCTAATACGACACTAAATATGACACATAAAACTGAAGTGATGCCCACCTTGATATTTGTACCAAAATACAGCCTAGGAGAGAAAAATCTTGTAACAATAGCGTCATTTATGAATCACTTATTATATGCCAAGCACTTTAATCATCTCAACGACCTCATGAGGTAATTAACATTATTAGCTATCATTTTACAAATAGAGGAAACTAAGAGGAGGAGATGAGAAATACCTGGTAGAAAGTGGAGCCAATATTTGAAACCAGGGAGTTAGACTCCACAGACTACACCCTTGATCACTAAAATACAGTTACCTCTGTATGAGATCTGTTTGTGGCTGACGATATTGGATTGCACAGAGCATAAGTCAAACACCCATTTTCCTTTTGTAATTTACATCAGCCCTTGATGGGGTTGGGGTGGGGGAACAGGAGATGAGAAAAGGTGGCAAAACACATGGAGCAAATTGCCTTTTGGTAGCTCCTTGCCAGTCTCCTTGCCTTGAGACCACACCATCTAGGCAATGGTTCTGCAACAACAGCGTGCATCAGCATTTTGTTAAAACGCACAATTCGATTGGTCTGGGTAAGGACCCAAGAATTTGCATTCCTAACCTTCCCAGGTAATACACTGGGTTTAGTCCTGGAACCACACCTGGAGAATGGCTGACACAGAGTACTTAAAGGAAGCACAAATGACTAGCCAGTGGCACTAACTTGTTTTGAGGGTCTCTTCTTTTTTTGTAGCGTAGTCAGGTGCTACTCAAAATATCTTGTTACTTGTTGTTCATGTTTACTATTCACGTAATGGACTGGACTAAGACAACAGTCTTGGATTTTTTTGTTTTAAGAGCGTTCTACGTATTCTCAGTAATGAATTACCTTTATAATGTTTCTGAAATGAAAATGCCACAAAGACATGAAATGTTAGAGAATAAGAAATTAGAAACTGGAAAATCACAATAATTGAATAATTTTGCTTCCACTGGGTAACTCAAATATACTTTAGAGACAAAACAATAGCTAATTATCTGCTGAGGAGCAAATGTCAATGTATGAATTCACCTAAGAAGAGCTAGATCATTAACTGGTTGGGAGTTTGGTAGACCACCCATATTAGAGCAGTAACTGTGTCCTCTGAAATAATAGTTATCAATTAGATACAGCTATGAAACACTATGGAGGGAATAATAGGGGTTTAGAACCCTAGTCCAGTTGAAATGGTGCTTATGAAAAACTAAAGACAAAAATCAAACAAAAGTAACTATTTGATTCTGACAACTTTTCATGAGATAATTTCACTACAGGATCAATGGGCCCAAAGCCTTCATCTGTTCACTGTCCAACTGTAAATAATACCCAAGTGCTGATTATAAGAAAATATCGCACTTATCGCTATACTTGGCTACATAGTCAAAATTTTGGAGTATAGTTGCTACTATAGGGAATCTCAGCAACTCAAATTTTTTAATGAAAATTACTTTTATAATGAAAACTTTTTATATGAAAATATCTCAAGATCACAATTAGGGGTTTTTTCTCTCCCCCCTCCCTCCCACCTCTCTCTCTTTTCTCTGTTGTACTTTACCTTTAGAAAGAAAGCTCAATATTGAACATTAATGACTAAATGATGAGGCAGGGAAGTCTAAAGTGAATTAAAGTATGCAGTATATCAATAGAATTTAAGCTGACCGGCAGAAGGAGTAGTGGCACCTCACTCAGCTGCTGAAATTTACAACCTTTTTTTCTACTTTGTTGTTGTTGTTAACTTATACTTGCTCAAGTAGAAGATTCACCTATATTAGAAAAATAAGTTAAAAACTACTCCAAGACCCATTAATCAGAAATAACTATTGTTAACATTACACGAATATCTGTCCATATACATATGCACAAGAGAGAGAGAACTTTTAAAAACAGAATTGCCCTGCTAGTTTTAATTCTTTTGGTTTAATTTTGCTCGAATATAACAGAAATAAGAAGGGAAGCAGGATACATGGATAAACCTCAGATAAATGTTTCTTTACTACTAGTCCTTTAAAGGTTCCTATAAAATTAAGGAAAAAGGGATTTTAATAAATACTAATTGTCAGTGATTCAATTTGATTTGCTAATTATATTTGCATTGTCAAGGCTTATAAAGTCAGTGTGCAGATTAAACAGCTGATTAATTACAGCACAGAGAGAATTTGTGAAATAGAAGACAGAGCTGAAGAAATTACCCAGAATCTGAAAGAAGGTAAAAATCTGGAAAATATGAAAAAAGGCATGAGCTAGAATGAGGGGGTCTGACACACATAATGTTCAACTGGAAAACCTGAAAGGAAGATAAACATGGGACAGGGATCATATTCAAAGAGATATTGTCTGAGAATGTTTCTGAAGTGTCTGTAAGACATGAAGTCTCAGACTCGGGTAGCACACAGAACCTTAACAGCATAAATAAAACAAATTTTCCTGGAACAGGATATACCTTTTGAGTTACAGGTTCAACTCTACAGCAATATGCAGTCTTAGAAAACTTTTGCTCTGTGTCGGCTCCCAAGATATGTCAAATATCCCTACCAGGAGAGAGGAAGGAGAGTGGAGGTAGGAAAACCCCATGAATAGCCCAGGTTCCCATTCAACAGGGATGCTATGTATCAGGTAACTTAATGACCAGAAAATAAGAGTAGAATGTCCCTATATGCCCTAGAACAGCACTAAAGGTGGAACGGTCCCTCAAAACCTGAAATAAAAATAATAGCTACCATTTATTAGGCATTTATTAGACATTTGGGCCCCAGCTACTTAGAGACTGTGATGAAAGGAGTAGACAGATACATTGTCAGTGGGGGGTCCTCCTGACTACCACCTGAGCCCATGGACTCCAGATTAAGAAAACCTAGTTTACTGTTTTCCAGAAACGTTGTCTCAATTCTCACAACTCCCAGATTACAGGTGAGGAAACAGACTAGGTGCTTGAAACCAGAGTGTCATATAAGTAGTAAGTAACAGAGCTACGAGTCAAGGTGTAGCTTTATGACTCAAGAATCTAAACTTTTAGCCACTGTCAATGTTACTCAAAGTATAGAACAAGGACCTCCTGCATTAGAGTCAGTTGTTCCTAAGAATGTTTTTGACTTCTTTTCCGCTAACACAAGGGAGCAGGGTTTAGCAAACTAAATTTTAATGAGCTCTGCAATAACATGAAACTGTCTATACTGTCTTTACAGGTCTTACAGTTTCATCAATTCTTTTGGAAAATAATATTTTTCTGACATTAAAATTTTTCTCTGACATATACACCCATTGTAGAAAATGCAAACAACACTGGAAAGTATTAAGATCGTTTAAATCACCTGAGATTCTGCCACATAACCAAAAACATTTCCAATGTCCGGTGTAGTTCCTTCTAGTTATATATATCACAGATTTCTGTCATTCTGTTTTGCAACTTTTGCTTTCACTTAACATGTTGAAAATATTTCCCCATACTATTCAAAACAAGACATTTTAACCTCTATATATTACTGTTACATTGTAATCAACCTATTGTTGAATGGCCCTTTCTAGGAGAAAAACAACACGTTTTTCAAATGAAGGGAATTGAACCATGAGGTCAGCCCTGTATGGCTGGGTATCCCGGGACTCCCAAGGGAAGGGAAGGCATGAAGGAAGGGTTTATGATTTGAAAGGGAGCAGGCCCTAGCAGCATGTCTGCAAGAGAAATTGGGGTATAGGGGGCTCCTGGAATGGAGTCTGGCCAATGGACTTTAAGAGAAGTGGTTTCTGATGCTGAGTTTTAAGTTTTCCTTTTCTATGATAGCCTAAAGTTTTCAGTAACCTCTTAATTCTCTAGAATCAAGCATCGGCTTCGCCCTCTGGTGCTGTACGGGTCCGTACATGGTGGGAGGGCCTATGACAGAGTACATGTCAGGTTGGGAGTTTGAGGCTCTTGGTATCTAGGCAGTTTCTTTATGAAATCCTGCTCTGTGTATTGTCATGTTGTAGGATTCAAGGAGTATTTTATATTTTAAAAATATGCAATGATTTATCCTGTATTTTATTGTTTTAGAGAGACTGACGGCATGTATTAAGATTACTCCTTTTAAAAAAAGTCCTTTTGTCTTTTGAGGAGAAGTCCTCCCTTTAAAGTCACACTTTCCTCACAGAGAACCTTTATCCTACACAGGTAGATGACCACTCTTACAAAACAAGGAAGCAATTATTCTAGGTTCTCTTGGTTTTCCTGCCAATCTCAATGGTCAGTCTGTGGAGCTGTCCAAGGTTTTATTTCTTGTCTTTCCTGTTCTGGCCCCTTTAATCATCATACAAAGAGGCAGCAGAGGGTAGTAAGGAAGAGCTGCAGACTCGTGTGACCTTGAGCAAGTCAAATAACGTTTCTGGGCCTCAGTTTCCTCATCTATCAAAACAGGGATGGTAATAAGAGCACCTAACTAAAAAGGTTATTGTGAGGATTTAATCGGTTACTCTTTGTGAAAGTGTCACAGTTCCTGGCAAGTAGTGAAAAAAGGAATCTTTGGATACCCTAATTTCTACCATAAAAGGGTTTTAAACTTAGGTTATTTTTCTCCTCAGCTCTTTCGATTTTGTAAATACACCCTGGTAATCATGAATTGAGGATGCCGCAACAGGAGGAGGAGGAAAGAGTGTTCACTGAGCTGTGACTTAGGGCTCCTAATCATGGCTCTGCCATTAACTAGCTGTGTGGCCCTTGTTAAGTTAATTGACCTCTCCGACTTCGATTTCCTCCTCTGTAAAATGAAGGACTTGAACTTCAATAAATCAACTCTATGCTTCAGTATTCGGTGAATCGCATTCCCTCCTTGTTTGTAGACTGGAAAAATATTTGGCACCTATCATTAGCCAGAGAGTCATAGCTGCGGAGTACACAGGAAGTTAGGGGTCCACTGCCTAAGTGGCACCAAAGGAACAGGGCCTAATATATGCAAGGACTCCACGCTGAGGGTGGCATTAGCGCTTATTTCTGCAGAGCCTAAACCCTGCCAGACTCACCTGAAGGAGCCGTCACTCTGGTTTGCTAGAAAACCCCGTTCTGTTAGGAAGATTACTGGGTCGCTGTCTCCCAAGGACACGGAAACCTTTTTTATCCAGAGGCTGGAGCGGCTCAGTACGAAGCGTGAGTTGGGAGCTGTGTCAACCCTCTTTCGGCTGTGTGGCCACTTCGCATCCGTGCTCTAGGAGGCGTCCTCTCTGCGGCAGGGCCAAACCCCCTCCTCGAGTGTCTGCGACGGGTGTCCCCGCGCCGCGCGCCCCACTCCCTCCAGCCCCTCCCGCCTGGCTGCCATAGAAACCGACCTACGAAGTCCAGGCCCGCGTCCCGGTACCCCGCGGGCCTCCCCTTCCCCCCCTCCGCCGGGCCAGCCCCCCGCTCCGGATTGGTCCTTCGGGAAACGCTGCGGGGCGACTGGGTCCCCTCGGAGGAGCCCGGGCCGGGCCGGTGGGCGGGGTTTGCCGCGGCCGCCGTCCGTCAGGTCGGCCACCCCTGACAGCTCCGGGAGCCTACAGCGCGGCCGCGGCGCCCCGACACACACGCACCGCCCGCGCCCGCGCCAACCACCGGGAGCGCCTGGCCGGGCGCCGCGCAGCCGACTCCGCGAGAGGAGCTCGCCACCAAGGTAAGCGAGGGCTGCGGGGCTCGCAGCCAGCACCCCACCCGGCAGCCCCTTCCTCCGCCAGGCTGCCGACCTGGGTGCTGAGGAGGGACGCCTCTCCTCCCCGTGACCCGAGGGGAAAGAAAGACACAGCTCCTGGCGGGGGTGGGCGACTTGGGGTTAGGAGAAGGTTAGGTGCTTTTTAGGGGCTCCCCCTCCCAGGCCCAGCGCTCCTGGGAGGAAAGCGCGTTGGAGGCGGAGACCGGGGTGTGCCGGCGCATGGGGCCCGTGCCCGGGGGCGTGCGCCCGGGGTGCGTGTGCGCCTGTGTCCCGGAGTCCCGGCTTGGTGCGGGCACCCGTGTCTGGGGGCGCGCCCTGAGCCTCGCCCCGCGCACACCAGCTGCGCGCCACCAGCGCTCCCGGGCGCAAGCCCAGAGCTCGAGAGTTTGTATCGAGGGCCGGGGACCTGCGTGACCCCGGCTGGCAGTGGGCAGTGGAGGGAACTGACAGTGAACGGCTGTGGCCCAGAGGAAGGAACCCTCCACCACCACCCACGCCACGACGCGCCCTAAAGAAAAACGCTCCTTTTGGAAGACTGTACAAGTAAGGAAGAACCTGTCTCCTCTTCCCTGAGGTCCCTTCAGGAATATTAGGAGCTCGAGGATTGGGCGATGCGACCCGGAGAGGATCGCAACAGGGTCTTTAAAATGCCGTCTCCGATCAGCTTTGTGTGCCTCACACAATACCGGAGCGGACGGAGAGGTCCAGGCAACAGATAAAGGTGCTCCTAGCCCTAATAAGGGTAGCGGAGGTTCAGCCCTCTGCACTTTTTTTCTTCCTTTCTCTCTCTCCCTCCTCCGCCGTCCCTCCCGGCCTGTCTCCTCAACCCCTCCCCGTTTTCGTCCTCCCGACTTTATTAGACAAGAGGGCTCTCTGTTAGACCCACCCTCCCCCACCCCATTCCTCACCCCGTTTCAAACCGAGAGCGAAGGAACCACATTCTAAGCTCTCACCCGTGCAATTTCAGACAAGTTTGGAAGTTAAACAAATCGCCTTTGCACTCGAGGCCGCGGGAATCCAAAAGGGAAACAAACAAAACCAGACCGAAAAATCGATTCCAAGTTAAGTCAAGATTGCAAAGGGGAATCTAAAACGAGTATTTGTTCATGGCGATAGGATTTTTTAATGTTTGAAAAATATGTATCACTCAAGTTTGCATCATCAGTATTCAATTTGATTCACAGAAGAGCTTCAAAAGATGGTTTCTGTTAGTGTTGCAAAAGCACTTCTAATTTTGGTTGCCATGGTAACTGAAGAAGTCGCCCGGCACTGTTGAGAGGCTGCCTGGCTGGATCCAGGAACTGTTCTTGAGGAGATCTCCCCACGTCGCCTCATGTTACCATGGTAATAATAATCGAGCCTGTAAGATACTTGTTTCTTTAAAGTACTAAAAGCCCAAGGCATGTCGTTGTTGTTTAATTTTACCTTTTCAGAGCGTGCAATTTGTGAAACAGATCTTCCCTCTCAGACAACTGAGAGTAAACACTGCCCTCCAGCCAATCAGTCCCGCTGGCCCAGCTCCCTTCCCACAGCTCTCTGCACTAAGGACGGAGGCCGAGGAGAGTGTTTGATGCTAAAGGAATCCTGGCCTGTGACCAGATCTCTCTCCCCATTAAGCGTTAAATTTGGAATCCTAATTAGCTTTCTAATTAGAAGAGGGGGGAATGTGAGTGGGAGGCCCAGAAAGAGGCTAATAGGGAAAAAGCTAAGTCCAGCTCTCCACGGACTGGTGTTTTGTGTGCTGTTGAATTGCCTAGTAAAGTCCTGGTAGGTTTATTTTTGGCTTGACCACTGTTAAGTGGTAAGCCTGTAAAAACCTTCAGAGAGGCCTCATTCTGTGCTAGGAAAAAAGTGTGGATTGATATTTAGTTTGAGGTGTGTGCTTTTTTTCTAATAACACTGCATTTAAAATAAAGACAGTTTTGTGTGAAATCTCAATTTCCCAGTAATAACTACAGATAGGCCATAGAGCCCTTTATGCTCTTGGTTTGGCCTTAGGTTTTCAGTTAAAAAGGCTTAATTTGGGCGGAGCAATGGTCCCATTCAAATAATTTTATTAGTAAGTGTTGATGTCTTTAAAGGACCATAATATTTTACACATTCACAATTCCTGAGCATTGAATCCTATAAATTAAATTTACATATGGATAGCATATGACTGGGAAATTTGAAAGCCCCTAGACTTACAGTTAAAAAAAAAAAAAAAAGAATTTCTCCTAGTAGGTTAATGTTTTCAGCCAAGTATCTAGTTCCATTTTAAGAAACTTAAAAATTAAAATATAATGTAAAATCCAACTGCATTCTTTGAATCTCATTACAGTATTTCTCTAGGGACTAAAGAGCCTTAATTCATTGGCTGATTTTCTTTCAGTTGTTGAAAGGACAAACTGTTTATAAAATTAGTCTCGTTCTATGGTTGTCACTTCCTATGGTCATTCTAGAAAAAGTTCTCTAGAATTGAAGTTATAAATTTCAAGAAAAGAAGAAAATATTCAGATTTCTTATGAAGACAATAGTCTACAATTTGAATTAATCAGATCACAGTTCTGAAATTACTTTTTTCTCAAGAACTTCAAAGATAGCTCAACCATTATCATACAGTATACTGGGGAATATTAACCAGTTTTATGGATGGGCAAGTTGTGTTCTAAAGACTCAAGTCATCTCAGCTAACTACTTGGAAAATTAAGAGATGAAAACTAAAATCACCTGGCATGTCTATGAACATGAGTATCAGGTAGGACTTAGAGAAAATCTAGGTGAGAAGAGAGACAAGGTAGAGTGGCAGGAAGAATTTAAGATTATGAGAAAAATAAAACAGTAGGGAAAAAGTCTTAAGTGAGAAGAAAACTCACAGATTAAAGGAAAGGGAGTAAAAAGAAAAAATTGAGTGTAAAGAGAGTTGCACAGAAAAACAAAAACAAAAGAAAAACAAGTTGGAGAATAGGAAGCTAAAAAGAACTCTACTCTTCATCTTCCATGGAGAACAGAGAATCTGATGCTTTTCCAGAAAGCCCCCACTATCCTATTTAGCAAAATCCTCCAACTTAGAGGATCTCTGGGAGGCCTGAGTGGTGGACCAAAAATCTCTCTGGGTCACCGCTTCCTCAGTAGTATGGGCTGAGGCAGCCTTCCCATCTGCTCGCTAGACCTCCTTCTTCCCAATCCTTAAGCCACTAAGAAAGCTTTCTACATTTACACTTGTTGGGATCATTTAGTTGGGATAATTTGTAGACACACTTGATTATGTAATTGCAATTATTAAACTTTAAATTGCAGGTTTCACTTTTAAAAATCGCTTAAATTGTTATCAAAGTAAGGCATTCATCTAATTTTGTGAATTAGAGCATGTGAAAAGATTCTAACAAAACAACAGTCCCCCTCCTTGGGAGACTCTGCTCTTAGCTGTTTGATCACATACCTCCCCATTTCCAAATAATTCACTTATGTGACTGGTCCTTGAGTTACCAGTTTTAGACAGAATCTATGTACTTTCTCTTATTATAGGGGAACATATAGCTCTCTTACTCCACCCGTCCAACTTCCCCTTCCTCCATTTCTGCAACATAGTTGGTGGAAGAAAATCAGCCAGAGCACCATTAGTATAACCCTTTATTTACAAATACCAGGCAGGGGAGAGCTCCATAGAGCATCAGGCTTAGGGAAGGAGGACTAAATGTTTCCTAGGACTTTAGCCAGAGCAGCCAAAGTTCTGCTAACTTCAGAAATAGTTGGTCAAGGATAGAAAAGGGAGAAATGGCTCTTTCGGATTAGTAGCCATTATTTGAGTAATTTGGATTTTATACAGGGGAATGGGGAGGAAGATTCAGGGGCTAATGTCTTGTGCTAGGACAGTGAGGAGGAAGAGTGCAGGAGACAAGGACTTGCACACCTCTCCGTGGAAAATCCTGCCCTATCGTGCTTCTCACAAGTGGCATCGCAATGTTAATTAAATCAACATTGTGTTTGCATTGCTATGACTGTGTGATTATTGTTCCCTGCAGGGCCAAATCGCGAACTATGGTTGTATTTCTTTTTCTCTACAACTATTTTGAGGAAAATAGTTTTTCATTTGTTTACTTTTTAGAACCTATCGCCAGTTCTTCTAGAGGCTCTTTAAAATGCCTCTCCTGGGTATTTTCCACACAATGAAATGCATCGGCCAATTGCCTTCTTTCTGGGACCCACTCCAGCCCTCCAAAATGGACCCCTCAGTTCTCCAGTCTGAACCAGTTTTCTGATGGCCCTGACACCCACTGGCATTCCAAGATTTCTCTTTACCTTCCTTCTGTGCTGATTCCCTGTTCCCCCTGTTCTCTTGTTTTCTTCTTTCTTGGTTTATGCTTTCATTTTATGGGGCATCCATTTTGCTAGCTTCTTAAGAAAGGGTACAGGAAGTAAATTTGGGGGACCTTGCATGTCTGGAAAAGTCTATTTCACTCTCACACTTAATTGATGGTTTGCCTAGGTCTAGGATTCTAGACTGGCTATTCATTCCTGCGAATTTCCAAAGATTGGTTTATTGTTTTCCAGCTTCCAGTGTTTCTGAAAGTTCATTGCCATTCTGATGCTTGATTCTTGGCGTGAAATCTGTTTTTTCTCTTTGGAACCTTGTAGGACTCTCTCACTGTTTTATGAAATTTCAGTAAGTATGGATTCACTTTCTATGGATTATGTTCAGATACTTGGTAGAGCCGGGAAACTCATGTCCTGCAATTATGGGGAATTACTAATGTAGGCATACTTGGGAAATTATTCCATTTTATTGGTTTCTTTTCCTTGTCATGTATTGATTATTGTTAATTGTATCAACTCAGGATTTTTAGCTTTGAATAAATTGGGTGCTGCCCTTTGGAATCATGCATGCTGCCAGACCAGTTCCTCTTTTCTCACCACTTTTGGTCTTTTAAAAACCGATCTCTACTCTCATTCATATAGTACCATATCCTTAGCTCTACTAATAGTTTTGGTACTCTTTGGGCATCTGCGTTACGGTACATATTGGTTGGAAGATGTTAATCTAAGCACAAAGACAGCAAATTTGCTACAGACTAATCAATGACGTGAAGGCCAAGCCTAAAATGATGGTGCAGGTTTCATGACCTTTCATGTCAACTATTGGTAACCTGCAGAGTAAAATATCTCTCTAGAATATAGACTTGTTCACCTTCACATTTTACAGTGGAGGAAACCAATCCTGAGATGTTAAGTGTGGAGTCATTTCTCCTGACTCCTTTCTAAACCATTATTCTTTCACCTTGTCTCCTCTCTCTGCTTGGCTACCTTGTCTTATATTTCTTTTTCTTTTCATTTCTTAATCTTCTTTTCTTTAGTATAAAGAAATAAAGAAATATTATAGTTCTTTACTGTAAGACATATTATATTCATACATAAAGTATATATTCTAAAATAGTACATATTCCAGAGGCAGCAAGAAGTAAGGGTTGGGCTTCCCTGGTGGCGCAGTGGTTGAGGGTCCACCTGCCGATGCAGGGGACACCGGTTCGTGCCCCGGCCTGGGAGGATCCCACATGCCGTGGAGCAGCTGGGCCTGTGAGCCATGGCTGCTGGACCTGCGCTTCCGGAGCCTGTGCTCCGTGTCAGGGGAGGCCACAACGGTGAGAGGCCCGCGTACCGCAAAAAAAAAAGAAGTGGGGGTTAAGTCTAATTCTGGAATAGCTTGCTGAGTTTGAATCCTGGCTCTGTGACTCACCTACAGTGTGACCTCGGGCACATTATTTTACCTCTTTGTACCTCAATTTTGGGGGCCTATAATAATGGTACCTACCTTCTAGGATAATTGCGAGAATTAAATGAGTTGATTCATGTAAAGCTCTTAGAACGGTGCCTGGCATACAATAAATATCAATGTCCCTAGTATTCTTGTCAGAAGTACAGAAACAAATGTTAAAATGAAAGAAATAATTATCTTTAATTCTGTCTCTACTACCATCTATAATCCCAACTAGAGAGATGGCCATGGTTAACATTCCAAGGGTTGTTTCTTGGTAGTTGAAAAAAAAAAGGCATATTGTACATACAGTTTTAATGTTGCTTTTTCCACTTGTCTTTATAGTCTAAGCTTGACTGTTCAATATTCTTCTGTGTGGTGTATTTGCTTCCTGTATTGGCCCTAACACAGAGCCTTGCAAATTAGGTTCTTCATAAGTACTAACTGACTGGGAAGCCAGCTCTTCCTCCTGGACCCTTTGGGTTTGGAACAGGTGTAAAGAGGTCTTCCTGTCATGAATTCGAGAAGACTCAGTTACCTTTAAGACAGGTCTTATCTTTCGCTAGACATTGAAAGCATTCTGGCATCTGAAGAATCTGGAGATGGCATCTGAAAAGTGTGGATCAGAACAAAATGAAGGGATACTCACATGAAAAGATGATGGAGGAGGAGAGGGAGGGCTGGGTGACAACCAGAATGGAAGTGGTGGGGTGGGACTCAGTGGGACCATTAAGCATGGAGGTGTGGGTCTCCCCACCCGCACGGCAGAGACCACATGGAATGTGGATCTGATATTTTGATTTTTTCCTTGGAACCTCAGCAATTAAGTGAGGCTGGGAAGCCAGTGAAAAGGCTTCTGTGTGCAGACACATCCTGAAAGCTGAGGCTGCTTTGATCTCCTGGGAGATCTGACGTGATCTTCCTCAGTGCATGACAGTCACCAGTCTGCTTCACTCACACAGGACCTATGTAGCCAGAAGCAGTCGACTTAGCAATGTTTCCAGAGTTCTGGAATTAAGCCTTGAGCAGCCCCAGTGAAGATTCATGCCGCTTGAGAGCACTCCATGTAACACTGAGACAAATTGATGTTAGCGGGTTTGTGTTCTGTCATGTTGCACGTGCTAGAGAATTACTGTCTTCTCGGGAAGCAGAGAAGTTCTTCAGAGGCTTGTGGTCTGGGTGGTGGGTTTTGGATGGAGATATATAGAAGGTGATGTAGAAGGTGAGGAGGAATGCTTCTGTCTTGCCTAAACTCAGGCTTCCTTAAGAGTCACCCTCTCTGTATAGCACATCACATCCATGTGAGAACTAGTCTGTGTAGTTTGGTGACTACTGTCTGCCGAGAAAAGTAAAAAAGATTTAAAACAATAAAACAGGTGACATAGTTAATAGCTATAGGAAACAGGATGCAACATTTCTTTAAAGGTTAGTATATAGCAGTGCTAAGTTAGTATATAGCAGTGCTAAGTAAGTAGACTCTGGGTTTAAAGCTGTTTGTCTCATTGATGGAATGTTCAGTGATAGTTGAAATTTGGTGACTTAAACCTTTTTTGTTCAATGCTAGATTAATTGGTGAAAGTTGCCCATCAGAACAGAGACTAAGATGCAAATACAGACTATTACTCCCATTCTTGGCTAATAAAATACACTCATCATATTTAATTATGATTAAGTTTTTTTAAAAAACCTTTTAAACTTTTCTGAACTTCTAGTTTAGACAAATACCCTTTGGACATAATCAACAGCACTAGTTCTTGTAGCAGACAGTGAGGTACAGATTTTCCTACTCTTTACATTGCCTCACATTCAATGGCCATTAAAAAAAAAACAACCCCCATTTCACTTTCTGTTTCCCTGACCTACATTTCCTTATCTTAGCACTTGCTTAATCACAGGGGCAAATTCTTTCAGGTTTCATCTCATTCAGGAAGTTTTCCCTGAACATTGACCATACCCCACGTGTTCTCTGGGTGCCCACCCTACCTGTACATATGTCTGGCCCAATGCTTTGAACGTTATATTTAAATTATCTGTTTTAGGTGTCTACCTTGCCCCACTAGCTGATGATTTAATCGTACCTATGTGGCTCTTGGGGAGGACCTCCTACCCACTGGCTTAAAGTAGGCAGGCACTTAAAAATAGTCTGCTGACCTGGATATTTCATCTTGTTATTGGAGGAGTATCCCACAGCCCTAGCTCTGAGGGAGGAAGAGACACTGGGCTTTCCAGCCCCTACAGCAGAAGAAGGCAAGGAAGGGAGAGTTAATAAAGATGTTGAGTGAGCCAGCCTACGGTGACTGCCACAACATCACTGATTGATAGGGTGACCATGTGTCCCAGTTCATCAGAGAAGGCTCTGGATTACATCTGTTGTCCCAGTGTGATTATTAATAGCACCCCCTTCTACTCTCAAAAGTGTCTTGGTTTGAGTGACAAATTCTGTGTTCACCCTACTTACTGAGCACTCGCTATTTATTGTAGGCTCTCATTAAACAGTAGCTATTAATAAGGGAGATAGACCACAACCATAAGATAAATAACAAGCCAAGATTACATGTGGTGGTCTAACAGCACTTCATAGGTCTAACCGTTTTGACACAGTCTGTGGCTGGTTGATCATCAGCTCCACCCCTCCCACTCCCATGTTTCCTACTGAAACAGGAGGGAAGGGGACAGGGCACAACCTTTAAAAGAATGACATAGCCATAAGACATGACAAAAACTGGTTAGAACCAACTAGGTCCAAGATGGTGGAAGCTTCGACTTCCAGTGGACCTTGAGCCTCATTATACACTCATTGTAATACATTAGCGTTTAATGACACACCCACCAGTGCCATGACAGTTCTGAGGCTAACCATAACAGGCCAAAAAGTGGGTGGTGGCCCAATTCCTGGAAATCCCCGCCCCTTCCCTGAAATAGTTGGAATAATCCTTCCACTTATTAGCCTATGAAATTACCTAGCCCATAAAAAATAACCACCCCATATTTCGGCACCTCTCGCCTTCTGAGGTGGCCCACACTCCATCTGTGGAGTATGTTTCTCTCTAAACAAATCCACTTCTTACCTATCACTTTGTCTCTCACTGAATTCTTTCTGCAACATCAAGAACCTGAGCTTCATTAAATCCTGAGACCAGATGTGTAATCTCAATTAAAAGACCATAGGTTCAGGGATTTCCCTGGTGGCACAGTGGTTAAGAATCCGCCTACCAATACAGGGGACACAGGTTCGATCTCTGGTTCGGGAAGATCCCGCATGCCATGGAGCAACTAAGCCATGTGCCACAACTACTGAGTCTGCGCTCTAGAGCCCGTGAGCCACAACTACTGAAGCCCGCACTCCTAGAGACCGTGCTCTGCAACAAGAGAAGCCACGGTGGTGAGAAGCCTGCACACCGCAACGAAGAGTAGACCCTGCTCGTCACAACTAGAGAAAGCCCGCGCGCAGCAACGAAGACCCAACACACCCAAAATAGAAAAAAAAAGACCACGGGTTCAAGTCCCAATCTGAGTTGCACGGTTTCACTATGACCTCCTTTCTAAAGGACATCTCTTAGGTTTTGCAACATGATTTTCCTATCACTTTTATTTTTGAAACAAAAGACTTAGAATCTAGAAAATTTGCATGTTCAATCATCCCGACTAGTTTTTGTTTAGATTTTCCCTTGGGAAATCATGTTATCAAATAGCTGAATATATTAGTATTACAATGTCACACTGACATTTTAAGGAGTAACCATGTTACAGATTTTGACATTTCAGTTGCCTATTGAAATGGTGATGCTGGACTAATGTCTTAAAGGTACCGAGAGCTCCTATTGCTGACCCATTCCAGGCTTCCACCTCTGACCACCCTTAATGTGGTTTATAATTATTTTGGAATTTTTCTTCCTTGGAAGTTCTCACCTCTACCTTCTCTGCTAACCTCTCTTCCCCATTCTTAAAAACGCATTTATTTTTATGAAATCTTCCTCAGGTAAGATTTTCATTTTCTCAACTTTTCACTTGTCAGAAGATAGAATCATCTGCTGAGCACTTCCTGATTGAGCTAACTGACGGAAGTGTTGAAAAAGGTACCTCCCCCGTTTTTTGCCCAGGACAACTCATTGCCTTCTTGGAAAGTTGCTTAAAACCCTACACTTCTGTGGCTGTTCTAAATGACTCATGTTAACAGTTTTGCTCATACCTCTTTCAGAAGGCATGAAGATGTTTGCCGTTCTGAAATTTGGAGTTGAGAGCAGGTGTACCAATCTAAAGCATGAAACTGGAACAAGCCTCTTCCATGTGTTATGGAATACACGACGAAATATGCCGTTTTAAGCATACTCATACACAAAAACAAAAAACAATTGAGATTTCCATTGAAATTCACTAAGTTTGTATATTCATTTAGGGAAGAGTTTACATCTTTATGATATTGAGTATTCTTTTATTAAACATGGTATGTTTTTTCCATGTATTCTTTTTTGTTCTCCAATAAGCTTTCATAATTTTCATGATTTATGTCTCTCTCATCTCCTTTGTTGCATTTATCCTTAGGTATCTCATGAATTTTTATTGCTACTCATATGAATGGAATATGTTTTATTATTGTTATATTTTCTTATTATTGCCAGATTATTATTGGTGAATACAAATGTTATTGAATTTGCACTGATTTTGTCTTCAGCAACATTGTTAAACTTATTTATTAGTTTTAATCGTTTGTGAGTAAAGTCTCTAAGATTTTCAATGTTTAAAATTCTTTGTCGGGCTTCCCTGGTGGCGCAGTGGTTGAGAGTCTGCCTGTCGATGCAGGGGACGCGGGTTCGTGCCCCGATCCGGAAAGATCCCACATGCCGCGGAGCGGCTGGGTCCATGAGCCACGGCTGCTGAGCCTGCGCGTCCGGAGCCTGTGCTCCGCAACGGGAGTGGCCACAGCAGTGAGAGGCCCGAGTACCACAAAAAAAAAAAAAAAAAAAAAAAAATTCTTTGTCAGCAAATCAGAACAGTTTTGTTTCTTTTCACTATTTAGTTCTTGTCTTCTTTCATTGGCCAGAGGCTCCAATAAATATTGAATAGAAGCAGTGTTAGCAGGCAGCCTTGTCTTCTTCCTGATTTTGTAGAGAATGCTTCTAATATTTCACCATTTAAAAAGATGTCTGCTGTAGGTTTTGGCAGATAGACTTAACTTGGTTGAGTAAGTTCCCCTCTATACCTAGTTTGCTAACATTTTTATTAATAATGAGTGTACAGTATTTTGGTTTTTAAATTTAATTTTATTATTGATTTTTTATACAGCAGTTCTTATTAGTTACCTATTTTGTACATATAAATGTATATATGTCAATCCCAATCTCCCAGTTTATCCCACCACCACCACCCTTCTTCCCACATCTCCCTTAGTGTCCATACGTTTGTTCTCTACATCTGTGTCTCTATTTCTGCCTTGCGAACTCATCTGTACCATTTATCTAGATTCCACATATATGTGTTAATATACGATCTTTCTGACTTACTTCACTCTGTATGACAGTCTGTAGGTCCATCCATGTCTCTACAAATGACCCGATTTTGTTCCTTTTTATGGCTGAGTAATATTCCATTGTATATAGGTAGTACATCTTCTTTATCCATTTCTCTGTCGATGGGCATTTAGGTGGCTTCCATGACCTGGCTATTGTAAACAGTGCTGCAGTGAACATTGGGGTGCATGTGTCTTTTTTTTTTTTTTGGCTCTGTTAGGTCTTTGTTGCTGTGCACAGGCTTTCTCTAGTTGCAGTGAGCAGGGGCCTACTCTTCGTTGCAGTGTGTGGGCCTCTCATTGTGGTGGCTTCTCTTGTTGCAGAGCACAAGCTCTAGGCATGAGGGTTTCAGTAGTTGTGGCACGTGGGCTCAATAGTTGTGGTTTACAGGCTCTAGAGCACAGGCTCAGTAGTTGTGGCACATGGGCTTAGTTGCTCCGTGGCATGTGGGATCTTCCCAGACCACGGCTCCAACCCGTGTCCCCTGCATTGGCAGGCGGATTTTAAACACTGCACCACCAGGGAAGTCTGCATGTGTCTTTTTGAATTACAGTTTTCGCTGGGTATATGCCCAGTAGTGGGATTGCTGGGTCATATGGTAATTCTATTTTTAGTTTTTTAAGGAACTTCCATACTGTTCTCATAATGGCTGTATCAATTTACATTCCCACCAACAGTGCAAGTGGGTTCCCATTTCTCCACAGCCTCTCCAGCATTTGTTGTTTGTAGATTTTCTGATGATGCCCATTCTAACTGGCGTGAGGTGATACCTCACTGTAGTTTTGATTTGCATTTCTCTAATAATTAGTGATGTTGAGCAGCTTTTCATGTGCCTCTTGTCCATCTGTATGTCTTCTTAGGAGAAATGTCTATTTAGGTCTTCTGCCCATTTTTGATGGGGTTGTTTGTTTTTTTAATATTGAGCTGCATGAGCTGTTTATATATTTTGGAGATTAATCCTTTGTCCGTTGATTCGTTTACAAATATTTTCTCCCATTCTGAGGGTTGTCTTTTCATCTTGTTTACAGTTTCCTTTGTTGTGCAAAAGCTTTTAGTTTCACTAGGTCCCATTTGTTTATTTTTATTTCCATTACTTTAGGAGGTGCGTCAAAAAAGATCTTGCTGTGATTTATGTCAAAGAGTGTTCTCCCTATATTTTCCTCTTAAGAGTTTTAGAGTGTCCAGTCTTACATTTAGGTCTTAATTCCACTTTGAATTAATTTTGTGTATGGTGTTAGAGAATGTTCTAATTTCATTCTATTACATGTAGCTGTCTGGTTTTCCCAGCACCACTTATTGAAGAGACTGTCTTTTCTCCATTGTATATCCTTGCCTCCTTTGTACTAGATTAGTTGACCATAGGTGCATGGGTTTATCTCTGGGCTTTCTATCCTGTTCCACTGATCTGTATTTCTGTTTTTGTGCAAGTACCATATTGTCTTGATTACTGTAGCTTTGTAATATGGTCTGAAATCAGGGAGTCAGATTCCTCCAGCTCTGTTTATTTCCCTCAAGATTGCTTTGGCTATTCGGGGTCTTTTGTGTCTCCATACAGATTTTAAGATTTTTTGTTCTAGTTCTGTAAAAAATGCCATTGGTAATTTGATAGGGATTGCATTGAATCTATAGATTGCTTTGGGTAGTAGAGTCATTTTCACAATATTGATTCTTCCAATCCACGAACATGTTATATCTCTCCATCTGTTTGTGTCATCTTTGATTTCTTTCATCAGTGTCTTATAGTTTTCTGAGTACAGGTCTTTTACCTCCTTAGGTAGGTTTATTCATAGGTATTTTATTCTTTTCGTTGCAATGGTGAATGGGATTGTTTCCTTAATTTATCTTTCTGATCTTTCATCGTTAGTGTATAGGAATGCAAGAGATTTCTGTGCATTAATTTTGTATCCTGCAACTTTACCAAATTCATTGATTAGCTCTAGTAGTTTTCTGGTGGCATCTTTAGGATTTTCTATGTATAGTATCATGTCATCTGCAAACAGTGACAGTTTTACTTTTCTTTTCCAATGTGTATTCCTTTTATTTCTTTTTCTTCTCTGATTGCTGTGGCTAGGTCTTCCAAAACTATGTTGAATAAGAGTGGCGAGAGTGGACATCCTTGTCTTTTCCTGATCTTAGAGGAAATGGTTTCAGTTTTTCACCATTGAGAATGATGTTTGCTGTGGGTTTGTTGTATATGGCCTTTATTATGTTGTGGTAATTTCCCTCTATGCCCACTCTCTGGAGAGTTTTTATCATAAATGGGTGTTGAATTTTGTCAAAAGCTTTCTCTGCATCTATT
This sequence comes from Stenella coeruleoalba, assembly GCF_951394435.1. Taxonomy (NCBI): domain Eukaryota; kingdom Metazoa; phylum Chordata; class Mammalia; order Artiodactyla; family Delphinidae; genus Stenella; species Stenella coeruleoalba. The sequence goes on from NC_137148.1 coordinate 35,770,161, forward strand.
GAGATGATCATATGGTTTTTATTCTTCAATTTGTTAATATGGTGTATCACATTGATTGATTTGCGTATATTAAAGAATCCTTGCATCCCTGGGGTAAATCCCACTTGATCATGGTGCATGATCCTTTTAATGTGTTGCTGAATTCTGTTTGCTAGTATTTGTTGAGGATTTTTGCATCTGTATTCTTCAGTGATACTGATCTGTAATTTTCTTTTTTTGTAGTATCTCTGTCTGGTTTTGCTATCAGGGTGATGGTGGCCTCATAGAATGAGGTTGGGAGTGTTCCTTCCTCTGCAATTTTTTGGAAGAATTTGAGAAGGATGGGTGTTAGCTCTTCTCCAAATGTTTGATAGAATTCACCTGTGAAGCCGTCTGGTCCTGGACTTTTGTTTGTTGGAAGATTTTTAATCACAGTTTCAATTTTACTACTTGTGATTGGTCTGTTCATATTTTCTATTTCTTCCTGGTTCAGTCTTGGAAGGTTATACCCTTCTAAGAATTTGTCCATTTCTTCCAGGTTGTCCATTTTATTGGCATAGAATTGCTTGTAGTAGTCACTTACGATGCTTTGTATTTCTGCAGCGTCTGTTGTAACTTCTCCTTTTTCATTTCTCATGTTATTGATTTGAATCCTCTCCCTCTTTTTCTTGATGAGTCTGGCTAAAGGTTTATCAATTTTGTTTATCTTCTCAAAGAACCACCTTTTAGTTTTATTGATCTTTGCTATTGTTTTCTTTGTTTCTATTTCATTTATTTCTGCTCTGATCTTTATGATTTCTTTCCACCTGTTAACTTTGGGTTTTGTTTGTTCTTCTTTCTCTAGTTCCTTTAGGTGTATGGTTAGATTGTTTATTTGAGATGTTTCTTGTTTCTTGAGGTAAGATTGTATTGCTGTAAACTTCCCTCTTAGAACTGCTTTTGCTGCATCCCATAGGTTTTGGATCGTGTTTTCACATCGTGTCATTTGTCTCTAGGTATTTTTTTATTTCTTCAGTGATCTCTTGGTTATTTAGTAATGTATTGTTTAGCCTCCATGTGTTTGTGTTCTTCACATTGTTTTCCCTGTAATTTATATCTAATCTCATAGCGTTGTGGTCAGAAAAGATGCTTGATATGATTTCAATTTTCTTAAATTTACTGAAGCTTGATTTATGACCTGAGATCTGATCTATCCTGGATAATGTTCCTTGTGCACTTGAGAAGAAAGTGTAATCTGCTGTTTTTGGAAGGAATGTCCTATAAATATCAATTAAATCTACCTGGTCTATTGTGTCATTTAAAGCTTGTGTTTCCTTATTAATTTTCTGTCTGGATGATCTGTCCACTGGTGTAAGTGAGGTGTTAATCTCCCCCACTATTATTGTGTTACTGAAATTTCCTCTTTTATAGCTGTTAGCATTTGCCTTATGTATTGAGGTGCTCCTATGTTGGCTGCATATATATTTATAATTGTTCTATCTTCTTCTTGGATTGATCCCTTGATCATTATGTAGTGTCCTTCCTTGTCTCTTGTAATAGTCTTTATTTTAAAGTCTATTTTATCTGTTATGAGTATTGCTACTCCAGCTTTCTTTTGATTTCCATTTGCATGGAATATCTTTTTCCATCCCCTCACTTTCAGTTTGTATGTGTCCCTAGGTCTGAAGTGGGTCTCTTGTAGACAGCATATATATGGGCTTTGTTTTTGTTTCCATTCCGCAAGCCTATATCTTTTGGTTGTAGCATTAAATCCATTCACATTTAAGGTAATTATCAATATTATGCTCCTATTACCATTTTCTTAATTGTTTTGGGTTTGTTTTTGTAGGTCCTTTTCTTCTCTTGTGTTTCCCACTTAGAGAAGTTCCTTTAGCATTTGTTGTAGAGCTGGTTTGGTGGCCCTGAATTCTCTTAGCTTTTGCTTGTCTGTAAAGCTTTTGATTTCTCTGTCAAATCTGAATGAGATCCTTGCCAGGGAGAGTAATCTTGGTTGTAAGTTCTTCCCTTTCATCACTTTAAATATGTCATGCCACTCACTTCTGGCTTGTGGAGTTTTTGCTGAGAAATCAGCTGTTAACCTTATGGGAGTTCCTATGTACGTTATTTGTCTTTTTTCCCTTGCTGCTTTTAATGATTTTTCTTTGTCTTTAATTTTTGTCAGTTTGATTACTATGTGTCTCGGTGTGTTTCTCCTTGGGTTCATCCTACCTGGGACTCTCTGTGCTTCCTGGACTTGGGTGGCTATTTCCTTTTCCATGTTAGGGAAGTTTTTGACTATAATGTCTTCAAATATTTTTTTGGGTCCTTTCTCTCTGTCTTCTCCTTCTGGGATGCCTATAATGCGAATGTTGGTGCATTTAATGTTGTCCCAGAGTTCTCATAAGCTGTCTTCATTTCTTTTCGTTCTTTTTTCTTTATTCTGTTCCGCAGCAGTGAATTCCACCATTTTGTCTTCCAGGTCACTTATTCGTTCTTCTGCCTCAGTTATTCTGCTATTGATTCCTTCCAGTGTATTTTTCATTTCAGTTATTGTACTGTTCATCTCTGTTCTTTCATTTTTCTAGGTCTTTGTGAAACATTTCTTGCATCTTCTCGATCTTTGCCTCCATTCTTTTTCCGAGGTCCTGGATCATCCTCACCATCATTATTCTAAATTCTTTTTCTTGAAGGTTGCCTATCTCCACTTCATTTAGTTGTTTTTCTGTGGTTTTATCTTGTTCCTTCATCTGGTACATAGTCCTCTGCCTTTTCATTTTGTCTGTCTTTCTGTGAATGTGGTTTTCTTTCCACAGGCTGCAGGATTGTAGTTCTTCTTGCTTCTGCTGTCTGCCCTCCGTTGGATGAGGCTCTCTAAGAGTTTTGTGCAAGCTTCCTGATGGGAGGGACTGGTGGTAGGTAGAGCTGGGTGTTGCTCTGGTGGGCAGAGCTCACTAAATCTTTAATCTGCTTGTCTGCTGATGGGTGGGGCTGAGTTCCCTGCCTGTTGGTTTTTTGGCCTGAGGCAACCCAGCACTGGAGCCTAGTGGCTCTTTGGTGGGGCTGATGGTGGGCAAAGGGAGGGCTTACGCCAAGGAGTACTTCCCAGAACTTCTGCTGCCAGTGTCCTTGTCCTCTTGTCCCCACAGCCACCCCCTGCCTCTGCAGGAGACCCTCCAACACTAGCAAATAGGTCTGGTTTAGTCTCCTATGGGGTCACTGCTCCTTCCCCTGGGTCCCGATGCACACAGTACTTTGTGTGTGCCCTGCAAGAGTGGAGTCTCTGTTTCTCCCAATCTTGTTGAAGTCCTGCAATCAAATCCCACTAGCCTTCAAAGTCTGATTCTCTGGGAATTCCTCCTCCCATTGCCGGACCCCCAGGTTGGAAGCCTGACGGGCTCAGAACCTTCACTCCAGTGGGTGGACTTCTGTGGTATAATTGTTCTCCAGTGTGTGAGTCACCTACCCAGCAGTTATAGGATTTGACTTTATTGTGATTGCGCCCCTCTTAACATCTCATTGCGGCTTCTCCTTTGTCTTTGGATGTGGGGTATCTTTTTTTGTGAGTTCCAGTGTCTGCCTGTCAATGATTTTTGGCAGTTAGTTGTGATTTTGGTGCTCTTGCAAGAGGGAGTGAGTGCATGTCCTTCTACTCCACCATCTTGAACCAAATCCTTGCAAATAGCTCGAGTGTACAGTTTTATCGAATGCTTTTTCTGCACCTGCTGAGCTGTTCTTTTATTTTTCTCCTTTAATTGATTCACGTGTCAAATTAAATATACACATCTTCTACTGTTAAGCCGTGCTTACCTTCTTGGGAGAAGTTTTAGCTGGTCATACTTTTATAAATATACTGCCAGATTTCATTTACTACTATATATTTTACATTTTTTATATTTATGTTAGGGAGCGAAATTGGCTTCTAATTTCACTTTTTTGTGCAGTCTGCTAAATTTCAACAGGTATTCTATTCCAAGATGGCCTGAGCTGTGATCTAGCTTGTTTCTTCTCTGGTGTATACATATACAGCAAGTATTGCTGTGTATTCTTTTTTTTTTTTTTGCTGTGTATTCTTATTTATTTATAACTTCCATTGAGACATTTGAACTTGTTTAGCAATAATAATAATCATAGTGAACCATTTTGATCTTTCTCTGTGTAGGTTGTCATCCAATAGCATAGGGTTATCTAGAGTTTCATCAAGTTAGGTCGGGTACTTGCAATGGGGAAGGCAAGTCTATTACGTAGTTGTGAATAAAAGATACTTCCATTTGTATATTTACTGTCACTGATATTCATCAGGCCCAGTGGTTCATTAGGAAACAAAGCACTTTAAAGACTCTTCCTTTCTGATTCTCCTGTCTGCCCTTGCTGCTATCTGTAACTCACGCCCAAGCTTGGACCTCAGGGCAACGGCTTGTTCCTTTGAGCATTATGTTCTGCTGTAGTGTGGACCACATGGAGGCAGCCAGTGGAGTCAGGAGGGCCTGGCGTCCATGCTGCCCTGACACTCACTTGCTCTCTGAGTTTGGACAAATTCCTCAGCCTCTATACACTTTAGTTATTTCATCAGTGCAATGAGAATTTTAATATCTGTCTTACGGGGTTTGTCATAATGACTAATCAATAATATAAAAGCACAGTGTCTGGTATATAGTAATTGCTTATAAAAGTAGCTTTTAGTATACCTTCTCTGTCATATTGAATAAAATGCTAGTAAGACTATGCTAACACCAGCTAAAAGCATGACTGCTTGCAGTCGTCCTTCCAAAGGTGCTATTCGTTTGTGGTTTATAGATTTATGTTACTTCACCTTTCGTATATTGTTTTAATTCTTTATTTTAAAACAAATATTTTTCTGGCGCCTACCATATCCTAGGACTAGATGCTGGGGCCTATTAAGGATACAAGGTAAACAAGCAGCTGAGGTCAGTCTAGAAAGGCCAAACATAATTAGAATATGAGCTGATAGGTTATCGGATATGAGATAGCAAGACAGAACATCAGGATAAGATCTGAGAATATCAAGAAATGAATTTCAGTGGGAGTGATTAGGGTGGAACAGCGAACTCTGTCTGGTCTAACACCAAGAAGGTGATACTTCAGCAGGGTCTTGAAGCCTGAGTGAGACAAGGAGCAAGTGTGCTCCAGTCAGGGCAAGTTGGGTATGTCAGGCTACCTGGGCATGAAAGAATATTTTACGATAGGGATGGTAAAATTTTAGGAATAAACTGCATAATAGATTCAGATCTCAGAATTCCTTTCAGGGCTGCCTATTTAACTGTGAGTCTTTGAGCTTGGGACAAGGGACGAGGGATGCCTTGGAATCCTGGGTAAACACTGATCCTCTAGTGTCCTAGTGGTAGGATTTAATTCACCACTAATTAGTGTTGGTTTTGGCTCCCATGGGGAAGTGTAAACACAAAGAAGGCAAGGAGTAGGGAGAAGGGCAAAGGCAAGTGCATGGGTGTGTCTATTTGCAGAACCATTTTGGAGGAACTGAGGAGTGCAGAGAAGGTCTTGAAAATAGAGCAGGGATTATTTCTCATGCTTTAAAACACAGCAAAATCTGCTGGAGGCTACTAACGTGTCACACCCTTAAAATAAAAACAGAGGGAAACGGAGCCTTCTTTACTTGTACTGTGATCATTTTAACCTCAGTAGCCTTCCAAAGGGAGACCGTAATTGGGTTGTTTTTATTGTCTGTGGGCTGGAGCAAGCGTTGGTCTGTAAACATTGGATGCCTCCAACTCAAATAACCTACTTAGGAATGTCTACCCACATTGGAGGTGTGCTTCACTGGGAACCTTAGAGTGCCGTTCAAAAGCAGTAGGGCATCTCCTCAAACTCACAAGGTTTCAGAAATTTTCCAGCCAGAGGTGCTCGGGTGAGGGGCACTTGTAACAAACCTGCCCTTGTTTTAGGAGACAGCACTTGAAGAGTTTTGGTTTTTGTTTGGTTGTCTTTTTTTAGATTTTTGCCTTTTCTTCTTCATCATACAACAGTTGTTTGTGGTGGGTTTTTTGTTTTTTTCAGCCAGAGAAGGATGTCTGTTAGAGAAATACCTGTATCTTCCAAGATCCACACTACCTTTTAAAGTATCTGTCCGATTCAAGTCATTTCAGCCAGCATTTATATACTCCTCCTGGGTACTGGGTGCCCAGAATCCTGAAATTAATAAGATTGAGGACCTGCCCCATAGAAACCCACGTTCCGCTCAGGAGGACAAATACGTACCCACGTAACTCAAACACCAGACAGGATTTGAAGATGTTGAAGGAAAATGTTGGAGTTCATGGGGGAAAACCAGAGGAGGAGCCAAATTCTTGCGAGGAGTATCAGAAGGAGAACAGAAGGGAAGGGAAAGGAAGGGAAGGGAAAAGAAGGAAAGGAAAGAGAATGGAATGTAGTCTTAATTTGAATACGTAGAATTTCAACCATTAGGTGACTGAAATTAAGAAAAGGAATGAAATTAACCTCTTGTAAAACAAGAGTTTAAAATGATTTTTCTGCTTACCAACAAAATAAACCTGTTTTAATTCATTGATTAATTTTTCTACTCCGTAAACATGCATTGAGTACCTATGATGTGCCAGGCACTGTTCAGAGATAGAAAAGGAATAGAACATCTCTGCTCTCAGTTCCTTCATTGTCTAAACAGGTAGACAGAGATGTGCACACAAACAGTGACACCACAGAGAGGCAGATGTACCCAGAGGGATGCATGAAATACTCTTGAGAGCCCCGTGGGTGTAAGAGAGTCAAGGAAGACTTCATGGACGGATGGAGTTTCGGAGGTTTGATGGTGAATGGGTCATGGAAACAGTCCATGTAGAGGGCATGTCATGTACAAAGGCAGAGAAGCATGAAGCAGCCTGGGATGTTTATGAGACCTCAGGTGTTTTGATATGTCTCAAATATAGGGTTATAAGGGATGAAAAGTTTGGCTGGGTCTGGAAATTAAACTGACAAGAAGAGGATACAAATTTATTTAATATACATCTTATGTGACATGGGAGCCTTCATAAAGAAATGAAGACCCAAAGAAACAGGCCTGAGTGTTTTACACTGGGTTTGATGAAGACTTGACAGTCATGGAGGAATATGATAGGCTAAGGAGTACGAGTTGAGTGTAGTCAACTGGTAGAAACTTAGCAAAGCCTCTTTGTTAGGATTCTTCTTTATGACCCTTTGTCTTCAGAGATAAGGCTGCTCCTTTCCTCCAGGTATAGGGAGAGCCCATCTCACCTGAGGGTTGTATAACATGTTTCAGGGAAGAAGGGCAAGGCGAGAAGAAAGTCAGAGTGACTCTCCTGCTTAAAATACTATGGGGCCGGGCTTCCCTGGTGGCGCAGTGGTTGAGAGTCCGCCTGCCGATGCAGGGGACACGGGTTCGTGTTCCGGTCTGGGAAGATCCCACATGCCGCGGAGCGGCCGGGCCCGTGAGCCATGACCGCTGAGCCTGTGCGTCCGGAGGCTGTGCTCCACAACGGGAGAGGCCACAACAGTGAGAGGCCCGCGTACCGGAAAAAAAAAAAAAAAAAAAAGTGGATTCCACACAAAGCATGATGTGACTCCCAGCTGAAGCCAAGCCAAGATGCCGGGGTCTGGGCCTCAGGGCAGCGCTAGCCACCCAGTGTGGCGGTCACAGCAGCACCTACCCCCATATAAGGCTCTGGGGAGGAGCCACTAGGAGGCCACTTCCTCCCTCTGGCCCCGAAGGGCTCAGCCCCTCCTCCTCACAGCTGTGATCTGCTTTGTGGAGAATTTACAAGACGAGGATGACCTACAGAAACCGTAGTAACTGTGACCGTACATCCTTTCTTATAACTCTCTGTGTTCAGTGTTCCACCATAGAAAAGTTCGTATCCAGAGAGAGCAGGTACGCCACGTGGAAGGGGGTCTGCGCTAGGAAGACAGTCGGGAGGGCGGGGCAGGGAAAATGCCAAGACCGGGACCTTGACCGTGACCGGCGTGGAAACCGTACGTGATGTCAGTGGATCCAAGTGGAGGTTGGAGAGCTCCCCTTGCTGTGCTGCGGCAGCTGCCCCTTCCATCCCGGTCCTGCCGCCCGCAGGTGTGGGGCTCCCACCATCCATCCGCGGTGGCGCTGGACTGGCAGGGGCGGCGGGTGGGGGGGGTGGGAAGGAAGGGAGGGAGAAGCTCCCTGCCCTCGCCGCTCCGGGGCCGACCGCCCGGAGCTGAGGTCCTCCGACCTTCAGACCGTGATGTAGTACTGAGATATATAGTTTCTCGGAAAGTTTGAGAAACGGAATCAATAACGTGCTCCTTGTGGGGCCCGACGGCGCGGGAGGACTCGGGCGGCTCCCCAGCTGCTGCTGCGGGTTGAGCGAGAACTTCCACTACTGGGACAGCGCCGGGCCGCACACCTGCACGCTCAGGCCGCCGTTCTGGGCCCCCGTACGGGCTGTCCAGGCACGGGGTGCTGCCCACGTGCTGCCCACGTGCCCTCAAGCTGCTCACATTTCTGGTCTCAGGACTTAATGAAGCTCAGGTTCTTGATGTCTCATCGGAGAAAGAATTCAGCGAGACACAAAGTGATAGGTAAGAAGTGGATTTATTTAGAGAGAAACACACTCCACAGACAGAGTGCGGGCCATCTCAGAAGGTGAGAGCGGCCTCCTGCAGTCATTTTAATGAAGGATTTTAAGTGGGAAAGTAATATCTACATTTTAGAAAGATCCTGCAGGCGGTTTCCTGGAGAATAAAGTTGACAGGGCAAGACAGGAAGTAGAAAAGCCCACTAGAAGGCTGTTTCAGCCAACTAGGTACCGGGTGGGATTGAGACCTTTAAAGACCATCCCCTTCACCCCCCACATGCAATTCAAAATTTAAGCAAAGCTAACCATAAGATAAGAATAAGAGAACCCAAGTTCTGATGTTTCTTATGATGATTGTTTAGATGCATTGAAAAAATTATGTCAAATATCAAAATATTTTAAGACTTCTATTGCCTCTTCTCTTTGGTGCCCTGGTCTGCTGGTGCCCTAAAGCATGTGCATCGCTGTGTCTTGTGGGATCCAGCCTGCCCAGTACAGGCGGTGGTCAGGATGATGGGTAAAAAGACTGGGGTGGTTTGAAGTGGGAGAATCAACAGGACTGAGTGATGGATGAGGGGAAGAGAGAAGCCAGGGACGGCGCCGAGACTTCTGACTTGGGTGGCAGGGTCGTGCCCTGCCTTTGGATTTCTACTGCTCATCATGGCTGACATTTGGCTGCGGCCCCTCCCAGGCAGGCACCCTTCCAGCATCTGTTCCCTCTGCAGAGTGCCTCCAGCCTTTGCACTTAGTCCAGGCTCCAACGGGTATTTTAAAATGCCCTCATCCGAGGGCCCCCAATAAATCCCTCACAGACTTTAAAATCCTCAGGACCAGATTCAGCCTCTGACATAACCACCGTTTCCGCACAGCTCTGTCATGAGACTCCTGACACAACCTTGGCTCGGATAGGAGGGCTCAGCAGGGGCCCCCGTTCCTTTCACCCATCTCTCATCCTCCCCTTGTAGGTGGCTCCTCTGTGCAAAGGTAACCTGGTCCCCTTACTTGCTCTGGAACTGTGGCTCAGTGACAGAAGGAGAAGATGCAGCCCGTGGAGACACAGCTTTATCCTGATGACATGCATCATGTCATCAGCCACTGCCAGCCCCCAAATCTGTCTGGGAACAAAAGGCCCCAGGCAGCAGCTAAATATATCTCTGGGGTTGTTTCTGAATATTCTGAAATATCCATAACTCAGTTGGGAAGAGAATTCCCCCCATGATCCTGGGACTAGAGTTCATTATACTGTTTTCTTCGGGATTCCCAAAGCCCTAACTCTGAGAGAAACAAAAACAAGTGCAGGGTGCACACCAGCTAATATTCTCCATGAGGGCTTTAACTCCCTCTTCGTGTTCCTCCAGGCCTGGTGTCAGATACTGGCCCCATAGTGCCATGTATCGTTTTCATCACCAAGATTGGAGCACCCCCTTCTGCCTGGGGGTGTATTCTACAGTCAGTTGGTAATTATGTCACCATTTCAACCACTTGACACAAAGTGCCAGGTTTCATTTCTTTCCAAGTCACCCTACTTCTGAACTCACAACTCTGGAAAATCTCAGCTTTGGAATGCTGGCCTAGACCATGCCACGTGGGTAGGCCAGTTTACTGTATCAGAGGTGAGTTACTTTTACATACACAGTCACCAGAGAGAGGCCGTGTTCCCCAGAAATCGGTGGAGGTAAACGTATACTTTTAGTCCTTAAGCCAAGAAAATCGCTGTCATAATCATAAATAGTCCAAATAGCGACAACAACAGAAGCACACGCTGAAGTATACAGGGTGAAATGTGAAAGAGCTTCTTGAATTCTCCACCTCGTCCCCTATTTCATTTCCCTCCTCCTTGGCAACAGTCGGGTACTGCGCATCCAGAACTTTTCCTGCACTTTGTAGATATCTTTCCCTATGTGTGCGTAGATGGCCACTTAAATGAAGTGACTGTTATCATGAAGCTCTCAGAGATGTGCCCATTTCATAGATCCGTACATACCCGTACATACCCCTTATCTTTACAATAATTCATAAAATTCAAACTAAAGTAATACAGGGCAGGGAGGAGAGGGGGAGTGTGGGCTGAGAATCACAGCAGGAATCTTCTTGATGCATAATTCAGAATCTTTCCGTGTTCAGTCTGTGATCTTTTTGCAGTTTTATACATTCAAATAATAATAATACCTGGTCTCTAAAGCTCATGCTCTGTGGGCTGCCCCATGAGATGAGATCCTTGTTATCTACTGTCACTCACCTCCTTGGGGAAATATTTTCAGCCTGAAATACCGGGTCAATTAGCAAGCACCATGGAACAGTATGTAATTCTCAGAACTGGCTCCAGAAGCCTCCTGGCTCCCTGGTGGGTGCCCCTTAAACTGCCTCGCCAACACTGTGTAATCACTTCTTCTTCAACCAGCCCCAGATTGTTCCCGCTCTGGGGAAGAAAGCGTCTCTAATTACATTTGCCTTTCTCTTCCTCAGTCGCCAAGGTCCTCTGTGCAGATGCCTGTGCTCAGCAGTTCCTGGAGCAGCAAAGGCGCAGCCAGACAGAAGGGCCCTTCCTCTCCTTTTAGAGAGCAGTGCATTTTGCTTTTCCAAGCCAGGTAGGCCTGCGTGATCTTTGACTTCACGGCTCATGTTCTTTAATGGATTTACATTATTATTTACTATGTTACTCCCTTCACACAGAAGGCCAGTTATTAATGTATTTATACATTATACATACATACATATGTATACATAAAATACATTAATGTATTTAATGTATTTTCTCTTCATGTAAAATCCAGAATGACTGCTTATACCTACATGATTTATGAATTTCCTGCCTCCCTAGAGGATGTTCTATTTCTCTTCAAGATGAATATTTAGTTGATTTAAAAAAACAACTAATCTTTGATCCTGGTATACCTACTGGTATCGACCTATAAAGACATGTAAATACCCTTTATTACCATTTTCTTTCCCGAGAGCATTTAAAAATGTGGAGATGCTGTATTTTCTGTGGGCTAGATTGCTCTTTACTGAAGACCTCAGGAATGGTTTTCTGTGAAGTAAGTTGAGGGAACGTCCTTTATGGAAACCGGGTGGGGGGTTTTCCCTGTGTTTGCTCCTGGCTGGTTTGAGGCCAGCCTCCTATGAATTTTCTTTTATTTTATTGAAAGTTTATTTTATTTTTTTTATACAGCAGGTTCTTATTAGTTATCTATTTTATACATATTAGTGTATACATGTCAATCCCAATCTCCCAGTTCATCCCCCACCCCCCCACCCCCCGCTTTCCCCCCTTGGTGTCCATACTCCTATGAATTTTAAATTGTTCATGACAACAGAAGAAGAAAAAGCTACAGCAACTGAGATGGCAGATATAGTAGCCATGGAGATAAAAGCGCTGCTTTTTTCCCTCTGGGATGCAAAATTTGTGTTTGAATGTGAATGACATCTTGAGATCAATGCATTTGGTACAGTTCAGTAGTACAATAAAGAATGGTGTCAGAGGTTGGGTAGAAAGATAAGGGATCAAGGCTTAATGAATCAAGGCTTTTGGGAAGAGGTGGGCCAAAGACGAAGTATTTTGGGAACTAGGGACAAGTCATGTAATCTCTCTGGCCCTTGTCTCCTAAGCCCTAAAGTGAAGGGCTGGGAGGGAAGGACCACTGAAGTGTCCTCCGTTTCTAACATTCTGTAATTCTTTGTTCTAGCCATTTTGAACAGTGTAGGCAAAGAACAGCAGGCAAAATCTAAATAAAAGTCTGAAAGGGGAGATAGCTGTTAAGAATGCAAGCTGGAGGGACTTCCCTGGTGGTCCAGTAGTTAAGACTCTGCACTCTTCCACTGCAGGGGGTGCAGGTTCAATCCCAGGTTCGGGAACTAAGGTCCCACATGCCATGCGGCGCAGCCAAAAAACAGAAAGTGAGCTGGGATGGAAGATGTGCGCAGAAATGTGAATGGCAGAAAGGGAACATGAATGGTCTGGAATCAGAAGGTTGGATTTAATCCAAAAATATGGTCAAGGTAGTAGGAAAAAGATTTGAAGGCAGCTGGCTGGGTAGTTTGCATTAAGTGAGTATTTTCTAGTGTAACATTTTAATTCCCTTAATTGTTTCAAATGTATTTTAACAGCTTTATTAAGATGCAATTCAAATACCATACAATTGACTCATTTAAAGTATACAGTTCAGTGACTTTCAGTATATTCACAGAGCTGTGCATATTTACATCACCACAATCAGTTTTAGAATATTTTCATTACCCTAAAAAGAAATGTTGCTCTGCTTAGCCAGTGTCCCCAACTCCTCCCTCTAAGCCCTAGCCAACCACTAATCTACTTTCTGTTGCTATAGATTTGCCTATTCTGAACACTTCATGTAAATGGGATCATACAATATACGGTCCTTTATGACTGCTTCTTTCACCTAGCAGAATGTTTTCAAGCTTTGTCCTTGCTGTACATATGTCAGTACTTCATTTCTTTTTATTGATGAATAAAAATAAATAAAATAAATAAATAAAATAAAAATCATATAAATGAATAATTATAACAATATGTTGTTTTATTTTTAACATATAAAGGTACAATAGTTGTAACAATAATAGTACAACAAAGAGGAGGAGAGAGTGGAGCTATTTTATTTATCCATTCATCAGTTGATGGATATTTGGGTTGTTTCTACTTTTTAGCTATTATGAATTATGCTGCTATGAACATTTGTATATAAGTTTTTGTGTGGACATGTTTTCATTTCTCTAAGGTATATACCTAGGAGAGGAATTGCTAGTTTATGAGATAACTATATTCAACTGTTTTAAAAACTGACAGATTGTTTTTCAAGGTGCTGCACCATTTCACATTCCCACCAGCAGTGTATGAAGTTTCCAGTTTCTCCACATCCTCTCTAACACTTGCTATTACCTGTCTTTTTTATTCTAGCCATCCTAGTGGATGTGAAGTGGTAGCTCATTGTGGTTTTGCATTCCCTGATGGCTCATGACGTTGAGCATCTTTATATGTTTTTCGTGGCCATCTGTATATCTTCTTTGGAGAAATGTCTGTTTAGATCCTTTGCCCATTTTTATTTTTTATTATTATTTATTTATTTATTTATTTTTTAGTAAATTTATTTATTTACTTTTGGCTGCGTTGTGACTTCGTTGCTTCACCTAGGCTTTCTCTAGTTGCGGCAAGCAGGGGCTACTCTTCGTTTCAGTGTGCGGACTTCTCATCTCGCTGGCTTCTCTTGTGGAGCACGGGCTCTAGGCGCACGGGCTTCAGTAGTTGTGGCTCACAGGCTCTAGAGCGCAGGCTCAGTAGTTGTGGCGCACGGGCTTAGTTGCTCCGTGGATGTGGGATCTTTCCGGACCAGGGCTCGAACCCGTGTCCCCTGCATTGGCAGGCGGATTCCTAACCACTGCACCACCAGGGAAATCCCCTTTGCCCATTTTTAATTGGGTTATTTGTCTTTTTATTTGAGTTATTTTTTGTGTTATCTTTTTATTTTTAATTGAGTTATTTTATTTATAGATTCTCGACACAAATCTTAACACTAGACCACCAGGGAACTCCCAGAACCTAGTTTAAATTTATACTAACTCAATTTTAGTGAAATCAAGAAACTTTACTCCTTTATAGCTCCATTCCCTCCTCCTCTTTGTTGTACTATTATTGTTATAACGATTGTATCTTTATATATTAAAAATAAAACAGCATATTGTTATAATTATTCATTTATATGATTTAATGTCTTTTAAAGAAGTTGAGAGAAGAAAGGATAGCAAGTGTAGATAGACTTGAGGATTATTACAAACCCCTTGAGTGAAGAAATCCTCTCTACTTTGCTTCATTATCATATCCCCTGCACCTAGAACAGTGTTTGTCACATAGTAGATGCTCATTTAATATATAAATGAATGAATAATGATCTCCATACAGACAATCAATGAAGTCCCAGAGAGAGACAGTCCCAATAAGATGTAGAGATGAGTAATGAAGAGATTAAGATTAAGAGAATAAGGTTGCGTGACTTGTGTGTATTGGGGGAGAGGTAATAATCATAATGAGAAGAAGTGAGAGTGTCTTTCTTATTCAGTGCCATATGTGTCTGAGGCTTAACACAGTGTTGGCATATAGCAGATGCTCAATAAATGTTGAATGAATGAATGATGCATCCTATGGCTGGTGCAGATCTTGGAGGATGAGGCAAGAGAGTTTCAGTCTTAGAAGTTCCTGTGTTGGGACTTCCCTGGTGGTCCAGTGGTTAAGACTCTGTGCTCCAAATGCAGGGGGCCCACGTTCGATCCCTGGTCAGGGAACTAGATCCCGTTTGCCGCAACTAAGATCCCGCCTGCCGCACCTAAGACCTGGCGCAGCCAAATAAATAAAATATTTTTTTTAAAATAAAGAAGAAGTCCCTGTGTTCCCCAAATGAATACCATCTCTGTCTCTTCTCAGTGCCTCTGGCTCTAAACTGGTGCTTCTCCTGGGGTCTCACCTTGTGTCCCACATCCCCACTGGACTGCCTGGACCACCTGCTCCCTTTGTGGGTCCTAAGCAGGATGTCCAATTACTGAAGGATGAGAAGTGCAAGCCTATTGGTTAAGGCTGAGCAGAGGGAAGACAGAATAAATTTATCATTAACCAAGCTGGTAGGGTGGAGGGTGGGCAGTGAGAAGGGGAAGAAGAAAATTATTAGTGATTGGCGGAAGCAACTGAGAGAAAACCTGTGATCTTCTACATTTGTATACTCATTCATTCACCCACAACATTTATTGAAAGCTTGCATAGAACAAAGTGTTCAGCTTTCCTTATGCCAAATATTAAGTCCTAGACATAAAAAATTACTGTATTGTAAAAACATTCTGGAAATAACTATATAGCCCGCTGTGGTGGTGAAGATGAGCCCCGAGACTGGAGCCTCCCTGCCTGTGCTTGAATCCTGGATGGGTGGAGTCGCCTGACCTTCCTTTCTGTAAAACCGAGAATTCATGTAAGGATTAAATGGTTAATACACATAAAGCACCTAGAATAGTGCCCACCCCATCGTTTGTATTATATTATGTAAGAGCTCACTATTATTATTGATGTAATAATTGTTATCAAACAAAGACTAGAATAGTTGAGATTATCAGTAAATTTCAATAAAAGTTTAGACTTCCCATTTTCCATACTACATATCTATCTAGGTTTCTCCTTAGTAGCAGCCAATTATGTATATATGTATTTATTTATTTTACAGCTTGAGCGAATGAGAAGCAAAAACTCTCTTCTTATATATATTTATTTCATTTTGTTATGTGGTTACTGTGGTAAAGAGCTGTTTTCTACCTCTGAAAAACCAGCTTTACTCCAGAGGTTACCAGAACAGAGAGGAGCCCCCTGGATGGATAATTCAGAGGGCAGGAAAGCAGTTGCTTTTCTTTCAAATTAGGTTGATCTGAATGAATTCCTGCCTGAGATTTCAAAGCCATGGCAGATCAATGGGCTCAGGAATCAAAGACACCAAAGGTGATGTTTCTAATGTAAATGTATGAGCCATTCAAAACACTAATTAATGACTGTTCCTAGCTGGTTGTATCATGTAAAAGAGCAGCGTCATGAAAGATTCTTTTTTAAGGTTTAAAAAAAAGATCTTTAGATTAGAAAGATACAGTAGCAAGGTTGGATGTTTATTTCCATCGCTGAATGCAAGAACCGCCCCTTCCCCCCTACTCCCCTATTCCCCATAAGTGTTCCACAACCCACTTGCATTGCTTGGACCCTTAAAGTTCACTTGTACAATTAAGATTTGTCTTACTGTAGAACTGCAGGGTCCCTTCCAGTCAATTTTCTCAGTTGAAACATAGAACACACTTTAAACACCGAACATCGGTACCCAATGTGCTTATCTCAGCAGCGGATCGCCTATTTTAAGCCAGGCACGCACAGTGAGTGTCCAGGTCGTTGGAGCCTTAGTAAACTCATCATGTGGAGAGGGGGTTTTGGGCACATAATAGGTGTTTAATAAATGTTTGCTAAATGAATGAATGATGGTGGTGATGGTGAGCTGAAAATACATTTGTCATAAATAGGAGTCTTATCTAGATTTTTCACCCTGAATGATCCCAGACAAGTCATTTAACCGGATCATTTCATGCCTTGGTTTCCATGTCTTTAAAAGAAAGTATTGATATAATTAGTGGTTTTAGGAGTAGACTAGAGCTATGTTAATTCAAAATAATTACACTGAAGACTTCTACTGCCGAACTCACCTGGTTACAGCAAGGAGCAGGGAAGCAGTCTAAACATCAGGTTATACATTTGTCAACACAGTCTTACACTGGTCGTCAGGAAAGTGAGCACTCGTTCTTATTTGGCCTGAGGTGCCTTCCAGGGAGGGATGCTATCAGGAAACAAATAACAGTGGACATGCAGCTACACAATTATTTATCCTCATTAACTATCCAAAGTAAGAGGAAGAAATAACACATTTAAGTAAAATGGTCACATTATATATCATCCAAACAATGACACTTTTTTTTTTTTTTTTTTTGCGGGCTGCTGTGGCCTCTCCCATTGCGGAGCACAGGCTCCGGACGCGCAGGCCCAGCGGCCATGGCTCACGGGCCCAGCCGCTCCGCGGCATGTGGGATCTTACCGGACCGGGGCACAAACCCATGTCCCCTGCATCGGCAGGCGGACTCTCAACCACTGCGCCACCAGGGAAGCCCCAATGACACTTTTGAGAATAAAGAAAGGAGGTAATATTAATCACATTGGGAAACGCATGGACAGTATTAGGCAAACCAGAATGTATAGTCAGCCTGGGTCTATGCCATGTCCAGAAGCAGTCTCAAGTGTGCAGGATCAATTTTGCCCTTTTTGAACTAACTAAAAATTTTCCCTTCCTGACCTCACCGTTTGCCTGTGATAGAACTCTCAATCCTCTTAAGATCTACGGTAGATCACTTGTAGCTTCAGCTTATTTGCTAGTTACAGCATCTGTGTTTCTCATTATAAAATCATTAGCATTACCTAGGCAACTAAGAATGAGGCATATGCCTTCTGCTCCATTTGGTGAAATTCTTCCTCTGTTTTTAGCTAATTTCCTTATGTGAGTGTTCTACTGTTATTCACACCTTATTTTGTCTGATTTTCTACAGGTCCTGGTGCCCTGTACACATTCTCCTAAATTTGCTGACTACACGTTTCAGTTCTACTAGTGAATCTTGATAACTTTTCTTCCTCCTATAAGATAGATTTCCCCTCTAACTAGCACTGCCCACTCAATAGTCGTAGGATATTGACACCTCAGCTGGCTGTACCCGCTAGAATATCCATGTATTCTGGTGGAAAAGAGCCAGATCTTTTATACATTTGCTCAACAAATATTTAATTGAGCTCTTATTGTGTGCCAAATACTGTTTAGAGTCCTGGATGTATAATCTAGTCTTTGATCTGTCTGCTGGTTTTCTTAATGGTATCTTTTGATACCCATAAATTTTAAATGCTGATAAAGTCAAACTTATCAAATTTTTTTTCCCTCTTACTGTTCGTGTTTTTTGTATCCAGTCCAAAAAACTTGCCCTACTTCAAAGTCCTGGAGATATACTTCTAGAAGGTTTATGGTGTTAGGTTTTATGTTTAAGTCAATGACATATCTCAGATTAATTTTTGTGCCTGGTGTGGGCTAAAGGTCAAGGTTCAACTTTTATTTACACAGACATCCAGTAGATCCAGCACCATTTGTTAAAAAAGACTTGCCTTTCCCCACTGAATTGGCTTGGCGCCTTGGTGGAAAATCAATTGACCGTATATATGGGTCAATTCCTGGACTCTCTTTTGATTTTTTTGTCTATCCTTACACACTGTCTCAATTACTGTAGCTCTTATGAATATAGTCCGTATAAGTCAAATATGATCACTACCCTGAAGGAGCTTACAATCTGATTTATGAGAGAGACAGTCAACGTAGAAGTCATAATAGTACAAAGAGGTGGAGAAAATCACAGTGCTAGCCACAGATGTTGGAAGTACAAAAGAGAACTCCACCTGGTTTAGGTGTGTAGGTACACAAGCCACCTGAAGGAGGTAACACCTAAAATGATCCTTAAGGGATCAGTAGGAATTTGCAGAGGAGTAGGCCTGGTGCCCTCCAGTAAGAGTGAGAAGACCAGTGCGGCTGGGTGGAGTGAGTGAGGTGGAGATTGGAAGAGATGACAT